>NC_047035.1:72240252-72840252 GCF_011762595.2 Tursiops truncatus | reverse complement strand
AATGAACTGAGGTCACCCCATGGCTCCCCTCCCTCCCACCTGCACCCTGAAGTCATTAGTTTCTTATTAGAAAATTTAAGACCTGGAAGAGCTGTCTGGTTCAGTGTCTGACCTGAGTAACCTTGGGTTTACACAGATCCCTTTGAAAGGAAATAAATTCTTGCGGGCCTAGAGCATTACATCATATCATTCTATAAAATGCATTAAATATGTAAAATATAGGAGACCTTCAAGATGGCGGAGGAGTGAGACGTGGAGATCGCATTCCTCCCCACAAATACATCAGAAATACATCTACATGTGGAACAACTCCTACAGAACACCTACTGAATGCTGGCAGAAGACCTCAGACTTCCCAAAAGGCAAGAAACTCCCCCACATACCTGGGTAGGACAAAAGAAAAGGGATGGGACCTGCACCTCTGGGAGGGAGCTGTGAAGGAGGAATGGTTTCCACACACTAGGAAGCCCCTTCACGGGCGGAGACACGGGTGGAGGGGGGAAACTTCGGAGCCACGGAGGAGAGCGCAGCAATAGGGGTGCGGAGGGCAAAGAGGAGAGATTGCCGCACAGAGTATGGGTGCCAACCAGCACTCACCAGCCCGACAGGCTTGTCTGCTCACCCGCCGGGGCGGGCGGGGGCTGGGAGCTAGGCTGCGGCTTCGGAGGTCAGATCCCAAGGAGAGGACTGCCGTTGGCGGCGTGAACACAGCCTGAAGGGGGCTAGTGCGCCACAGCTAGCCGGGAAGGAGTCCGGGAAAAGGTCTGGACTTGCCTAAGAGGCAAGAGACCATTGTTTCAGGGTGCGCGAGGAGAGGGGATTCAGAACACTGCCTAAACGAGCTCCAGAGACGGGCGCGAGCCGCGGCTATCAGTGCGGACCCCAGAGACGGGGCATGAGACGCTAAGGCTGCTGCTGCCGCCACCAAGAAGCCTGTGTGCGAGCACAGGTCACTCTCCACACCCCCCTTCCGGGGAGCCTGTGCAGCCCGCCATTGCCAGGGTCCTGCGATCCAGGGACAACTTACCCGGGAGAACGCACGGCGCGCCTCAGGTCTCTGCCGCCGCACGCTCGCCCCGCACTCCGTGCCCCCCCCCGCCCCCCGCCCCGGCCTGAGTGAGCCAGAGCTCCCGAATCAGCTGCTCCTTTGACCCCCGTCCTGTCTGAGCGGAAGAACAGACGCCCTCAGGCGACCTACACACAGAGGCGGGGCCAAATCCAAAGCTGAGCCCCTGAGAGCTGTGAGAACAAAGAAGAGAAAGGGAAATCTCTCCCAGCAGCTTCAGAAGCGGCGGATTAAAGCTCCACAAAGCTCCACAATCAACTTGATGTACCCTGCATCCGTGAAATACCTGAATAGACAACGAATCATTCCAAATTGAGGAGGTGGACTTTGGGAACAACAATATATATATATTTTTCCTTTTTCTCTTTTTGTGAGAGTGTATCTGTATACTTCTTTGTGTGATTTTGTCTGTATAGCTTTGCTTTTACCATTCTCCTAGGGTTCTGTCTGTCCTTTTGTTTTGGGGGGGAGGTTTTGTTTTTGTTTTTTTTTAAGTATAGTTTTCAGCACTTGTTATCATTGTTGGATTTGATTTTTGGTTTGGTTGCTCTCTTCTTTCTCTTTTTATTTAAAAAATTTTTAAATTAATTTTTAATAATTAAATTTTTTTTATTTTAATAACTTTTATTTTATTTTATTTTTTCTTGCTTTCTTTATTCTCCCTCTTCTTCTGAGCCGTGTGGCTGACAGGGTCTTGGTGCTCCAGCCCAGTGTCAGGCATGTGCCTCTGAGGTGGGAGAGCCAAGTTCAGGACATTGGTCCACGAGAGACCTCCCGGCTCCACGTAGTATCAAGCGGCAAAAGCTCTCCCAGACATCTCCATCTCAACGCTAAGACCCAGCTCCACTCAACGACCAGCAAGCTACGGTGCTGGACACCCTATGCCAAACAACTATCAAGACAGGAACACATCCCCACCCACTAGCAGAGAGGCTGCCTAAAATCATAATAAGGTCACAGACACCCCAAAACACACCACCAGACGTGGTCCTGACCATCAGAAAAACACGATCCAGCCTCATCCTCCAGAACACAGGAACCAGTCCCCTCCACCAGGAAGCCTACACAACCCACTGAACCAACCTTAGCCACTGGGGACAGACACCAAAAACAACAGGAACTACAAACCTGCAGCCTGCAAAAGGAGACCCCAAACACAGTAAGATAAGCAAAATGAGAAGACAGAGAAACACACAGCAGGTGAAGGAGCACGGTAAAAACCCACCAGACAAAACAAATGAAGAGGAAATAGGCAGTCTACCTGAAAAAGAATTCAGAGTAATGATAGTAAAGATGATCCAAAATCTTGGAAATAGAATGGAAAAAATACAAGAAATGTTTAACAAGGACCTAGAAGAACTAAAGAGCAAATAACAGTGATGAACAACACAGTAAATGAAATTAAAAATTCTCTAGAAGGAATCAATAGCAGAATAACTGAGGCAGACGAACAGACAAGTGACCTGGAAGATAAAATAGTGGAAATAACTATGCCAGGGCAGAAAAAAGAATGAAAAGAATTGAGGACAGTCTCATAGACCTCTGGGACAACATGAAACGCACCAACTTTCGAATTATAGGGGTCTCAGAAGAAGAAGAGAAAAAGAAAGGGACTGAGGTAAAACTTGAAGAGGTTTTAGTTGAAAACTTCTCTAATATGGGAAAGGAAACAGTTAATCAAGTCCAAGAAGCACAGAGAGTTCCATACAGGATAAATCCAAGGAGAAACATGCCAAGACACATAATAATCAAACTATCAAAAATTAAATACAAAGAAAAAATATTAAAAGCAGCAAGGGAGAAACAGCAAATAACATACAAGGGAATCCCCATAAGGTTAACAGCTGATCTTTCAGCAGAAACTCTGCAAGCCAGAAGGGAGTGGCAAGACATGTTTAAAGAGATGAAAGGGAAAAACCTACAACCAAGATGACTCTACCCAGCAAGGATCTCACTTGGATTCAACGGAGAAATTAAAAACTTTACAGATAAGCAAGAGCTAAGAGAATTCAGCACCACAAAACCAGCTTTAAAACAAAAGTTAAAGGAACTTCTCTAGGCAGGAAACACAAGAGAAGGAAAAGACCTAAAATAAAAAACCAAAAACAATTAAGAAAACGGTAATAGGAACATACATATGGATAATTACCTTAAATGTAAATGGATTAAATGCTCCAACCAAAAGACATAGACTGGCTGAATGGATACAAAAATAAGACCCATATATATTGCTGTCTACAAGAGACCCAAGTCAGACCTATGGACACATAGAGACTGAAAGTGAGGGGATGGAAAAAGATATTCCATGCAAATGGAAATCAAAAGAAAGCTGGAGTAGCAATTCTCATATTAGACAAAATAGACTTTAAAATAAAGACTGTTACAAGAGACAAAGAAGGACACTACATAATGATCTAGGGATCAATCCAAGAAGAAGATATAACAATTGTAAATATATATGCATCCAACATAGGAACACCTCAATACATAAGACAAATACTAACAGCCATAAAAGGGGAAATCGACAGTAACAGAATCATAGTAGGGGACTTTAACACACCACTGTCACCAATGGACATATCATCCAAAAAAAAAAAAAAATAAGGAAACACAAGCTTTAAATGACACAGTAAGGAAGATGGACTTAATTGATATTTATAGGACATTCCATCCAAAAACAACAGAATACACTTTCTTCTCAAGTGCTCATGGAACATTCTCCAGGATAGATCATATCTTAGGTCATAAATCGAGCCTTGGTAAATTTAAGAAAATTTAAATCTTATCAAGTATCTTTTCCAACCACAAAGCTATGAGACTAGATATCAATTACAGGAAAAAATCTGTAAAACATACAAACACATGGAGGGTAAAAAATACACTACTAAATAACCAAAAGATCACTGAAGAAATCAAAGAGGAAATCAAATTATACCTAGAAACAAATGGCAACAAAAACATGACAACCCAAAACCTTTGGGATGCAGCAAAAACAGTTCTAAGAGGGAAGTTTATAGCAGTACAATCCTACCTCAAGAAAAAAGAAACATCTCAAATAAACAACCTAACCTTACACCTAAAGCAATTAGAGAAAGAAGAAAAAAAAAAAAACCCCAAAGTTAGCAGAAGGAAAGAAATCATAAAGATCAGATCAGATATAAATGAAAAAGAAAAGAAGGAAACAATAGCAAAGATCAATAAAACTAAAAGGTGGTTCTTTGAGAAGATAAACAAAATTGATAAACCATTAGCCAGACTCATCAAGAAAAAAAGGGAGAAGACTCAAATCAATAGAATTAGAAATGAAAAAGGGGAGGTAACAACTGAAACTGCAGAAATACAAAGGATCATGAGAGATTACTACAAGCAACTATATGCCAATAAAATGGACAACCTGGAAGAAATGAACACATTCTTACAAAAGCACAACCTTCCAACACTGAACCAGGAAGAAAAAGAAAATATAAACAGACCAATCACAAGCACTGAAATTGAGACAGTGATTAAACATCTTCTAACAAACAAAAGCCCAGGATCAGATGGCTTCACAGGCAAATTCTACCAAACATTTAGAGAAGAGCTAACACCTATCTTTCTCAAACTCTTCCAAAATATAGCAGAGGGAGGAACACTCCCAAACTCATTCCATGAGGCCACCATGACCCTGATACCAAAACCAGACAAAGATGTCACAAAGAAAGAAAACTACAGGCCAATATCACTGATGAACATAGATGCAAAAATCCTCAACAAAATACTAGCAAACAGAATCCAACAGCACATTAAAAGGATTATACACCGTGATCAAGTGGGGTTTATTCCAGGAATGCAAGGATTCTTCAATATACACAAATCAATCATTGTGATACACCATATTAACAAACTGAAGGATAAAAACAATATGATCATCTCAATAGATGCAGAAAAAGCTTTCAACAAAATTCAATACCCATTTATGATAAAAACCCTCCAGAAAGTAGGCACAGAGGGAACTTACCTCAACATAATAAAGGTCATATATGACAAACCCACAGCCAACATCATTCTCAATGGTTAAAAAGTGAAACCATTTCCACTAAGATCAGGAACAAGACAAGGTTGTCCACTCTCACCACTATTATTTAACACAGTTTTGGAAGTCCTAGCCACAGCAATCAGAGAAGAAAAAGAAATAAAGGGACTACAAATCAGAAAAGAAGAAGTAAAGCTGTCACTGTTTGAAGATGACATGATATTATATATAGAGAATTCTAAAGATGCTACCAGAAAACTACTAAAACTAATCAATGAATTTGGTAAAGTAGCAGGATACAGAATTAATGCACAGAAACCTCTTGCATTCCTATAACCAATGATGAAAAATCTGAAAGAGAAATTAAGGAAACACTCCCATTTACCACTGCAACAAAAATAATAAAATACCTGGGAATAAACCTACCTAAGGAGACAAAATACCTGTATGCAGAAAACTATAAGACACTGATGAAAGAAATTAAAGATGATACAAACAGATGGAGAGATATACGACGTTCTTGGATTGGAAGAATCGACATTGTGAAAATGACACTACTACCCAAAGCAATCTACAGATTCAATGCAATCCCTATCAAACTACCAATGGCAGTTTTCACAGAAGTAGAACAAAAAAATTCACAATTTGTATGGAAACACAAAAGACCCTGAATAGCCAAAGCATTCTTGAGAAAGAAAAATGGAGCTGGAGGAATCAGGCTCCCTGACTTCAGACTATACTACAAGGCTACAGTAATCAATACAGTATGGTACTGGCACAAAAACAGAAATATAGATCAGTGGAACAGGACAGAAAGCCCAGAGATAAATCCACGCACATATGGTGACCTTATTTTTAATAAAGGAGGCAAGAATATACAATGGAGAAAAGACAGAGGAGAAAAGACAGCCTCTTCAATAAGTGGTGCTTGGAAAACTGGACAACTACATGTAAAAGAATGAGATTAGAACACTCCCTAATACCATACACAAAAATAAACTCAAGATGGATAAAGACCTAAATGTAAGGCCAGGCACTATAAAACTCTTAGAGGAAAATATAGGCAGAACACTCTATGGCATAAATCACAGCAAGATCCTTTTTGACCCACCTCCTAGAAAAATGGAAATAAAAACAAAAATAAACAAATGGGACCTAATGAAACTTAAAAGCTTTTGCACAGCAAAGGAAACCATAAACAAGATGATAAGGCAACCCTCAGAATGGGAGAAAATATTTGCAAATGAAGCAAGTGACAAAGGATTAATCTCCAAAATTTACAAGCAGCTCATGCAGCTCAATATCAAAAAAGCAAACAACCCAATCCTAAAATGGGCAGAAGACCTAAATAGATATTTCTCAAAAGATGATATACAGATTGACAACAAACACATGAAAGGATGCTCAACATCACTAATCATTAGAGAAATGCAAATCAAAACTACAATTAGGTATCACCTCACACCAGTCAGAATGGTCATCATCAAAAAATCTACAAACAATAAATGCTGGAGAGGATATGGAGAAAAGGGAATCCTCTTGCACTGTTGGTGGGAATGTAAATTGATACAGCCACTATGGAGAACAGTATGGAAGTTCCTTAAAAAACTACAAATAGAACTACCATCTGACCCAGCAATCCCACTACTGAGCATATACCCTGAGAAAACCGTAATTCAGAAAGAGTCATGTACCACAATCTTCATTGCAGCTCTGTTTACAATAGCCAGGACATGAAAGCAACCTAATTATCCATCGACAGATGAATGGATAAAGAAGATGTAGCACATATATACAATGGAATATTACTCAGCCATAAAAAGAAACGAAATTGAGATATTCATAGTTAGGTGGATGGACCTCGAGCCTGTCATACTGAAGTAAGTCAGAAAGAGAAAAACAAATACCATATGCTAACACGTATATTTGGAATCTTAAAAAAAAGAAGGTTCCAAAGAACCTAGGGGCAGACCAGGAATAAAGGTGCAGACATAGAGAATGGACTTGAAGACACAGGAATGGGGAAGGGTAAGCTGGGATGAAGTGAGAGAGTGGCATGGACATATATACACTACCAAATGTAAAATAAATAGCTAGTGGGAAGCAGCCGCATAGCACAGGGAGATCAGCTCGGTGCTTTGTTATCACCTAGAGGGGTGGGATAGGGAGTGTGGGAGGCAGATGCAAGAGGGAGGGGATACTGGGATATATGTTTACGTATAGCTGATTCACTTTGTTGTAAAGCAGAAACTAACACACCATTGTAAAGCAATTATACTCCAATAAAGATGTTAAAAAAAAGAAAAATTTTTTTAAAATGCCAAAAAAAGTAAAATATAAAACTATACATATGTGTATAGAAATCATGAAAACACAAAAGATTACATATTAAATATAAACAAAACTACAATCAAATATTTCAAATTAAAGACATTATAGAGGATATATTGGTTTAATTTAAATTGTCAATGCTGGATACATTAATAGAAAGATGCATTTTCATAATTATATATTTTTTTCAGATTATATTCTATTATAGGTTATTACAAGGTATAAAATATAATTCCCTGTGCTGTACAGTAAATCCTTGTTGCTTATCTATTTTATGTACAATAGTTTTTATCTGTTAATCTCATACTCCTAATTTGTCCCTCCCTCCTTCCCTCTCCCCTTTGGTAAGCATAAGTGTGTTTTCTATGTCTGTGCATCTGTTCCTGTTTTGTATATAGATTCATTTGTATTATTTTTAGATTCCATATATAAGTGATATCATATAGTATTTGTCTTTTTCTGAATCACTTCACGAAGTATAATATTCTCTAGGTCCATTCATGTTGCTGCAAATGGCAATATTTCATTCTTTTTTTACAACTGTGTAATATTCCATTGTAGATATGTATTCCACATCTTCTTAAGCCAATCTGTGTCTATTGATGGGCACTTGGGTTCTTTCCATGTCTTGGCTATTGTAAATAGAGCTGCTGTGAAGATTGGGTGCATGTATCTTTATGAATTAGAGTTTTCATTTTTTCTGGATATATACACAGGAGTGGGATTTCTGGATCATATGGTAGCTCTACTTTTTAGTTTTTAAAGGAACCTCAATATTGTTTTCCATAGTGGCTGCACTAATTTACATTCCCAACAACAGTGTAAGAGGGTTCCCTTTTCTCTACACCCTCTCCAGCATTTATTTGTAGACATTTTGATAATAGCCATTCTGACTGGTGTGAGGTGATACCTTATGATGGTTTTCACTGCATTTCTCTAATAATTAGCAATACTGAGCATTGTTTCTTGTGCCTGTTGTCCATCTGTATGTCTTCTTTGGAATAATGTCTATTTAGGTCTCATTTTTTTATTGAGTTGCTTGTTTTTGCAGTATTCTTTTGTATGAGCAGTCTGTGTATTTTGGATTTTAACCCCTTGTCAGTTGCATGATTTACAAATATTTTCTCCCATTCTGTAGGCTGTCTTTTCATTTTGTTTATGATTTACTTTGCTGTATAAAAGCTTTTAGGTTTAATTAGGTCTCATTTGTTTATTTTTGCTTTTATTTCTTTTGCCTTGGGAGACTGATCTAAGAAAATATTGCTATGATTTATGTCAGAGAATGTTTTGCCTATGTTCTCTTCTAGGAGTTTTATTGTGTCCTGTTTTATATTTAAGTCTTTAAATCATTTTGAGGGTTTTTTTGTATATGGTGTGAGGAAGTGTTCTAATTTCATTGATTTACATATAGCTGTCCAGCTTTCCCAACACCACTTGTTGAAGAGACTGTGTTTTCTCCATTGTATATTCTTGCCTCCTTTGTCAAGAATTAATTGACCATAGGTGTGTGGGTTTATTTCTGGGCTCTCTATTCTGTTCCATTGATCTATTTGTTTGTTTTTGTGCCAGTACCATACTGTTTTGATTACTGTAGTTTTGTAGTATAGTTTGAAATCTGAAATGGTTATGGCTCCAGCTTTGTTCTTTTTCCTAAGGAATGATTTGAAAATTCTGGGCCTTTTGTGATTCCATACAAATTTTAGGATTGTTATTTCTAGTTTTATGAAAAATGTCATGGGTACTTTGATAGGAATTGTATTAAATCTTTAGATTGTTTTTGGTAGTATTGCCATTTAAACAATATTAATTCTTCCAATCCAAGAGCATGGGATATCTTTCCATTTCTCTGAATCATCTTGAGTTTCCTTTATCAATGTTTTATAGTTTTCAGTGTATAGGTCTTTGACCTCCTTGGTTAAGTTTTTTCCTAGGTATTATTTTTTACATGGTTTTTTTTTTTTTTTTTTTACTTTCTCTTTCTGATATTTCATTATTAGTGTATAGAAAGGCAACAAATTCCTGTATATTAATCTTGTATCCTGCTGTTTTGCTGAATTACTTCTAATAGTTTTTGTGTGGAGAATTTAGTGTTCTCTAAATAGAGTGTCATGTCATCTGCAAATAGTGACAGTTTTACCTCTTTCTCCTCCAATTTGGATACCTTTTATTTCTTTTTATTGTCTGATTGATGTGGCTAGGACTTCCAATACTATGTTGAATAGAAGTGGTGAGAGTGGGCATCCTTGTCTTATTCCTAAATTTAGCAGGAAGGCTCTCAGCTTTTCACCATTGAGTATTATGTTGGCTGTGGGTTTGTCATAAATGGCTTTTATTATGTTGAGATATGTTCCCTCTATATCCATTTTTGTGAGAGTTTTTTGTCGTGAATGGATTTGGAAAATTGTCAACTGCTTTTTTCTGCATCTGTTGAGATGTTCATGTGGTTTTTGTCTTTCCTTTTGTTAATGTGGTACATTACATTGCTTGATTTGTGTATGTTGCACCACCCTTGCAAAACTGGAGTGAATCCAACTTCATCATGGTATATTATCCTTTTTATGTATTGATGGACTTCATTTGCTAATAATTTGTTGAGGATTTTTGCATTTATATACATCAAAGATATTGACCTGTAATTATCTTTCTTTTGTAGTGTCTTTGTCTGATTCTGGCATTAGTGTGATGATGTCCTCATAGAATGAATTTGGGAGTGTTCCTTCCTCTTCAGTTTTTTGGATTAGTTTGAGAAGGATAGGTATGAGTTCTTCTTTGTATGTTTGTTAGAATTCCCCAGTGAAGCCATCCAGTCCTGGGCTTTTGTTTGCAGATTAAATTTCAGATTCTATTTCATTTCTAGTTATTGGTCTGTTCAAATTGTCTATTTTTTCTTGACTCAGTTTTGGCAGGCTGTATGTTTCTATAAACTTGTCCATTTCTTCTAGGTTGTCCAGTTTGTTGGCTTATAACTGTTCATAGTATTCTCTCTATTTCTTTTTTTTTGGTGTATTTCTGTGGTATTGGGTTTTTTTCTCCCCTTTCATTCCTTATTTTATTTATTTGGACCCTATCGTTTTTCTTCTTGGTGAGCCTGGCTAGAGGATTGTTGATTTTGTTTATCTTTTCAAAAAAAAAAGCACACAAAAAACCAGCTTGGTTTTATTGATTTTTTTCTATTTTTTTAAATCTCTGTTTTATTTGTTTCCTCTCTGATCTTTATATTTCCTTCCTTCTGCTGACTTTAGGTTTTGTTTGTTCTTCTTTTTCTAGTTTTTTTAGGTAGTAGTTTAGGTTGTTTATTTGAGATTTTCCTTCTTTCTTGAGGAAGGCCTGTAGCACTATGAAAGTCCCTCTTAGAACTGTTTTTGCTGCATCCTATAGGTTTTGTAAGGTTGTGTTTCATTTTCATTTGTCTTGAGGTATTTTCTGATGTTTTCCTTTGATTTTATCGTTGACCCGTTGTTTTTTTCATATCATGTTGTATAGTCCCCATTTGTTTCTTCCTTCCCCGTTTTTCTTTCTGTGGTTGATTTCTAGTTTCATATCATTGTGGTAAGAAAAGGTGCTTGAAATAATTTCTATCCTCTTAAATTTGTTGAGGCTTGCTTTGTGACCTAGTGTGTGATCTATCCTAGAGAATGTTCCATGTGTGCTTGAAAAGAATGTGTATTCTGTTTTTATTTTTTTGGAGGTAGTGCCCTATAGATATAAATTAAGTCCAATTGGTCTATTGCATCATTTAGGACTTCTGTTGTTTTATTGATTTTCTGTCTGGATGATCTGTCCATTGATATCCATGGAGTGTTAAAGTCTTCTACTATTATTGTATTGATATTATTGTCAATTTCTCCCTTTATGTCTGTTAGTATTTGTTTTATATATTTAGGTGCTCCTATACTGGGTGCATATGTGTTAACGAGTATAATTTCCTCTTCTTGTATTGATCCCTTTATCATTATATAATGCCCTTCTTTGTATTTCTTTATAGCCTTTGTTTTTTTCTGATATGAGTATTGCTACCCCCACTTTCTTGTCATTTCCATTTGCATGAAGTATATCCTCCCATTCCCCCACTTTCAGTCTGTGTATTTTGCCCTGACGTAAGTCTCTTGTAGGCAGCATATTGTAGATTTAAAAAAAAAAATACAATCTGCCACTCTGTCTTTTGATCAGAGCGTTTAGTCCATTGACATTTAAAGTGGCTATTGATAGTATGTACTTATTGCCACTTTAATCCTTGTTTTCCAGTTGTTTTTGTAGTTCTTCTTTGTTCGTTTCTTCTTTTTATTTTTCCTTTTTGTGGTTTGATGGTTTTCTTTTGTATTATGCTTGAGTTCTTTTCTTTTTGGTTTTTGTGAATCTATTGTATAATTTTGAACTGTGGTTACCATGGAGTTCAAGTATGTTGACCCATAACTATATCTACTTGCTTTCAACTGATAGTCATTCAAGTCAAACACATTCTAAAAGATCTACATTTTTATACTCTCCTCCCTCACATTTTGTGATTTTGATATCCTATTTTACATCTTCATACTTATCCTTTTACTGTTCATTGTAGTTATAATTGCTTTTATAATTTTTTAAATTGTTTTTTAATCTATGTACTGGCTTATGTAAGTGATCTTCAGTATTTTTATATATTTGCTTTTTCTATTGTTATTTTCCCTCTCCTATAGATTCTTGCCTCTTTTCTATTTAGAGAAGACTCTAAAGTATTTCTTTTAGGGTTGGTTAAGTATTGCTGAATTTTTTTTTTTAGTTTTTGCTTATTCCTGAGAAGTTCTTTACTTCTCCTTCTATTCTAAATGATAATCTTGTTGGGTAGAGTATCCTAGGTTGTGGGTTTTTCCCTTTCAGGAGTTTGAACATATCATGCTACTCCCTTCTGGCCTGCAAAGTTTCTGCAGAGAAATCAGCTGATAGCCTTATGGGGGTTCCCTTGTAATTGACTCTTTTTTTTTTCTTGTGTCTTTAGGGTCCTCTATCTTTCACTTTTGTCATTTTGATTATGATATGTCTTGGTGAGGGTCTTCTTGGGTTCGTCCTGTTTGGGACCCTCTGTGCTTCCTATACCTGGGTATCTATTTTCTTCTTTAGGTTTGGGCAGTTTTTTAAAAAAAATATATATATATATTTTAAATGTCACCTTTAAAAATTTTTGTTTATTTATTTTTTATTTATTTATTTTTGGCTGCATTGGGTCTTCATTGCTGCACACGGGCTTTCTCTAGTTGCAGCGAGCAGGGGATACTCTTCATTGAGGTGCACAGCCTTCTCATTGCGGTGGCTTCTCTTGTTGTGGAGCATGGGCTCTAGGAGTGTGGGCTTCAGTAGTTGTAGCACGTGGACTCAGTAGTTGTGGCTCGTGGGCTTTGTTGCTCCACAGCATGTGGGATCTTCCCAGACCAGAGCTCAAAGCTGTGTCCCCTGCATTTGGCAGGCAGATTCTTAACCACTGTGCCACCAGAGAAGCCCATATTTATTTATTTGGCTGCGTCAGGTCTTAATTTTGGCATGCGGGATCTTTGTTGCAGCATGCGGGATCTTGCATTGTGGCATGTAGGCTCTTCATTGTGGCACGCGGGCTTCTCTCTAGTTGTGGCGTGCGGGCTCTAGAGTGTGTGGGCTCAGTAGTTGCGTTGCATGAGCTTAGTTGCCCCATTGCATGTAGGATCTTAGTTCCCTGACGAGGGATTGAACCTGCATCCCCTGCATTGGAAGGCAGATTCTTAACCACTGGACCACCAGGGAAGTCCCAGTTTGGGCAGTTTTTAACCATAATTTTTTCAAATACATTTTCAGTCCTGTTCTCTCTGTCTTCTCCTTCTGGAACCCCTATTATGCGTGGGTTGGTACATTTTATATTATCCCATAGATCTTGTATGTTGCTTTCATTTTTTAAGTTTATCTTACTGTCTGGCATTCTGATTAGGTGAGTTCCATTATTCTATCTTTCAGATCACTTATTTGTTCTTTTGTGTCATTTAGTCTTCTATTCATTGCTTCTAGATTGGTCTTTACCTCAGCAATTGAATTGTCTATTTTTGATTGGTTCAATTTTTATAATTTCTAGTTACTTGTTGCAGTGATCTGCATTTCTATTGATAATCATTCTTAATTCAGTTAGTATTTCTACTACCTCCTTTTTCAACTTGAAGTCTAATAGACTAGTGAGCTCTGTTTTGTTATTTTTTCTTTCAGGGGATTTCTCTTGTTCTTTCAATTGGGAGTAGTTCCTCTGCCTTTTCATTTTACTTAACCTTCTCTGTCTCTATGAATTTAGGAGAAACAGTTATCTACTATGGTCTGGAAGGGGTGTTTTTATGTGGGAGCATCCCTGTGTAGACTGTGTGCATCCAATGTTTTTGGTATGAGGGCTGGTTTTGGTGATGCCAATCACGTCTTTCCTCAGGGTGTGCTGCTATCTTCCCCTTGATAGGGGGTGCAGTTGGTGTTGTAGTATCTAGAGCCTTGCTGAATGAAAGGCTAAGCTTCCTCTCTGCTCCCTGGCTGTCACTGCCCTGTCAGGGGCGGGGTCGGCTCCCAGTTGTTGGAGTAGAAGCCCTGAGGGTTGGGTTCAATCAGGTTCCATTGCCCTTGGGTACATGCCCTGCCCCAAAGGAGGTGACCACTGAAGTAAGTGAGACCCATACAGTCACAGAGGACATATGCACCACCTGTGTAGGCATCTGTGGTTCTGCTCAGAAGCAACCCAAGGTCCCGTTCCTTTTCCTGTGTGCTCATCTCAGATCTGGTGCAAGGCTGTGGTGTAGAGTGGGCTAGGGATGGGGTCAGAGCATTGTGGCTACAGCAATTGAGGTGTCTGCGCTGCTGCCTGATATCTGGGCTGTCTCTGTGGCAGTCTTCTCCTGGGACCTGTCTGCCCCAGATCCAGTGCTAAGCTGTGGTGTGGAGTGGGCAGAGTTGGGGTGCTTTTGCTGGGAGACAAATTGCTAAGTACTCCTGGGCTTCCCTGGTGGCACAGTGGTTGAGGGTCCGCCTGCCGATGCAGGGGACACGGGTTCATGCCCCGGTCCGGTAAGATCCCACATGACGCAGAGCGACTGGGCCTGTGAGCCATGGCTGCTGAGCCTGCGCGTCTGGAGCCTGTGCTCCGCAATGGGAGAGGCCACAACAGTGAGAGGCCCACGTACCGCAAAAAAAGAAAAAAAAAATTGCCTGGTACTCCTGAGCACACTGACAGTGGCCGTTGCCACCCCAACTAGGCCACACCCTAAGCCCTCTGGGCTGTCTCTGTGTAGCTAGATGAGTCCCCTCCCAGGGCCTGTCTGCCCGAGATCTGGCACATAGCTGCTGTGCATTCTTGTGGTGCTGCTCTGTGTACATGCTGATGGTGTCCCCCTGGCTATACCTGCTGCCCTGTGTGTTCACTAACAGTGGTCTCTGTAGTTGCACCCAGATCACACCCCAGGTGCCCCAGTCTGTCTCTGCACAGCTAGACTGAGTCTCTGCCCAGATTTCATGCCAGACTGTGTTGTGGATTAGGTGAGGCTGAGATGTTCACCCCTTCAGGTTGGGAAGTGCAGCAAGGTAGCAGCCACCAGTGCAAGGCTGTCTTCGCCCTGATTGTTAGCAAGCCACCATGTGTGCACGCCTCATGAGTAGAGTCTAGGCTTCTCTACCCCTTCTATCTGTCTCAGTGTCTCAGTGGATTTCCCAGCAGGCAAGGGGGCTTGTCTCCTCTGCGCAGGACCCCAGGATTGGGATGCCCAGATTGTGGCTCGACCTGCTCATTCCCCAGGATGAAGGTCTGCCTGTGCAGACCCTCTCCTCCTTACAGATCCCTCCTAGGAGCTCAGGTCCCCACAGTGCCTTTTTTATCCATCCTCCCTGGTCCTGGTTATGTGGAGGTCTTTCTTACAGCTTTGGTTGTATAGCAATTCTTCTGCTAGTTTCCAGTTAGTTTTCCATGAGAATTTTCCACATTAGACATATTTTTGATGTGTTTGTGGAGGGAGGTGAGCTCCATGTCCTCCTACTCTGCCATCTTCATCCCCCTCCGTTGGCATAATTACGTCTTACTCATGACTGTTTTCTCTTCATTTTAATGACTGCCTATCGTTATTTATATCGTAGTCATTTTCATTATTATTCTTTTGCTATTTTAACAATAAAGTCATGTTAAACCTTTAATGGGTTGGCTAATTTAGAGTGCACACTCCCACACTGAAAACCAGAATGTATCCTTTAAGGAAAGGATGCCTACTGCTTATTTATTGGGAGCATGAATATGGCACTGGACTGCAACATCACAGGCACTCGGATGTTTAGCTTTTCAACAGTCATGGGCCATAAAACGACTCAATTCTCCCATGACTTGTCTCTGTTCAAATTGCTACAAAAGTCTTGCACAATGTATGGTAACATCATTTGTCCTTGGGTTGCTGTATATCTGATTGTAAACACAAATATAGAGGAACCCTTTGGAACCTCATATTCATCCAGGTGACATGAGCTATGTTTGCATGACTATTTATAGTTAGATTATCATCAAAATGAAAACACAAACCTACATTATCATAGACTTTTTGGATTTTAAGAAAATCTGAGGGCCTTCAGAGGCCCTGGGACTCTAAGTTAACAAACACTGGTTGAGTTGCTACCTAAGTTTCACTTCATTTAATTCTCACAAAAACCGTATGAGGTAGACATTAGCATCAACCCAGTTTTACAGATGAAGTGTGGCGAGGTTAAGGAATTTTCCCAGCATCACGTAGGCAGTGAGAGAAAAACCAAGATTCCATTCCAGGTCTATGTGTCTTCAAAGCCTCTCTTCTTGAGATCTCTCAATACCCCGACCCCAGAAAATCTGTCCAGAATCCTCAGGGTACTACAAAGGAGTGATTATTGGGCAGGCAGGGCCTCATACTTATCTTTTTTACAGTTTCTTGAGGAACTCAAGACAAAGGTGGCAATCATAAGATGAACTAATGCAATGCCCATTTGGCAGGGCAAAAATCTCAATTTTAATGAGAACTCTACCTCACACGTAATTTCTCTCCGAATCAGTTCCAAATCCCTTTAGGACTGATCTGCACATTTTAGGCCACACCTGAGGCCAGTGCTAAGATGTATTGTTGGATGAGAATTGCTAATGTCGTCAAGTCTGGCATTTTGCTCATTCATTCATTTGTTCATTCATTCATTGCACAGAATACCTGGCTACCCTTCTAGGTATTCTTCAGTATAAAAAAGTAACTCACACGTACTGATCTTCTCATCTATAGAACCAGAATTTCACTCCTGTTTCTCAAACCACTGGGCACAAGTGCCTCCTTCTTTAACCACGTAGAGGGCACGGATTTCTATAAAGTAGTAAAAAAGCACTGACTAATTTTGGCATCAGAAATTCTGGCTGGAAGTCCTGCTTCTGTTGCTACAAGTTCTGAGATGTTGTGCAAACCACTTCTCTCCTCTGAGCATGTTTCCCATCTTTAGAATGAGAATATCAAGAAAGAATTCACAGGTTTATTGTGAGGGGTCCATGAAACCATGTGTATAACAACATTAGGGACTTTGAAGCAAAGCCCTTTTGAACAAAGCCCTTTTGAAGCTTTGCTGATTTTTAACAACGGATCTGGTCGTTATTCATTATGTCCCCGAATATTTATAGACTACCTAGTAAGTGCCAAGATCTATGTTTTCACTGGAAATACAGCGATTAGACATGGTCACTGATTTTAATGAACTTACAGTCTAATAAGGGAGGCTGGCATTTTTTTTAAAGTCAGAATGTAATAAGATAATATGTATTATTGTAGAAATATGTGCAATGAAAGAGAGGCCCTAATCAAAGTGGCTGGAGTGAGACAGTTGTATAGAGCAGAGACATGAGCTTATCCAGCAACTACCAATAAAAATCACGGACACACAGCACCATGGTGTGCTTGGGAAGTAGGTCAGTGAGGTGGGGGAGCCTATGAGACAAGGATCACTTGGTCACAGAGAACCAAGGCCCTCTACTTTTGCTGTGCCATGATTAGATTCAGTTGTAATGCCCACCCATGCTATTTGCTTTCTACCCAGCATTGGAGAAAGTAATTACTTTGTGCCAGTTTGGAATGCACTTTGAGGATGAAACACATCAAACATGGTCTCCATGTAACTGGCTTTTCCTGATGTTTTTGCAATTGGGCAGCAGGCGGCGCCAGCTCTGAGAACTGTAGGGGCAGCTTGGCATGACGTTCCTTCTCGCTCTCATGGAGAGGGCTCCTTTCCCTTTGGTAGGCTCTGGATTTCCTCTAAATAGACCATTGGCCGCTGCATTGTTGCTCTTCTGATGGCTCGCTTAGGCCTCCAGAGCTAGAATACACTTGGCCAAATTCACTACAAACAATAGGAGATTTTACCCCTGCAGTTCTTTAGGAAAAAGGTAACATTGCCATTTCCTCTGCTGAGGTCGATGCCCGCAGCACTGAATGCATTAATCTGCCTGTTTGCCTGATTGAATTGGACAGGATATTTGGCATCTTTCAACCCCACCCCCCACCCCCGTCATCATTATCGCCTTGTGACTTTTGTGAAGAATGCAGTTCCTATCACATTACTGTACAAATTCAATCAAATGATGCCTCAGGCAGCGTTGACATCTTCTGAATGACATTTTCACCAAATGCCCCCAACTATGTGGATGGGATGGCATCATCCACAGAGCTAAGGACGTGCTGCTGGAGCCTATTTTATTCTCAGTCCACTGCCTTAAACCTCAGGGAGCAATTAAATACCTGTGTATACAAGATGATGAAAAGAGAATGTGAGAATCATAAACTCTGCGAGCCCTTTTGATGTGATTGGACTACAACATGATTTCACAGCCTACTCATAGCCAAAGGCCCTTCTTACAAATAACTTTCCCAGTCGGAATTGGAAAATGTGTGGGTAGTTCCTCCAAAGTGTGGTCCAGATTAGAGGTCTCCTGAGTGGGACAATAACAGCCACGAGACAATCCATTGGTATGCAGGAAAAAGATGTTAGAACTCATATATTTGTTTAATATATAAAAGAGAATGAATTGGAGTTTTACTCCAGGCAGTAAAGAAATCAGTATTGCCCTCAACTGGTCTGGATGTCAACCGGTCACGGTACCCTGGGGGACAGGTGGAGGTTGCAGAGCCCTGGTACCATTCGCTAGTTTCTTCCAGTATCTTGGGACATTTTGCAGTTTATATGAGCTTGGTTAAGTGAGAAGGGGTCTTAAAAGACTTCTATTTGGAAAGAACAAACTAGTGGCTACCAGTGGGGGAGGGGCAGTACAGGGGTACAAACTATTGGGTGTAAGATAGACTCAAGGATGTAATGCACAGCCCAGGGAATAGAGCCAATATTTTGTAATAACTGTAAATGGAAAGTAAAATTGTATAAAATTTTCAAAATTGTATAAAAATAAAAAAATTAATAGAAAAAAGACTTCTGTTATGAACCGTATAATAAAGGTAGTATTAGTTAAAAATGCAAGGTCAGTGGCGGAGCTGATCACGTATGACACCATGTTGACCCAAAACTTTAAAATGATGAAAAAAACTCTTTAAAATATGGATTTTGTTATGGGCTGAATTGTGTCCTCCCTATCCCCGTACCCCCCCCCCAGTTCATACGTTGAACTTCTAACCCCCAGTACCTCAGAATGTGACCTTATTTGGAGGTAGGATCTTTACAGAGGTAATGAGATCATTGGGGTGTGTCCTAGTTCAACATGACTGCTATCCCTATAAGAAGAGGAAATTTGGACACAGAGACATGCATAGAGGGAAGACCATGTGAAGACACAGGGAAACGATGACCACCTACCAGCCTAGGAGAGACGCCTGGGACAGATCCTTCCCTCATAGCCCTGAAAAGGAAACGACCCTGCTGTCACCTAATCAATCGCAGACTTCTAGCCTCGAGAACTGTGAGAAAATAAATGTCTGTTGTTTAAGCCACCCAATCTGTGGTACTTTGTTATGGCAACCCTAGCAAATTAAAACAGATCCACATCCAGTCGAGATGGGTCAGTCCTTACATATTATGCCCTGAGGTATTAGTAATGACAGTGTGAAGCCATTAAGACTAGAAAGACATTTGAAACTAAGCTGGGAACAAAGAGCTGCAACTGTGTGGCTGAACTCAGCACTGGGAGATGGGATTGCCCTTTCTCAGGGAACCCTGGAAATCTTCACAGGAGTCTAGACCACAAAGGCTCCTTTCAGCAGTGGGCGCACTCGCAGGGAGAATCGGTTTTCAACATTGCCACCATGTGGCAGAGAGAAGCAGTGGCAGCTCGAATCCAATCTGGACTCTGGAGAGTGAAAGCTGAGCGGCGCTTTCTCTAGAGTATGGAAGCCTAGCGCTTGGGGACAGTGTGTATGTGGGGAGGAGGCTTCAAGAGGCTGGTATAAGATAATATAAGACTGATATTAGATAATATGACTTTGAGAAATTAATTGAAAAGTAAAGAGAAAACTATTTGTAATTCAGATTTGTAAGCAGGTCTAAGTGGCTATGAATAATTAGAATAAAAAAGAAAAATAGATGTGGCTCTAAAGCATTGACTTTCATCTCTCTAGAAAACTCAGCTGTCCAGAAACTCCCGTTTCCTAAGGTTCTGGATTGAGGAGATTTTGTTTTGGGTTTTTTCTGTCAGGGAATGAAGTAAAATGATAGCGTTTTTACTCTGAATTTAACTCAGAATTCCATAAATCTCTGAAGGAGAAAGTCTCTAATGATCTCAGATGATGTCTTGTCTATACCTTTTAACATCTTTGCATTTCCTCACCTTGTGGGTGAGGAAGGATATTAGAAAGGGGATGATGAGAAAAGCATCCATCACGTTAATTACTGACTGAGTTACATCTGTCCTCAGTCAATCGTCATCAGACAAAACTCGAAATTTCAGTCAGGGTCTGGGTTAATTTTGCTCTGGGTCTGATAAGGAGTCATGGAAGAGTGAGCAATGAAGACAATGAAAGCGAGACATTTTTTTCTTTGTTAATTATTTTATCATTCATTGTTGGTTTAGTATTTATCTGGTTTTGGAAATAAATCAAAACCTTAGATTTGGAAGGTTCTACAATGGTCTTTTACCCCACTCAGAATTTTCTGTGAAATCCTGGACTTTTTGTGACAGGAGGTCAATCAATGTAGGATCTGCTAAAACATCTAGGAATGGAAAACTCACTACTTTATGAAGCAGGCCACCCACAGAATATTCAAAGTGGTGGTTTGAGAGCAGCAGGGCAACACTTGGAGTTAGTTAGAAATACTGAATCCCAGGCCTCACCCCAGACTTGCTGAATCAGAATCTTCATTTGACAAGACCCCCAGGTATTTGTATTCATTAATGTTTGAGAAGCGCTGGACTTTTCCATGACTGAATGGTTTTGAATGTCAGAAAATAACATCTCACTGAGATCTGCTGTACTGATGCCTCTGTGGACCAACCTGCATCCTCTCAGCGTTGTCGGGCCCCCAGCCCTTGGCCGCCAGTCCCGCTTCCTGCCACTCCTGAGTTGTAAAGTCTTGGCCTCTGCTGCCATTGTGGTCACTTTGTCTTTTCACCCTAGAGTTGTCTCTGACCTTCCTTGGGGTCAAAGCTGGGCTTCGACACAGCCTTTGTCACGCTCACTATGGGGGGAGCTGGGGCAGCTCCAGTACCCGGGTCTGATTCCACTGGACCCACGGGGGCTCTGGCTGTCTCAGTGCCCCGGAAGGGGCAGAGGAAGGTCACTGAGAAGTGTAGGGGTATCTATATGGGGAGAGGTAAGAGATAGGACGGATCCAGAAGATAATATTGCTGGCTTTTCCTCCTGCGCTAGAGTGCATTGGTCCACCCACCTCTCCAGAACCGTCCTGTATGACCAGCTGTGGTTTTTGGAAACTGTGGGCAGCTTGGTAACATACTACCTTGTATTTGCTCTCCCTTCTTCCCTGCCTCACGTCTCTCATTTAAAAAAAAAAATTATTGGAGTATAGTTGACTTACAGTGTTAATTTCTGCTGTACAGCAAAGCGACTCAGTTATACATACGTATTGATACATATTCTTTTTCATATTCTTTTCTGTTATGGTTTATCGTAATGGAAAGGGGATGATGAGAAAAGCACCCATCACGTTCATTGCTGTCCTCAGTCAATCGTCATTAGGATATTGAATATAGTTCCCTGGGCTATACCGTAGGACCTTGTTGTTTATCCATCCTATATATAGAAGTTTGCATCTGCTAATCCGAAACTCCCAGTCCTTCACATCTCTTTTCCTTTACATTTTTTCTCGAGAAAGCACCCCCAAATGAAACAGTCAGACCTAAGCTTTGCCTTAAAGTCTGTTTTCTAAGGAAACCAGACTAAGACATCTGTCTTCTGTGAGCTTTACTCACTGCTTCTAATTCTGCCGCCTGGTTATCTCTGGAATGGTTGACATCATTCATACATCTTCTTCCTTCAAATTCTAGAAGATGCCTACCATGCCTTCTGTCTTCTTGGCTGGACGCTCTCAGTTCCTTCAAGATTCCTCAAAATGCAGTTTTTAGGTTTTTCACCATCGTCCTTTCTTTTTCAACTGGGACTCCTTAAGGGCTCCTCCCAGCATGGTCAGTGCAGGGCTGAGCTCCTGGGGGTCTCATTGTTTTAATTATAGGCCTTATATCACCGCGAGCACAGCTGCCTGAGCTGAGCCTGTTCGTGTGAGGGGAAGCTGGCTATTGGGGTTGTGGTGATCTGACAGTTAAAATGAGCTTAGGGAAATTAGGCCACAGGGAGCCAGGCAGATCTGGTTTGGTCTCTTCTGTGTCAGCTTCTGAAGGAGGGCCAGGCCCTCTGCTGGTACTGGAGCTCCTCTAGGGTGTCTATGGCCCTTAGAAACACATTTGGGCTGACCTCAAGCCAGAGCATGGTGGGACGAAGTGCTCAAGTTACTTGCCAGTATATAGTGTATACATGGAAAGACATGGAAAGATGTCCTGGAATTTTTTAAAATAAATTTATTTATTTTTGGCTGTGTTGGGTGTTCGTTGCTGCGTGCGGGGTTTCTGTAGTTGCGGTGAGGGGGACTACTCTTCGTTGTGGTGTGCGGGCTTCTCACTGTGGTGGCTTCTCTTGTTGTGGAGCACGGGCTCCAGGCAAGCGGGCTTCAGTAGTTGTGGCACGCGGGCTTAGTTGCTCTGTGGCATGTGGGATCTTCCCAGATCAGGGCCCGAACCCATGTCCCTTGCATTGGCAGGCAGACTCCCAACCACTGGTCACCAGGGAAGCCCTGCCCTGGTATTTTTAGTTGGAAAAAAAATTTACAAAAGATTGTGTATTGTTTTAATATAGTATATTCATAAGAAAAATAAAGATGTTGGTATATGAGTGCACAGCAAAATGTAAACAGTTCTTTGGGTAGCAGATTTTAGGTAGTTTCCATCTGTTTTTACTTATTTGTGTTTTCTTACACTTATTTTTTTGTTTTCATGTAATAGAATCCATTAATTCATTAACCATTAATTCATTTGACAACTATTTATTCAGTATCTACCTCTGTCAAGCATTGTTCCAAAAACAGGGATTTTGTGCTGATTATAAAATTCAAGCACAAATCCTCTTATGTCTACCTTCTTTTTAACATTCCTTTGCAGTTAACCACTTCCACAATTTAGATGGATCCTTCTGGATCTTTTCTCTATGTATTTGATAATACTTAGGTGAGTTTTATTTCTTTACACATATTTATAGATTTCTAACATGTGAGATCATACTATGGCTACCTTTTGGTGACTTTTTTTATAACAATATTATATCTAGGAAAAATTTTCATGCCACTTTGTTTAATTATACCTCATTAAAAAAGAAAAAAGGAACCGCACGTTTCCATAATTATTTAATAAATTCCCTTATTAATGAGCGTGAAGGTTATTTCCAATTTATTCTCTGAGTTTTCTTAAAAACATACACACATGCACACACGCACAATGGCAATAATTTGTTGGGTGCTCTTAGGTTAAAATTTAAAAAGGAATACTTAGTCATACATGACTAAAGGCAAAAGTTACCCCCAAATGGCTGGATATAGCAAGTTACTCCTGATATCTGTGGGCTAGATTAAAGAAAATGACTGTCGAGTTTCGGTCACACTTAAACTTGAAATTGACTGTTTGGTGGATAGAAATTCTTAAATTGAGTCAGTCCTAACACACTTTCCAGCATGTTCTGTGGTAGACAATATTTTATAAGCAGATTAAATTATTCAAATTGTTGATGCCATTGAAATAATCTTTAGGCAGATGAAAAATGTTTAGATTTATTCTTTTCCCAAAGGGAGAGAATACTTCCCTTCAGTGAGTCATTTGATTTTAATGATGTTTGCTGGGAACCAAAATCTGGTGAGAAAAAAATCCCTCAGAATCTCTCATACTGTATTTAAGATTTTAAGGTTTTTTTATTACAAGAGTTTGAGATCACAGAGGAAGAAATATATAACTAAGTAAGAGTTAATAAGAGAAAAACGGTATTGCTTAGAACAGGGCTGTGAAATTACCTCCATTCCTGACTTGCCCTTCTTTAGGGCCCTTGCTTACTGATTGTTTATTCCTCTACATATTTATTTCTTCATTTGCCTGGTTTCATTTATTTATTTTTGTCTGTTTTGATTGCCGACATTGTTTTGGTTGCCCCATCTAGGAATGGACTCCGCTGGGACCTGAAGTTTATAAAATTTGGTGGCCTTCCTTAAAATACAAAATTAGGTTTTAAAATGAATATTTATTTAAAATGAAACAAGAAATAACAATTTCCAATTTTTAAAATGTGAACAAATACCACAAACATCACAATGTCCAATTTTATTAATGGCTTGTCACACTTAAGAAAACTTTTCTTCTACACTCTCTTGGCTGTGTATCTTTGATCACCTCTTTGTATGACAATAATTTTGTAATTATTGTTATAAAATAAGAAATAAGACTTTCATCTGCCGGGTTGATTTCAAAATTTAAACTTATTGATACTTGAAATGCATAAATTTGCAACTTCACACATAAATATATTCAGTAGTTTAAAATACCTTTATAGGTTTGCATTTTGAAAACACAAGAATTCTAACAAATGATAGGTCAAATGATTTCTACCAGAAAATAAAAAAATTGTATAAATTGTACATTTATAATTGTATACTCTGCATTATTGACTATTCTTTTTTTTTTGACTACATTCTTGAGAATAATGAGCTTCTGTTTTGACTAATGGTTGATGACAATTGAATCTCCTGTTGCCAAATTTATACATGTGGTGATTGGAAGCATTCTTTATAGGTCAGCCTCTACCCTGGTATACTTCTAACTCTTTCTTCCTCCACTACCCACAGACTTCTGGTGAGGGCTGCCTCAGGAAACACTCATTTTGCAATATGACCTCTGGTCCTGAATCTCTGAGTTGAGGGCATGTTGGGAAGTTGGGCAGAAGTATTCCAGGAAGTCATGCCTACACAAGATGGCTAGCATCAACTATACAAGAAAGGGGCTGCAGATGACATAAATCTACCAACTCAACATAGCCGAATCCCCAGAATGTCTGCAGCTACTCTCACCAACATGATATAGAGGGAAATGTGATCTAGGGAAAATGCAAAATGGGAAGAGACAGTGTTTTTTACCAATTGTAGTCAATATTTTACCTTCTACAAAATTTTACAGAAACATATGACTCTGTGAACACCTTGTTAAGGCTCTTTCCTGAGCTTTATAGAAGACTATGCAGTGAAGACCTTTGAAGTGCAGCTTTTATTAATTTTATGATAAATTTGCTTCTGAAGGCTTTTAACATTATTTTCAAAACAAGAGAGGGAGGGAGAGCAGGAAAGAAGAGAGGAAAGAAGGAAGAGATTGAGGGAAGGAGGGAGGGAAGGTCAAACTTGAGTTACTTACATGGAGTTTGTTTGAAAGCCACGCCTGCTTCATATATTTGAAAAATACTTGTGCTTCTAACACTAACACATAACTGGGTTAACATATATGTCACATCATGTTAAAATATATGTAAAATTAACAAGACTGTTTTGGTGCTTGTCTTCCAAAAGTTTAGAGTCTGCAATTTCAAGCGTTACGCTATGGACTTCAGGTCTGAAAATTATACATCAACTGTGCCTTAAGTGTTTCCTTTTACTTATCCATAAAATTTTTAAGTAAAATTTACATAAAGTGAAATGCACACATTAAGAGTGCAGATCAATGAGCTTTGAGGAATATATGTCTCTGTAACCCTTACCCCAATCAAGATATATTTCTATCACCCCTAACATTTCCTTCTGCCCCTTTCTAGTCAATATTCTTCTCCTACTCCAAGAAAGCAGTTCTTCTGATTTCTATCATCATAGATTAGTCTTACCTGGTCTTGGACTTCATATAAACAAAATCATATACACTGTTTTGTGTCTCATCTCTTTTACTCAACAAAATGTTCTTGAGATTTAACCATGTTCTTCTGTGTATCAGTCGTTCATTCCTTTTTATTGATGAGTAGTATTTCATTATATGGATATACTTTTGTTTATCCATTAGTGGACATTTGGGTTGTTGCCAGATTTGGGCTGTTATAAATAAGGCTTCTGTGAATATTTTGTGCAAGTCTTTTTTTTTTTGAACATATGTTTTTGTTTCTCTTGGGAAAATACCTAGAATGGAATTGCTGGGTTGAAAGGTAGGTGTACATTAAACTTTATAAGACACTGGCAGCTTTGTCCCTACTTCAATGTAACATGGTATTAGTTCCTTAGTTCTTCTAAAGCACTTGGGGATCCTCAGAGGAATAAGTCTATTAAGGGAGAATGATTATTAATTAAAGTTTATGACAAATAAATTATGCAATTATTATGTCAGAAATTCCAACTTTGCAAAGAGTTGTCTTAATTACCTAAAACTAAACTTAATAATTACCAAGACATGCAAAAAGCCTTGAAGGTCAGTGTACTTCATGCAAAATCTTGATGAATTTTTTTTATAAATTTATTTATTTATTTGTTTTTATTTTTGGCTGTGTTGGGTCTTCATTGCTGTACGCGGGCTTTCTCTAGTGGCGGCAAACAGGGGCTGCTCTTCGTTGTGGTGCGCGGGCTTCTCATTGTCATGGCTTCTCTTGTGGAGCACAGGCTCTAGGCGCATAGGCTTCAGTAGTTGTGGCACATGGGCTCAGTAGTTGTAGTTCACGGGCTCTAGAGTGAAAGCTCAGTAGTTGTGGCTCATGGGCTTAGCTGCTCCACGGCATGTGGGATCTTCCTGGGCCAGGGCTCAAACCCGTGTCCCATGCATTGGCAGGCATATTCTTAACCACTGTGCCACCAGGGAAGCCATTGAAGAATTTTTTAAAAAGAAAATTATATCAGTCAGTGTCCACTTGGCAGACAGAAATCAGTTATTTCAACCATGAGAACTTAATACAAATCATTGTTAACTAGATATAAAGTTAGTAACTAGATAACTGAAGGAGGAAAAGAGAACAGTAAGGTATAATGGAAGCAGGAATTATAAAAAGTAGCTATCTTCCCCCAAGAGTGGAGGAAAAGGAAAAGAGGTTGGAATTACTACAATTTAGTAGTGTGGAGCTAAAACTCAGACCTTAGGGGGCATGACTTTCTTGGTGTTGGCGTCTCTGGGTCGGGGAGGCTGTATGACAGGGGTCTGCAAATTATGACTCATAGGCTAAAACCAACTTATTATTTTTTTTTTGGTATGGTCTGTAGTAATGTTTTTTACATTTTTAAATAGCTGGCGAAAAATCAGAAGAATACTTGTATTATTTTCCTAAGGCCACTGTAATAAAGTTTCACAAACTGGGTGGCTTAAAATAACAGAAATGTATGCTCTCACAGTGTGGAGGCTAGAAATCCAAAATCAAGTTGTCACGGGACCGTCCTCCATCTGCGACTCTGGGCAGGACCCTTCCTCGTTTCTTTCTAGCTTCTGCAGGTGGCCGTCAGGCCTTGGCAGTCCTGGCCCTGCAGTTGCTAAACTCCAGTCTCTGCCTGTATCTCCACATAGCGCTCTCCTCTCTGTGTGTCTGTGTCTTTACATGATGGTTTCCTCTCTTATAAGGACACCAGTCATATTGGATTAGGACCCACCTAACAACCTCATCTTATCTTGATCATATCTGCTAAGACCTTATTTCTAAATAAGACTACATTCACAGGAACAGGGGGTTAGGGCTTCAGCGTTTCTCTTGGGGGGTACAATTTAACCCATAACAATAATAATATTTTGTGAGACATGAAAATTATTTGAAATTCAGATTTTGGTGTCTATAAATCAAGTTATCCTTTTTTTTTTTTTTTTTTTTTTTTTTTTTTTGTGGTACGCGGGCCTCTCACTGCTGTGGCCTCTCCCATTGTGGAGCACAGGCTCCGGACGCGCAGGTTCAGCGGCCATGGCTCACAGGCCCAGCCGCTCCACGGCATGTGGGATCTTCCTGGA
This sequence comes from Tursiops truncatus, assembly GCF_011762595.2. NCBI lineage: Eukaryota > Metazoa > Chordata > Mammalia > Artiodactyla > Delphinidae > Tursiops > Tursiops truncatus. The sequence continues at coordinate 72,812,406 of NC_047035.1, read as the reverse complement.
CTGGGGCACGAACCCGTGTCCCCTGCATCGGCAGGCGGACTCTCAACCACTGTGCCACCAGGGAAGCCCCAATCAAGTTATACTTTGCCATGCTCATTCATTTACTATCTCTGGCTGTTGTCATGCTACGATGGCAGAGTTGAGTAGCTGCTACAGAGACTGGCCAGCAAAGGCTCAAATATTTACTATCTGGCCTTCAACAGCCAAAGTGTGCTGACATCTGTTCTATGTGACTGGTTTTGCAAAAGTGTTGAGAAATGCAAATTGGATTCAGCTGCTGCTACTGGAAGGACTTGCTACTCTTAGGTGAAGAAGGCATGTCATTGTGTGATGTGCAGGGGAACATGAAACAGAGGGTAAGCCCAGGGAAAGCCAATGAGAAGGAGGAAGGCTCTTCATTCTCCTCCAGGTTTAGGCTCCTTATGTCACCCCCTGTTGGTGACTTAGGAGGGAAGAAGCTAAAAAAGTGGAAATGTGATTTGTAGAGTCCCAGTCCTGGAAACACAAAGTAGAGACAAGAGAAGATTTAGAACTTATAGACAATAGCTTAATCACCTGAGCACACATACACAAATACACACATACATAACTAGTGGGGAAAAGTATAAGTAGCTGCTACTGACCTTGTTTCTGTAACTGAACTTGAGGCCATAGTTCGTATGTATGTATATGCATATATTTATTGAACTAAATTAACCATTTTGACATCATTATAGATTCATATGCAGTTGTAAGAAATAATGCAGAGCAATTCCATGTACCAGTTTACTCATTGTTCCCCCAATGGTAACTATACAACACAAGTTGCAGAACTGTAGTGCAATATTACAATCAGGATACTGACATGGATACAATTAAGATACAGAAGATTTCATCACCATAGGATCCTTGGGTTGCCCTTTTATAACTTTCCTTCACCCCCTCCCCCCTGCCTCTTGCCAACTTCCCCAACCCTATTCTTAATCCCTGGCACTCACTAATCTGTTCTCCCTTCAATAATTTTTTCATTTCAAGAATGTTATATGAGTAGAATCATAGTATTTAACCTTTTGGGATTGGCTTCTTTGACTCAGCATAATTCTCTGGAGGTGCATCCAAGATGTTGCATTTATTACTGCAATATTCCTTTTCATTACTGAGTAGTATCACATGATATTGATATGCCAGAGTTTGTGTATCCATTCACCCATTGAAGGACGTCTGGGCTATGCTTAGTTTTAGGCTATTACAAAGTAGATAAAAACATTCTTGTACAGGGTTTTATGTGAATATATGTTTTCTTTTCTCTGGGCATTTTACATTCTAATCAGCAATGTATGAGGCCCAGTTTCTTTACTTCCTTGCCAGAATTTGGTGTAGTCATAATTTTTTATTTTAGCCATTCTGATATGTAATGATATTTTAGTGAGGTTTTAATTTGCATTTCCTTAATGGTTAATGATGTTAAGCATCTTTTCATGTGCTTATTTGCCATCTGTATATCCTCTTCAATAATATGTCTGTTCCTTTCTTTTGCCCATCTTTTAACTGGATTTTTTTATTGTTGAGTTTTGAGAGTGTTTTTAAAAATTTATTCTAAATACCAGTCCTTTGTCAGGTACATGGTTTGAAAATATTTTCTCCCAATCTGTAGTTTTTCTCTTTATCCTCTTAATATGGTCTTCCACAGAGCAAACATTTTAATTCTGATGAAGTCCAATATATCAGTTGTTTTTCTTATGAACTGTGCCTTGGTGTCAACTTTAAGAAATTTTTGCCTTGTCTTAGATCTGGAAGAGTTTCTCTTATGTGGTTTTTTTCCCTAAAGTCTTTAATACATTTTGGGCTAATTTTGTTTAATGTATGAAGTTTAGGTCGAGGTTCATCTTTTTGGCCTATGGGTGTCCAATTATTCCAGCACTGGTTTTTGAAAAGGTTATCTTTCCTCCACTGAATTGGCTTTGCACCTTTGTCAAAAATAAATTAGACTTACCTATGGGTGTATTTCTGTGTTCTCCATTTTATCTCACTGAGCTATGTGTCTATTCCTCCATCAATACCATAAAGTCTTGATTACTGTAGTTACATAGTAAGTGGAAATCAAGTGCACCGATTTCTCCTACTTACTTCTTTATATTCAAGATTGTTTTACCTATTCTAGACCCTTTGCCATTCCATTTAAATTTTAAGATAATCTTGTCTAGGTTTGCAGATTATCTTGCTGGAATTTTTATAGGTATTTCATTAAACCTGTATGTTAGGAAGTCTGGGATTCAGGGTTCATCTTTTTGTAGAACTGAGTTGCTTGTAACCCTCTCCATTGCTTATTTACATAGGTTAACATTCATGATAGTTTGCTAAGAAAATGTTTGTGGGTGCATGTGTATGAGTGTGTGTGTGTGTGTGTGTGTGTGTGTGTGTGTGTTTGTAAAGAAAGAAAGGGGGATAAAATAGTACTTGTTCTGATTTAGTGCCCCTCTGGAGATAGAGGGTCAGGGACAAGCAGCTCAGTGAGGGTTTGGGGACCATGTGATAAAACTGTCAGATAGAACCTTTGGATATGACCATTTTTACATGGTTAATTTGGTTGAGGTAATTTGATACAGCCCTTTTAAAACACAATATCCCTCTTATATTACCAGCTTATATTAGCAACATATATCCCTATACCTATTCCTGATCCCCATTCTAATCATGACGGATTTTCAGTTGTGTTTGTTTTTGTATTGACACACATTTTGGTCCCATCTATGAAGTTCTTAAGTTAATTAAAAATTTTAAAAATAGGTAATAGATTCACATGGGTAAAAATATCAAAACAACATATGAAGAAATACACCTTATATTCTTACACCCATTCTACCCAAACCCACATCCATCCAATTCTACCCCATCCCAACAGGTAATCCCTTCTGAATTTCTAGTTTATCATTCCAGAGAATGATCTGCATATATTTTCACATATATACTTAGAATACTTGGTCATTAAAAATGCAAATAAATTCAGGTTTTGAAACCACGTATCTCAGATTGGGACTTGAACCCATGTGCTGGGACTCAAACCCGGGCAAAACGCTTACTGGGACTTGAACCCGGCCAAAATCCACAATCTTCCAACTGAGATCACATACCTGGTTTCAGGACTTAATGAAGCGCAGGTTCTTGACATCTCAACACAGAAAGAATTCAGTGAGAGACTAAGTGATAGGTAAGAAGTAGATTTATTTAGAGAGAAACACACTCCACAGACAGAGTGGTGTAGGTCAGCTCAGAAGGTGAGAAAGGGCTTGGGAGAAACACACTCCACAGACAGAGGTGAGAAAGGCACCAGGGTATGGGGTTGTCAGTTTTTATAGGATTGAGTAATTTCATAGGCTAATGAGTGGGAGGAGTATTCCAGGTATTTTAGGAAGGGGCGGGGATTTCCAGGAATTGGGCCACTGCCCACTTTTTGATCGTTATGGTCAGTCTTGGAAATGTCATGGCACCTGTGGCTGTGTCATTTAGCTTGCTGATGTGAGCATATACTGAGGCTCAAGGTCTAGTGGAAAAAGTTCACTTGTCTGCCATCTTGGATCCATTTGGTTCTAATCAGTTTATGTCATGTCCTCAGACTATGTCATTCTTTCAAAGGTTGTGCCCTGCCTCCTTCCCTCCTGTTTCAGTTTGACTTTTTATTCATTACTTTAACTCTGTCTGACAATGGACATGATGTATGATCTCAGTTTTTTCCACGATTTTTTTAATGGTGAAAAATTGAAATAATGTATATTGACAGTCAAAACCTTCCTTTTTAAAACTTTGGGAGGACATGCATTCACTCCCTCTTGCAAGAGCACCAGAATCACAACTAAATGCTGAACAATCATCAAGAAGAAGACACTGGAACTCACCAAAAAAGATACCCTATATCCACAGGTAAAGGAGAAGCTGCAGTGAGACAGTAGGAGGGGCGCAATCAAAATAAAATCAAATCCCATAACTGCTGGGTGGGTGACTCACAGACTGGAGAACACTTATACCACAGAAGTCCACCAACTGGAGTGAAGGTTCTGAGCCCCACGTCAGGCTTCCCAACCTGGCAAAGGGAGGAGGAATTCCTAGACAATCAGACTTTGAAGGCAGGCGGGATTTGATTGCAGGACTTTGACAGGACTGGGGGAAACAGAGACTCCACTCTGGGAGGGCACACACAAAGTAGTGTGCGCATCAGGACCCAGGGGGAAGGAGCATTGACCCCATAGGAGACTGAACCAGACCTACCTGCTAGTGTTGGAGGGTCTCCTGCAGAAGCGGGGTGTGGCTGTGGCTCACCGTGGAGACAAGGACACTGGCAGCCAAAGTTCTGGGAAGTACTCCTTGGTGAAAGCCCTCCTGGAGTCCGCCATTAGCCCACCAAAGAGCCTGTAGGCTCCAGTGCTGGGCCATCTCATGCCAAACAACCAACAGGAGGGAACTCAGCCCCACCCATCAGCAGACAAGCGGATTAAAGTTTTACTGAGCTCTGCCCACCAGAGCAACACCCAGCTCTACCCACCACTAGTCCCTCCCATCAGGAAGTTTCCACAAGCCTCTTAGATAGCCTCATCCACCAGAGGGCAGACAGCAGAAGCAAGAAGAACTACAATCCTGCAGCCTGTGGAACAAAAACCACATTCACAGAAAGATAAACAAAATGAAAAGGCAGAGGAGTATGTACCAGATGAAAGGACAAGATAAAACCCCAGAAAAACAACTAAATGAAGTGGAGGTAGGCAACTTTCCAGAAAAAGAGTTCAGAATAATGATAGTGAAGATGATCCAGGACCTCAGAAAAAGAATGGAGACAAAGATCGAGAGGATACAAGAAGTGTTTAACAAACACCTAGAAGAATTAAAGAGCAAACAAACAGAGATGAACAATACAATAGCTAAAATGAAAAATACACTAGAAGGAATCGACAGCAGAATAATTGAGGCAGAAGAATGGATAAGTGACCTGGAAGACAGAATGGTGGAATTCACTGCTGCAGAACAGAATAAAGAAAAAAAGAATGAAAAGAAATGAAGACAGCCTAAGAGACCTCTGGGACAATATTAAACACACCAACATCTGCATTATAGGGGTCCCAGAAGAAGAGAGAGAGAAGGAGAAAATATTTGAAGAGATTATTGTCGAGAGCTTCCCTAACATGGGAAAGCAAATAGCCACCTAAGTCCAGGAAGCACAGAGATTCCCAGGCAAGATAAATCCAAGGAGAAACATGCTGAGACACAAAATAATCAAACTGACAAGAATTAAAGACAAATAAAAATTATTAAAAGCAACAAGGAAAAAATGACAAATAACACACAAGGGAACACCCATAAGGTTAACAGCTGATTTCTCAGCAGAAACTCTACAAGCCAGAAGGAAGTGGCATGATATATTTAAAGTGATGAAAGGGAAGAACCTACAACCGAAATTGCTCTACCCAGCAAGGATCTCATTCAGATTCGACAGAGAAATCAATACTTTGCAGACAAGGAAAAGCTAAGAGAATTCAGCAACACCAAACCAGCTCTACAACAAATGCTAAAGGAATTTCTCGAAGTGGGAAACACAAGAGAAGAAAAGGACCTACAAAAACAAACCCAAAACAATTAAGAAAATGATAATATGAATATACATGTCAATAATTACCTTAAATGTGAATGGATTAAATGCTACAACCAGGGCTTCCCTGGTGGCGCAGTGGTTAAGAGTCCGCCTGCCGATGCAGGGGACATGGGTTTGTGCCCCGGTCCGGGAAGATCCCACATGCCGTGGGGCGGCTGGGCCCGTGAGCCATGGCCACTGAGTCTGCGCGTCCGGAGCCTGTGTTCCACAACGGGAGAGGCCACAACAGTGAGAGGCCTGCGTACCACCAAAAGAAAAAAAAAAAAATGCTCCAACCAAAAGACACAGGCTCGCTGAATGGATACAAAACCAAGACCCATCTATATACTGTCTACAAGAGACCCACTTCAGACCTAGGGACACATACAAACTGAAAGTGAGGGGATGGAAAAAGATATTCCATGCAAATGGAAATCAAAAGAAAGCTGGAGTAGCTATACTCATATTAGATAAAATAGACTTTAAAATAAAGAATGTTACAAGAGACAAGGAAGGACACTACATAATGATCAAGGGATCAATCCAAGAAGATATAACAATTATAAATATATATGCACCCAACATAGGAGCACCTCAATACATAAGGCTACTGCTAACAGCTCTAAAAGAGGAAATCGACAGTAACACAATAATAGTGCGGGACTTTAACACCTCGCTTATACCAATGGACAGATCATCCAAAATGAAAATAAATAAGGAAACAGAAGCTTTAAATGACACAATAGACCAGATAGGTTTAATTGATATTTATAGGACAGTCCATCTGAAAACAGCAGATTAGACTTTCTTCTCAAGTGCACATGGAACATTGTCCAGGATAGATCACATCTTGGGTCACAAATCAAGCCTTGGTAAATTTAAGAAAATTGAAATCATATCAAGCATCTTTTCCAACCACAACGTTATGCAATTAGAAGTCAGTTGCAGGGAAAAAAATGTAAAAAACACAAACACATGGAGGCTAAACAATACATTACTAAATAACCAAGAGATCACTGAAGAAATCAAAAAATACCTAGAGACAAATGACAACGAAAACACAATGACCCAAAACCTATGGTATGCAGCAAGAGGGAACTTTATAGAAATACAAACCTACCTCAAGAAATAAAACAAATCTCAAATAAACAATCTAACCTTACACCTAAATGAACAAGAGAAAGAAGAACAAACAAAACCCAAAGTTAGTTGAAGGAAAGAAATCATAAAGATCAGAGCAGAAATAAATGACATAGAAACAAAAAAAATAATAGCAAAGATCAATAAAACTAAAAGCTGGTTCTTTGAAAAGATAAACAAAATTAATAAACCTTTCACCAGTCTCATCAAGAAAAAGAGGGAGCGGACTTAAATCAATAAAATTAGAAATGAAAAAAGTTACAACAGACACTGCAGAAATACAAATGATCATAAGAGACTACTAGAGCAACTCTATGCCAATAAAATGGACAACCTGGAAGAAATAGACAAATTCTTAGAAAGGTATAAGCTTCCAAGGCTGAACCAGGAAGAAATAGAAAATATGAACAGAGCAATCACAAGTAATGAAATTGGAACTGTGATTAAAAATCTTCCAACAAGCAAAAGTCCAGGACTAGATGGCTTCAGAGGTGAATACCATCAAACATTTAGAGATTAGATTACACCCATCCTTCTCAAACTCTTCCAAAAAATTGCAGAGGAAGGAACACTCCCAAACTCATTCTTTGAGGCCACCATCACCCTGACACCAAAACCAGACAAAGATACTACAAAAAAAGAAAATTACAGACCAATATCACTGATGAATATAGATGCAGAAATCCTGAACAAAATACTAGCAAACAGAATCTAACAACATATTAAAAGGATCATACACCATGACCAAGTGGGATTTATGTGAGGGATGCAAGGATTCTTCAATATACGCAAATCAATCAATGTGATACACCATATTAACACATGGAAGAATGAAAACCATATGATCATCTCAATAGATGCAGAAGAAGCTTGTGGTAAAATTCAACTCCCATTTATGATAAAAACTCTCCAGTAAGTGGGCATAGAGGGAAACTACCTCAACATAATAAAGACCATATACGACAAACCCACAACAAACATCATTCTTAATGGTGAAAAACTGAAAGCATTTCCTCTAAGATCAGGAACAAGACAAGGATGTCCACTCTCACCACTCTTATTCAACATAGTTTTGGAAGTCCTAGTCATGGCAATCAGAGAAGAAAAAGAAATAAATGGAATCCAAATTGGAAAGGAGAAGTAAAACTGTCACTGTCTGCAGATGACATGATTCTATATACAGAAAATCCTTAAAATGCCACCAGAAAACGACTAAAACTAATCAATGAATTTGGTAAGGTTGCTGGATACAAAATTAATGCACAGAAATCTCTTGCATTCCTATACACTAACAACGAAAAATCAGAAGAGAAATTAAGGAAAAAATCCCATTTACCATTGCAACAAAAAGAATAAAATACCTAGGAATCAACCTACCTAAGGAGGTAAAAGACCTGTATGCAGAAAACTATAAGACACTGATGAAAGAAATCAAAGATCACACAAACAGATGGAGAAATATACCACGTTCTTGGATTGGAAGAATCAAAATTGTGAAAATGACTATACTACCCAAAGCAATCTACAGATTCAATGCAATCCCTATCAAATTACCAATGGCAGTTTTTACAGAACTAGAACAAAAAATCTTAAAATTTGTGTGGAGACCCAAAAGACCCCAAATAGCCAAAGCAGTCTTGAGGGAAAAAAGCAGAGCCAGAGGAATCAGACTCCCTGATTTCAGACTATACTGCAAAGCTACAGTAATCAAGGCAATAGGGTACTGGCACAGAAACAGAAATATAGATCAGTGGAACAGGATACAAAGCCCAGAGATAAACCTACACACCTCTGGTCAACTAATCTATGACAAAGGAGGCAAGAATATACAATGGAGAAAAGACGGTCTCTTCAATAAGTGGTGCTGGGAAAACTGGACAGCCACATGTAAAAGAATGAAATTAGAACACTCCCTAACACCATACACAAAAATAAACTCAAAATGTATTAAAGACCTAAATATAAGACTGGACACTATAAAACCCTTAGAGGAAAACATAGGAAGAACACTCTTTGACGTAAATCACAGGAAGATCTTTTCTGACCCACCACCTAGAGCAATGGAAATAAAAACAAGAATAAACAAATGATACCTAATGAAAATTAAAAGCTTTTGCACAGCAAAGACAACTATAAGCAAGACGAAAAGACAGCCCTCAGAATGGGAGAAAATATTTGCAAATTAATCAATGGACAAAGGATTATTCTCCAAAATATATAAAGAGCTCATGGAGCTCAATATTAAAAAAACAAACAACTCAATGAAAAAATGGGCAGAAGACCTAAACAGACATTTCTCCAAAGAAGACATACAGATGACCAAGAGGCACAAGAAAAGCTGTTCATCATCACTATTTATTAGAGAAATGCAAATCAAAATTATAATGAGGTATCACCCTCACCAGTTAGAATGGGCATCATCAGAAAATCTACAAACAACAAATGCTGAAGAGTGTGTGGAGAATATGGAACCCCCTTACACTATTGGTTAGAATGGAATTTGATACAACCACTATGGAGAACAGTATGGAGGTTCCTTAAAAAACTAAAAATAGAATTACCATATGACCCAACAATCCCACTACTGGGCATATACCCTGAGAAAACCATAGTTCAAAGAAGCATGTGCACCCCAATATTCATTGCAGCACTGTTTACAATAGTCAGGTCATGGAAGCAACCTAAATGCCCATCGACAGACGAATGGATAAAGAAGATGTGGTACATATATACAATGGAATATTACTCAGCCATAAAAAGGAATGAAATTGGGTTATTTGTAGACATGTGGATGGACCTAGAGACTGTCATTCAGAGTGAAGTAAGTCAGAAAGAGAAACACAAATATCGTATATTAACACATATATGTGGAATCTAGAAAAATGGTACATATGAACTGGTTTGCAAGGCAGAAATAGAGACACAGATGTAGAGAACAAATGTATGGACACCAAGGGGGGAAAGCGGGGGGGTGGGGGCGGTGGTGGGATGAATTGGGCAATTGGGATTGACACATATACACTAATATGTATAAAATAGGTACCTAATAAGAACCTGCTGTATAAAGAATAAATTAAATTAGAAAAATAAAACTTTCGCACATTTTCCCTTACTTTCTTTTCTTCTATATAAAAGAATACAATTCCAAGTAAATCTGTTTAATTTTTGGGCTTGCAGTTTCTTTGCAAATCATATAATCTTACTTCTTCATGATCAAGAGAAGACAAGTTGCTCGTTCAAGGCCAAAGGGTCAGTTTGTAGCAGACCTGGGACAGGAACAGAGGCCCAGTCTTGGGCTGCCTTTTGCCCATATCCGTGAATGCTTTCATTGCTGTAAAATGGTTCAGATTTATTATTACATGGCTGAAATCCATTGGAGAAATGTTTCTGCCATGCATCTCAATCCTCTGCTATTCATGCAGTCCATCGTTTAACAATAAGGATTTCTTCTTTTTGCTGACATGTTTTATAATTTTAGTTGTTTCTGCTCTCTTAGCATTTTCCCAGTTCAATGATTAATTCTCCAATCTAAACCCACTTAGATTGGAATAAGATCTTGCCAACCGGAAAGAGCAAGTGAATAATTGAAATTTTTATTAAGGATGAAACTACTTTATCATATACTATTCATTATATATGATAGTTTCAACTTTCTGAGTCTCTTTGGCCGAATGCATTCTTCCTCATTATGTTTTGTATGTAATGTTTAATTTAAATGACCCGTCTTCTGTTCTTATGCAGGAAAAGAAGTTGGCACAGCCCTCGAACAGTTAATGCTACTTTTCAATTTGGGATAGGTTTGTATTAATGTAGTAGTCTGACCCCTAGTGGTTATAAGAAATATCTGCACTCTGTAGCAGCAAAGTTGGATTGGATTTTATGAGAAGTGAATATGAGACAATGAATTCCTCCTTGAAAATAAAAGAGAAATGAGAGAGAAAATATGAGTTCAGAGAAGAAAAAATAATAAAAGGAAAATGCACACAGCATTGTGTTTCTATAAAAATAATTTCCAAATCTGTATTTTCACTATTTTTTAGTCGCACATGATCAGGCTTCACTTAAAAATATGCTTATGTTCCAGGAATCCATTTTAAGTTATTTATTGGAAAGAAAACTTGTTTTCCCACTGCAGTTAATGTTTTGTTTTCAGCCCAGCATGGCACTTTCTGGTCTGTTTGCTATAGAATTGGAATCAGAGCTGGATGAGATTTTTCTGATAATCTACTGAAGATCAGAGACCCAGGAGGGGTTAGTAACTTTCCTGGAGCCACAAATGTGAACTGTCGGCAGGAGGAGGAGGTTCTTGGGAGCTTAGGGGCAGTGTCGTGCTGCAGAGGAGAAGGAGGGTTTCAAGAGTTTCAGCCCAGAAAGAAACAAACTATAACAAAAGTTGTACATGTACTATGTGCTCACCGTAAAAAATCCAAACAGAGAGATATTAAGTAAAAACTCTCCCTTCCTTACCAGCCTGGGTTCCTTCAAACCTACAGCCTACAAGTATCTACTTTTTTTTTTTTTTTTTGCGGTACGCGGGCCTCTCACTGTTGTGGCCTCTCCCGTTGCGGAGCACAGGCTCCAGACGCGCAGGCTCAGTGGCCATGGCTCACGGGCCCTGCTGCTCACGGGCCCCGCGGCATGTGGGAGCCTCCCGGACCGGGGCACGAACCCGTGTCCCCTGCATCGGCAGGCGGACTCTCAACCACTGCACCACCAGGGAAGCCCTAAGTATCTACTTTAATGTGCAACCTCCAGCTATTTTTGTCTGTATGCACAGGCACACACACACACACACACACGCATACACGTTTTTCACATGAGTTCATACCATACATATTATTCTATAAATTGATCTAGTCACCTAATAAAACATCTTGGACATCTGTGTAAGTCAGTACTTTTTAAGTTGAAATACAGTTGATTTACATTATATTAGTTTCAGGTTTACAACAGTGATTTGATATTTTTGTGGGTTATACTCCATATAAAGTCATTATAAAATATTGGCTATATTCCCTCAGCTGTGCATTACATCATTGTATCTTATTTATTTTTTACCTAGTAGTTGTACCTCTTGATCTCCTTCCCCTATCTTGTCCCTCCCCCTCCCTCTGTCCCTACTGGTAACTGTTCTCTGTAACTATGAGTCTGTTTCTGTTTTGTTATATTCATTTGCTTTCTTTATTTTTTAGATTCAACATATAACTGACAACACACAGTATTTATCTTTCTCTGTCTGAGTTATTTCACTAAACATACTACCCTCCAGGTCCGTCTGTGCTGTTGTAAATGGCAAAATTTTGTTCTTTTTTTATGGCTGAGTAATATCCCATTGTATATATACACCATGTCTTCTTTATACATTCATCTGTTGATGAACATTTTGATTGTTTCCATGTCATATCTATTGTGCTGTTATGAACATTGGGGGCCATGTATCTTTTTGAATTAGTATTTTTCTTTTCTTTGATATATACCCAGGAGTAAAATTGCTGGATCATATGGTAGTTCCATTTAAAATTTTTTCAAGTCCATACATTCTTTTTTTTTTTTAATAGATCTTTACTGGAGTATAATTGCTTCACAATACTGTGTTAGTTTCTGTTGTACAACAAAGTGAATCAGCTATATGAATACATATGTCCACATATCCCCTCCCTCTTGAGCCTCCCTCCCATTCTCCCTATCCCACCCCTCTAGGTCATTGCAAAGCACCAAGCTGATCTCCCTGTGCTATGCTGCTGCTTGCCACTAGCTAACTATTTTACATGTGGTAGTGTATATATGTCGATGCTACTCTCACTTAGCCCCAGCTTCCCCCTCCCCACCCATTTCCTCAAGTCCATTCTCTATATCTACGTCTTTATGCCTTTCCTGCCACTAGGTTCATCAGCACCTTTTTTTTTTTTTTAGATTCCACATATATGTATTAGCATACAGTATTTGTTTTTCTCTTTCTGACTTATTTCACTCTGTATGACAGACTATAGGTCCATCCACCTCACTACAAATAACTCACTTTCATTTCTTTTTATGGCTGAGTAATATTCCATTGTATATATGTGCCACATCTTCCTTATCCCTTCAACTGTCGATGGACATTTAGGTTGCTTCCATGTCCCGGGTATTGTAAATAGTGCTGCAATGAACATTGTGGCACATGTCTAGTTTTGAATTGTGGTTTTCTCAGGGTATGTGCCCAGTAGTGGGATTGCTGGGTCGTATGGTAGTTCTATTTTTAGTTTTTTAAGGAACCTCCATACTGTTCTCCATAGTGGTTGTATCAATTTACATTCCCACCAACAGTGTAGGAGGGTTCCCTTTTCTCCACACCCTCTCCAGCATTTATTGTTTCTAGATTTTTTTATAATGGCCATTCTGACTGGTGTGAGGTGATACCTCATTGTAGTTTTGATTTGCATTTCTCTAATAATTAGTGATGTCGAGCAGCTTTTCCTGTGCCTCTGGGCCATCTGTATGTCTTCTTTGGTGAAATGTCTATTTAGGTCTTCTGCCCAGTTTTTAATTGAATTCTTTGTTTCTTTGATATTGCGCTCCATGAGCTGTCTGTATATTTTGGAGGTTAATCTTTTGTCTGTTGTTTCATTTGCAAATATTTTCTCCCATTCTGAGGGTGGTCTTTTCATCTTGCTTATAGTTGCCTTTGCTGTGCAAAAGCTTTTCATTTTCATTAGGTCCCATTTGTTTATTTTTGTTTTTATGTCCATTATTCTAGGAGGTGGGTTAAAAAACATCTTGCTGTGGCTTATGTCAAAGAGTGTTTTTCCTATGTTTTCCTCTAAGAGTTTTATAGTGTCTGGTCTTACATTTAGGTCTTTAATCCATTTGGAGTTTATTTTTATATATGGTGTTAGGGAGTGTTCTAATTTCATTCTTTTACATGTAGCTGTCCAGTTTTCCCAGCACCACTTATTGAAGAGACTTTTTCTCCATTGTATGTTCTTGCCTCCTTTGTCGTAAATTAGCTGACCATAGGTGTGTGGGTTTATCTCTGAGCTTTGTATCCTGTTCCATTGATCTACATATCTGTTTGTGTGCCAGTACCATACTGTCTCGACTACTGTAGTTTTGTAGTATAGCTTGAAGTCAGGGAGCCTGATTCCTCCAGCTTGGTTTTTCTTTCTCAAGATTGCTTTGGCTATTTGGGGTCTTTTGTGTTTCCATACAAATTGTAAAATTTTTTGTTCTAATTCTGTGAAGAATGCCATTGGTAGTTTGATAAGGATTGCATTGAATATGTAGATTACTTTGGGTAGTAGAGTCATTTTCACAATATTGATTCTTCCAATCCAAGAACGCGTTATATTTCTCCATCTGTTTATGTCATCTTTGATTTCTTTCATCAGCGTTTTACAGTTTTCTGAGTACAAGTCTTTTGCCTCCTTAGGTAGCTTTATTCCAAGGTATTTTATTCTTTTTGTTGAGATGGTAAATGGAATTGTTTCCTTAATCCCTCTTTCTGATTTTTCGTTGTTAGTGTATAGGAATGCAAGAGATTTCTGTGCATTAATTTTGTATCCTACAACCTTACCAAATTCATTGATTAGCTTTAGTAGTTTTCTGGTGGCATTTTTAGGATTTTCTGTATATAGAGTCATGTCATCTGCAGACAGTGACAGTTTTACTTCTCCTTTCCAATTTGGATTCCATTTATTTCTTTTTCTTCTCTGATTGCCATGACTAGGACTTCCAAAACTATGTTGAATAAGAGTGGTGAGAGTGGACATCCTTGTCTTGTTCCTGATCTTAGTGGAAATGCTTTCAATTTTTTACCATTGAGTATTATGCTTGCTGTGGGTTAGTCATATTTGTCCTTTATTATGTTGAGGTAGTTTCCCTCTATACCCATTTTCTGGAGAGTTTTTATCATAAATGGGTGTTGAATTTTGTCAAAAGTTTTTATGCATCTATTGAGATGATCATATGGTTTTTAATTCCTTAATTTTTTGATATGGTACATCACATTGGTTGATTTGTGTATATTGAAGAATACTTGCATTTCTGGGATAAATTCTACTTGATCATGGTTTATGATACTTTTAATATGTTGTTGGATTCTGTTTGCTAGTATTTTGTTCAGGATTTTTGCATCTATGCTCATCAGTGATATCCGTCTATAATTTTATTTTTTTGTAGTATCTTTTTCTGGTTTTGGTATCAGGGTGATGGTGGCTTTGTAGAATGAATTTGGGAGTGTTCCTCCCTCTGCCATTTTTTGGAAGAATTTGAGAAGGATCGGTGTTAGCTCTTCTCTAAATATTTGATAGAACTCACCTGTGAAGCCATCTGGTCCTGAACTTTTGTTTGTTGGAAGATTTTTAATTACAGTTTCAATTTCATTACTTATGATAGCTCTGTTTATATTTCCTAATTCTTCCTGGTTCAGTCTTGGAGAATTGTACCTTTCCAAGAATTTGTCCATTTCTTTGTGGTTGTCCATTTTATTGGCATATAGTTGTTTGTAGTACTCTCTTATAATCCTTTGTATTTCTTCAGTGTCAGTTGTGATTTCTCCTTTTTCATTTCTAATTTTATTGATTTGGGTCCTCTCCCTTTTTTTCTTGATGAGTCTGGCTAAAGTTTATCAATTTTGTTTATCCTCTCAAAGAACAAGCTTTTAGTTTTATTGATCTTTGCTATTGTTTTCTTTGTTTCTATTTCATTTATTTCTGCTCTGATCTTTATGATTTCTTTCCTTCTCCTGACTTTGGGTTTTCTTTGTTCTTCTTTCTCTAGTTGCTTTAGGTGTAGGGTTAGATTGTTTATTTGAGATTTTCCTTGTTTCTTGAGGTGAGATTTAATTGCTATAAACTTCCCTCTTAGAACTGCTTTTGCTGCATCCCATAGGTTTTGGGTCATTGTGTTTTCATTGTCATTTGTTTCTATGTATTTTTAAAATTTCTTCTTTGATTTCTTCAGTGATCTCTTGGTTATTTAGTAGTGCACTGTTTAACCTCAGTATGTTTGTGGTTTTTACAGTTTTTTCCCTGTAATTGATTTCCAATCTCATAGCATTGTTGTCAGAAAAGATGCTTGATATGATTTCAATTTTCTTAAATTTTCCAAGGCCTGATTTGTGACCTAAGATGTGGTCTATCCAGGATAATGTTCTGTCTGCACTTGAGAATAGAGTGTATTCTGCCACTTTCAGGTGGAATATTCTATAAATATCAATTAAATCTATCTGTTCTGTTGTGTCATTTAGTGCTGGTGTTTCCTTATTTATTTTCTGTTTGGATCATCTGTCCATTGGTGTAAGTTGGGTGTTAAAGTTCCATACTATTATTGTGTTGTGTCAATTTCTCCTTTCATGGTTGTTAGCATTTGCCTTATGTATTGAAGTGCTCTTATGTTGGGTACATAAGCATTTATAATTGTTATATCTTCTTCTTGGATTGATCCCTTGATCATTATGTAGTGTCCTTCCTTATCTCTTATAACAGTCTTTATTTTAAAGTCTATTTTATCTGATACGAGTATTGCTACTCCAGCTTTCTTTTGATTTCCATTTGCATGGAATATCTTTTTCCATCCCCTCACTTTCAGTTTGTATGTGTCCCTAGGTCTGAAGTGGGTCTCTTGTAGACAGTATATATATGGGTCTTGTTTTTGTATCCATTCAGCCAGCCTGTGTCTTTTGGTTGGGACATTTAATCCACTTACATTCAAGGCTATTCTCAATATGTATGTTCCTATTACCATTTTCTTAATTGTTTTGGGTTTGTTTTTGTGGGTCTTTTTCTTCTCTTGTGTTTCCCACCTACAGAAGTTTCTTTAGCACTTTTTGTAAAGATGGTTTTGTGGTGCTGAATTTTCTTAGCTTTTGCTCGTCTGAAAATCTTTTGATTTCTCTGTCGAATCTGAATGAGATCCTTGCTGGATAAAGTAATCTTGGTTGTAGGTTTTTCTCTCTCATCACTTTAAGTATATCCTGCCACTCTCTTCTGGCCTGCTGAGTTCCTGCTGAAAGATCAGCTGATAATCTTATGTGTATTCCTTTGTATGTTATTTTTTGTTTTTCCCTTGCTGCTTTTAATATTTTTTCTTTGAATTTAAATTTTGTTAGTTTGATTAATATGTGTCTTAGTGTGTTTCTCCTAGGGTTTATCCTGTATGGGACTCTGTGTTTCCTGGACTTGGGTGACTATTTCCTTCCTCATGTTAGGGAAGTTTTCCACTATAATCTCTTCAAATATTTTCTCAGACCCTTTCTTTTTCTCTTCTGCTTCTGGGACACCTATAATTCAAATGTTGGTGTGTTTAGTGTTGTCCCAGAGGTCTCTTATGCTGTCTTCAATTCTCTTCATTCTTTTTTCTTTATTCTGCTCCTTGGCAGATATTTCCACCATTTTGTCTTCCAGCTCACTTATTCATTCTTCTGCCTCAGTTATTCTGTTATTGATTCCTTCTAGTGTATTTTTCATTTCAGTTATTGTGTTGTTCATCTCCGTTTGTTTGTTCTTTAGTTCTTCTAGATCTTTGTTAAACATTTCTTGTATTTTCTCAATCCGTGCCTCTAATTCTATTTCTGAGATTCTGGATCATCCTTACTATTATTACTCTGAATTCTTTTTCAGGTAGATTGCCCATTTCCTCTTCATTTATTTGGTCTTGTAGGTTTTTACCTTGCTCCTTTTTCTATGACATATTTTTTTGCTGTCTCATTTTTTTTTCCCTTTTTTTTAATGAGTGAGATTGTGTTCCTGTCTTACTGGTTTTTTGGCCTGAGGTTTCCAACACTGCAGTTTGTAGGCTGTTGGGTAGAGCTGGGCCTTGGTGCTGAGATGAGGACCTCTGGGAGACCTCACTCTGGTGCATATTTCCTGGGGTCTGAGTTTCTCTGTTAGTTCAGTGGTTCAGACTTGGAGCTCCCTCCACAGGAGCTTTAGCCTGACCCCTGGCTCATGAACCAAGACCCTACAAGCTGTGCAGGTTGGCAAAAAAAAAAAAAAAGGAGAACAATAACAAAGTAAAAAATAAAATTAGACTAGGAAACTAACAGCTATGATAGAAAAAATATAAAAATAAAAATATAGATGAAACAACAACCAGAAGGTAAAACAGAATGACAATAGTAAAAAAGAGGAGGAGAAACAAACAAACAAAAAAAGATGCTGGAAAAGGCCTTGTTTGTGGAGGGTGGGGCCAATACAGGGGTGAGGTTTGGGAGGTGGGAGGGGCCTATGCTTAGTACCCACAGGACTGGAAAAGGCAGGTAGGTGGGTGTGTGGGAGGGTGGGGTTTAGGCTCAACAGAACAGAAGGGACCCAGGCGTGCCTCCCGCCTCTAGTCTTAGAGGGCAGGGGACCCCACCTGGGAGCCCAGCAGGCTGCCTGGGCTCCAGTAGGCAGAGCTCCTCCGGTCCTGGAGGGCCCCTCCCATGTGCCTCTCCTGATCTCCCTGCCCTCCTCCCTGCTATGGCCTCAGGACCCACGTGGCCTGGAGAGGGCTTTGTAGGGCGGGAGATTGGTCTGGGAGCTTAGCAGGCTCCCCGGGTCCCAGTGGGTGGAGCAAATGCCCCCAACTCCTCTCCTGCTCCTCCGGTCCCAGAGGGCCCCTCATGTCTGTCTCTTCTGTTCTCTCCTGGCCTCTCTTCTATGCCCCCTAGGACCAACTCAGCCCAGAGGGGACCTCTGAGGGTGTAGGACCTGGCTCGGGAGCTGAGCTGACTTCCCCAGCTGATTGGGCAGGGAAAATGCTGGGCCCACTCCCCGCTGATCCGAGCCCCTGAGAGTCCCTCCAGGTGTGGGAACCCCTCCCCACTCTCAGCCTCCCCTTAGGGGCACCGGTCCTGTCCAGCCTCTACTTATCCTCCCCCCTCAGTCCCCCCATATCCTACTGGTTAGCTTGGGGGTTCTTCCTGTTTCCTTGGGCATCGGGGTCCCCCACCAGAGTCTGGCAGGTGCCCTAGTTGTGGGGAGATGCGAACTCTGCATCTTCCCACACCGCCATCTTGACTCCTCCCAAGTCCATACATTCTTATTGTCTGCTACTTAGTGTTTTGATGTAAGGATGTGGCCTAATATATCACCTCCTCTTAATTTCCATATAGTTATTTAAAATTTTTTTTCTGCTACTATAAACAATGGTGTAACAGGGACTTCCCTGGTGGTCCAGTGGTTAAGAATCCACGCTTCCACTGCAGGGGGCGCAGGTTTGATCCCTGGTTGGGGAACTAGAATCCCACATGCCATGTGGTGTGGCCAAAAATTAAAAAACAAGAAACAAAAACAATGGTGTAACAAACATCCTTGTACATATAACTACAGACTTATGCAAATATATCTATGGAGAAAATTCCATTAAAGTGAAATTTTAGGCCAAAGTTTATGTATAATTATAACTTCGACAGTTAATGAAAACATATTTTGGAAACTAATATTGTCCCACCTCCCTTCTTCACATCTCCCTTTTCCCTGGTGCCCCTCCCAGGTCAGTGGCTTCATGCTTTTTCTTCCCTTAGCCAACCCTGCCCTTTGCCCTTTCCACACATTTAACTTTTTTTTTTTAAAGAATGAAGCCTTCTGTTCTGAACTGCCTCAGCTTTCTTTTTTCTCTATAAACTTTGCTGACAGCTTCTTCTCTCCCTCTCTCTTCTTGTCTCTCAGACAGCTGAGGAAAGAGCATCCTTCCCTCCTCCACCTGCTCACTCTGTCCCTCTTACACTTTCTGGACCTTCTCCCATAAGGTACCCCTTTATCTAGTGCTTCCTTAACCTCTCCCTTTTTACTGCCTATTTCTCCTTGGCTTATAAAATTCTCTCCTCTTTCATTTAAAACATGTTTTCTAAAGCCTAGCTACCTAATACTAGATTTGGAAGGTCCACAGTGGACAAAAGAACTGCTTTGTCAAATAATTTTGAGTGTCTATCTACTGTCATCTCCCTTTTGAATATTTAGAACTCCCTTGTAGTTTGTTAAACGTTCTGAGAAGTTCTGCAATGGAAAGAAATCCGTTTACCTTTGCTCACTCAGTATATCCCCAAATTATTTTACCATAAACCCCACCGTCTCCTTTTTGTTTTTTTCTGTAATGTTTATTAACATCTATGAGCACTTTTCAGGAAATTCTATGTTAAGTAAAAATTTTCCTTGACGCTGTGACTTGAGCAATCACTATCATTCCTCCTTTCTAAAGTTGAAATTCTTTAAAGCCGAGAGTATCTCACTTATCTGCACTTTTTTTTTCCCTTTTGAACTGATGGTTTCCAGTTAACCAACTGAAGTGTGGGCTCTACCCTGACTGTTCTTTTGAATCTGCTAAGTTTGTTCTTAGAGATGCAGAATGAATTCCCAAATCCAGGAGCTTTCACTCTGTCCTCATCCTTTTCTTCATCTTGATGTGGGGAATGATACCACAGACAACTTTACCCTTCCAATTATTTGTTTCTTTCCTTACAGAGATATTGCATTACTCTGTTTCTTTTGGATTTTTCCTTCCCTTTTTAATTTTTGCCCCCTTTAGCTTTATTTAGTCATTCAATGATATGTAAGTGTCTATGTGCACCACGGGAGACACTGGGGATGATGATAGTGAATAGGACACAGTTTGCCCTCAAGTAACCTCTCTGCCGTGTGACCTATGTGGGGAGAATATAACCTTCCTTCTAAACTGGGCATTCTCTAGGTTTCTATGCGTGGTGCCCCACCCCTCCCCTTCCCTTCCTTTCTCTTTCCTTCTTTCTCCTGCAGTCTCTCCCTGGTTACTTCATCCATTCCCTAGGCTTCGACTACACTGTATATATAGATGCGCCTCCCACTTCTGACTACCTGTCTCTCAAACTGCAAACTCACATTTTCAAAAACTTGACTGATTTATTTACCTATATGCCAGCAAACACATTAAAAGTCAACATTTTGAAAATGAAAATTCTCTCCACGTTTCTCTCCAGCTCCATACGGTGATGTTCCTCCTGACCTCGCTGTCTTGCTAATGGCACTGCTGGCTTGGCCACATCACTGAGGCCACAGTCAGTGGCTTCCTCCTTTCTCTTTCCTGCACATCCGGTCAGTGCCAGGGCCCGAAGAGTCTGTCTCCTCATGGTCTGGTCTCACGGTTAGAAGATCAGCGCCTCTCTCTCTCTCTGAACTGCCTCTTGAATTTGGCGTTCTCCGTCCACTGTTTATGTCCATCGCTTTTTGGCAAAATTTTATTATGTCTCTTATCATCAGCAACTTTTAATGCCTTGTTTTGTGCCTTTATAAATATAACGTCTGCAGTCTAACATCCAAGGCTCTGCATAACGCCCCTCTTGCTTCAGCTCACGTTTCCATCCTACTCACACCTTGAAGTCCAACCCGGAGGCCACCTGCTGCAGAAGCCCTCCTGCTTTCCCCAACCAGCTCTGCTCTCTCTCTCCTCTGAAGACCTGTTGGCGCCTCTTCTCTTATGACTCTTACTAATCTGTGCAGTAATCTAACCTAGCCTTTTATTTCTTTTCTATTCCTCTCTTCATCCCTACTTAGGTGTTAACTCACCTTCTTGGAATACCATAAATGATTGGATGATCACTGCTCTTCACACTTGCGTGTCAAGGGTCTTAAGAATCAGAGATCAGTGACCACCCTTTGCCCCTCAGTATACTGCCTAGGTACAAGGTCACCCTATTAGGAGAGAATCACCGTACACAGACTTGACCCGGGACACTGGCTGGATACAGTGATGAGGAACTATTTGGAGAGAAGTACCTCAAAGCACTAGCAGAACCTAAAGAGAAGACCTGGATCCTTGATGAAATCACTGAGTGCATGGACCACTCTTAAGGCCACCTACCTTTGGACTTCTTAAGAAAACAACAAATCTCTTGTTACTAAGGTTTTTGGTTTGATTGAAAATGAATACTTCCAACTGATACACATAGCTCTGAAAACTTCTTAAATCCCTTCCTTCACTTCTGCACCCAAGAGCACCAACACACTTTACAACTCTGCCCTAGCAGCAGCGGAGGTCAGATTCAGGCAGTTCAGAAAGGCTGCTAGTTGAGATGGGCTCTAGCAGGGAGGGAAGGGAGAGTGAAAGGTAAGCAGGGGAAG
The DNA here is from genome assembly GCF_011762595.2 of Tursiops truncatus. NCBI lineage: Eukaryota > Metazoa > Chordata > Mammalia > Artiodactyla > Delphinidae > Tursiops > Tursiops truncatus. The sequence goes on along the minus strand of NC_047035.1, from coordinate 72,790,617 downwards.
AAGCAGTGATTTCTCTGTAAGTTGGGGATTGTCTGTATGGTTCGCGTAAAAAAGAAGGTGCAGAAGTCAAATACTAGTTCAAGAAGCTTCCAGGCTTCCCTGGTGGCGCAGCGGTTGAGAGTCCGCCTGCCGATGCAGGGGACACGGATTCGAGCCCTGGTCTGGGAAGATCCCACATGCCACGGAGCAACTAGGCCCGTGAGCCACAACTACTGAGCCTGCGCGTCTGGAGCCTGTGCTCCGCAACAAGAGAGGCCGCGATAGTGAGAGGCCCGCACACCGCGATGAAGAGTGGCCCCCGCTTGCCGCAACTAGAGAAAGCCCTTGCACAGAAATGAAGACCCAACACAGCCATAAATAAATAAATTAATTAAAAAAAAAAAAAGAAGCTTCCATCTGACTGGAATGTAAAGTTGCATATCCGGTACTGCACAGAGTAGTGGTAGTGGGTAATCACCCAAGTATTTATTTTTTAAATGTCTTTTACATTCAGACATTCTCCAGAGTTACTTTTTGGAGGAAGAGTTGAGTTATCTGTTCTGGGTTTTATTCTTAGAGTAACATTTTTGAGTTGATACATTGTCATAATTTGCTAGCTCTTACAGACTCCTGCCTTCCTAAAAATGTTTCTGACTCTTCCATGTTTGCGCAAACGAATGTTTTCATCATAACCATAGGTATGGAAGTCAGAGTACGATGGACTTTGGCTGCTTATTCATGAGAGAGAGGTCTTCAGGACAGACGTCAAAGACAGCCTGATAAAGATGTGACCTGGGAGATGGAGTTCAAGGCCAGAGGAGTCCCATGTCAAAGGTTAACCCGAGTAGAGGCAGCAAAAAAAGTCGGTTGTAAAAATTCGTGGCCAGCTGTGGAAGGGCAATACCTGGATCCACATTCAATAGAACTGACCAGAGCCAGCCTCTTGGATGCAAGGTCAGCAGTTTGTCCTTCCCCTGCATTCTGCTTGACTAGAGAGAAGGCTTTATTATGCTTATCCCTGGATAGGACTGAGAATTGTTTTCTGAAAATTTTTAGTGATTTCATAAATCCCTTTGAGATAACTCTCATTTAAAAAATTTCTGTAGTTTTTTGAATCACTTACCTACTTTATTACATTAAATCAAACATGGTGCTGACTTATAATGGGCTGGTATCTTTCTCTTAATTTTCTATCCACACAGGTTAAGGGAGGGCACCCAATAGTGTACATTAGTGGCAGAGGTGGGAATATGGTCAGTTCCTGGAGTATCTGGGTTGGGTACCCAGCACTCAGATGGAGTGGCTGAAAAACCTGCTTCCTGCTCCTATATGTGCAGAAGTTATTTCCTACAAAAGAATTGTGGAGCTGTGCCAGAGAGAAGGCAAAGAAAATTCATTTTTCTCTTTTCTCCTCAGGCCCTCCACCTTCTCTATAATGGTTGCATGTTCCTAAGCCAGAGTCATATAAAAATCAATCCCATTACCTGACTGCCTGGTGCTATGGGACATCCAGCATTAAGAAAAATGTCGTGAATGAGAATGGTGGCCTTTCAAGGGCTTTTTATTGATTTTCAATGGGTTTAACTGCTATCCCCAGGCTTTCAGACATTATCTCTTTGTATTGAAAATTGATTGTACTTTTTGTTTTTAAGTGGAACTTGCCTGGTGCAAGGAAACTAGCAGAGTCAGTCTTGATGTGCCAAATTAGGGACATGACTGTGCGAGTCATACTTTGGGGCACTTTGGGTAGCTGTAAGGATCAAAGGAAGCCATGGGAAGAGGTAGAGGCAGAAAATGGGAACTGAGGCAAGGTAATGATAAATAGGACAATGGATCATTAACAGGTATGGAAAGGAATAGCCTGGCTGGGACTCTGAGAGGCCACCTGTGCAGTAGGGGTCCCCTCCCTCCACCACCAAGGTCCTCTAGGTGCTCATGGAAGATAAACCTAACTGTGCAAGTGCTCATGAGCTCTGGGAAGGAAAAATGACTATTGTCTTAGATTCAAAACAGCTCTACTCTGAAATCATCTGTGAGGAAGTGAACCAGAAAAGGGAAAGAATTTCTCTACTCACTGGAGAGAATGATAAGCCCCAGATATTTGGGGGCCACTGGTCCCAAATGGACATCTGTAGGATGGCAGAGGTCCGAGGCCAGCATCAGTAGAGAACTGGAGCAAGAGGATGGCTGAGCTGTAAGTAGTGGTTCTGATGGTGTTTGATTAACTCTTCCCTCACTGGACACCCCCTCTTGTCCCCTCCCCACTCTTGGAGAATCTGATAAAGTGATTTCATCAAGGGCCCAGGCCTGGTGAGGCTTGGGGGCCATTTTAATGCTATGTGTGGGCACTTTTGAAATTTTTGGAATATTTAGGGAGAGGACTTCTCTATAAAAAAGCTGACACCTTCTACTCTTTACATGGGTGAGGGCTTACAGCACTGAGATTGGGGTTATTGTTGTATATATAACCCTATTATATTGTTTGCTTATACAGCCTGAATCCCAAGACAGATGGAGTAGAATTATCCCTTAGCCTCCCTCTGGTCATAACCTTTACTTTGTTTTTCCCTGCAAGGATACCCTTGATGCTTATTTTAACTATATTGCATCTTCTTTAAAAAATATTAAGTGGAAATATTTATCCACTAATCTACCTTCTACCCCCAGATGTTTTTTCCACTTAAGAACTGAGAAAAAAATGTCATAAATTCTACTGTGTAAGACTGAAGCGTCCCCCAAACTATTATCCTACATTTTTAACCCCTTTTGAACACCTTTACCTAGCTGCACCATTGTCACTTTAAATTCAATTTGTCCAAAATGAGCCACCCTCATCATCATCTGTTTTCTTCTCAAACCAACTTCCTCCCCTGGCTCCCCTATCACTGTTAATGATCTGATTATTCCATTTGTCTCCAGTCTCAGAATCTCTGTATCAATACATAATTACCAAGTATCTAAAATGTGCAGATCACTGGGTTAAAATTTGTGTGGGATACAGAGATGTGCAGAAACACTGATCTCATAAAGGAAAGGATGCTGTGGGGCACCACCCAGATCCCCTTCAGAAACAAGCCATTCATTCTCCTAGATACCTGACGTGTGGGTGGCTCCCACCTGAGTCCTTCTGTGAGCCTAACCCTCTACCTGCAGAAGGGAGCTGCCTTGCCTGAGGGTACACAGCCCATGCCAGTAACCGGCCAACTGAGGGAACAAAGGCATGGCTTCTTGGTTCAGTTGGAGCAACTCTACAGGGCCATCCCAGCTCCAGAGTCTCCATGGGATTGGTGCCCCAGCTCAACACCCCACTGCCCAGTTCCACTGCCCTACTCCGCACAGGTGTTCCCAGGAGACTTTCTGATAAAGCAACTTCAGAGTTTTTTCTCCTAAGGCAGTGGTCCTGTCTCCTCCTCCCCTCACCCTCCACACCCAATAGGTTAGACTAGTTCAGATAATTACAATTCAAACAAGTTAAAACTGGTTTAAGCCCTCCTAGCAGATGGCAGGGTGGGCGTCACCACGCTCTTGTCCTTTTCCCCCTTTCTCCTGGATTGAGAACCCAGAGGGGCTTTTTAAGTCTAAATAAGAGTTCCACTTTCAAGGGTAGAAAACCCCCGCGGTTGCCATGGCTGGCTGCCACTCTTGTGTTGTTGGATTCCGGTTCTTCATTTCTCCACGTGGCTCAGCCTGCTGCAGTAAAGTTTGTGGTGAAGCAGATCCAGTCCTGGCTGGGGCGACCCTGGTCTGTGGATGACTCCACTCTCTCAAACAGAGCGGCCGTCGCTGGGTTTCCTAGGCTGGAGCTCTTTGTGCCAATTCCATTCAGCCATCTTCAGAGACCCTCTCCTCTGAAACCCAGCCACCCAGAGGCTCCAACCCTGCCAAGCTGTACCCCACTACTATCCTAGACCAGTCAAGATGGACTTGGGTTTTTTTTGAGATCACATTACACTTACAAATGTATTTAACATACATTTATTTAATGTATTTAATATAATTTATGAAGAAGATGACATATTCATGATGACACATCTAAGAACATGGAATGAAGGTCTATTTGTTCAAGTCTACTTGTGTGTCCTTTAGGAGTCTTTAAATATTTTTCTCATATAGGTTTTGAATATATTTTGCTTAGTTTATGCCTAAATATTTCATTTTATTGTACAGTATTTTGCTGCATAGATTGTGTTGTCTCTGTTTATTTTCTAACTGGTATTTGTTTGGATATATTGTTTTTTTTTCTATTTGGCAATTTAAAAACTCATATGTGTCCTATTTCATCTCATCTTTTCTCCACCTGTTCAAATTCCACCAGTCCCTCAGGATGTATATCCAGTAAGATAGCCTCGATAAAATACTTTCCTACTTGAAAAAAAAAATCTTCTCATTTCTAACCTGCATTAAGTTATGTTTGTACCTTTTACTGGGCACCTACCCTAGTCTATCTTCTGTTATAATTTATGTATTTGTCTTAGTTTCTTATTTTTCATCTTTTTAAAGACAGCAACTTATCTATTAACTATTTTTGTCCATCATGGTAACGTCTTTCTTTCCATGTGGTAGAGAATAATAATTAAGAAACTGAATTAATTGACAAAGAAAAGTGATGATGAAACAAGAAATATAGTTTCCTGAGTGGGTACTGTCTTCATTTATTTATTCAAGAAAATGTGATTAAGCATCTACTATGGCCCAAGCACTGTTCTGTTAGATCACAAGGTCTAAAGCCTTTTTTGGAAATATTTTTTCCCTTCAAAATCAAAATCTATTGATTTGGGTTTGGTCATAGATGAAAGAATAAGTATTTCTTTAAAAAAATTAAGACTATTTAGGACTTCCCTGGTGGCACAGTGGTTGAGAGTCCGCCTGCCGATGCAGGGGACGTGGGTTCATGCCCTGGTCCGGGAGGATCCCACATTCCGCGGAGCGGCTGGGCCCGTGAACCATGGCTGCTGAGCCTACGCGTCCGGAGCCTGTGCTCCGCAACGGGAGAGGCCGCAACAGTGAGAGGACCACGTACCGCAAAAAAAAAAAAAAAAAAAAAAAAAAAAAAAAAAAAAATTAAGACTATTTAGAAGAACAATTATGTTGCTTCAAAAATATTAAGTTAGAAACCTCATGGGAAACACATCAGTTATTATGATAAAGTCAAGGACAAGGGTTTTACTTTTCCCTTGATTTCCATTATATATATGGAAAATTGTTTAGGGTGATAAAAAATTAAATGTCTCAGAAGACTGGGTTTAGGATACTCTATAGCTCTGTAGCATTCTTTCTCCCAATACATTATGCTTTACTCATGTCTGGTGAGTTATACTGGATGTGTATCAGTTGATTTTTAATTTTTTATTATTTACCATCCTTTATTGAACTCTACACTATCCCTTTAGTACTATAGGGATTTACTTTGTTTTTTGGGAATTCCCTGTCCCCAAATCTTTAGTGTTAAATATTTTGTTCCCCATTTTCTCTTTTTGCTTACATGTTTATAATGATTAATTTCATTCACAAAGTTTTACTTTGAGGTGTTGTCATTTCTTATATAGGCCAATCAAACCTTTATTTCAATGATTAAGGTTGTTCAAAATTAGTTAACTTTATTATTTTTATGAATTGATATTGAAGTTGAGATTGAGAATCTTTATTATAATAAACTGCCTTTTAATATTTGTGAAAATCTTAGAAAATGCATTTAAAGTATGTAATATTATAATTTCTAATCTTTCAGTAGCTAATTCATTCTCTTCAGGTGGTTTATTAGCATATATATTTTACTAAGGTCATTGTTAGAAATAGAAAATTTGTTTACTTCATTGGCAAATAAAAATGTTAAAAGCATTTTTAACAAAACAATTAATATTTTCATCTGGAACTAAGATAACTAATGGCACCAACTACACCCACTGGAAGCAGGTGTTACTCAAGTGAATCACCAAATTCCAGATTAGCGTTTAAAGGAGAGGATAAATGTTTCCCAAAGTGTGGTCCATGGACCAGAATATCTTTCCATGAGGACTAAGGTATATACGCTACAGGTGATTTTGCTGCACACAAAGGGTGCACTGAGCTACCATTGGTCAGACCCAACCTGATGAGCATTGCTTTCTCCATTGTTACTTTTAAAGAAACTGTTCAAAGGAACTGCCAACCTCTCCTTCATAGAAGCAGAAACTATTCGGATACAGGGACCTTAGAGGTCATCTAGTCCAGGAACACTATCTTACAGGCAACGGCCATCAAGGTTCACAGAGCTCAATGAGCTAGTCCAAGTTCATATGTTAGAGTGGGAGGCAGAGAAATGTGTTAAAATGAGAGGAACTGGGCATTCCCAGTGCACATTAAGAGTGGTAACTGAAACCGTGGGTAATCATTAGTCAAATCCATTTCACCAGCCTTCACTAATCAAGGTCATCTACAAAAGACTTGCATGTCCTCTACTTGACATGGGGCCCTCAACAAGATGTTAGCCCGAGTTGTTTTCCAGGAACTTGGAGTCAGCTGTGTCTAGTTTGAGCTGAGCTGGTTAAGGCCCGACAGGATGACCGACCCAACCTTCCAAATGGGCACACATGAGCATCCTTGGTGACCTTTTGACATTCGAGGGCCCAAAACTCCACCCTCGGAGCATGTTAAGCACCTCCAGTTTGCACGTGCAGAGGCCTGTAGCTTAGTTACGCCTGCGCAGAAGGAGGATTAGGGCGCTTTTTCAATCATGTTTCTCCAGGCTCCCCACGCTCCCCACGCCTCAGACCACCTGCTGCTTTATTCCTCATCCCATAATACCCCTAGCCGCTTGCCTTCTGGGAGGTGGAGCTGATAGCCGCTTGCCTTCTGGGAGGCGGAGCTGATAGCCGCTTGCCTTCTGGGAGGCGGAGCTGAGGCTTGTTTTTCCATTTGCTCGCTTGGCGGCCTTGTGAATAAACCCGCTCTGCTGCGAACCTCGGCACGTCAATGGTTTGGCTTCCTGTGCATGGCGCAAAACCAACCTGATGAGGTAACGTAATTACTCTTGGTTCTGCCACTGAGTGGATCCAAGACGACTATTTTCCATTATTTTGTCCTACCTCTCTCTTGTCCACACTTCCTCAACAGAATTGAGCAACTAAGTAAATATTCTGTTCTATGCTAGTGGCTAATGAAATGTATCATGGGCTTGGGCTTGAATTATTTCTTCTTCCTGGTAACTCGGTAACTTAGTTATTTTGTGTCAGGGGAACTAGAGAGGTATATTATGTACAGAGACAACAGTGTGAGATTTGGAGTCCGGGGACCTGAGTTTAAGTCCCCGTTAGCAAATGTGATAAGCAGCTGCTGCTGGTGTGTTTGTTATTGTTAATACTAACTGAATGCGCGACCTTGGGAGAATCATGTTCTAGATTTTAATTCCTCGTCCATTAAAAGACAGAAGTTCCTGCTCCTGAATTTACTGTTAAGTATCCTTCAAAAAAAATAATGAAATGCTTAGAAAAGTTAAAATCACTATATAAATGATGCTGTTATTACCATTTAATTATTCCTAAACGTAATAGAATACTATTATAACTGTTTTTACGAATAGTTCATTGATTTCACGTGTTTTTTCCAAAGAGGCTTTGTGGTGGCTTCAAAGAGAATAATAAAATAGAAATAGAAAAAATAGCAGGACCAAAGGAAAAAGGAGAACATAAAGGTTAGCAGACTGTAGCTTTGCTCATAGAAGAGGACATACAGACACATAGGCATCACTTCCATTAAGCCCTTCAGTGTTCTTTAAACAGCTGCCACCTGAAGAGATGTCCGTCCTATAGCACTTTTTTTTTTTTTTTTTTGCGGTACGCGGGCCTCTCACTGTTGCGGCCTCTCCCGTTGCGGAGCACAGGCTCCGGACGCACAGGCTCAGCGCCCATGGCTCACGGGCCTAGTCGCTGCGCGGCAGGTGGGATCCTCCCGGACCGGGGCACAAACCCGTGTCCCCTGCATCTGCAGGCGGACTCTCAACCACTGCGCCACCAGGGGAGCCCTCTAGCACTTTTAAAAATTGTTTTTAGTTGCTTAAATAAGGGCACTTGATTAGTACTGGGGAGAACTCTGCTATACACCCAGACTGGGGGGGGGGGGCGGGGGCGGAGTCTCATGGCTTTGGTTTTTTCTCCACGCTCTTTTATGTCTCACGGTGGAGGCACGGTGTTAGATGACATTCTAATGAATGCACAATCAAAATCACATTTTCAAAAGTCTTTAAGAGACAAGGAGAATACATGAGGATATCTGTTCGAAAAATCTGCTAGGAGGATGCACAGTGGGGAGCATATCAACTCAATTTTGTGTACATTTACATAAATTAGAGGTTAGTAAAAGGGAGCTAGGGGTGGGGGAGGGGTTCATGCCGAGCTTACTTCTTCAAATAGGACATTCTGTGACTGGTGACAGCCAATTAAAAACGGATGACACTAATACCTTGTCTTTAGCACAAGATAATTAGACTGAATCTCTAGGATATATACCCACAGCTCATCGAAGCTCAGCTTTCACTCTCCTAGCAGAAAGAAATGAAAATAGCATGAAGTTTAGACAGAAGCAAAGATAATAATTTGAGATTGAAATGGTAGGAGATACTTTGAAAATGAAGTGAAAGCGGATTGACTATTAAGTGAAGAGAAAAAAAGCATTATGGCCTGAATATTTGTGTCCCTGCAAACTCACATGTTGAAATACTAACCCACAGGTGATGCTATTTGGAGGGAGGTGGGGTCTTTGGGAGGTGATCTGGTCATGAGGGTGGAGTCCTCATGAATGGGACTAGTGTCCTTATAGAAGACTCTAGAAAGAGCTCTCACCCCCTCTGACATGGTAAACCAGGGAGTGGACCCTCACCAGACACTGAATCTGCCAGCATCGTGATCTTGGACTTCCCAGCCTCCAGAACTGTGAGGAATACATTTCTGTTCAAAGCCAGTCAGTGTATGGTATTTTGGCTAAAGCAGCCTGAAGGAACTAAGACAGAAGGGAATGAGAAATGAGAAGAAAGACCCAGGATTTAGGATGGATTAAATGAAGAAAAAGGTTCAGTGTCTTTAGTGGGGGTTCAGACAGACAGACATGGACTGGGACTCTGCTTCACTCTGCTTCCCACCCGGGTTTGACAGTCTTTAGTTAAATACTTGGAGGGCTGGACTTTTGAGTTACTTATTTCTGATCTGTAAGTGGAAAATCTCCCATGAGCCTTAGTGTGATGTCAATGATCCTCTTGGTAATAAGACCAAATGATGGATTAGGATAACATCTGAAGACACTTACCATTAACAGAAGAGAAGGAAAAAAGTAGATTAGAAGAAGGTGGGAAGAAAAGGAAAACATGAAAGTAGGAGAGCATTTCACCTGATATACCCTTGTGCTATAGGGAAGTGGCTCTCAAACTTATAGCATGTAATTCTGTTTGTCAGTAGGGACCTTAGAACTTGGATTTCTAACGAATTCCCAGATGATATTGATGGAGCTGATCTGGAGACAAATATCCACTACTATCAGGGTTTAAATTTACCCTGTTTTGAGGAATGAGAGTGTTACTGTTTCTAGTGTAGACTCCAGCTTTTTCCAGTTTGTTGACCACATTGAAAATGAACTTTAGGCAAAAGACTTTAAACTACAAGCTGGGAGTCTCGAAGACAAACTGGGAGTATTAGCCATTGTCGTACATCTACACAGAGGCTGAGCAATCGTTAGAAGGGATAACTGCCCTGCTCTGTGGCAGGGCTGTTCACAGTAATAAGTTTGTGTGTTGCCTAGTACAAGTGACTTCTCATGTGTTGCCTAATAGAGTGGTATGTGTGGGGACATAAAACAATTGTGACATGAGTTCCACAATGACTTTCCACATTCCTTTGTAGAAAGCCTAAGTCTCCTGTCACAATTATAAGCAGTCTTCTCTCCATCCTGGTACAGCAATAGAATTAGTTGTGAATGCCTTCTGCTGCAAGAAATACAAATCCTGACCAACAGTGGACTAATAAAAAGACCTTTATTTTTGTCTCATAATGAGAAGTCTGGAAGTAGGTGCCTGCTGGGGTTGGTTCAGTGGCTCAGTGGTGTCAGTTATTTTCTGGGCGGTTCTCGGGACCTTTGACTTTGTGGTAGCACCCCCTTTCAATGCAGGAAGGATAAAGGGGGTGGCACCAGCCATAGTTGATTCTTTCATTCAGAAAAACAATCCTTTCCAGATTCTAGAAGACTTTCCTTTACATTTCACTGGCCAGAACAGTGCAGGTGCAGCATTTAGCTCCTTTAGCCTCTATAGGGAGGTGGGCAAAGAAAATGAAATTGATGGGAGTACGTTGGTCAATATATGGTGTCTGCCAGAGAAACAGACTCAAATCTCCTCTTCATGTTGAAATTCACTCATCAGAGATGAGCTTGTCTTTCGGTCTCTCCGGGAAAGCCTGTCCTGTCCAATCAAACTCTTGCCCCATGATGTGGCAGTGCCCTGGCAAAACATGGCAAATCACGTTGGTCCCCCGCACAGCACTGCAGCCTCCCAGGCAGCCTTGGGCGCCTAATGGCCAGGGCACACTGGGCTTCTCCAAGGAGTAGATGTTGCCTAAGGCCACTCTGCTCCTCTCTTAGGGATTCGTTTCCCCTCCTAGTACAAGCTCATGTAATCCTTATCTGTGTTTGAACATTCTTTTTTCCTATGGAGGGACTCTTTTTTTCTTTTTTGCAAGTGGTGCAGCTAGTTTATTTTATTTTTTACATCTTTATTGGAGTATAATTGCTTTACAATGTTGTACCAGTCTCTGCTGTACTAGAAAATGAATCAGCCACATGCATGCGTACATCCCCATATCCCCTCCCTCCTGAGCTCCCTCCCACCCTCCCTATCCCACCTCTCTAGGTCTTCACAAAGCATCGAGCTGATCTCCCTGTGCTATGCAGCAGCCTGCCACCAGCCATCCATTTTACACTTCGTAGTGTACATATGTCAACGCTACTCTCTCACTTCGGGAGGGACTAATTTGACATGTGAGTGAACCTCACCAAATTCCTTTGAATTCCTTTCAAATTAGTTTCACCCATAGGAAGACACACGTGGTGATCCTGATTTTCTCCAGCAGCTGTTTGAAAGTGCTCCTGGATGACTCCACCAGCAGCTGAAAAACGAGGTCATTACAGCCTCTGCCTTGGAGAGGCCATGCGTTACACAAAGGAGCGCTAAACAAAGAGCCCAGTGGTTCTCCAATGCTTCACTGATACCGCTGTTGTGAAATCAGTTTATCTGACGCACACAAGAACCAGGCCTCCACAGACAACACAAGCCTGTGTTAAAGAAGAAGCCTATATGGAAAAGTGCACAGTTTCATACTTAGTTATTAGGGGCTTAGCTTTCCTTTGTATCAGTGAATTGGAATCCACGCTAACTTATGTCTCTTCCACGTGGAGTTCTCACCACCTGACCTCTCGTTCTCAGAGGAGTGAGCGTATTTCCAACAGCCTGGGTATGGTTAGAGAAGATTCCTCACTTTGGGGAGGATAGCAGCTTTATCCATTATGGTTCTGTGTTACCCCAAGAGCCAGAACAATAGCAGAATTCTCCCAACTGTAAATCCCTGGTCTTGCCTTTGGATAGGTGCCTCTGGAAGTCATCTTGTTCAGAAAATATTTGTTTGGAACCTTTTTCTATTACAGCAGTCTAGAACATATGAGAGACATAATTTAAAAAAAAAAACAACAAAAACATGCTCTCAAGGAACTGATAATCTCCAGGAACTGATGATCTAGGTGGGGAGGTAGGACGTAGATTCTGGAGCGATGTTGACAAATGAATTGGGAGTGGGTGTGTGGGGGAGATAAGAGCAAGTCGCGGCTCAAATGTTCTTACTGAGATTTAGCAGGTGTTCTTAAGTGGACTTTTTCCACTTGCTATGTGCCCTTAGGACAATTTCCAGGAATGAAATTTTCAGCAGCTGAATGGTTGTATCCGTGGCGAGAAGCTCCATGGTCCTCACACCACCATTCTGGACATTGATCCATTTACATATATTTTTAATTCTAAGAGTATCTTTCTAGTCTCTTATACTGACTAAATTAGATAAATGTTATGGCAATTAATAACGCAAACACCACCAACATTCCCCTTTCTCATTTTCAACAAAGGTAACTCATAATCCGCTTTACATTGTCAAACACTTATTTTAACGGTCTTTGCCTAAGTTTTAGTTGCTGTTGAAACATAGGAACTATCAATAAAAAAAGTGCAGTCTGATGGAGAAGGCCCTATAAATGCCGACTGCTTATGTCCGAGGTGCCTTTTGTATTGGTGGGCATGTCTTCACTTCTGTACAGTATATAGAGGCGGTGTAATATTTGAGTACACGTGTGCTGAAATTTGCACTACCTGGGCTGCCTGGGTTTGAATCGCCACTCCACTGCTCACTAGTTGTGACCTCGGAAGAAAGAAACAAGCTTGCCAAGGAGAGAGTTGGACTTTCCAAGATCCTGTGTTCATGATTATTTTTAATGATTACATAGGTTTATCTGCTTTATAAAAAATGTTATGTGACATGTAAACAAATTAATTACCTGACCTTAAAGATGCTGAAGCTGTTCAGAAATTCTTCCTTGAAGAAATACAACTTGGTGAAGAGTTACTAGCTCAAGGTGAATATGAGAAGCGTGTGGACCATCAGACAAAGGCAACTGCTTGTGTGTGGACAGCCACAGCAGCTTCTGCAAGTGTTGCAGCAAACTCTTCCACCACCAGTGTTCCAGATGCTTCTGACTAAGCTCCCAACAATTAGTCGGAGAATTGTAAGTGCTCAGAGCTTGGCTAAAGATGATGTGGAATGAGAAACAAATGTCAACATAATAATCTCAATTTAAAAATATTTTTAAAATCTTAAAAAAATGTGGAGTCTTATTTTTGAGCTGATTTTGAAGCAGGTGAATGACATAAATGAAAGCAACATATTTGATTATAGTTCTTGGGACAATTTCATATCTGAAATCAGTTTCATTAAATGTAATGATGCAATGAATCTTCTACCCACCTCTGCAGCGTGAGATTTCCCAAAGAGAATTTAGTTGCAACCGATAGATGTGTTGCAGCCAACGCCCAAGCAGGACTTGGATCACCTGGGACGTGGCAATGATTAGTCCTAATAATCTGGCAGCTGTAATGTTATTTAATATGTCAACTCTGTGAGCTCATGTAGGTTCGACTGATGACTCTGATCAGGAGTGAGACGAACGCACTCAACTTTTATTGTTTGGAGAGAGTGCACAGGGTTGGTGCCAGGTAGAATACAGCAAAATGCCAAGTTCATGTCTTGTATTACATCTGTGCTCTACAGGCTGGTATCTGTCCCCTAAACACTCCTGCTTCATAAGACTCTTGCCATTCACAGGAGCAGGCCTAAATTGAGAGAGCTAGATTGTAGAGGTTTTAGGCAACTTTTTGGTTACTGCAGAAAGAATGGGATCAGATTAACAGTTACATATTAACAGCACAGTGTGTCACACTCACTCTCTCTGGACAGTCTCTCTAATGAAATACAATTGGTGTTTGAAAACAACATAGTAATTCTTGGGTTAAGATCTGGCAACGCCATTTCATTCTTGACAGTTGAGCCCGTGTAGCTTTCATAATAAGACCATTGGCTCCGTACATAAAGGAGGTGGAGAAACGTTCGATAATGGCCACTTCTTTTCAGTCTTCATTCTTTTGCAGCTTTACATCTAACTCGCATATTCAGAGTTTCAAAAGAAGCCCACCTTTCCTGCATGTAGTAGCCTACTTTGACTAAACATCTGAGAACTGTTAATAGAACTGGGTGTTGAAGTCTGTTTGCCTTTGCTGAGAAAAGCACCATCACTCACTGCCCCTTGGTGACCTCAATCCCTATTTCAGTGCCTATGTGGACAGTTTCATGTAGTTTTCTGTTACCGACATCACTGCTCTGCTCCTCTCTGATGTTGAGAAGACCATTAGCATTTCCATATCTTTCTTTAAAGTCATATACTGATAGCCTGGTGTATTCAATTTTCAATTAAATGAGGAGGCTGGGATAGCTGGCTCACTGGGTCTTAGAGTTTTGCAACCCATAACTTTAACTTTCAGAGTTTATATTCTTCCCACCCAGGCACTTTCCAAGGAGCGAGGACAGAGTGGACCAATCTTTATTGCTCCTCTTTGTTTGGGAACATCAATCCCTGCATCTATCATAACTAAAGTCTAGTTTGCCACGTCTGCCAGGAGGCGTAGCAGGTGTGCATGGGAATAGAATGACAGGACATCTGTCTCCCTGGGAGACCAGGCTCTCTACTCCGGTCTTCCATTAAGCTGTAATACAGGAGAGAATGCTATGTGTCACTATAAAGGTTCTTACTGTCTTGCAAGTTCAGAGGTTACTTTTAACCAGGAGAATGAGGGAAAGTTTCACAGAGCAACATTTAATTTGTGTGATCACCTTGAGTGATCAGTGGGATTTTGACATTATGAGATGCAGCAAAAAGAATTTGAGAGGTGATAAATGTCACAAAAACAAGGGATGGAGAAAGTGTGGAGTTGGAGAGTAAAAGTGGCCTGTTTTGTTTAGCCACAGTGGATTGAGTTCAGAACGTTAAGGAATTGATACTTAATTCTGAGGAATAATTGGAGGATTTGAGGGAGAGAATGTGATGAGTTCCCGGGGCTTTCCAACACCTTACAGCTTTTGTTTCTAGGCCACGTCTTGTGAACTATTTCAGAGTTTCGATTCCTTCTTTGAATTTCAAATTCAGATTTCATTGCTGCCTATATTACTTGGGGCAATTGTGGAGCATGGACCAAAGTCCTGGGGCTTGGGTTCTGTCAGCCCTTGTCTGGTATCTTGGCTGTCACTATCAGATGCTCTGATTGTCCTGGGTTATGCTGGTTGACACAGTTAGTGGGCCCAGTGCAATCCAGGTAGTGGATTGCAATACACGCACGTGTGCACACACACAAACCCTCACACAGTCACACTCCACACACATATTCTTTAGTTTCACCTGCTTTAAACTTTCAATGGAATCATAATCCATGTTCTCTTCTGTGATTTGCATCTTTTACTCAGTGTTCAGTTTTTGAGACCCTCTCACTGTCTGGTTGTTGCTGTGTTTCCATTGTTTCATTTGTTTTCATTGCTTCATAATTTTTCTTTGTTTATACCACGGTTTATCCTTTCTATTGCTTCTAGTTTTGGGATTTTGAAAAATGCTGAAATACATATTCATGAACTAATCTTCTGATACACATATGCAAATGTTTCTTTAAGGTCTTTTTTCCAGGAGTGTAATTGTTGGATTAAAAGGATGCACATGCCACATTTTTCTAAGCAATTGCAAGTAGATGAGAGTTCCTTTTGCGCCATGTCCTGTTGTTTGACTTTTAAATTTCTGCTAAACACGTGGGTGTGAAATTCTATCTTGCTATAGCTTTATCTGGTATCCCCCCCAACCCAATACCAATCAGCTTGAGCATCTTCTTTTGTTTTGTTTTGGGGCCATTCTTGTTTTCTCTACTGATCAGCAAGAAAGGTGTTTTAAAAAGTCCCATTGTTATGGTGGAATTTTCTATTTCTTCTTGTAGTATTGGCAATTTTTGCTTTATATATTTGGAAATAATTTTATTAGGTGCATGCAAACATAGGATTACTGTAAATCCTGGTGATTTAAAACTTTCGTCACTACCTTTACCTTTTGTAATTTTAACTTTGTTCATTTTGCATGATATTGCCTCACCAACTTTGTTAGTACTTATCTTTTGCTACTATTAACTTTGAATTTTTCTGTATGTTCATATTTTAGATTATACATGTACAGATACACACATGCATGCTGTATTTTTAATACCCATTTTTATAACTTTTGTCTTAACTGTAGAAATTAGTCTACTGACATTGAATGTAATGATGGACATATTTGGTTTAGATCTAACATTTTGTACTGTTGTCCAATTTGTTCTGTTTTTCTTTCTATAATTTTATATATTATACATCCTTAACTTTTACATGTATTTATATATTTATACATTTCCCCCTAAATATGTTTCCTGGGCTATGTTCTCTACTTCCTTTTTTTGGGGGTTGATTATGTCTTTTATCACCTTACTTTCCTTCTTCACTAGCTTAGAATTTCTACAGTCTGTTTGTTTTACTGATTTCCATACAGATTTCAACATGATTTCCTGATTTATAAAATTCTGTTAATCAAAACCTTAACCCTCCTCCAGAACAATACAAGGTTTATACAACATTGTAACTCAATTTATTCCCCTCTCATTTATATGCTCCTTTATTATATATTTAAATTCTATATTAAGAGAATCCTAAAAGGCTTTGTAATTAGTGCTTTATATCATGTTCATCTAGATCTGTGTCCATATTTAACACTGTCTTTGCTCTTCATTACTTCTAGCATCTTATACCTTTTTATTTGGGATAATTTTCCATCTGTTTAGAAATCCTTTAGAATTTAGTGCAGGTTTGCAGAAGCAAATTCCGTTTTTATTCTTCTTGAAATGTACCTATTTTGTCTTCAATATTGGAACGTTTCATCAGTGGTTAAAGAATTCTAGAACTGTAGTTTTTTGCTTTTTTTTTTTCCTAGCACATCGAACATATTTGGTTTCTAGCTTTTAGTTGTAGCTGTTTACCGTCAAGGTGATCTATTTTATCTCCTTAGCTGAATTTAAGATCTCCTGATCGTTGGTGTCCTGTAGTTTTCCACAGTGATGTATCTAATTGTGTAGATTTGTATGTAATGTACTTAATATATTTATAAATATAAAAATATTTACATACATTTTTTCTTTAACATGCTTGGTATTGGACTTTCTGGATCTAATGTTGGGAGACTTTAAAAAATTCTAGAAAATTCTCATCCATTATCTGTTTTAATATTCTTCTAAATTCTTCCTATTTTATTTTTCTGGAACTTCCATTAGATGCATACTATATTTTTCCATCTTTTTTCCATTTCCTTAATCTCTTTTGCCAAATAATATTCCTGTCTTTGTCTTTCATGCCGTGTTCTGAATAATTCATTTGGATTCATCTTTCAGTTCATTGTTTCTCTCTGGCAG
Organism: Tursiops truncatus; assembly: GCF_011762595.2. Classification (NCBI taxonomy): domain Eukaryota; kingdom Metazoa; phylum Chordata; class Mammalia; order Artiodactyla; family Delphinidae; genus Tursiops; species Tursiops truncatus. The sequence goes on along the minus strand of NC_047035.1, from coordinate 72,773,564 downwards.
TGTCTAGTAGGCTGAAACCATCCCTTGAGTGTCACATTTTAATGATATTTTCATTTCTAGAAATTCTGTTATTTTCATATGTATTTTGCCATTCCTTATAATTTCCTGGCTCATATTTTCAACTTCCCCTTTATTTCTGTACACATATTGTAATAGTTATTTAATATTCTGTGTAGAATAGTAGTATTCTGATAATTTCAAAACCTCAAACTCTTTGCAGGTCTGATCCTAACATTTGTTGTTGTTGCTGGTTGTTTTTTTTTTAATTTTTATTGGAGTACAGTTGATTTACAATATTGTGTCAGATTCAGGTGTACAGCAAAGTGAATCAGTTATACATATACATATATCCACTCTTGTTTTAGATTCTTTTTCCACCATATAGGCAATTACAGAGTATTGAGTAGAGTTCCCTGTGTTATACAGGAGGTCCTTATCAGTTATCTATTTTATACGTAGTAGTGTGTATATGTCAATCCCAATCTCCCAATTTATCCTTCCTCCCCTTTCCCCTGATAACCATAAGTTTGTTTTTAACATCTGTAACACTATTTCTATTTTATAGATAAGTTCATTTGTACCCTTTTTTTAGATTCCACATATAAGTGATATCTTATACTATTTGTCTTTCTCTGTCTGACTTACTTCACTCAGTATGACAATCTCTAGGTCCATCCATGTTGCTGCAAATGGCATTATTTCATTCTTTTTTATGGCTGAGTAATGTTCCATTGTATATATGTACCACATCTTCTTTATCCATTCCTCCATTGGTGAACATTTAGGTTGCTTCCATGTCCTGGCTATTGTAAATAGTGCTGCAATGAACATTGGGGTGCATGTATCTTTTTGAATTATGGTTTTCTCCAGATATATGTAAATGTACATTCTCACCAACAGTGTAGGAGAGTTCACTTTGCTCTACACCCTCTCCAGCATTTATTGCTTGTAGACTTTTTAATGATGGCCATTCTGACCAGTGTGTGGTGATGCCTCATTGTAGTTTTGATTTGCATTTCTCTGAAAGTTGAGCATATTTTCATGTGCTTGTTAGCCATCTCTATGTCTTCTCTGGGGAAATGTCTATTCAGGTCTTATGCCCATTTTCTGATTTTTTTTTTATATTGAGTTGTATAAGCTGTTTGTATATTTTAGAGATTAATCCCTTGTCAGTTGCGTCGTTTGCAAATATTTTCTCCCATTCTGAGGGTTCTCTCTTTGTTTATGGTTTCCTTTGCTATGTAAAAGCTTTTAAGTTTAATTAGGTCCCATTTGATTATTTATTTTCATGACTCTAGGAGGTGAATTGAAAAAGATCTTGCTGCAATTTTATGTGAAAGAGTGTTCTGCCTGTTTTCCTCTAAGAGTGTTATAGAATCCAGCCTTAATTTAGGTCTTTAATCCATTCTGAGTTTATTTTTGTGTATGGTGTTAGGTAATGTTCTAATTTCATTCTTTTACATGCAGCTGTTCAGTTTTCCCAGCACCGCTTATTGAAGAGGCTGTCTTCTCTCCATTGTATATTCTTGCCTCCTTTGTCATAGATTAGGTGACCATCTAACATTTGTTATTTTTCAATGTTTGCCTACAGTGTTGTTTCCTTGTATGTTTTGTAATTTTTGACTTGAGCTGCTAATATTGGTTTTATCTAAGGGAATATTCTTTAGGTCTCCAGAGATAATTTGTGTTTGCGTCTGCTAGTTACATTTAGGTAAGTGCCAATGCAGAATCACTGTGAATTCTCAACTGAGTTTTTGTGGATCACACAGGTTGCATGATTTGGCTTGCTAACATCTATGAAGTCTGGATTGTGGTTATAAGCTCTCAGGGAAACCCTTTCCCTGTTTTCCAGTGCCAAGATTGAGACTTGTGTTTTTATGTCTGAGATATCTCTTTTTTCCCCCTTACATTGGGGGTAAAACCCATTGTAATTTCAGGTTTACGGAGGAGAATCTCTTATAAGGTTCCTTACCTTGCACTTGCTTTGCCTTATCCCTTAAAACTTATGCAGACTTCAGAGCAGAAAAACGAGGGCTTCAGGTCCAGCAGAAACCCTTTTGCAAAGCCAGCTTAGGCACTCACCTCTTTAACTTCTCACTTTCATTTTGTTTTAGTCTTCTGCTTATTCTTTTTTTTTTTGTTGCTATTTCTTATTTTTGAAAGAAAAATAAAGAAGCACATGGCTTCCATCTGATAACTGGCCCCATCTATCTTTTAGATGGCTGACACTAAATCAAACCAAACCTGTAGTTATTTATTTCTTTTTTAAACATCTTTATTGGAGTATAATTGCTTAACAGTGTTGTGTTAGTTTCTGCTGTATAGCAATGTGAATCAGCTATATGTATACATATATTCCTATATCCCCTCCCTCTTGTGTCTCCCTCCCACCTTCCCTATCCCACCCCTCTAGGTGATCACAAAGCACCGAGCTGATCTCCCCATGCGATGCAGCTGCTTCCCGCTAGCTATCTATTTTACATTTGGTAGTGTAGATAGGTCAATGCTACTCTCTCACTTAGTCCCAGCTTACCCTTCCCCCTCCCCATGTCCTCAAGTCCATTCTCTATGTCTGCGTCTTTATTCCTGTCCTATCCCTAGGTTCTTCAGAACCTTTTTTTTTTTTTTAGATTCCCCATATATATGTGTTAGCATACGGTATTTGTTTTTCTCTTGCTGACTGACTTCACTCTGTATGACAGACTCTAGGTCCATCCACCTCACTACAAATAACTCAATTTTGTTTCTTTTTATGGCTGAGTGATATTCCATTATATATATGTGCCACATCTTCTTTATCCATTCATGTGTCGATGGACACTTAGGTTGCTTCCATGTCCTGGCTGTTGTAAATAGAGTTGCAATGAACATTGTGGTACATGACTCTTTTTGAATTATGGTTTTCTCAGGGTATATTCCCAATAATGGGATTGCTGGGTCGTATGGTAATTCTATTTGTAGTTTTTGAAGGAACCTCCATACTGTTCTCCATAGTGGCTGTATCAATTTACATTCCCACCAACAGTGCAAGAGAGTTCCCTTTTCTCCACACCCTCTCCAGCATTTATTGTTCATAGATTTTTTGATGATGGCCATTCTGACTGGTGTGAGGTGATACCTCATTGTAGTTTTCATTTGCATTTCTCTAATGATTAGTGATGTTGAGCATCCTTTCATGTGTTTGTTGGCCATCTGTATATCTCCTTTGGAGAAATGTCTATTTAGATCTGCCCATTTTTGGATTGGGTTGTTTGTTTTTTTGATATTGAGCTGCATGAGCTGCTTGTATATTTTGGAGATTAATCCTTTGTCAGTTGCTTCATTTGCAAATATCTTCTCCCATTCTGAGGCAAACCTGTAGTTATTTTGAACTTAATTTCTAATTCTTAAATAATTTGCCTTAATAGGTTATTTTCTTTTCATAAAACACTGAAATTCAAGCTTTTGACTCTTCTCCATTCATTTAGAAAATCCCTCCAAAAAGCAATGCAATACTTCTTTTGTCTTCCTGATGCATGGTTTCGAAAATTCCTTATAAATAATCTCTGAGAATCATCAGATTCATTCATAAAATTATCTGAGAAATTGTTAATTGGTATATGAGGAATAAGGAATGATTTAAATGTCATTAAGAATACTTCTGTGGAATAAATGTGATATGTTCTTCCAATACCTAATCTTGAAAGGTAAATATAGGCTAAATATTCAGTAAGATTGGGGGTTAATTTTCTTGCTCTGGGAATACAGGATTTTTCTTCAAGTGACATTTACATAAATATATCTTGGAAATGCTGTCTATACTAAATCTTACTGTGCCTTTCATCCATGCTGTTGGAAGAAGCAGAAAATAAGTGGAAAATTTCAGATGTATTCTGAAAGAATCAAGGGATCCTGAAGAAAAATTGTTATTTAGGAGGAAGTGTCTCTTACCATAACCTCCTGCCACCCAATATTTTGTTTGAGAACCTATTTTTATCCCCACGTCTACCTATTTGACTCTTCCTTTATAAAGTTTTTTTTTTCTTTGCCTTTGAGCAAGGGCAGACTTTCAGTGTGCCTTATGAATCATTCAAATTATATGTTGGAGATGATATTTTCATTGACACTTGAAGAAAGCAGCTCATTCTATGTTTGCATCAGAGTAGTTAGCAATTAGGAAAATAATCTTCAATTTCCCACCTTCACATTAGCAACTTGGGATTTTACTGGTAGGAGGGTAGCACTGGTTATACTAATGCCCTTAATTTCTTAGAGATGAGTGACAGCAAGATACAGCCATGCTGGTATCGACGCCAAGTAAACACACAATTCTTAAGGTTTTTAGGAACAGGTGAAACGAAGAGTGATTCTGCTTTTGGTGCTGCCTTTGTACCCCCAGTGTTGCAGGCGGGTTGGCATGCAGTTAGGAACATGTGTTGATTGAATGAATTCTGAGAACAGAGATACCCTTCAAGTTTAAGTATAAAGCTATTGTTACAAAAACCTGTTATATTTAATGTAAAATGTTCAACTCCCTAAATATGAATACTAAAAAGATACAGAATTTTGTAACTATATTTCAGCTCAGTGTTATGTTTCCATGTGACCCATAGACCCCAGTTTATTTTTTCAGATAGGACCAAGAGAGCCTTAATGTTCCCTTCAACTTGACTTGACAGGCTTCTTCCTGACTCCAGGCCCTGACCTCCCTTTCCTTAGAACATTCACTTTAGAAAACTTATAATTCTAAATTTTTTCTCTGCCCCTTAGAAGTGTAACTTTCAAAAAAACAAAAACAGAAAGCCAAAACTTCTTGCCGGTTTTACAACCCAGGTCAGTTGGATATATACAAATCATGTAAGATGTAGGCTTCTGTGGTCTCATAACTTGGTCTCAACCTAGGTTTGACAACTTTATTTTCTAGGTATCTTCTAGATTTTCTAAACCTAGAGTTCTCCACTTTTTTGGGAGACTTGGCTTACATTCTTATGTTTTTCCTCCACTTGAACTTCCTCTTCCCTATAGCCATCTACCAAAATTCTACCCATGCTTAGGACCCAGATGCATGCGTAATCACCTTTCTAAACACCCACAGAGGAAGTGGGGTTTTTTTTCAGTCCTTTGTACTTCTTAGTATACAGTCGTGCTTATCACAATTTAATTTGTATTGTGGTTATTCTGGTACATATATGCTCTCTATTTTATAAAATCTTTGAAGGTGGGTTTGTGCCTAATATATTTTGGTATTTTCAAATTACCTAATATCGATTTTACGCATAATGGAAAATATTTTAAAAAATGTGTTAGGTGAGTGAAACAAACATATGAGCAGATGCAAAGTGGTGCTCTCAGCCTCTCCCCCACTTCAAAGTTGCATCTTAAGTGCTGCCTTTACGTGCGTACCCCAGAGGCCTCTCCTCAATTTTCTGTGAGTTCTCAGGGAGATCAGAACTGCCATTTCCTGTTCTTGCTAACCAGAGTTATAGACACAGTCCATCAAATCTCATTCCTAGATCAGGAAACTGTGAATAGAGTATAGCAGAAAGTGTCTGGACTGAAAATAAATGACTCTGGGACCCCACCCTATGTTATTCTATCTCTGATCAAACTCCTGTCTGACTCAAACAGGAAATGAGTCGTATATCTTATGCGAGGTAGCAAATCTGAAATCTTTAGTTCCTTCAACACGTGGACATTAAAGAAGACGAGGGTGTTTATTTTCAGAGGGTGTTTATTTTCATTGCTTGGACTGTAGAGTTACAGGCCTTTAAAGGTGGTGGAGAAAAAAAATCAAATCAGTGTCCTAGAGATCTCAGCTAAAGCTCTGGATGCCTGGTGTGTCCGGGTGAGGCACATGCTCAAAGTTGCCTACTCTGAACCCATCCTGCCTTCTTCCTTAGTTATAGAAGCCCACTTTTGTTCAGTGTGGCAATGTACTAGTTAGACAGATACTTGTTACACAAACTCCCTTGCTAGAAAATGTAGTTCTGGCCAATGAAAAGTAAATGAAAGTCTACTCGGTAAGGTTTCCAGGAAAACTTTTTCCCTCAAGAAGAGGCAGACAAGTGGCACATGTTTTAGCCCTTTCTCCTTTCTCCTCCTCCCTGTCTGGAACTTAGTGTACTACTCTAATCCCTTGAAGTGTAACACCATTTTGGAAGCATGAAGAAGAAAGATACGTGCTAAGGATGGTAGAGTGGAAAGATTGAAGGATCCTAGGACCTTGGTGGCATCTTGGTATAGTTGTATTAGTGCTAAGTTGCCATTTTTGGATTTTTTTTGGTGGAAAAAAAATGAACTCAGTTTGCTAATGCTAGTGTATTTGGGTTTCTGTTATGTGTAGAAAAGGCAAACCTGACAAATGCACTGGACATGCCTAGAAAACGTGGGGCTGATCCAACCACCTGGGCAGATCTGGCTCCTAAACATCTTCTGCCATTTTCCGTATCTCCTTAGTGAGTTAAATGCAGAGGATCCAACAGATAACTTCAAGGCAACACCAACGGATACTAGGACCATAAAACAGAAGAAGCAAGAATCCCTGAACCACACAGAAAAGGTCATCTGCTAAACATCTGATCGTGAAACAGCAATGCACTTTTGTGTTAAACCACTGAGATCTGAGGGTCATTTGTTAGAATAACTAGCATTAAAAACTCCAGCAAAAATGCCAGCCATCAGGAGAAAGTGTGAGATACTCCCTGTATCAATTAGGATGCTTTTGGCTACAGGCAACAGAAAACTCCAAATGTAATCCACTGAAACAAGGATATTTAGCATCTTACAAACCAAGGATAGGGCAGGCCCAGCACTGGCTAATTTACTGGATAAATTACATCATTAAGACTCCATGTTCTGTCTTTCTGCTCTGCCATCCTTAGCCTTTTGGATTTGCCCTCAGACATGCTCCCCTCATAATTGTAAGAGGGCTGCAACAGTTCCAGGGGTCATCGCCAGATATGTCCATACTTGAAGAGACCACCTCTCTTCAGGTGTGTCTTCTTAAGAGTGAAGAAACCTTTTCCAGGAAGCTGATAGCAGACATCTCATGTTTCATAGGACACAAGTGCCTCACGTGCCTATGGCTAAACCAGTCACTGGCAAGGGGACTGGGACCTCCATGATTGGCTTAGGCCTGTCAGTGTTTGTCCCCTGGGGCTACTGGTGGGTCTAGGCTTCCTTAGAGCACATGATGCCCAGAGGAGGGCAGATCATGGGAATTCTATTAGGAAAGTAAAAGGGGCTGGGATTAGACATGGGTAGGATGTTGGAGTACCTGATACACCTCCCGTGAGAGAACCCCTTCTGAGAAGAGGGACCTGGGCACCATGAGATGAACCCAGTGACAAAGATTTGATCACTGGAAGAGATTCAAGATCTCACCGTGACTGATAAAGGAGTATGTTCCTGGTCCATCTCCTAGATGATGATTTGCTTCTCAACAAGAGTTAGAGCTTTAAGTAAAAATTGAGTACTCAGACCTGCCCTGCCATTCCTCTCTGGGGGTTTCCCCTGTATCTGCCTCAGGGAACGTCTCCCTCAACTCTCCTGCATCTCCTCGTCTTTGATGGCTGCTGCTTCCTGCTCCCTGAGGACCTGGAGTGCCTGGGAGTTGTGTCCTCCCTCCTCCTACCCCACCCCCAGCCTTCTCATGGCCCCAGGCACCTGCACCTTGTGGGGCTTTCTGAGCTCCCTCCCTCTCCCCCCACTGTAGACAGCTGCTGCTGGTCATAAAGCCCTGACGGCCTCGGAGGGGTTTCCCTCAGTCCTTCCACACTTCCTTCTTTCATCCCTCACCTGGACGCAGCCTGGACCAAGAGTCAGTATGTTGAATGGCAGAGCAAGTGAGAGGCCCCCTCCATTCATTTTGGATACTCCTATTTCTGGTCAGGTTATCTGAGAATTAAGTCACAAAATTATGGCTCACCAATGCTCCTCAAACAGAATAGGACAGGAAGCAAAAGGTAAAAATAGGTATTTTGTTAATATATATAAGCATGTTTATAATGAAACTGTGCATAGCTGCTACAGCCTTCATTTCTGTAACTGATCACGAGGCCGTAGTTGACGTTGATCATTTTCTTCTTCCACTATCCATCCCATGTTCTCCTACACGTGGGCACACCCTATCTGGGTTCTGTTTTTGGTGGAATGATTGGAATCTTTCTTCCTGAATCGTGGGAGTCTTTAGTGGTCTTGCCTTGATTGGGTCGTAATCTTCCACTGACTTTCACTGCTGGACGTGGAAGTACTGCCCGGTGTCCTGGTGCATCTTCTGGGTTCTGGTACAGACTTCTCTGCCCCTATTGTGTAGCAGCAGTGCAATTTCCCTTTGGCAGATTGAATAAATCATCACAGCTAGTACAGTAACTCCTCCTCTGCCTGTTAACTCAATGGCATGAGGAGTCCAAAATGGCCAGATGGAAGTTTGAACTTATAATTTAATGGGATGATTGTGTACCTTTTATTGGAAACCTTCTTCCCTTGGGAATTAAGATCTATAAGCCATCATAATGCAAGGTTGCAGTGATGGAACATGATGTGTAATGGTGAAAAATGCCACTTCTACCACCCCCATCTTTTAATTTCAGGTCTATGTGTAACTGGCAATAGGAGAAATAGCCCCTTGTATCTGTCTCTGGTTTAAAATATATTACACCAACCTCAGCGAGTCTTAGTAAACCATTCTCCTATTCCATTAGGCCTGCTGCTTCTCAGTCACGGGCTACATGAGATGAGGGAATAACATGGGTACAAGCTCATTTCTGAAACTTCAGTCCCTCTTTCCTCTGAAATGGTAATGGTAATGGAGGCCCAAGAGCTTAGGGAGGTTCAAGATTTCTCAGTTTTACCTGAGACACCCAGATATCCCCATCCCAGATCTCACAGCCCTGCTCTTTTGAGCAATGCCCTAACCTTAGCACTGGGGACTTGAGTGTGCTTGCATCGGGCAACCACAGTGGGGTCCAACTAACAGGAGCTGGGGCCATGGAGGAGAGCAGCCATTGCTGGGGACAACCCTGGAGCCAGCGGGAGAGGGGAAGAAATACCCTGGCTGCTTCCATTCTATGATCTTAGATTGAGTCCTCCTGGGGCAGGGATTTGTGTATAAAAAATTATTGCAGGAGTGCTCCTGGGGGGAGCGCCATAGGAGGGTGGGAGAGGCAGGATGAGAGAGAGGGGTGAAAGCCAGGCAAAGTTCCTCAGAGGGTGACTATAGCTGGATCCTGGAGGAAACATCTGGAGTGTAAACTGTGCCTCAGTTCTCCTGAAGCAAAGGAGCTGGGTGTTCTTACCCCCAGCCATCTCGGTCATTGGTGAAGGGTGACCCCCTCCCCCTGCCCCCACAAGTAAATTCCCAGGCATTTCCAGCTCTTTGCTCTAGAGGCGAAGTGGGCTCCAAGAGCTTAAACAGTTTTCCAGAAAATAATTGCAGGGGTTCCCTTGAAATGAAGTCACATGGAAGCTAGTGGGAGTTGGGTGAGGTACACACAGAAACCATGAACAAGGAACCCCCGGTGATCTGAGTGCACTGCTGACATTTGTAGGCTATAGTCAGACTCTTTCTACCCGTGCCTTTCATTGTCTGGAAATACTGGATGCCACGGGGCAAGGAAATACAGTTCTCTGTGAGATGGAACAGAGCTGAGAATGATGGGGAGTGATCTGAGAACAGATAGGCAATTGACCCCCATTCACAATGTCATAAACATTTTCCCCTGACATCAAACGTTTTTCTATGGCGATGCTAATGATTGTATAATATACCAACACACAGATGTAAATGGTCATTTAAGCAGTCCCTCCTTTCTGTTAGAAACGAGTCCTTCCCTATTATAAATACTATTATGGGGCAACTCTGCAACCAGAGGTTAGTTTATCGTAATTTTCTCCTTAGGACAGATAGTGTTGGTACTTTAATAGAGCTTCTGTGAAGATGAGGATAGATATAGCATTACTCAAATATTATAAGTGGATGCAACATGTAAAATTCCTGGTATGAATGTATATCAGTAGGCAACATTTTACACGTGGTCTGGATTCCAAAGTTAGTTGCTTATAACGCAGTGTTTGAAAATCAGTACATATTTTTGTACTGAAGTGATGTTTTAATTGGTATTTAGCTTCTCAATATATCTCATGAGACTTCATTTAACTCGTGAGATTTATTGGCAACCTAAATACCAATTATAACATCACTTCAGCGTATATGAAATATATATAAATACAAACATAGCTGAGCTGCTGAGTTACAGTATGAATAGTACAGTCCTTTCCTCCTTTATTTCCTTTTTCTCATCTCAATCCATGTCTTCATGAAAGGCTACTGCCAAGCCGTGGAAGCAAAACAACCCTTGCCAGTCATTTAGGCTTGAGTAGAAATTTAGGTTTACTATGAATCAGAAAGAATTTGCAATTAAATCTCTTTAGTTATGAGATCCTTTATACCCTGGGCAAAGGATTTTTAGGTACCCCGTATAGAAGCAGTTTTTTTGAAAGAGAAGGGTAACCTTTTATTCCTAATTCATACCTTATTAGCCCTGCGTACTTTATTTTTGCTGTCAACTGAGGTCAGTGCTTGGTATTTACCAGGAACAGTAAAACAGTGGCTTCCATTTTGAGAACATATTTTTGCTAGAAAAATTAAAACGTAGAAGATGCTAGTCAGATGTGACATGGAAGATTTTGTATATATAGGTGCATTCTTATTCATTGGTTGTTAATCTATAATCTTTTGTCTTGCTTTTAGATGCTGTCTAGCTCTGCGGGAATATGAGTACTTTATAATTAGCTTGCATAGATGTAGTCATATCACTACTGACTTAGCATCAAGTCTGGCTTCAGATACTTGTAGCCTTGTGTTTCAGAAAAGTTTGACTCAGTAAAATAATTTTAAAAATGTGTATTTTAGAATAGATTTACAGGAAAATTGCAAAGGTAGTAGAGTTCCCACACACCCTACTCCCAGTTCTGCCTATTATTGATATCTTGCAGTATGACACTTTTGTCAAAATTAATGAACAAATATTGATGCATTACTATTAACTAAAGCTCACACTTTATTCAGGTTTCCTTGGTATTCACCTAATGTTATTTTTCTGTTCCAGGATCCCATCCAAGATATCATATTACATTCAGTCATCATTTCCCATTAGGCTCATTTTGGTTATGACAAGTTTCTCAGACTTTTTTTTTTCTGTTTTGTTTTTTTTGGTCTTTCAGGACTATAGTTTCCTTATTCACATGCAAATCGGAGGATCTCTAATGATTATTTTGTGAACACTGTATGATATGAATTGCTATCCGCTAGACTATATAACTTTCATTTTACTTTCATGTTTCATACACAGGGTGAGAAAGACTTCTTTGTCTTTTTTGGTGAAAACACTTACGTTCTAGTCTCTTAGCAAATTTCAATTATACAATTCAGTGTTACCAGCTACAGTCACCATGTTATCCATTAGATGCTCAGAGCTTACTCATCTCCTTACTTCATCTAACTGAAAGTTTGTACCCTTTTACCAACCTCTAGATCTTCCTTGTTTCTGAGGGCTCTGATAATTTGGGGGCATTCCGGTCAGGTGTCTTGTAGATGTCCTTCAATTGGGGTTGGATGTTTTATTCATTAGACTGGGGTTGTAGGTTTTGGGGAGGAGACCCATGTGCCACTCTCATATCGAGAGATCATGACTTGTCACTAGTGATGTAAACCTTGATCGCTTGGCTGAGGTAGTGTTTGTCACGTTTCCCACTCAAAGTTTTCCCCCTCTTTCCACACCGTCCTCTTTGGAAGGAAGTCACAATGCACCGCCCACATTTTAGAAGTGGAGAATTATGCTTCATAAATTATTTGGCTTTAACCGGTGTTCATTTTAAATGTGTATTTTTTTAAAAAGATTTTAGGCTTGGTGCTATAAATATAGGTTCAAAAATAAGGAAAATAATAATTTCCCACAACCATTGTTTTTTTAAGTTAAATTGAAATTTTTATCATGACACCAAAACTTAGGTCACTTTCGAAGACATATTTTAATATCTGGAAGACATTTATTGTTAAACTCTTTTCAAATCAATTTATATATATCATGAAGAGTGATCATTTTTTTCCCATGTTAACCTGGACATTTAATAATCTGATAGATTATTTAGTATCATTTACAAATTTCCAATTAGACTGTGGAGAAAATCTGCATGCAGAAGATATTTTTTCTTTTCTCTGGCAGAGTTGTGTATTGTATGTCTTCATTACTTCCGCTGAGAAGAGATTAACTTTTCACTGTTGATCTATACTGAGTTTTATATGGAACAGAGCTCTCCGGTAGAAAAGTGATTTTACTCTTCACCTTGCAGTGTTTTAGATATCCATCATAATTCCTGTCATATCCTATGGATGTTACTTTGACCATTGCAGTCAGAAATCCTGATGTAATCAGCTCAGTCTTCAGGGAGTTCTTTGACTCAAAACCATTAGGAGACTTTAAATGAGCCCCGCTAGCGGCTCTTGCTGGGTTGTGCTCTCAGGTGAGTTTCCATCAGTAATTAGATCTTTCATTCTTGGCTTTTGAGCAAGCACTACCTTTCATATAGAACACTGAAAGTTTTGGAGCTTATTCGTGAAATAAAGGGAAACAGAAAATGCAGACCTTACTGTGGCAGTAAAGAAGATTGAATTTTGAGCTTTTAAGCTTGCTGGAGATGTCTTTTTCTTTGCATCTAGAGGTTTAAAGAGAAGGCTATCAATTCATTCTCTGTTCAACTTTATAATTTTTAAATTTACCTTACATTCTTGCCCTATTCCAAATGGAGAGGTTTTAGTATATTGGATTTATTTTTTTGTGGTATATTGTGTTTATCTCGTGTTTGGATATGCTGTCTCTTTATCAATCATCTATTTATAAAATATGTTTACAATGGTATTATATAGAATTGAAAGAAATGGCTGGGGTTATTACAGGGAGGATGGAATGAGAGTAAGGTGGGGGCATAACTATAACTCTTCTTAAGAGTTTAGAGGTTCTGATCCTGATGTTGAATAGATATTACATGTTTTTTATTTAGGCCCAACTCTAATACAAGGCCAGTTATACTATATATATTTTTTTGTCTCAGTGAAGATGGTTTTTAGGAGGTATTTGAAAAAAATGTCAATGGGTCAGTGAAAACTTTGTCAAACTAGAAAATTATTTTATGAGTATAGTTCTGATTGAACAGACTTGGAATAGGGTGCAGGGGTCGTTATTTTAAACACAGACAATTCTGTTGCAAGTGCTTCAAGAATTACACTTTAGTTAATACTTTTACAATGTATTTCGTGATGTTTATAAATTGGGAACCAAGATTTTCCTTTTTTTGAGTCACCCCAAAATTAACTTTTTTTTTTTTTTTTTTTTTTTTGCGGTACGCGGGCCTCTCACTGTTGTGGCCTCTCCCGTTGCAGAGCACAGGCTCCGGGTGCGCAGGCTCACGGGCCCAGCTGCTCCGTGGCATGTGGGATCTTCCCGGACCGGGGCATGAACCCGTGTCCCCTGCATTGGCAGGCGGACTCTCAACCACTGAGCCACCAGGGAAGCCCCCAAAATTAACTTTTGAGGAGGACCTCTAATTCACAACCACTGGAAGCACTGTCTTTCGTAGCCTTCCCAATCTTCACAAGAGGTTCTCAGCCTCCACATCTCCTCCTCTGAGCTCTGCCAGTTGTTCAAGTACGTGGTTTCAAAAATTGTGAAGAGTCTGAGATTTTGTGCTGTTTGCAAGCTAAAAAATTAACCATAGTTTCATGGGTGCTGGTAGAAGACATGAGACTTTTGGGTCAGAGACAAGGAACTTGATTACTCATGGTACAGCAAGTGTCATGAGCTTCATGTTTGTATTGGTTCCCTTGGCCCATTAAGTCCCTTAGAGACAGTGAAGGGCAATGAGGGCGGATGCTGTGTACACAGTAGACTTGTCAGAGAAACCCTGAATTTAGGAAATCCTCAATTGTATAAGAGGGCTGCTAGCGAGTTGCCAAACCTTTGCTCCAGAGGAAGTCATTATGCTTATTACCCTGGTCAGGAAACAAATATGCCCTCTGCATTGGAGAAAAACCTGTCTTCCAAGGTTGTTTGCTATGTAGACATCCTTGCAGAGAGTTTTCAGAACAAAGCTGTCAGTGCCTTTTTCGTGGAAGACGGGCTGAAACACAAGAGACCAGGACAGTATGCCTGCCAATACATGGCTCTCATGTCATATAAAATTTCTATCTAATCATCTATTTATCTAGGAAAACAGAATAGCTAGACTCTAATATTCACTTTTTATTTATTCATTTAGTTATCCCATTTTTTATTCATGTATATCAAGGCTTAAGATGTCCCAGGCACTGTGCCTGGTGCTATGCTAGATAAGAACAACGACAATGAGCTAGAACGATGCAGTTCTTTACCTTATGAAGCTTCTAGTCCATGGGGTAGAGAGATTTTTAACAGTATAATTACCCAAATAACTAGTTATAACATGAAAAATGCAAATAAAGTACTGTGAACGTGAATAATTGGAGACTTCGAAGTTCTGATGGAGGAAAGTATGAAGCACTTACTGGAACTCCCGAAGACCTGTGCACCTGCAGTAAAGAAAGTGAGGAGGAGAGTGACTGTGAAAAAGGCTGGGGACAGTCAGGGAGCAGACAATGCAGGACCTGGTCTACCCTGTTAAGAAGGACTTGGCATTTTATTCTGACGGCACCAGGGGAACCCTGAAAGGTTTTAAGCAGGAGAGTGATGCCATCAGGTTGTATTTGGAAAGGTCACAGGGTCTCTGTGGGGACCATGAATGGAAGGGCATAAGATTAGAAGCAGAAAATTCTGTGGTAGATGAAACGATGACACATTGGTGTAGAAGTTCAGGATGGAGGGAACTGGTTGATTCTGAGATATCTAGGAAGCAAAATGAATAAAACCTGTTGACTGATACGGTGGCAGCGGAGTGGGAGACATCAAGGAATGCTCTTGGATCTTGTTTGAACATGGAGTGGATGAGTGGAAGGCCCATGTTGAGAGAGAACACGGTAAGGATGGGGCGGGTTAAGTATTAACAAATCAACACTCAACATCTATCAGAATTATGTTTGAGAAAAATGTTATTTACTGAGCCTTGCCTTAGGGATATATAGTCTATCCATTCCTCTACATTCTCTAGATACTGTCCCTGTATTGAACTACGTGTCTGAAACATCTTAGTCCTCCAAAAAATCCCTTTTATTGAGCTACTCTTTGGTGTGGTGCTATCATTTTTCGTGGGGAGACATTATCAGAAAGAACTATGTGACACTGCAGCCTATCTGTGAATCCCAGGGCTTTCCCTATGAGAATGTAAGGGAGAAATTGTCCCGTGATCTTGGTACAGGATTAATAATTGTCTGAGCAACCGGGTCTTAATTTACAGACACCAAACTATGAAACAGATTGAGGCTCTTTCTTTGTATTATTGGCTATTAGAAAGCTTGGAACCAATTTTCTTGCCCACTTCTCACCAGAATATAGGGCTCCATGGTGTACTGACCTCACTCTCACCTGCTCATTGCTCTTATTTAACATTTATTTCCTCTTGTTGAACTGAATGTATTTTTTGCTCAGCTGTCTTAAATATTTTCTGAACCAAGTTGGAGGGTAAATAAATAAATACAATTTTAAGAGTAAGCCAGTAGTGACTTTGGACAAATTAATCTGCTAGGCTTTGGTACTTCATCTGTAAAATGACAGGTTTGAACCAGATCAACTCTTAAGATCGTTTTTAGCTCCCACAGTCTCTCTCCCTACAGAAAACTGAGTGTTTTCAAGTTTGAGGCATTATAGACAATACATATTTCAGGTACCTAAGGCTGACTGGCAAGCCACTGTCTCTTGCCTCTTGGAATTGTTGATTATCCAGGACATCCCCGTTCTTGAGAATGACCTGTGAGCTGCTTTTGTCAGATACACTCTTCCTCAACATTCACTACAATACTGTATACAGGACTGTATTATAGTGAAGCCAGGAAGTGTTTCTCTTGCTCCCCTTTCTCGCTTTTACTGAAGTTCAGCTCATTTGCGGCAACTTCAAAAGAGATTTTCTTTTTGCTTAGTTGCTGCACATGCATCTCCTGGTCTGGACTTGTCCCAAGAGCTACTCATTGAGAAGTGAGTCTCAACTGTGTCACTGACCAAGCTCCTCAGAGAAGAAGCTATTCCTCTGAGGGATGACCCAGGGTTCATGGTTCCATGAGAATGAAGCCAGAAGATCTCACCCCCAGGTAAGAGCTGCGTTTAATTTGAATTGGCCTGCCTGAAAGAAAGCAAGGTACTCCAATGCCAGTTCTCATAGGCCTTAGGATCCTTTATTGTGGACTGAGTTTTTTGGTCGGCATCACCACCTTCCATTACTCAAAGGCCAAGACGCCCTTTCTCGGTCTGTAGTCAGTTTGGATAGCAATCCATTTGATTCATGAGTGTTATAATTACATCAATGTATAAACCATCTCTGTTCATATTTTCTTTCTATAGGACTTCCCTATATTACATTGTGCATGCAAATAGACATATGTTTTAGGTGCATTTTTTAAGCAAACATTTATTGCTTACCTTTAGTGGGCCATGCCCTATGCTCTATCAGTTTATGGAAACAAATGAGCCAGCCCTGCTTAGCATATGACTGGTGTCAACGTGGGAAGATAGGTGAACAGTACAATGCAGGAGGATAAAGTGCTCCTCAAACTGTATGTAAAGAGGGATGAGATGTTATTCGTGTCTTGGAGCAGAGGATAAGGCGGAGTGTTGAAGGATTATCTGGGAATTAGTTCATGGAAGAAGACAAGAAATTCACTGTGGGTTCCTTTTAGACTCTATCATCTTATCTATTGCAGCAAGAAACCACTGCAGTAGAAAGATGTGAGAGATCACAGAAATTTTTTTCTGGGACAAAAGATTGCCTGGATTTGTGAGTGTTTGCTAAATCAACTCAGTGCTTCAGTGAGGGGTGGAAAGAGGACAAACCTGGAGGAGGGATGAAGCTCTTTGTAGAGCTGACCACACGGCATAGCGCACACAACGGCTGTGAGAGGCTGCTTTGACTGCTCTGGGTCAAAAGCTGTAAAAAGATGAAGTATAGTTCTATACCATCTCTCAAATACTTTACAAAGGTCAAAATAGAAAAAAAGGTAAATTCCCAAGTAATGAAGTAGGCAACATTTCAGAGATCATTTTATGCAAGGTCAGCAAGGATATAGAAGGTCTAAGGACAGCCCTGTTTGCTCATCTAAAGCCCCAGATATCAGGTTCCTCTTCCTGTGTTGGTATTGATGTATTTAGGTGTCCACCAAGGTCTAGGTACCATAGTGAACATAAACCTTGATATTTAAAACTTAAAATTCTCATTCTGGCAAGTCCCAGGATAGGGGAAAATCAGAATCTATTTGAGAGAGGTTGGACTTTCTTCTCACTGGGAACCAAGGGGCTCCCTGGGAATAAGTGGTATGCTCAGATGTTCTAAGGGAGTGATATCCAGGGAAGTGAACCTGGTGCAGGAGCACACAGATGTTAACCAGAGCATACAGGGGTTCAAGGAGTCTTCAGGAAGATGAACACTCGTGAGACTTTACTGCAGAGTAACAATAGCTACCATCTTAGAGCACTTGCTGAGTACCAGGCACATAGATGCTAATGTATTATTTGATATTTGCTTTATGTATATCCTTAATGATGGGGAAATCAAGGATCTGAGATCAAAAATTTTCCATAGAGTTAGAGTGTTAGGAAATGTACGTGACCTAATCGCTATTACAGTGTTGAATATAGAAGAGAGCAGGAAGCTAATGTTGATTGATCACTTACTGTTTTGGGGATGAAAAAGATTACTAGGAGGTAGATGTAATTATTTCCACTTAAGAGAGGAGGAAAATGAGACTCAAAGTAATGACCTACCTTATGCTTCACAGCCAATTATTAAATGGTAGAGTTGGAGTTCAAACCCAGGTCTCCTTATTCCAAAGTCCGTGTACTTCGCTTGTGATGATGAATTCAGGTGGAATTTGAGGACAATTGGATTTTGTCTTGATCATCTTCTCCTTGATCCCTTTTCTTTCACCCTGGGACTCTGTATAAACCCACAGCCTAATTTGAACTTAATTCTTGTTTTTTTTTTTTTGATGAAAATGTACGTGTCTTTTTTGTTGTTGTTGTTAGTTTCTGCTTTATAACAAAGTGGATCAGCTGTACATATACATATATCCGCATATCTCCTCCCTCTTGCATCTCCCTCCCTCCCTCCTTATCCCACCCCTCTAGGGGGTCACAAAGCACCGAGCTGATCTCCCTGTGCTATGCAGCTGCTTCCCACTAGCTATCTGTTTTACATTTGGTAGTGTATATATGTCCATTCCACTCTCACTTTGTCCCAGCTTACCCTTCCCCCTCCCCATGTCCTCAAGTCCATTCTCTATGTCTGTCTTTATTCCTGTCCTACCCCTAGGTTCTTCATAACCATTTTTTATTTTTAGATTCCATATATATGTATTAGCATACGGTATTTGTTTTTCTCTTTCTGACTTACTTCACTCTGTATGACAGACTCTAGGTCCATCCACCTCACTACAAATAACTCAATTTCGTTTTTTTTATGGCTGAGTAATATTCCATTGTATATATGTGCCACATCTTCTTTATGCATTCATGTGTCGATGGACACTTAGGTTGCTTCCATGTTCTGGCTATTGTAAATAGAGCTGCAATGCACATTGTGGTACATGACTCTTTTTGAATTATGGTTTTCTCAGGGTATATCCCCAGTAGTGGGATTGCTGGATCATATGGTAGTTCTATTTTTAGTTTTTTAAGTAACCTCCATACTGTTATCCATAGTGGCTGTATCAACTTACATTCCCACCAACAGTGCAAGAGGGTTCCCTTTTCTCCACACCCTCTCCAGCATTTATTGTTTGTAGATTTTTTGATAATGGCCATTCTGACTGGTGTGAGATGATATCTCATTGTAGTTTTCATTTGCATTTCTCTAATGATTCGTGTTGTTGAGCATCCTTTCATGTGTTTGTTGGCAATCTGTATATCTTCTTTGGAGAAATGTCTATTTAGTTCTTCCCATTTTTGGATTGGGTTGTTTGTTCTTTTGATATTGAGCTGCATGAGCTGCTTGTAAAGTTTGGAGATTAATCCTTTGTCAGTTGCTTCATTTGCAAATATTTTCTCCCATTCTGAGGGTTGTCTTTTCGTCTTGTTTATGGTTTCCTTTGCTTTGCAAAAGCTTTTAAGTTTCATTAGGTCCCATTTGTTTATTTTTTTTTATTTTCCATTTCTCTAGGAGGTGTATCAAAAAGGATCTTGCTGTGGTTTATGTCATAGAGTGTTCTACCTGTGTCTTCCTCTAAGAATTTTATAGTGTCTGGCCTTACATTTAGGTCTTTAATCCATTTTGAGTTTATTTTTGTGTATGGTTTTAGGGAGGGTTCTAATTTCATTCTTTTACATGTAGCTGTCCAGTTTTCCCAGCACCACTTACTGAAGAGGCTGTCTTTTCTCCACTGTATATTCCTGCCTCCTTTATCAGAGATGAGGTGACCATATGTGTGTGGATTTATCTCTGGGCTTTCTATCCTGTTCCATTGATCTATGTTTCTGTTTTTGTGCCTGTACCATACTGTCTTGATTACTGTAGCTTTGTAGTATATTAACCTAATTCTTTTTCTCTGCTTTGAGGTTGTTAAATAGTCTCTGTCAATTATAAGATTATAATTAATATGATGAAAAACAATAGTTAATGTGATGATGGGTACGTATGAAATGTAGAAGGAACTTTCTGATTTTGATAAGGAGAGGCTCGCTGCTTGGGTATCAGAGAAAGAGGTTGGAAAAGACTAGACAGTGGATTTTCCAAGTTTCTAGCAAGAGTCCTGAGTTCTACTGGGTAGGCCCTTAGGAGGAAAGTGGATGACTTTGAGTCTAACAAAGAAAGGTATAAATTTGTCTTTCACTCTTGAAAGCTGGTTACCATGAACTAAAATTTTATTCTTTTTGATGTTTAAGGGTTTCTCAATCTTAACACTTTGACATTGGGGCTGGATAGTTCTTTACTGTGGGAGACTCTCCTGAGCATTGTGTGATGTTGGGCAGCATCCTTGGCTTCCACCCGCTACATGCCAGTAAGACCTCCTCAGTTATGATCATGAAAATATCTCCTTGGAGACAAAATTGCCCCTGATTGAGAACCACTTATTTAAAGCAACTGAGCTTTTCTAATGACTACTTCTACAAAGTCTATTTTATTTATACAGTTGTTCTACAGATTGTGCTGTATGAAATGAGAGGAACCAAGCTGGAGAAATCTCCTTGTGCCCATGTAATTAGCATGGGTCTACCCTTCTGCTTGGTACAAACATTTAAAATGAAACTTCTCTTTGAAAGAGAGAAGCCAAGAAGCTGAAAATACAGAAAGGTAGAAAAACTAGTCCTTTAATGAAAATCCAGACTCTAAGAAAGAATCTATAAATGATTCCTTTTGGGGTTATTTTCAATTTCCCTGGATGGTGTGCATGAAACTGGTAGAGAATATTATGGGCTGAATTTTCACTTAGCAATTTTGTTAAAGTCCCAATATAAATTGCACTTAGTGCCTGCTTTAGTACTCAGAATTTTATTCCAAGGC
Source organism: Tursiops truncatus (assembly GCF_011762595.2). Classification (NCBI taxonomy): domain Eukaryota; kingdom Metazoa; phylum Chordata; class Mammalia; order Artiodactyla; family Delphinidae; genus Tursiops; species Tursiops truncatus. The sequence continues at coordinate 72,752,915 of NC_047035.1, read as the reverse complement.
CCCAAAAGAGCTACAATTGTTACCCACCATAGTTGGGACCTGCCTGCCACATGGTAGCCTCCTTTAATTAACTGTCAGCTTCTGTATTCTTTCACCCTCCTTAGCCGGGTAGTGTTGGGATGGTTCAGAACTGTCCTTGGTCAAGTCTCCCAGACATAAACCCTGGGAGAAGTACAAAGAGAGGACCAATTCTTTGTAACAGTTCAGTAAGTAATCACGTCCAGCAGCCTTCCTCAGAATTATGACAGCAGCTTTAAATATTGGGAATTCTCTTTTGTACTAGTGCCCCTTTCAGACAGCTCAGGTTTTGAAAAGTTGACTCTTTTGCCTCTATTATTGAAGAACTCTATGCTCATTGTGGGAGAGGGAGAAATTGTGTTATGAAAAAAAAAATAGTTGTCTGTAATCACATCATTAAGAGGCACTTGTGATTAAAATTTTAGACCATTTTCTTCTATGATTTTTACTATGCATTTTACATTGATGGTATCACACTATAAAACGTAATTTAGGATTCTTCTTGTTAAAACTTTAAAACTGAGCTTTATATCATAGGCTTGTTTCCTTGACATTTACAATCATTAAAACTTAGTTTTTAGAAAGCAATATTGAATTAATCATCACAGAAATTCTTTGGCTGTAGGTTAAGAAATTCAGCCTGATTCCCTTTTTACAAAAGGAAAGTTAAAGCACTGAAGTGATTTTCTCCTATCTTGAATCCATGTTAATTACTGATGCTGAGGAAGGAATTTGAATCTAAGATATTTACAAGGTTAGATTTGTGTTTCAGAAGAGTCACTCTGGCAGTGATGTAGAGCCGTGCCAGGCCGGACAGGGAGACCAGTTAGGAAATTGGTACAATAACACAGGTGGGAAAGGTTGAAGACCTGAAAAACTGATTGAATAGGGGAAGGAAGGGAGATGGTGGATAAAGAGATATCCAGGGGTTACAAGTACCATTAGCATTTGGTTAGTGTTTTATGTGAAAAGTGAGAAAAAGGGAGGAATCCAGGCTGTTCTCAGGTGTTACTGTAGGCACTCTTCATAGAGAAAGTAAAAGGTGGAACACTTGGGAAGGAAGATGATCAGTTCCATTTTGGATGCAATGGAATGGAGATTCCCATAGGACAAGCAGGTGGAAATTCCTGACAAGCTGTTGGAATGCTAGGTGGAGGAGGGAGAGTCTGGGGATGGGTGATAAACTTGGGGAGATCATCTTTCAGGAGGTCATTGATATCACAGAAGTGGATGGACTTGCCTACAGAGAGCATGCAGGATGGAAGAAGCGAGCCTTAGATGGAGCCCTTCTCTGACTCTCATAAGCTGCTTTGGTCTCTCGGTTAGTCTGTGATATCACTTGAGGGGTCATTTCTTTCCTGAGATGGCTTTTTGCCACCAGGCAGAATTGTTTCTTCTGATTTCATGGACCTTGCTGCAGCATTTGACACTGATAGTCACTTTCTTTGCCTTCTGAAGCTCCCTCTCTCTCCCTGCTTTTGTGAATGTTCCTTTGTTGTTCCATCCTGTAGAAGTAGGTTAGCAACCTCATACTAATCCCAGCAGATAAGCGGATTCTCAGCTTTCTCCTCTCTCCACACTGTCTGACCTCTGAGCATCTCGCTGTGTCGTCTTAATCTGGTTTCTCCTCTTCCTCAAATACCAGCTGAATTGAGGAAACAAGTTGGCACCTCAGGGACTGTGGTATCCTTTCAAACTTATGTTTAAGTATTTACTCAGCATCTGTTTCATGGAGGGTAGAGTGAAACCACTTTTCTATTAATACAAATGTAGTATGCCTCTATAGTTATAACTTATTTGTTATGTGGCCTTTTTTTTTCCTTTTCAAATTCCCTTAAAATAAAAATGCACTTGTCTAAGTTCATCAATGAGCAATGTAGAATTTAATAAAAATTCTTTAAGAGTGATCAAGGAGGATGTTTACATCTTGATGTACATAGCATTTCCAGAAATTCCCATTGGGTATCTCATTTCTTATCATTCATTCTTTTCTCTACCCCACAGCCTTATATATTCTTCCTTCTCTTTCTCCCCTACCTCCAGCAATTAGTAGTTCTGATTTACTTTTTCTAAATCTTCCCCTGCCCCTCTTTTTTTTTTTTTTTTTGCGGTACGTGGGCCTCTCACTGTTGTGGCCCCTCCCATTGCGGATCACAGGCTCCGGACACGCAGGCTCAGCGGCCATGGCTCACAGGCCCAGCCGCTCTGCGGCATGTGGGATCCTTCCAGACCGGGACACGAACCCGTGTCCCCTGCATCAGCAGGTGGACTCTCAACCACTGCACCATCAGGGAAGCCCTCTGTCACTCTTTTTATTCACAGCATTTTTTCTCTTGCTGGCTTCTATCTCACAGCTTTTATGCCATCATCCACAACTTAATACTATCTTCAAGTTTAATGCCTTGATGGTCATTAAAAGAAGGATGAAGATTTTAATTGTTCTCAGGAAAAAAAAAAAGGGTCCTCCTGCTACCAAATTCCACCCCCTTGTGAAGGTTCCAGGAAATTACATATAACAAATACTATTGAACTGTTAAAATTCAAAATACATGCATGTTTTAATGCATATATGAGTTAGAGCCATTTACATTTTGCCAACCGAGTATGGAATTATGTCCCATGTTTTCATAGACATGTTTTAGCCTTTAGAGTTCATTGCCTGGTGCAGCTGAGCAGATGGTCTGCTGTGTAATCTGGTTCTACTACACCTTCCCTTCTTCTAATGGAGAGAGAAAGTGTAGCTGCTGCAGGGGTGGGGGTGGGGCATGGGACTGAGGGGCATTTAAAGGGGTGAACACACTTTTTACACGTTCACCTCCACACACTGGTAATATGATCGCTTCATTGAACACGCTTCCATTAACAACCACACTGTGAGTTAAGTATTATTATCCCCATTTTATAGATGAGGAAAGTGAGGACCAGAATGGTTAACTATGTTCTGAGCAAAGGTGGCCATGGCTTGACAGGGCGTGTTCCTGCCAGCGTGCCACACAATGTCCACGGAACACCACAGAATACCACGAAACACCAGCCAGCACAGGGCCATTTGCTGGTTTTCAGCCTCAAAAAGAAAATTGCTTTTGTTCTTTCTTTTTTGAGTTGCTTATTTTAGACTCCCTTCGCTGGGTAGGAGAGCTAAACTTCCCATGTTTAGAGACTAAAGATCTGCCTGAAGTATGGGCAGCTGAATAGAGGAGAGGGTTCTATGTGTTTTTACAGATCGGGAGTCTGCCTTAGTTGAGTAGAGTGGCTTCCCAAACCTGCCATTTTGGGAATTTGCAAAATTGTGCTTGTGCCGTTTGGGACAAACCTGTCTTACCCCTAACCTCATGATTTAGCAGCTGACATATTTTTAATTAGGCCTCAGGCTATTTGGGAGAAGGCACGTATACAGTTCTGTAGATAAGTCTCAAACAGCCACCCTGCGAGGACATGAACACTGGCAGACGCGTTTACCGCATTCTGTCCAAGATGCTACAACATTTGTCCTCAAGTGAACTTTGAAAACTACTACATTATCTCAGTGATTCTGAGAGCACATCAAGCTATGTAAGGAGGTCAATTCTATTTCCATTCTATATTATTCTGTCTCTGAGCTGGACCCTCTTCAGTACTCCATGGATGCTTTCTGATTCCTAATGTTAGTATCCATGAAGCACCTCATGGGGCAAAATCTGTCAATCACAAGAATGTAGGAATAGAATATAAAATAGCAAGATACTAATGACTAAGGATTCATTCAGTTATTCATTTTCCTGTTAAATAAGAATAACATCTCCAAATTAAGGTGCCCGAGGCAGCGATGGCAATAAATATTTATTGCTTTCTGCTTTTCTTTTCCCTCCTCTCTGGTACTTGGAAGTAGGAATGTGTTTTTGGTGGTTAAATAGTATTTCACAAATCAGGACTGACACTCAAAGAGGCAAACTTCTTGGGATGATGCAACCAGAGGCAACTTTTGCAACTCCTGGGCACCGAGGTCTCCTCAGTCACGATTGTTCTGTTCTTTTTTTCAGAGATCTCATCGTTTAGATCATTCAGTTACGATGATTCCCTTTTCACTTCAACTTCAAGTCCTTTAATATTTGTAAAGCTACTCGGCTGGAGATGTAAAGGATGCAGACCAAATATGACATTTTCCTTAATTTTAAGAGTTTTGTAATCCAGGGAGAGTGATAATGCAAGTAACTATAAGGCAAGGTCCTTAACAATAAGGACAGGTCCATTAATATTGTAGACATAGCCCATTTGGAAAACAAGGGAAAGAAATATTGATGCCCCCTGCAGAAACTCTGGGGCAGAAAAGATGAAATCTGAGTCAGTCTTCGTAGTATGCGTAAGGCATCTTGAGGTACAGAGGAGGGAGAGGGGAACATCTAGGGCAGAGATGCAATTGGATGATCAAAGGCAAGGGAGTGAGAATTGTACAGTCTGCAATTGTATAGTTGGAGATAAGTTTGGATAGAAATCTAGGATTGTTAAAAGTATTGCATAAACAAAAATAATACTAGACTCCAATAAGAGACACTTTTCAGAGTTGCATTTTCTGATTTTTGAGAATCTGGTTATTAACTTTTTACTCCAGTGTTTTCAAAATAGTTCTTTAGTAACAGATTTTACATCCAAATACATTTTGTTTTTATTATTATTTTTTCTACATCTCCCCCTAATTTATGCCCAGATAGGGCGCTATCAGTTCCCACTTTTCCTTTTGAAATACACTGTAATTGGCTTCCTTGATTGCATTTTTGCCCTCTTGCCTACCTTCCATACAGTAGTTTCAGAGATCACTTAAACATGTAAACCAGAGTCTTCTAATCTTCAGCTTGAAAGCCTTCAATGGATTCCCAGTACTCTTTTAAAAAATAGTTTAATGAACATCTTGAAGACTTTAAGTAGAAAATAAGCTATTTGTGATATATAAGGAAAAAGAATCATGACACTTCTGAAAAAACCTTTCTTTGGACAGAGTTCAGCAGAGCAAGGCTTTCTACCAAGGGTTCAGATGTATAACATGTAATAACAGCTCACTGTTGCCGGGCACTGTTCCAAGGAGGCACATACACACACGTAATCTTTACAACTATGGTGTGCAGAAGGTACAGTTATCATCTCTATATTGTAGATGAGAAATCAAAGGCAGAGAGAATTTTGTATTTAAAAACTCAGCCCAACAAACCTCAATCATTGTCTAATTTGATGGTACCCCAGATACTGGACGGCAAATCAGTGGTGTCTGTAACACATTTTCCACTTGCCATTGTTTCTTCTTCTTCTTTTCTACTAGATGCAATTTTCTTTTTATTTAATTCTATCCATAGCGAGGATCAGTGGTTGGTAACTTAACCTTTGTCTAAAAATGTCTTTGTTTACATTTTTGAATGATGATTTAATAGAATATGGAGTTCTAGACTGAGATTTTCTCTTAGCACATTGAAATATTATTCCTTTGGATACTAGCCTCTATGGCTGCAGTTAAAAAATTGGCTGGCATTCTAACTGCCCTCCCTGTTTTTCCTCTCTGCTTTTATTTATCTAAAAACATTTTATCAATGTATAAAATACACATAGGAAGTGCACAAATCATAAGTGCACAACTTTGTTGCTTTTTATATAAATCTACACTCATTTAACTATCACCCAGATCAAAATTTAAAACCTTTCCAGCATCCAGCATGTTCTTATATGCCACTTCTAAGTCTATATTCACCCTTTTACCCCCTAGCACCTGGGACTCTCCCTTTATTTATCCTAAGTTCAGAGCTGCACTTAGTTTTTGAAAAAAAATTTTTGCCATTTTATCCAGCGTTTCTAGGTGTTTGTAGCTGGAAGTTTTTCATTTATCCTCGTTTACACGTGGCCTTAATTGGGAGTCATAGGAAAAGGTTATTCCCCAGTTACACCTAAAATAAAATTCTGAGTCCCTAGTCCTGGCGCACATTGCTCTGTACGCACTGGCTCTGGTGCACCTTTGAACCTTACCTCCCTCCCTCAAGCCTCTCTGGCCTCCTTTTGTTGCAGAGAGCAAGGCAGGCCCTCTCCGGACTCCAGGGTGTTGCTCGGCTTGGAATTTTTTTTCTGTTCTTTTGTATCGCTGGTTTATCCTTCAGGTCACGGCTTCAATGTCAGCTCCTCAGACGCTTCTTCAAGCCGCCTCTCTGTTATTCTTTGACATCACTCTGTATATTTCTTTCCTAGCACTTATCACAGTCCACAGATGATCTTAATTTTCAATTTGTTTTGTTTTGCTTCTTTTTATTACTGTTGTTGTTCCTGACTAGCCTCTCCATAGTAAGCACTATTATGCCTTAGTTGCTATTTTAGATATTGGCGATAAATCCTCATTTTTCATTTCCAATAGAATTTTACATTCTACTGGAACTAAAAATTAAACAAAACACATCAATAAATTCGATGGCATATTATGATAAGTATTATCGAGTAAAATAAAGGAGGGAAGAAGTAGAGGATGTTCAAGGGTAGAGGCCTGCAATTTAAAATGGGGTGGTTTGGGAAAGCTACAGTGAGAAGATCATATTTAAAAAAAAAATGTATTGAAATATAGTTGATTTACAATGTATTAATTTTAGGTGTACAGCACAGTGATTCAGTTATACCTATATATATATGTATTTTAGATTCTTTTTTATTATAGTTTATTACAAGATATTAAATATAGGGGCTTCCCTGGTGGTCCAGTGGTTAAGATTCCATGCTCCCAATGCAGGGGGCATGGGTTTGATCCCTAGTCAGAAAACTTGAGATCCTGCATGCTGCAAGGCATGGCCAAAAAAAAAAAAAAAAAAAAGGTGTTAAATATAGCTCCCTGTGCTATATAGTAGGACCTTGTTTATCTATTTTATATATAGTAGTGTGTATATGTTAATACCAAACTCCTAATTTATCCCTCCCCTGCCCCACTTTGGCAACCATAAGTTTTCTATGTCTGAGTCTGTTTCCGTTTTGTAAATAAGTTCATTTGTATCACATTTTGGATTCCACATATAAGTAATATCACATTATATTTGTCTTTCTGTCTGACTGACTTCACTTAGTATGATAATCTCCAGGTCCATCCATGTTGCTGCAAATGGCATTATTTCATTCCTTTTTTATGGCTGAGTAATAGTCCATTGTGTGTATATACCACATCTTCTTTATCCAGAGAAGATCGTATTTGAGCAAAGACTTGAGTGAGGATGCTAAGTGATGTGGATATCACAAGAGTTTATGGTTTAAGGAAAAATATAAGGTTAAGTGTATCATTTGTATTCGTTTCTAAACTCTAAATTCATTTCAAGATGAGCATGTATCATTTTAATAAATAACCAGTCTTAAAATCACCATCAGTGCTCTAAAATCAGCCTGCTTAACAGCACATGGGTCTGCTCTGCTAAGCCTTCCCCATCCTATTCTCACATCCAGTTGAGGTGAATTTCTGGCTGAACAGATGGGCTGTTAAGAAGCTTGAGTCCTATCGTGCCATTGGAATGCTCATTATCTAGGCAGTATTAGATGTGTCACAGGTGAGTCATGGACTGAATGAGGCAGATGGCACCTGTCTCTCATGACACTTGGGTTAGGCAGCATCTTATGCATACATATAGAAGAGCAGACAGTCAGTGCAGGTGGGTGAGAGGAAACCAACTATCCGAAGGATTTCCACTGGGAGTCTTCTCTCATGGCAGAAAACTGAAGACTGAACACCTATATCTCTTACCTCTTTCTAAAAAGAATCCCCAGAGTTCTACAACCTAAGAAACGTGCTTTGAGAAGTAACTGCTTCAAAAAACATTTCCCTAAAAAAGAAATTTTTTGTGCTCTTTTGTTCAGGTGTAACTTTACTATGACTTCTGAAATTTCTACTGAATTCTGCTCTTTTCTCTGCTGTACAGAAAAGAGCAGGCCTTCCTGATTATGAGATTGGGGTACAGTTTCATTGAATGCTACCCAAAGGTGTTCTCTGTCCTTCAGCATATGGAATATGTTGTCAGTTTCAATCTGGCTATCTCACATGTCCCGCGTGCAGGTGGCTGCAGACACCCGAGTGTACTTTGACAGCCACGTGGTTTGGAGCTGTAGCTGAGGATGCAGACTGTGTCCAGTTCACAGTTGTCTCCCAGGAGCTCAGTGCCCAGAAGAGGGCGCATGCTCAATAAATACTTGTTAAATGGATGAAGGTTCCATTCAGAGAAAGGATTTTAAAGCGAGTTAAGAACTTCTTACTTTTGCAAATAATTGTGTTCAGGGACAGCCTTAAGCCTAAAGAAAAGAGTAAGGGTCTAGCTTCCATTGCAGTTATAGAAGAGACCTCCACTCCTGATTTCTGGAAATTGTAAGTCTGCAAGTGAAAAAAATTTCTAACTGTATAAACCTGCGGTGATTTATATCCTCATGAATAAAGCGAGTGTGAGATTCTGGGGTGAGCTGAGCCGCCCAGAGGGAGGGCAGGCCCCAGGCAGCCATGTCCGCTAGTGACCATCAGCAACAGGTGGGATTCAGGAACCCAGGCCACACGGCGGGCTAGAGAGAGAGGGTTCCACCTGCGCTTCTAAAAACTCCTGCCGAGGAAGTGAAAACTGAGTGTTTATAAAACGTTTACATGTCAGGTAAAAATTTTTTAATATACTTGCTCAAAATGGCTAATATAAAGATAGTTTCTGCCCCTACTGAAAACAGATGAATAATAAAAGAAGATATATATTCTACTTTTTAAATAAATTAATTAATTAATTTGGCCATATCTGAATGTGAGACTAAGGAAGGAAGTTGGTATTTTAAGGAGTTAACTTTAATATGTTATTTATTCTTGCTACATGTATGTGATTAACGAATGAGAATATGTTCCACGTTAGTCATAGGATCCAATTATTCTCAACAAATTCAATTGATGTAACTAGAAGTCAAGTTTCTTTTCTATAAAATGTTAGGAAAGAGTGTTATATTTTGTGATATCTAATTAGAAACACTTTGGCTAGAAGAAAACATGATTATGTCACTATTGGTGACTGAAATTTCAGTAAACTATCAACAAGGATGGAGGAGAAATCAACATTTGTTGAACACCTTTTTGCATTGAGTGTTTCACACATGTGATCATTTATTTAAACTTTAAAAGTCCCATGAGGAAGGCATTATCCCCAGTTGAATGTTAGGAGAGTTTAAGAAACTTGCCCAAGGTCACTCACCAAGAAAGTAGTGGAGCCTGAATCCAGGTCTGCCTAACTCAGAACCTTCTCCCATCACATTATTCGCCCTCCTCATGGATGGTGGTTCCTGACTTTTGCATTCATAACATTAGTTAGTTGTTTTATATATTTTGTTGTCTCTCTAGCAGACAATAAATATTAGGTGCAATTGATTAAGACAATATAGCATAAAAAACATATTAACTTGCTGTATTAGTTATCTATTGATTTGTAAAAATGATCCCCAAACTTAATTACCCCCAAATGTAGAAGACAAAGACAATAAACATTTATCTCACACAGTTTCTGAGAGTTGGGAATCTGAGAGTGACTTAGCTGGGTGATTCTGGCTCAGGATCTTTCACGAGGTTACAGTCAAGCTGTTGACTGGGGCTGCAGGCATCTGAGGGCTTGTTTGGGGTGGGATGATCTGCTAACAAGACGGCTGCTAGCAAGAGTCCCAGTTCCTTAAGAGCCTGTCCCTAGGGTTTCTCATGAGAGGGCAGCTGGTTTCCCCCAGACTGTGTGATACAAGAAAGAGAGTGACCAAGCTGGAAGCCATGATGTCTTTTACAATCTAATGTTGGAGGTGATATACCATCACTTCTGCTGTGTTCTGTTGGTCGATGTGGGAAGGAGCTATACAGCAGTGGGAATACCAGGAGGCTATCTGGGAGGCTGGCTATCACACTTTCCACAACTTAATTCTTTTTGGCTGAGAACTGGGAAAAGTCTTCCATGAATTGATTTGTTTGTGGTGTTTGCCTGCTCTTTTTATGATAATATTTAAAGGTTATATAATTTGACCATTCTCTCATTAGCTTTCTATCAAACACATGTGCTGGGAAGAAACATGATGATTACTTTCGTAGGGCTACTCAGGCCTTATACACTTATACTCTTTATAGAAAGAGGGACAGAATTCTGAATCCTGTATCTTATTTTTAACCTGAACCTTAACTCCACACCTTGGCATTGTGTGCCTGCAAATGGTCTCAATAATAGTTAAAAAAAAAAATCCAGTAATAGCTGATAAAATCCAGGGCCACCTTGCTATTCTAAAGTAACTTTTCTATTATTCTTTGACAGTGGTAATTTTTTTTTTTATTCTCTCTCAGAGTTGAAGCTGGGAAGGGCAGAGCCTGTATTCTTCTCCAGTGCAAAAATTTCTACTGTTTAAACTGTACACATTTGGTTTTATGTAAATTCTCAGTGAATGAGCACTTGAGTTGACTGTCTCTGAATTTGAGCTCTATTTTCCCGGGACATCCAGGGCTCAAAGATGTAGCTTCTCCCTTCCCACCTGCTCCTGCACCTGTTCAAGTGCAGGTTTGTATATTTTAGTTCTTTCCCACTCAGGGTGACCCTGAAGGTGACTATTCATTCAAAGTAACCTCCACATGACCAACTTTTTAGCCTATTATATCTCCAACATAATTCAACATAATCTTTGGGGTGGAAACACTTGTTTAAAATGCAGATTTCTGGACCCTCTGCAGATATGAATCAGAAACTCTGTAATTGTGGCCTAGAATGTACCCATTGTTTTCGATTTAAGTGATCTATTTATTAAAAAATAATTCTCCGACCATAAAATTCACCCTTTTAAAGTATACAATTCAATGGTTTTCAGTATATTCACAAAGTTGTGCAACCACCACCAGTAAGTAATTTCAGAACATTTTATCACCCCCAAAAGAAACTCAACCATTAACAGTCACTCCCCATACCCACCTCCCTCCAGATTCTGGAAACCGCTAACTGACTTTCTGTGGATTTGCCTATTCCGGATATTTCATTTAATTGGAATAATATACGGCCTTTTGTGACTGGCTTCTTTCACTTAGCAGAATGCTTTCAAGGTTTATCCATGTTGTAGCATAAATCAGTACTTTATTTCTTTTTATTGCCCAATAATAGTCCACTGTATGGATATACTCTATCCACTTGTCAGCTGAGGGACATTTGGTTTGCTTCCACTTTTGGCTACTGTGAAGAATGCTGCTGTGAACATTCAAATACAGGTTTTGTGTAGACATACATCTATTCTTATTTGTGTCTCCACCAAATTCATATGTTGAAGCTCTAACCCCCAGTATTTCATAATGTGACTGTGCTTGTAGATCAGGCCTTTAAAGAGGTGATTAAGTTAAAATAGGCCTTTAGGGTGGGCCCTAATCCAATCTGACCAGTGTCCTTAAAAGGAGATTAGGGGTGTGTGTGTGCACAGAGGGACAACCATGTGAAGAGGCAGTAAGAGGGCAGCCATCTGCCAGCTAGTGACAGAGGTCTCAGGAGAATCTAGCCCTGCTGGTACCTTGGTCTTGAACTTCCAGAACAGTGAGAAAACAAATTTCCATTCTTTATGCCACCCAGTCTGAAGTATTTTGTTATGGCAGCCCTAGGAGACAAACACAGGTATATAGCTAAGAATGGAATTGCTTGGTCATATGGTAACTCTGTATTTAACATTTTGAGGAGCTGCCACACTGTTTTCCAGTGTGGCTTACACCATTTCACAATCCAATTTCTCCACATACTTGTCAACACTTGTTATTGTCTGTTGTTTTGATTTTAGCCATCCTAGTGAGTATGAAGTGGTAAACCTCTCACTGAGGTTTTGATTTGCATTTTCCTAATCTGCATGATGAGCACTTTTTCTTGTACACTTGTGCTTTAAAAACAAGATTCGTGGGCTTCCCTGGTGGTGCAGTGGTTGAGAGTCCGCCTGCCGATGCAAGGGACACGGGTTCGTGCCCCGGTCCGGGAGGATCCCACATGCCGCGGAGCGGCTGGGCCTGTGAGCCATGGCCGCTGAGCCTGCGAGTGCGGAGCCTGTGCTCCGCAACGGGAGAGGCCACAACAGTGAGAGGCTTGTGTACTGCAAAAAAAACTCCAAAAAACAAATCACCAAGATTCGTAAGTAATTTTCATTCATACTAAAGTTTGAGAAGGGTTGTAGATGTATTATAATTCAAAGTTCTTACTCAGCTTAAACCCTTGGTTTGGGACCTTAATTATCTACATTAAACTCACCTGTGCCAAAATATAATAACTTATGATTAGGCCAACAGTCTTTCCAAGTATATATGATCTCAGAAACTCCCACTAGCTTGTTTCCTTGCCTGTGAGTCTGACATGTCCAAAGGCTGAAAGCAGTTAAGTGGCAAAGATAGCTTTGTCTTCGGAGCTACTAGGTAAAAAAGAGAAAAATTCTGTGCTTCATATCCTGGGTGTGCCCCTTGGAACCGCTAGAGACCCGGGCTATCACTCTGCTGCCCCCTCCTGGATTAGCTGGGGCACAGCTCGGCCTCAGAGATGTTGAGCTTCCTCTGGTTTGGACCTACTGTCTTATCTCGGCTCAGGTCCTGCTTTTGGCCTCATTCACCCTCTGAATTTGCCTCCCTTTTGATCCATTCCTGAGAAATGTGGGTGTTTTCAGATTCACACTTGCCAGGTGTGACTGAGTGTTGACCTCATCTGGCTCCACATATGTTGGACAGCTGATGGAAAGTTTGACAATCTTTCTGAGGACATGTTGGGAGTGAGTTTTTATTTGTGGTTCTATAATTAGAAGTAGGCAAGAACGTTCCTTTAAACACCATGCAAGGAAAGGGGGTGAAATCTGTCACATTGCTTCATACCATTGCTAGATGGGGATGGCATTAATCTGCACACTGGGGCCTTGAAATGCTGAGAGGAGAGATCACATGCTGCTTTCTCTCCCTGAGCTTTCTGGTCAGGAGGCTGTGCCAGTGTCAGTGGCAGCAACATGAAACCCCCTGAAAGGTGCAACATGATTAGTTGTTTGAAACGTCAAGATGTGGTTTTAAAGAGAGTTAACAAATGTTGGCAATTTCTACACACTTTTGTTATCTGCATTGTTGTTATTTCTCGTCCCTGCTATTTGAGATGAGGGTAGTTAGTAAAAGGAGGATGTTAAATCTTTACATTTCAGAACTGGCTTAACGAAACTGGTGAAGCTCCACAAAAGCATGGGAGGGACCCAGTCTGGCAGCTTTCAGTGAAACGTGTCCCCCTTTTACGATACATCGTGGTGATTACTTACAGTTTCACTGTAAAGCAGTCCTTGGTATCGCCTGAGAATAGTTGAGTTTTACTTCTGTTTTGCAGCAATGAAAATAAAATAGAACATAAAAGTCTGATACATGGTGGAGGGGTTAGATTGCCATTCTCCATCCTCCTTTCTATTTGTGGGGAATTCTCCATTCTCCCACCATTCTCCCTCTAAAGAGGCTGTAATGGTCAGTTCTGCCTTCTTCCCACACCCTGGCATCCTGCATAAGCTAGGTCCCAAGACTCCACTGCTACCCTCCCTCCCTAGGAGCTGGCCCATGATGTTTGGACATAATAGGTTTGAGGAGCTTAAAGGACCTCCAAGGGGGAGATATCTAACAAGCAGTTGGACACATGGACGACACATACTTGACAGCGTTGGACAATGAAAGCAATCTAACTCAAAGTTTCTGTTTTAGTGGCAAAATATTTGTAAGCATTATGTCATAAAATATGAAAGAATATAGAAGTAACCTTATTGCTAATCTGTGCATAATGTCCCAGTAACGTCTAAAGCAAGTGGTAACATCAATCCGAATTATGGAATTGCCGTAATGGTTTGGTTATATGGAAAAGACTCTGTTAACATTTCATTCGTCACCACTGATGAGGTCTTATTAGATTTATGTTTAACAGTGATTAAGTGCTGTGATGTGATGGCAGCAGAATAGAATAAGCGCTCAGAAATTGTTTCCCCGCAGTGATCTTAGAATCTCGCCTTATGCACATAAATTTTCTTCTTTATTTCTTTGGTATAAACTGAGAAGAGTTTGCATTATTATTGCTCATAAATTCTGCCCAGATGAGATTAGTTTTATAGATGTAGGATCAATAATACTTGAACACATTTGCAGCTGTGTACTGCCCAATACTGCTCATTAATGGCTTTAAAAGAATCAGTGCGTTTTGCTAGAAGCAAAGATAATGAGCCATTGATTATCCCTGCACAGCACAATTTACGGCCTATTTTATTTTTAATGCCACGTTAAATTAATTTGTAAAAGATCAGAAGCATTGCTTTATTTCCAAGCTGTGATTAAACAGTTATTGAACTTTTCGTAGAGAGCATTAATCAATTCTCATCTCTTCTGATCTCCCAGAGTGCTTTGGAAATAAAGATAAATAGCTTGTGATCACCTGCACTACTTGTGAGGCAGCAAACCCAGAGGAGAAAACATCCTCACAGGGCTTAGCTCTATGGGATGGGATATGTCAGGAAGTGTCCTATTCCATGCTATTTTTCTCAAGATCAAATTGTGGGTATGCTCTGGATCAATGAGTGGGGATAGAAATTTTACTAGATTTGTTATATGAAAGCACTTTGAAGAGAATAAAGATACATAGAATGTAGGGTACACGTGATTTATGTGGTTTTGCTTTGGATGGGTGTGGCGTTTGACTATTCTCACCTAACCCTATACTTCTGAGTAACTTTTTGAATAAACCTTTAAGATCACTTTTAAAAAATGAACAAATCTTGTTATCTTTACATACCCCTTCTTTACCACTTCTTAGTGATCTTCTATTATTGACCAAGGCTAGCTGAATTTGGTATGAATGGTCCATAAGGCCTACCATCATTGTGGCCAAATGCCCAGACCACTAGAATAATCTTCCGACTCACTGATTTCAGAAGAATAGGACTGATTCCTATTCTCAGTAAAGTACTCTGTAGTAGAGCATTTGGAATACCATAGGAAAATGAGATGAACAGAGTGGAGAAGAAGATGCTATATAGAGTCTTATGTCATGATCTTTGTTTATATGGTAGTGGAACCCTGATAGGGAAGACAAGACTGTTCTCTCTGGAACTAGCAGGATGTAGCACTTCCTTAACTACTGTGAGAGGGACATGTAGAGGGACCGAGAACCAGAAGCAGATTTACCTGTTAAGTGAAGGGCAAGTTCTGGAATGATTGGGGTAAAACGCTACCTTTTAGGGATTAGAAGTTCCAAACAGAACTTAGTATCTAAAGGGTAGTATGAAGTAGGTAAGAAGTTGCATTAGGGGCTCAGAGAGAGGCCATGGGGGTCCAAAAAGCTGGGCAAAGTCCAGGAATTGAGATTCCAAGGATAAGTCACTCTCAGAAGTCCAGCGGAACAGTTAGGCATGGGTAGGATGACCTTAGGATTCTAGTCTCCCTATCAGGACTTAGTAGCAGTCCTGTTTAAAGTTAGAGTGAATGTGACGGTATTTTCTACACATGCTTCTGAAGGTCTGACTTGTTGAGTTCAGTAACAGAGACATAGAAGTAAGGACGTAGAGGTGGGCTCTGGTGAAATGCCTTCAAACGATGCTGACAGGGAGCACTGATACGAGTTTGCCTAGGCTGGTCCAGTAAGGAGGTGGGTTGGCAGTCATCTGGCGATGTGGTTTGATAACTTATGGAAAGCTTGTTGGCTCCCAGATGGCTTCTGGATTGACCTCTGCTGTTTTATTTGGTATTTTCAGACCTGTTTTCTTTCCTTTTTCCCCTTCCTAATGGGTTATTTACTGCTTAGATGATTTCCTGTATACTACAGATATTTTGCTTGGATAAAAAGTCTTACTCATTTGATGTTGACATGTTTTAGTTTATCAGAGCCCAAGGCACAGAGAGACTAGGACACAGAACAGATCTGCTTTGTGTAGAGTAGGTAGGAGGAAGAGAAAGACAAGGATCAAGGACTCAGATGGATACCTTCAGACTGCAGGCCTGGATTAACAGCCATGACAGTGCTGGACAGCTGGGGAACTGTGAAGGTTGTTGGCACTTTGGGGAAGTGGGAAGAATTCAAATAAGGGAGAGCGGGATTTGGTAAAAGCCAAAAGCAGCTACTTCAAGATGTTACCCAAGACCAGTTCTGTACAATAATAATCCAGGTTAAGTAAGTTTCACTAATGAAAGATGAATCATGACTCTGTGTGTGTGTGACTCTATGTGGTGGTATGGTACATGGCAAATGCATAAATGATGAAATCAGACTGAAATCTACAAATAGCAAGGTATAATGAACAGTGAGGTGACCTAAGGGGAGAATGAGGACCGTTGGGGTAGGAGTGTTGTGAGTCATACACCTGCAGAACCTTAAAGAAAGCAAAGGCATAATTAGACATAAAAAGGGAAATGAGAGGGAAACGTAAGAGGATTCATATGTTAAAAGGATGTAATGAGATGTTCATAGCAGGTGCTCTGTAAGTGTTAGAGGCCTGCTCCACACATGCCCCAGCTGTCCACTTTGCTGGAGAGTAAACAGCAGAGCTGTCTTAAGGACAGGCTCCTTTCTGCAACAATATGTCCTTTCTAAAAATATAGTTCACTTCTTTTTAACATGTGCCATTCATCTAAGCATTTCTGTGGGCTGCAAAGGAGTCATAAAATTCTTGATTCTGACATACTTCCAGCTATCCTTTTGAATCAGAGATATTGTTTGAACTACTACAGAGCTTTGCATAGGAATCTGATGTATTTGTCTTCTACCTTAACTGAAATAAACTTGGTATTAGACTTCTGCTTAAGTTAGCCGAATTAATTCTGCTTTAATTCATGTTCATCTCTGCAGTGGAAAATGACAGGCCTTATTGAGTTCTGTTACACATTTAATAAGGAATGTATACTTCTCATCCTTGCGGGAGCAATTCAACACACTGCAGAGCCTGTCAAAATTCAATTCAAGGTTGAATGACTAATGCATAAAAGTCAATTCCATACTCTATCAGAGATGAAGCCAGTTATTTCTTTTTATCAAGTAGATGGGGATGCTATTTGGATCTCTGCTTGCAAAGGCTTGAAACATCAGGCTTTGCAAAGTTAGAGATGTGAGTATGTGGAAAACTTGGGCGTTTCAGGACTGGAGTCTGCCTTAAATGAATCGACAGAGGGAGAGTTTGACTTGGTCATTTTGTCCCTTACGCAGGTGCGATTTCCATAGCCTTTGAATTAAGGAGTGAACAGTGAAAAACCGAGCCAAAGGAAAGTGGGAGGTTTTTGAAGGCTCTTAACCTTCAATCGATGCTGCTGTAATCCCAATTTATGCATGTGCACGCTTGACTGTGGGTGTGTGTATGCACGCAAATGTGTGTGCAAGTACGTAAGCATTGGCACCGCAGGCAACCTCTATGCAGCCATTTACTGAGCTCCCACCATACATTGTTCTGGATGCTGAAGGTGTAGGAGTGGAGAAAACACACACAAATCCCTGCCCTATGGAACTTATATTTTAGCGGAGGAAGGCAGTAAATAATAAAAAGTTATGTTGCAATTCTGATGTTGGCAAGTGCTCTATGGAAAAATAGGGGCAGAGGGAGAGGAATATTGGGGGAGGTACAACTTCATTAAATAGAACGAGCACAGAAGGTCGAAGTCACCCATGTTGAAGTGAGTAATTTGGGAGAAGAGCATTTTAAGCAGGGGGAACGGCGATGACGGAAGCCTTGAGGCTGGGTGTGCTGGCAGAACACCAAAGGGTCAGGGTGATTGGAGCAGAGCGAGTGAGGGGGAGTTGTAGGAGATGAGATTAGAGATATAATAGGGGTCAGGGTCCTGTAAGACCTTGGAGGTGATTGTAAGGACTTTGTGTGGTGTCTTGAGTGAGATGGAGCCATTGGGAGGTTTTGAGCAGGAGAGAAGTGATCTACCTTCTGTTTTATCCCTTAGCTGCTGTGTTCACAGCACACTATATAGGAGTCAAAGGGGAAGAAGAGAGACCAACGAAGAGGCTACCATGGGGCTGTGGAGTGGCATTTGTTGGCGATGGCAGTGCTGAGGGATGGCCTTGGGAGTGAGTGGCAGAGCAGGTGAAGGACAAGATAACTGGAGGAGAGGAGGCCAGGTTATCAGCAGGATTATCTACGGATCTGAGGCTGTGTTACCTATGGAGGAGACTGGCTGTGTGAGACCTGAGGTTATCTTCGTGCTGAAATTGAATGCCTGCTGCCACTGTGCCCACAGAAACCATTGAGGGCACTCGTGAAAAAGACTAGAGCAGGCTGCCTGGCATTTCAACTTCATTGATTTGTGCCTGCAGTCCTGGTTAGCCATTTAGCCAGGTAACAGCACCTACAGTGAAAATGAATACAACACCTATGCATTTATTATGAGCTGTCCTCTTTCATGTCCACTTCCTGTCATGAGCATTCGACTCACTGAATACATTTCTAGTTCTCTTGGCATTGTGTTCTTATTTCTTTTGGTGGAAAATTTATTGTTTGAAAAGAGAAAGTGAGCCTTCGGTAGGCATATTTTATGTCATTTATCCAACCATGTGCCTTTAAAATTTTTTGTATTATACAAAATGTTCTTATATAATAAACATAGCAGCGTTTCTTTCATTAGTCAGTAAGTCAAAGCATTTAATTAATTTCTCTGTGTGGGCAGCAGCTCTGTATATCATCTCAGGGAAAGGTGCAAAAATGTAAAATTCTTTTTTCTTTATCAAACTTGCAGAATATTCTAGCATATACAAGTAAATCAGCGGAACAATAATTTTCAAAGCAGCCCACCAAATAGTCATCTAGCCAGCTTCCTAGTAGAGGTGTGAACAGAATTATCCAGGCTTAAACACGGAAGCCGTTTTAGAAAGATGGGAGTTGATTGAGCCAGATTTTGCATGATTGGGCTTTTAAAACGATTTTTAGAGGTAAAGAGACAGAGGAAATTCCAGAGGGGGGGAATGACACGAGGTCCGTTCAGGAGATGGTAAAGTCGGTATGCTTGGAATGGAAGGTGAATGGAAGAGAAAGTTTAGAAATTAACTGAGTTTTTACTGTGCCATTTTGGGGGGAGTTGATATGGGGAACAAAGTCCTCTGGATCAACAGTGTGATATAATGAAAAATGATGTTGTAGCAGTCTGGGTGTGGACTGAGCAGGCGTGGTCCACCACGGTGTTTGAGGAATGGGAAAGGTGTGAAATGCAGTGGATGAAAGTTAGAAGCCATGGTGTGGAACCAGATGTGGTGGGACACAGCCTGGTAGCATTGATGGGGAGAACAGGGAAGTTCAGGACATGTGGTGAGTGAAGAAAACAAGGATTAGAGAAGACAAGGTTCAAAAGGCAGAGTAGGACCAGAAACCTCACCCTCACTACTGACTCCTGCCTTTCTGTTGTACTTTGCATCCAACCATTTACAAGTCATATGGAATCTATGCTCAGAAATCATTTAGAAACTAACCGCTTCTCATCACCTCTACCAGTTGGTCCAAGCCATACTCTCTCATCTGGTTTGCATCGAATTGATTGATTTTGCTGCTTGTTTTCTCCCCGGTCCACCCTATGTTCCGTTTATAGTGCAGCACAGTTCTTCTCAACCTAGGCACCTTTTTAACATTTTGAGCCACATCATTCTTTGTTGCAGGGAGTTGTAGGATGCTTGGCAACATCTTTCCTCACTAGATGCCAGTAACACCTCCCTGCCCTAAGTCATGCCATCAAAAATGTTCCCAGACATTGCAAAACATCCCCTGACTGGTGGTGGTGGTGGGGAATTGCCCGCATTTGAGAACCACTGGGCGAGAGGGATTCTTTAAAAATGTAAGTCATTGCAAGTTGCTTCATGGCTCAAACCTTTCAATGTCTTTTCATCTGGCCTAGAGGAAAAGCCCAAGGTCCTATGATAATTTATAAGGCCTTACCTAGTGTGGGCCTCTCCAGCCAGCCTGTTACCTATTTTCACCTCATCTTTCTTCTTCCTCACTTCCTAGCTGTTCCCCAACTTTCCAGGCACACTCTCATGGAAGGGCTCGCCCCCTTGCTGTTTGCATCACCTGGAACATTCTTCCTCTCACATATCTTCAGGCTTGCTCCATCACCTCCTTCATATCTTCACTCAGAGGTCACCTTCTCAGGGAGGACTTTCCTGACTGTAAAATTGAACCCCTTCCCTCTTTTATTTTCTTCACATACTTATCACCATCAAACATGGTCTAAATTAACTGTTTTCTAATTTCTCATTTTACACATCATTTTAGTAGGACGTCAGCTCCAGGAGGCAGGGTTTTCATTGGTTTTAGTCTTTTCTAGTACCCAGAACATTATCTGCACATAGTGTAAGCTCATTGAACACCTGCTGGATGGATGGATGGACGAGAAAGGCAGACCAACAAGGGGAAGAAAGTTAAGCCGTAGGCTTGGTCTGCAGTTGAGCCCCCCCTGAACTTTCAGAATCTGGGGGCCTTCTCTAACAGCCCCTTGATACTGCCCTCCACTGTAGAGCACACCTGTGCTGTTGTAGGTATCAAGCAGTGCCGGTCAGCAAACACCCATGCTGGGGCGCTTGCCAAACGCAGCAATGCAGTTTAGAAACAGAAGAGCCTCTAATGGAGACGTCAGCCATTTGTTAAACAAACCATTAGTTTGGTGGCAGAAACTGCACATGGGATGAATCTAGTAATTGACACATCATTATTGGACATTAGTTAATTGCCAGGAAACACTGGGGAAGCCTCTATTACAAAGGAGATGGATATCTCAGCCCTTAATAATTATGGGGCTTATATTTGAGAGTGAATGATTGAGTCCTACATCTTCCTAGTGGTCCACTGCTACTTCCAGAATTGTTTCTGAGTTTTCATTTTTAAATAAAAGTTATACATACATGCTGGATATTTAAATGGAACAGAAGGAAAAAAATCAGGCTTAGTTTCTCTACCTAAAGTCACCTTCCAGATGCATTTTTAGGCTTTATCTAAAAATATTATATAATACATATTCCAGCTATATATATTAACCATACATATATAGTCATATCTATATATCTATATTTATATACTATTGATAGTATATCTATTTATATAGTATATATTTAATGTGTATATACTATAGATTATATTCAGGTAGTAATATATGTACTATGTATAGAGTATACTGCATACTATAGTATGTATCTGTAGTTTGTCTAGCTTTTATTTATTTATTTTTAGGTATTATACAGATAACAAGATGAATATGCCCATAAATATACCATGACATAATTTTGTGAGTATATCTGTAAGGCAGATTCCTAATAGAGGAACTGCTGGGAAAAGGAATATTTGTATCTAACAATATGAAGCTGCCACACTTATACTCTGAACAGAAGGATATGAGAGTGCCTATGTCCCTTCACTTTTTCTACCTTTTACAGTTTAAAACTTTTTGATCTGTGCCAATCTGAAGGTTAAAGAAATTATGTCTAATTTTAAACATTTGCATTTCTTTAATTCTGATTAAGGTTGAACATGTATTTTTCCATATACCGATCAGTCTTGTATTCGTGCATGTGTGTGAAGGGGAGGTCAACCTGTCACTCAAAAGCTGTGCCTTTTGAAAGACTGTGGTTGGATTTTCCTGATAGTTATATTTCTCTAGGTAGGACTTACTGCAATCTATCCTTTTCATCCATTACCTTATGACTCCATAATGAACGGACTACCCCGTATGTATCTAACCATTCCTGTTATTTATCCCACAGTTTGATAGATGGTTTTTCTTAGGTATATGGATATTGTGAAGGCAATTGGTGTAGTCAGGACCTGCGATAGTAAAGCTAAAGGACAAAGCAACAAAATATTGGATATAATGGTTAAAATTTGGATAGGAAAATTATAAAGGAAATTAAAAAGTTTTAAGGATATTTGGAGCTGGTTAAAACAGGCAATTTGCTAAAAACTCGATGCAGATAAATAATCACATTTGTACATTTTTGGACGCTGCATGACACTTTGACTTTACTTTGTGATACTTATAGTAAAATAATGAATGTTTTTAATACCTGTTATTTGAGATTTGTTATTATTTTGGTTATTATTACTCTACCAATGTTGATATTTTCTTCGTAAAGAGTTAGATCAAGTGTGAGATAAAAAAAACAAAAATATCCCGGAGCTTATTTTTTTTCCTCCCTTGGAGCGAATATTTTATGAAAAATAGAATCAGAAAAATAGAAATTATATAGAAAATAGAAAAATAGAAATTATTTACTAGAATTTCACTTAATTTGCTGGGGAAATGTTTTTAAAATATGAAGCGATACAATCCTTAAATTGGATAAACTTAATATTTAGGATAATACTTCAGGTCAAATATTCCTCGGAATTAAGTATATTGTACATATCAGATATTAAAGTCTGCTTTTCAAGCAATGAAAAACTTTAAGCATTGCTGATATCATTTAAATTAATATGTGTATTTCATTTTTATCTCCATCTTAAAAGTACCTGAAAAATTGTTAGGCTCCATGACCAACTGTTGTAAAATTGTGATTGCTCCCATTTTTGTTGGTAGTTTTAAAGTATAAATCTGTGAAGAATATGTATGAATATAAACATGACCTCTTTACAACCTATAGTTCTTAAAGGAATGTACCAGAGTATCAAAGAAAAAATAATATAATATTAAATTCTCATCTAAGCTGTTGGAGGAGAAAGTAAACTCAGGAATGAGATACTACTGTATCAAAATAAGAGGTAGGAAAAAATTAGCATTGGGCCAAGAGAACAGATCAGAGCAGTTTCCATTATTTCCTGGAAACAATCCTTTTAATTAAGAAAGAAAAACAATGAAAACACAAACTGTGGAAGTATAGCTGCTTTAGGTTGAAGGTGAAAGAGGCCAGAAACAAAACGTGCTTAGTAGACAGGCCATTCAAGTTTGACTTTTCTGTAGTAAATCTAATGTTTAACTTCATATTCTTTCCTAAATTGATAAGATATTATTGGGTTTTTAAAAAAAATTTATTTATTTTTTGGCTGCGTTGGGTTTTCGTTGCTGTGCGCGGGCTTCCTCGCTAATTGCGGCGAGCAGGGGCTACTCTTTGTTGCGGTGCACAGGCTTCTCATTGCGGTGGCTTCTCGTTGCAGAGCATGGGCTCTAGGCTTGCGGGCTTCAGTAGTTGTGGCGTATGGGCTCAGTAGTTGTGGCTCGCAGGCTCTAGAGTGCAGGCTCAGTAGTTGTGGTGCACTGGCTTAATTGCTCCGTGGCATATGGCATCTTCCCGGACCAGGGCTCAAACCCATGTTCCCTGCATTGGCAGGTGGATACTTAACCACTGCGCCATCAGGGAAGCCTGGTATCTTTGTTTTATGAGCTAGAAAAACAAAATGACTCTTCTTTAAAACCGAAAACATTTTATTTCTTTTCTGGAATATGGAAAGTTTAACCAAAAAGATGGAAAACTTAAAAGCCCTAGAACATTTATCTAGAGCACACCTCTGACTAATTGCTATAGCTAAATGCTCTTTCTATTCATACTGTCAGCAGTTTTATGCAGACATTGTATTCATTTCTAGGATTTCTCTGTCAAGTCTCCCTTGTCCATTCTTTGCTAGTTAATGGATCCCTTTCTGTCCAGGGCTCCAGACCCTGCAGATCCCTGGGATCCCTTTACCATGTCTTTGTGCCCTTCCCCTGGCCAGTCCCTGTGATGACTCTCTTGCCTCTATGTTGGCTTCTGGAACTGCTCCAAACTGCCTGCAGCATCCATGCTTATGTAGGTGTGCAAGGGAACAGACAAACACAGACATACACACAGCTGAAAGTACTCGGAAGTTTACATCCTCTGGGGCAGCCCCTAGGTTGTGACTGGGGGCTGTGAAAGTCCAGCTTCCTTGCCTCCAGCTGAGACAAACTCTGAGCTGTAATTTACCCTTGAGAGCTGTCCTGGGGGTCAGGCTAAGGCTGGGACTTTGTCTTTCTCCCCTTTCCTGTCCTGCTTCCTGGTCTCTTCCTGGTTTCTCCTGGGAGCACTTCCTTAGTGTACCACCAGCATGGAGATCTTCTCATGGTTTGCTTCCAGGCATCCTGATTTAAGAGAGCTAGTTTTAAGTAAAGTCAAACTTTTTCTTCCTGCCTTCCATTTTTGGACTCACCCTCAGTCAATAAACAATAGCACATTACCCCTGAATGACTGAACTACAATATTGGGTTTTCTTGTTGGTGATCTCATTTGGAGAATTATAGGAAATCGATGAAAGGGGCCAGACAGTTACCCTCCCCACTCACAGATAGGAAACAACGGGCCAAATAACTTGCTCAAACTCATGGAGCAAACAAGACCAGAATACATCTGTTTTTGGTAGTATTTTTTTTTAATTGGAGTATAATTGCTTTACAACATGTTTTTAAACGTTTCATCTTGTGCTCTCTCTTCACCATTTGGTGTCTCTAGAACTACTCTGGGCCAGACCCCTGTAGACACTAAGGAAAACAAGGTCCCTTTTAGCTTTTAAACCTGTGTTGGCCAATATAGCGGCCCCATATCCACAAGGCTATTTACATTTAAGTTTAAATTAATTAAAATTAAATAATTCAGTTCCTCTGTTGGACTGACCACATTTCAAATACTTAATACTCCACATCATCATAGAAAGTTCTACTGGACAGCAGGACAGGACAGTTGTGGACCCTTTACTGATAAAAAAATGTTAAAGAATTTTGCTCTAATTGTGATTGCTTTGATTTATATTCTTTCTCCCTCTTCTTCACTTTTCTCTCCTTGCACAGACCTGCTAACATGACATGGTTTCTTTTTTTAAACAATCTTGGGATTAACACCAGGGTGACGGCTACTTTTGAATTTACCATTACTGGCATCTGAATGTTCATGTTTCATGATAAAACACATCATGATGGTTCTTTTCATCTGTCAATTTGACTGGGCTAAGGGGATAACCTGATAGTTGGTAAAACATTATTTCTGGGTGTGTCTGTGAGGGTGTTTCTAGAAGAGATTAGCATTTAAATTAGTAGACAGAGTAAAGCAGATGGCCCTCCCTCCGATGAGAGCCTGAAGAGAATAAAAGGGCATATAGGAAGGGAAGGCTCGAGCTGTCTGCCTAACCTGGGACACCCTTCTTCCCCTGCTCCCAGACATCAGCGGTCCTGGTTCTCCACTAGCTTGTACTCCTTTGTACTCGACTAGGTCTTACACCATTGGTTCACCTGGTTCTCCAGCCTTGGGGTTCAGAAAGGGACCACTTGCTTCCCTGAGCCTCCAGTTTACAGATGGCAGGTCATAGGACTTCTCAGCCTCCGTGACTGCATGAACCAGCCCCTCATAATAAGTCTCTTTCTGTATGTCTGTATACATCTTACTGGTTCTGTTTCTCTGGAGAGCCCTGACTAATACACACAAACTAGATGGGTTTTGTATAAAAGAGAAAGGGAGTGACCACAATGATTAGGAAAGAAACTCCCATGAGGACCATTTTTCTGTCTCTGAAATACTTGGGTAAGAATTCCCATTTTCGCCTACACAGATGTGGAATGTGGTTGAAATTATGGAAATCAATGACAGCATGGA
The DNA here is from genome assembly GCF_011762595.2 of Tursiops truncatus. NCBI lineage: Eukaryota > Metazoa > Chordata > Mammalia > Artiodactyla > Delphinidae > Tursiops > Tursiops truncatus. The sequence continues at coordinate 72,727,371 of NC_047035.1, read as the reverse complement.
GAGTGAATTGGAACAATTCTAAAATGTGTCTTTGAGTTTATTTATGCAGGTATAAAATAAGCCCATGGAATTGTTATTTGATTTTAATTATATGTTGTCATTTAACACATAGAAAACTGTCATTTCCTGCAAAATAAGGAACATGTTTCTTTTTTTTTCCTGAATAAAAGAGATTTAGAAAAAATGACAAATGTTCTGGTTTTAACGTTTTCATATGCATTATAAACTAAGGCAGTCAATTTTTCTTTCTCTGGAATAGAGTGAAACAAACAAGAGCATCAAACAATGGTGAAGTGAAGTGACAGGGATCCTGAATGACGCAGGGGTAGGGGTGTTGGGGGGATACTTGCTGTGGGAACTTGGAGGCTGCCACAGAAGACCACAGGCTGGGAAGGTTTCAAGAGAAGGTGGGAGGAAAAAGAAGCTGAAAGTTCTCTCCATTTCTAGTAGTAGGTATTTTTGATAATGGAAGTAAATCTAGGCACTAGTAGCTTAAAAATTTAACACAAGTGAAAATGAACTTTTTATGGACAATTTAGAGATAAATTCATCCTCTTCTCTCTACAAGTACTTTTCACGGGAGATGGCCCTTGAATACAGCATACAGCAATGGAGCAAAAAAATGAAGATTTATTTATTTTTCAGAAATCCTGCAATACCCAGAAAAGTTACAACAAATAGTTCCAAACACTGTGGTTAGAGATCTATTATTAGGACAAAATAATTTTTCTTAAGCCTTGGCAAATATTGTACAATAAGTTACAAAATGCTGAAACGAATAAGGGTAACTGAAATCACATTTCTCAGTTGAGAATAACGCTGCATAATGAGGACACACAAAGAAAAATAAGAAAAAAACCCTTTCATGTTTGTTTACTTTTTAGTTTTAATGAGATGACTCACCTGCTTATTTACTTTTAATTTGATTTAATGAGATGGCCTTAAGGAGCAGTCCTTACTTCACCTTAGTAAATTTGGGACCTGAAAGTGCTAGTGACATCATTTCTGAGTCTTAATTTAAGAAAGTAAGATTTAGCACCTATGTAAAAGGAAAATAAATTACTGGGGAGATCATTTGACATTATTAAAGAGAAAAGGTACTAGTTTTTTTTCGCGGTACGTGGGCCTCTCGCTATTGTGGCCTCTTCCATTGCGGAGCACAGGCGCCGGACGCGCAGGCTCAGCGGCCATGGCTCACGGGCCCAGCCGCTTCTCAGCACGTGGGATCTTCCCGGACCGGGGCACGAAACCGCGTCCCCTGCATCGGCAGGTGGACTCTCAACCACTGCGCCACCAGGGAAGCCCAAGGTACTATTTTTAAGAGAAGGGATAGCTGTATTTACCGAGAGGAATGAGAGAGCAGGGTTCTGCATAAAAAAGGCAGAGATGGAGGGATGGGGCAGGGAGGAGACGTGGCATTGCTTCTGAGGGTTCAGGATGCAGAAAGATGTGGACAGAAGTCATGTGGGGAAAAGGTGACGAGGAAAAAGGCGGTGGCAGCCAGAGAGGAAAGTTGGAGATGGGAGTGTCCTAATCATCTAATGTTGCGTATAAAGCACCCCAAATTTAGTGACAAAATAATCATTTATTATGCTTGCAGATTCTGACAGTCAGGTTTGGTTGGGCAGTTGTCAGTTGCAGTTATATGCTGGCTGGGGCTACAGTCACCTGGAAACTTGACTGGGCTGGAGGACCAGCTAGCATAGTCAGTAACTTAGTGCTGCCTCTTGGTTGGAGCCCTCAGCTCTCCACATGGGCCCCTCCATGGGGCTGCTTGAGTGTTTGCATAATGCAGTAGCTGGCTTTTCCCAGGACGAGCAATACTAGAGGCCACGTTGGAGCTATAATGGCTTTTACGATTTAGCCTCAGAAGCACCACACCATCACTTTCCCTCCTGATCACTCAGAGCCAGCTCTGACTCCATGTGGGAGGGGAATACACAAGGGCATAGATGCCAGGAAATACAGATCCTTGGGGGCCATCTGGGAGGCTGGCTACCACAGGAGGGTACTACAGAGATATTCCCTAGGGCTTTAGAAGTCATTTTTACATATAGTATACCATGTAGCCGTTCCTGAGACGCCTCACTCAATTTTCAGTAAATCTAAAACTCTCACCAATGGTTCACAGAGTTGGATTGGTTTTTGAGTCTGGCTTTAAGTGGGCTCGAGTTGAGACGACAGGCTGCCCACAGTTTTGGACACATCTCAATTACATATATATATATTTGACATTTTTCCTTACATGAAGCGGTGAGTCTGAATTATAGGAACTCTTGTAAAAATGGTAGGAGTATCTAACTAAGATCCCTTTCTTGTCCTCTTTGAAGGCAGACTGCCCTCATCTGCGTTGCCTAAGATTAAAGTGAGAACATGTAGTTATTATCTTTGGGCAATGTGCTCCTGAGGGTGAAGAGATACCTTTCTTCTATATTTGACCTTTTATATTGAACCAGAAAAGCAGCAGGAGGGAATTCTTTCTAGCCCCATTTGGGCCGTATTGACGTCCTCAGAGGGCCTCTCCTTCCATGCAAGAACACTTTCCCTCCCTTCTCCTTCCCCTGACACCTGGAGGAGACTTGAGGAGTCAGAATAAGAACTTAGAAGAGCGAAGGAGGCCATGTCTTACTCAGCAGCGCTCTGGATGGGCGGAACTTCTTTCTCCCATTCAGTTTGTCTTCTGTTTCACGGGAGGATGATTAGTTCTGGAGAATGAGCTGCTCATCAAAAATAAAATCAAGTGAAGACAAAAGTAGAGGAAACAAGCTAGGTGACATTGTGAAAAGCGCTGAGAGTCTGCCATCACTATTTCAGGTTTAGTCAAAGATGATTTGAGCAGGTACTGGGTTTTATAAATGCACTCTGTGGCACAAGCCTCCATGAATAGTCTCTCCCTAAACTGTTACTGTGAATTGATGAAATGCTTAATAGTGTTTCCCTTTGGAACCCATTTTAACAGAGCTATTATTGTGATGAAGAGAATATACTAAACACATAGACTATTATCCATTTGATTTTCTGCTGAGGAGAATTACTGCAAAGGTACCACAGCAGTTTGATCATCCCAGGGAGACGTATTTTCAGCTTTGTCAAGCTGTGTATTGAGTTGCTTTGCCTTCATTTAAACATTAAGTTCTGAAGTTAATTTACAGTACATCTAGGGAAAAGTGTCCTTGGTGTAAAGCAAAAAGCTACAAAAATGTGGTAGATTTAGTTCCCTCATAGACTTTGAATTCAATTTAAATGTAAATTCAATTAACACTTACTGAATGTATGCAGGGAGCATGGCACTGTACCAGGTACTAGAATTTGAAATAATGCCGAGGTTCAAGAGGGTTTCCAAGTTAATTTTATGAGTTTGGGTAGAGAAAAATCAGAATCATTTAGACTGAAATCTTTTTGAGGTCTATGTTTCCTTGGATAAATTCTCAAAATACTGTTCAATTTGATTGGGAATTCCCTAGATATGGGGTGAGGAGAGCAGAAACCATTCTTTCTTGGGCCTTAAACTTGGAATGAAGGAATATTTCATACTGCTTCAGTAAATGGTTTAAATAATAGAAAAATTAGTTAAACTAAATTGAGTAAATAATAGTGTTACTTTCAGAAAGACAACAAAGTAATAAGCCTCCTGCTATACACAGAAGTTAACATTTCTGATTTGGAACATATTTACCCTTTAAAGGACTATTGTAAAAAATAAGTTGAATAAAGGGTATTTCTTCTAGTATCACCAGGACCCAGGAATGCTTTAGGAGGAGAGCATAGTAAGTCTTAGAACTGCTAAAATTTACCAAGAAACGTGCCAAAATTCAGCAAAATATGTCCACCTAAATGCCTCCAGAGCCCTCCTTAACTGAAAATGTTTTACACACCTGCAGGTCCCTTTTCTGCAAAAATCAAAGATGGGCTTAAAAAGAAAGCAGGTGCAATGAGTCCCTTTCTTAGAGTCAAAACCCACACCTTGTCTGCAACTGCTGACAGCTTTTGTCTCTAGCAGGTCCCCAGACACTAAACACTGTTGCTTTGTCTCTCTTACATTCTCTGTTTGTCCTGTCGATACTATGGGATTCTTCTAAAGGGTTTTAATTTGAGTCAGTATCATTTATTGAAAAGAATTTTCTTTCCCACTACACTCTAGTGGCACTTTTGTTGTTGATTAGCCGACTGTAATGTGGGGTTCTTAACCACTGCACCAACAGGGAAGTCCCAATTTTTATGATGTTTATTTCAAGTACAGCATCTTCATTTTCTTCTGTAGTTAATAATTGTTTCATTTTTTTTTCTTTAGTTTACTTTTCTTCAACTTAGCACTGGGTCCTCCCACACACTCTGACAGTTTTGTAAAATGCTTCTCAATACGATTTTCCACCTGGTCAAATCTGTCAGTTAATCGGCTCCATTTTCTTTCTTTTTTTCCTGGAGAATGTTTGCGTTCCTGCTAGGTACTTCCGGTCCTTCCCTCTGTCGTCATTCTGGGAATTCCAGTTGCCTTCTCCTGGCTTCCAGATGCTGTGTCTTGTTCCTGGTTTCCGTAGAGAACAACTTTAGCAGTTGCCTCTGGGGACCCAAGCTCAGTGCACAGCAGGTGCCAGAGCAGGTCGATGGGAGCCTAGCTGGAGAAAGCAGAGGCTCGCCTGAGCTGAGGAGCTTTAGGACAGAGAGTGTGTAGGGGAAACATAGGAAAACACTGAAGAAAAATGGAAGCTGCCATGCTTCAATTCATGACAGTTATGAGGAGGCGTTTTGATTAACACAAAATTCGGTCAATAACATATTTGAGTGTGTGTTTTCCATACCACTTTCCAAAATGGCAGAAGCATATTTTAATTAATTAATTTATTTTTGCTGTGTTGGGTCTTCGTTTCTGTGTGAGGGCTTTCTCTAGTTGCGACGAGCGGTGGCCACTCTTCATCGCGGTGCACGGGCCTCTCACTATCGTCGGCCTCTCTTGTTGTGGAGCACAGGCTCCAGACGCGCAGGCTCAGTAGCTGTGGCTCATGGGCCCAGCTGCTCCGCGGCATGTAGGATCCTCCCAGACCGGGGCTCGAACCCGTGTCCCCTGCATTGGCAGGCGGATTCTCTACCACTGCGCCACCAGGGAAGCCCAGAAGCATATTTTAAAAGGGAAATTCAAACAAAACATTTGTGGAGTTTCTGAAAATCACCGTGATTTGTTAAACTTTGATTTAAGAATTATCAAAGACCCTGATGACCTTTCCTGTAAATAATGAATATTCATTTAACAAACAGTTACCTAGTCTTTTGTATGCCAGGCATTAATGAAGAAAATAGACATAAATCTCTGCCATCACGGGGCAAGACTGACAAAAGCATAATAAATAAGTTAATTCTATAGAATGATGGAAGGTGATAAGAGATACAGGAAGGGTACGAGCGATTAGGAGTCCTGGGCAGGATGCAAATGCAAAGTGCAATTTTAAATAAGGTGGTCAGGGTGGGCTTCACTGAGGAGGTGATATCTGAGCAAAGATTTGAAGGTGGCAAGTGAGTTAGATATGGACATATCTGAGAGAGTAGCACTGCAGGCACTGAGTACAGCAGGAGCCCTTGGTAGATTAGTAGCAGAGGAGTAACATGATCTGGCTTGTATTTTTTTATTTCATTAAAAAAATTGAAGTATAGTTAATTTACAATGTGGTATTAGTTTTAAGTGTACAGCAAAGTGATTCAGTTATACACTTATATATATATATATTTTCAGATTATTTTCCTTTATAGGTTATTACAAGATACTTAGTTCCCTGTACTATACAGTAGGTCCTCGTTGTTTATTTTATATACAGAAGTGTGTATATGTTAATCCCAAACTCCTAATTTATCCCCCATACCTTCCCTTTTGGTAACCATAAATTTGTGTTCTGTGTCTGAGTCTATTTCTGTTTTGTAAATAAGTTCATTTGTATCATTTTTTTTAGATTCCACATATAAATGATATCATATTATATTTGTCTTTCTTTTTCTGACTTACTTCACTCAGTGTGATTATCCTTGGGTCCATCCGTGTTGCTGCAAATGGCATAATTTCATTCTTTTTTATGGCTGAGTAATATTCCATCATATATATATATATATATATATATTTTTTTTTTTTTTTTTTTTTTCCACATCTTCTTTATCCATTCATCTGTTGATGGACATTTAGGTTGTTTCCACGTCTTGGCTATTGTAAATAGTGCTGCTATGAACATTGGCGTACGTGAATCTTTTTGAATTAGAGTTTTCTCCAGATATATGCCCAGGAATGCGATTGCTGGGTCATACGGCAACTTTGTTTTGAAGGGATCACTTTGGGTGCTGTATTGATAAGCGACTGTAGGGGCCAAGGGCAAAAAGTTAGGTAGGCCCAGTAAGAAGCTACTGAGGTAATTCTGGTTGGTGGTTCCAATCAAAATGGCAGCAATGCAGGTGGTGGGAAGTGGGTGGGGAACACACCCCAAAACTTCGTGGCTTAAAATAATTTCTTATCTTTTTCCTGTGGGTTGGCCAGCTGGCTCCTCTGATAGTTTCTTCTGGACACACTCTTGTGGCTGCATTCACTAGAAGGCTGAGTGGGTTAAAGGTCCAAGACAGGTTTCTTCACATGCTGAGGATCCTTGGTTTTCCTCCACCCAGCTGCTCATCCTCCAGTACTGGACCAGCCCCCTTATGTAGGGGTTCAGGGCAGTGTTCCAGGAGCGGGAATGTGATGCTGCAAAATCCTCACCTCCAAGTCTCATAATATTTCTGCCATATCCTATTTTTTCAAACAAATCACCAGGGCAGTCCAGATACAACTGGTGGGAAAATAGATCCATCGCTTGAGAGCAGCAAAGTCACATTGCAAAGGGACCTGTATAGCAGGAGAGAAAGAATTTGTATCCAGAGTATCAATCCCCCAAAATGCATTTAGTATTTTGAGTGTCTAGGTTGGATATGTGATGTGGGAGGAAGAGGCAGGAAGGATGACTCTGAGGTTTTGGGTTTAAGCAACAGGCAAAAAGGAGTTGTCACAACAAAGATAGGGAAGACCGGGTAGGTGAAGTCTGGGGCGAGCAAAGCAGGATCCAGGCAGGGAAACTGAAGGGCAGGCTCCATGCATCTACACTCAATTTGCAGCTTAATATTAAGTCAAAGTCTGTCTGAGGCAAGGTCTCCTGCCCTAGGCCACGACTAGCCTTCGAAATGGGGAGTCTGAGCAAGAAGGGGATGATGACAAGTGGGTCGAGTCGGTTCAGTGGAAAGAGGGCGAGAGAAGGCCTTTGCCTAGAAGGTGAACCTACATGTAGATATGGTTTCCTGGGTGTGGACAGGAAGAGGCAAATCAGGCCACAGGCAGATTCCAGGATGGAGGCTTGCAAGAGGTTTATAAGACAACCTAGGGGTACAGTGTTGCAGAAACTGACAGAACAGGCTTGAGGGAAAACTGAGAGGAGCTCTCAGCTAACTATTGCTTCTTGTTTCCGTAGTAGCGGTTATCACATTTGCCTTGCACTATTGCTCCACTGTGGCTCTAAGAGTTCTTAACAAAAAAGAGATAGAGACAAGAGCATGATAGGTTGAAAAAAAAAAAAATTCCCCACTGCCAAATCAGGGTCCACAGCAAAGCTACTCCTGAATCTTTTAAATTTGGAATATGAACCACAATTTAAAGTCAACTTCTTTCTCTTTTTTTGAGCGGGGAGAAATCTCATAGAGGAACATCTGATTCTGCTCTAGGCATAAAAGGACCATCAGGTGTACCCAAGAAATAGAATTGTGGGGAGGAGTGAGCTTCATGCTGTGTGAATTTTTACTGCAAACCTCTCTGTGTGTGAGGGGGAGTGTAGGCTGTGCCTGGGTGTATTTGTGAGTATGTTTATATATTTGATATTGGCAACAGCTATGGTTGACCTTCCTTTAGATCAAGGACTCAGATGGTGAAGAGAGAAATGGACTGATCCTCAGGTTGGTGCACCTTTTGGCTACATTTGACAGCATTCTGTGCTGTCAAAGATGGAATATATTCTTCTCTTGCTGGCTTGACAGTCCACCCAAGAGTAGGGGGCTGAATTCTATGACCTTTGAAAGTCAATTTTCATCCCAAGATTTTACATTCCAATTATGTCTGATAGACAATTTAAATAAATGATGGTTTTTCTATTAGGAAAGAAAATTGACTAGAATGCATTCTATTGGAGCTGCAAAAATTTGAAAATAGGTCAACTCAATTACCCAGGGTAATAGGGAACATCTTGGATGGGTTATCCTAAACCACAGGTAATTAACAAAATGTGCAAATTAGGCACTGATTCATAGCAGTCATTAAAATTTACATTTAAACTACTACTTAAGCAGCATACATTTGTAGATGAGCAGATCAATATGGTAAAAATAATTTTAAGATGAATACAGGCCTTTTTTTTTTTTTTAAAAAAAAGAGTTGAAAATATGGCTTGACAGACTGGACAATCTGAATATTTTGTATTCTAAAAATTCAAAACATTTAAACTCCAGAGGACATTTGGTAGGTTTTATGATCTCATGTTTGTAAAAGCAGGGGAGAGATCAGTAGAGGTTTTGCAACCCCTAGAAATTCTGCCTGGTGGCCCAGTGCCCTGGAAACGCTCTCTGCGTGTTGGTGATCAGGCCTGTGAGGCCATCTCTCCCTGCCCCCCACTCTGAGCTAATAGCAGCACAAAGTCTACAGCAAGTGGGGAAGTGAGGAGAAACTAGAGACATGAATAATAATAATAAGACAGTCCTTAACTAATCATGAACACCAAAATTTTATTGCCAGTTCTGTATTATCCTTAATTTTTCAAAAAACCCACCTGGTCTAGAAAGATCTGTCATTCTGCCAAATTACTGTTAAATCTCTTAAATTACTTTTTGTTGTTCTAACATTATTTGCTGAACTAACCCATAATATTAGTGGTTTTGTTTATACTGATGATGATTTATTGAAACCTACAGTGTGCCCAACACGACACTGGGCCCCTTGCTAACATTATCTCCTCCCTTACTTCTTACAACAGCCCTGTACAGTGAGAATTACTCTCATTGTGCAGCTGGTCAGCAGAGAAGTTCAAGATAGCACATAGTAGAGCTGAAGATTAAACCCAGGCCTGCCTGTCTGAGGCCGAAGCCCATGCTCCTCCCACTGGGCCCGTGGTTTTCAAAGTGTGCCCCTCTCCTCTCACACACCCTCCAGCCCCCATTTTCCCCTGACTGTCCAAGTGTACATCTCCTGGAAACTGGTTGAAAATTTAAATTCTTAGGCCTAACCCTAGACCTACTGAATCAGAAGCTCTGAGGTTGGGGCCCAACAATGTGTGTTTCACGGTTATCGTTCACAGGACATTTTGATGCACGCTCAGATTTGAGAACCGCTGTACTATGCCACAGGTCCTTATTATTAGACCTTTATTATTTTTAACAAGAGAAGTGGAATTAACTGCAACTCCTGTTAAACGAAGAGGGAAGTCAATGGTCTAATTAAATTGAGCTTCTTAAGTGAACTTTGTTTCCAATTTCTTCCACTGTCTTACTTGAAGCAACCAAGAAAAACTTCCAAGTCAAAATCTTTCAAGGAGGGAGACCTTCAAGATGGCAGAGGAATAAGATGTGGAGATCACTTTCCTGCCCACAAGTACATCAAAACTACATCTACATGTGGAACAACTCCTACAGAAAACCTACTGAATGCTGGCAGAGGACCTCAGACTTCCCAAAAGGCAAGAAAATCCTCATGTACCTGGGAAGGGCAGAAGAAAAAAGAAAAAACAGAGACAAAAGAATAGGGACGGGACCTGCACCTCTGGGAGGGAGCTGTGAAGGAGGAAAAGTTTCCACGCACTAGGAAAACCCTTCACTGGTGGAGACGGTGGAATGGGAGCAGGGGAAGATTCGGAGCCACGGAGGAGAGCACAGCAACAAGGGTGCAGAGGGCAAAGCGGAGAGATTTCCACACAGAGGATCAGGGCCGACCAGCACTCACCAGCCTGAGAGGCTTGTCTGCTCACCCGCCGGGGCAGGTGGGGGCTGGGAGCTGAGTCTTGGGCTTCAGAGGTCGGATCCCAGGGAGAGGACTAGGGTTGGTGGCGTGAACACAGCCTGAAGGGGACTAGTGCACCACAGCTAGCCAGGAGGGAGTCCGGGAAAAAGTCTGGAACTGCCTAAGAGGCAAGAGACCATTGTTTCAGGGTGCTCGAGGAGAGGGGATTCCTTCCATGTCTGCCCACAGAAGGCAGAGCACTGCCTAAATGAGCTCCAGATTCGGGTGCAAGCCGTGGCTATCAGCTCGGACCACAGAGATGGGCATGAAACACTAACACTGCTACTGCAGCCACCAAGAATCCTGTGTGTAAGCACAGGTCACTATCCACATGCACCCCCCCGCTCCCGCACACCAGAGCCTGTGCAGCCCACCACTGCCAGGGCCCCATGATCCAGGGACAATCCCTGGGAGAAAACATGGTGCACCTCGGGCTGTTGCAACGTCACATTGGCCTCTGCCGCTGCAGGCTTGCCCTGCATTCCAATTATAACTACCGTACCCCTCCCTCCCTCCCCCTGGCCTGAGTGAGCCAGAGCCTCCTAATCAGCCACTGCTTAAACCCCATACTGTCTGGGCAGGAACAGAAGCCTGAGGGCAACCTACACGCAGAGGTGGGTCCAAAACCAAAGCTGAACCCCAGGAGCTGTGCGAACAAAGAAGAGAAAGGGAAATTTCTCCATGCCGCCTCAGGAGCAGCAGATTAAATCCCCACAATCAACTTGAGGTACCTTGCATCTGTGGAATACCTGAATAGACAATGCATCAACCCAAAACTGAGGAGGTGGACTTTGGGAGCAACTGTAGACTTAGGGTTTGCTATCTGCGACTGATTGTTTCTCATTTTTTATGTTTATCTTAGTATAGTTTTTAGCACTTGTTATCATTGGTGGATTTGTTTATTGGTTTAGATGCTCTCTTTTTTTTCTATTTTTTTATTTTAATAATTATTTTAAAAGAATTGTTTTTTCTTTCTTTTTTTCTCCCTTTTATTCTGAGCCAAGTGGCTGATGGGGTCTTGGTGCTCTGGCCTGGTGTCAGGCCTGAGCCTCTGAGGTGGGAGAGCCAAGTTCAGGACATTGGACCACCAGAGACCTCCTGGTCCCACATAGTATCAATTGGTGAGAGGTCTCCCAGAGATCTCCGTCTCAGCACTAAGACCCAGCTCCACGCAATGGCCAGCAAGCTCCAGTGCTGGATGCCCCATGCCAAACAACTAGCAAGACAGGAACACAGCCCCATGCATTAGCAGAGAGGCTGCCTAAAATCATGATAAGTTCACAGGCACCTCAAAACACACCACTGGACACAGCCCTGCCCAGCAGAAAGACACGATCCAGTCCCTTCCACCAGGAAGCCTACACAAGCCACTGAACCACCTTTACCCACTGGGGGCAGACACCAAAACCCACGGGTGCGGCGGGCCGTTTCCGACCAGCAGAATAACGAGCCGCCACACGCAAGATTCTTCTCGTATCACACTTTATTGGAGCACAGCTTGGTTGAAGAAAGATGGAAGGAAGACCCCGCAATCCTATAGCAGTCTGCTTATATAGGGATTAAGAACATGTGTCACTCTGTGATTGGCTTTCGCCGATGGTGCGATTTGTGAGCCAGCATCGGATAGGTTGCTACTTTAAAACCTCATTAGTATACTTAGCGCAAGCGCAGTGGCCACAGGAAGGATGACTCAGCTTATTTCAGCTTCCTGCCGCGTAGCAGTTAGCTGACCGCGCCCTACATCTCCCCCTTTTTTATTTATTAGAACACCAAGCGGAATGTAGCCCGTCCAAGTGTTCACCTCATGATGTGCTCACTGTTCGAGGGCAGTTTTCCGTTGGCATGTCTGAGACACCTTCCTGCGTGCAATGCCAACAAGGGCTGCAGGGTGCAAAGGCTGACTCAGAATAAGTTTTGATTCCCTATAGAGGTGCAATGGCAACAAGGCCTCTCTGTGCAGGGGCAATCAAGAATAGGCCTTGATTCCCTATAGAGGTGCAATGGCAACAAGGCCTCTCTGTGCAGGGGCAATCAAGAATAGGCCTTGATTCCCTATAGAGGTGCGATGGCGACAAGGCCTCTCTGTGCAAGGGCAATCAGGACAATGGATGACTCCCTATAGAGGTGCAATGGCAACAAGGCCTCTCTGTGCAAGGGCAATCAGGACAATGGATGACTCCCTATAGAGGTGCAATGGCAACAAGGCCTCTCTGTGCAAGGGCAATCATTTCGAATTATTCAGGGCGGAGAGCCAGGCTGCGGGAGAATCTCCTTCATTAATAGCCAGAAGTGCCTGAGTGAGCAGGACCCTATCTCGATGTGCCCTGATGCGCACACGACAGACCAACCAGAGACACAGCATAATCCCAAATACACAGCAGACTCCAAAGATTCCTACCCCCACCCACTCCCCAAAGGAGGAAAAGGCAGAAGAGAGCCAAGAGGCAAAATCTCCAAAGGCAACGGGCTCCAGCCCGGCAGCACTCAGTTGCACAATTTGAATAATCCTTTGTGGAATTCCAACTAATACAAAGACTTCGATTAAGAATCATCAGGAACATCCAGCTCAGCATCTTCTCCGAAGTTTTCTTCAACAATTCTCGTCAGTCTTGATGGCACCCAGATCGGATCTTGATCCTGTGGGGAGACACAAAGAGATCCCCTGGATCGAGTAATAACACGATCCGGGCCCTTCCATTGATTGGACAACACATCTTTCCACATCACTTTGCCATAATTTTTATGGTTTGTTGCCACATGGCGTTCAGCAGAGGTTTCTTTATCATCATTTAAATGTAAAAAATTTATGGTAAATAAGGCAAGTGAAAGTCTCTGTCTAGGGGTACAGTTCTCTGCGATTCCCCCTTTTTGTTTTATTAAGAGTTCTTTAAGCTGATCTGCCTCATTGACAAACCCTGTCGTTCACAATAGGCTTTCATTAGTTTACTAAGTGGTGTATGCCTCTTAATCTTAAACTGCACCACAGAACCATCCTGCCCCGCCACCTTCAAATTAATATGATCGTTGTTCTCAGTCTTGACTCCTTCCTTGGGCTTTTCGTCGGCCATGGCCTTGTGGATTATAGGGCAAGCCTGTAATATGAATCACCTGCATTTTTTGACTAAAAAGAGCAAAGCTTTTGGAATGCCTCTGGGGTTAACCCCAGTCTTTTGGGTAACAACTCTTCACAATATTCCTAGCCAAAGCTCTGGTAATGTTAAATTTTTTTTACATATGATATAGCTTATGAAACTCTTGAATCCAATTCACATCTCCAAGCAACCTCCGAAAATCATTCAATGCTTCTAAGCAATTAGTCCCAATCTCAATTTCTTGAGGTACTATCTTATTCCCATGTACAGCAGCTCCTAAAAAATTTACAACATCTCCCTTCTGTATTCCCTCGGGAGCAAGAAACAATCCCCCATTCCCTAAATATTTAATCAAAACGCCTAAGGCCTGTTCAAGCAACTCCATACAAGAGGCTTTATCTCGACTATTCAAAGGAATAGAAAAGAAACAATCTTTACGCTATTTCCCTAATTTTTTCTTAATTATTCCAGGGTGACTAGGAGGGTTCTAAATGCCCTAATTGTAACTGCTCATCCACTAGTTTGGATGCCGCCTCCAGCTTTTCCTTTGACAAAGGCCACTGAGGTACCCACACAGGTGTTGTGGTCCTCCATGTAATCATAAACTCAGTGACCCTTGAGAAAAACCCAAGCCTCGGCGGTTTAAATTTCCGCGGGCTTCTATAGGGGCGATCATGCCTTATAACTTACGTCCTATCCCTCTATTAGGTATAAATCCCGATTTAAGCATAATATTTTGTGCGACTTCAGACATCCCTTCCCCATCCTTGGAGCTAACTTTGGGTGTCTGTGCATATAATACCATTCTGGAGGTGGCACGGAGGTCCAACCCTGCGGAGCCTGACGTGGCTCGCCTTGGGGTCGGAGTGGCTGAAGGTTATCCCGTTTTTTGAATTGGCTGTATGGATATTTACCTGTGCAGCGGGCTGAATGGGCTGCCCATTTATATCTTTATCTACATTCATTAGCCCAATGTTTTCCTTTTTTGCATCTAGGACAAGTTCCTGGAACTCTTTGAGCTTGTAGCATTTTAGGTCTCGCACCTGCATTTTTGCACTGTTTCTTAATGTGCCCAGGCTTTCCACATTGGAAACAAACCCCTGACTTGGCAGGGTTCTGTACACTGTGGGCGGCAGCCAGCACAGCCGCAGCAAGCCCTGTATTAGACAAGGGCCCTCCGATCTCTCTACATGCTTTCATCCAGGTTTCAATGCCCTTCCCTTTATAAGGTGTTATCGCTCTGCGACACTCCCCTGTGCATTGTTCATAAACTAATTGTTTTACTAATGGCATAGCCTCATCTACATTACCAAAAATCCGTCCGGCAGCCTCCATCATTCTAGCTACAAAATCGGAAAATGGTTCTGTGCCGCCCTGTATAATCTTGGTTAAATTCCCTGAAACTTCTCCTTTGCCGCGGCCGCTCCTTCTAAATCTTTTTCTTCTCTAGGATTTAATTCATCTTGAAACAAATATAATTCCTTAAACTCATCTAGGATTGGATATAATCCTGGCACTGTTTCTTGCTTTTCCTTTTTTTTTTTTTTTTTTCATATTTTCAGGCCTGTCTACCGTAGTCCCTGTTTGTTCATTCTCTGATACGCTATCTTGACTGGACTACTCACCGACGGTTCACTCCGTGTGTCGAGTTCTGAATCGGTCCTCCATGCAGGGCGCGAAGTTCCCGGGTTTCGGCACCACTTGCGGCGGGCCGTTTCCGACCAGCAGAATAACGAGCCGCCACACGCAAGATTCTTCTCGTATCACACTTTATTGGAGCACAGCTTGGTTGAAGAAAGATGGAAGGAAGACCCCGCAATCCTATAGCAGTCTGCTTATATAGGGATTAAGAACATGTGTCACTCTGTGATTGGCTTTCGCCGATGGTGCGATTTGTGAGCCAGCATCGGATAGGTTGCTACTTTAAAACCTCATTAGTATACTTAGCGCAAGCGCAGTGGCCACAGGAAGGATGACTCAGCTTATTTCAGCTTCCTGCCGCGTAGCAGTTAGCTGACCGCGCCCTACACACGGGAACTGCAAATCTGCAGCCTGCAAAAAGAAGACCCCAAACACAGTAGGTAAGCAAATGGGGAAGACAGAGAAATATGCAACAGATGAAGGAGCAAGGTAAAAACCCACCAGACCAAACAAATGAAGAGGAAATAGGCAGTATACCTGAAAGAGAATTCAGAATAATGATAGTAAAGATGATCCCAAATCTTGGAAATAGAATGGAGAAAATACAAGAAATGTTTAACAAGGACCTACAAGAACTAAAGAGCAGACAAGCAATGATGAACAACACAATAAATGAAATTAAAAATTCTCTAGAAGGAATCAATAGCAGAATAACTGAGGAAGAAGAATGGATAAGTGACCTGGAAGATAAAATAGTGGACATAACTACTGCAGAGCAGAATAAAGAAAAAGACTGAAAAGAATTGAGGACAGTCTCAGAGACCTCTGGGACAACATTAAATGCACCAACATTCGAATTATAAGAAGAAGAGAAAAAGAAAGGATCTGAGAAAATATTTGAAAATATTATAGTTGAAAATTTTCCTAACATGGGAAAGGAAATAAGTCCAGGAAGCACAGAGTCCAACACAGGATAAATCCAAGGAAAAACACGCCAAGACACATAAAAATCAAACTATCAAAAATTAAATACAAAGAAAAAGTATTAAAAGCAGCAAGGGAAAAGCAACAAATAACATACAAGGGAATCCCCATAGGGTTAACAGCAGATCTTTCAGCAGAAACTCTGCAAGGCAGAAGGGAGTGGCAGGACATAATTAAAGTGATGAAAGGCAAAAACCTACAACCAAGATTACTCTACCCAGCAAGGATCTCATTCAGATTTGACAGAGAAATTAAAACCTTACAGATAAGCAAAAGTTAAGAGAATTCAGCACCACCAAACCAGCTTTACAACAAATGCTAAAGGAAATTCTCTAGGCAGGAAACACAAGAGAAGGAAAAGACCTACAAAAACAAACCCAAAACAATTAAGAAAATGGTAATAGGAACAATACATATCGATAATTACCTTAAATGTAAATGGATTAAATACTCCAACCAAAAGACATAGACTGGTTGAATGGATACAAAAACAAGACCCATATATGTGCTGTCTACAAGAGACCCACTTCAGACCTAGGGACACATACAGACTGAAAGAAATCTCTGGCATTCCTATACACTAATGATGAAAAATCTGAAAGAGAAACTAAGGAAACACTCCCATTTACCATTGCAACAAAAAGAATAAAATATCTAGGAAAAAACCTACCTAAGGAGACAAAAGACCTGTATTCAGAAAACTATAAGACACTGATGAAAGAAATTAAAGATGATACAAACAGGTGGAGAGATATACCATGTTCTTGGATTAGAAGAATCAACATTGTGAAAATGACTCTACTACCCAAAGCAATCTACAGATTCAATGCAATCCCTATCAAACTACCAATGGCATTTTTCACGGAAGTACAATAAAAAATTTCACAATTTGTATGGAAACCTGAAAGATCCTAAATAGCCAAAGCAATCTTGTGAATGAAAAACAGAGCTGGAAGAATCAGGCTCCCGGACTTCAGAGTATATACTACAAAGCTACAGTAATCAAGACAGTATGGTATTGGCACAAAAACAGAAATATAGATCAGTGGTACAGGATACAAAGCCCAGAGATAAACCCACACACATATGATCACCTTATTTTTGATAAAGGAGGCAAGAATGTACAATGGAGGAAAGACAGCCTCTTCAATAAGTGGTGATGGGAAAACTGGACAGCTACATGTAAAAGAATGAAATTAGAACACTTCCTAACACCATACATAAAAATAAACCCCAAATGGATTAGAGACCTAAATGTAAGGCCAGATGCTATAAAACTCTTAGAGGAAAGCATAGGCAGAACACTCTTTGACATAAATAACAGCAAGATCCTTTTTCACCCACATCCTAGAGAAATGGAAATAAAATAAAAAATAAACAAATGGGACTTAATGAAACAAAAGCTTTTGCACAGCAGTGGAAACCATAAACAAGACCAAAAGACAACCCTCAGAATGGGAGAAAATATTTGCAAACGAAGCAACTGACAAAGGATTAATCTCCAAAATATACAAGCAGCTGATGTATCTCAATATCAAAAAAAGAAACAACCCAATCCAAAAATGGGCAAAAGATCTAAATAGACATTTCTCCAAAGAAGATACACAGATTGCCAACGAACACATGAAAGGATGTTCTATATCACTAATCATTAGAGAAATGCAAATCAGAACTACAATGAGGTATCACCTCACACTGGTCAGAATGGCCATCATCAAAAAATCTACAAAAATAAATGCTGGAGAGGGTGTGGAGAAAAGGGAACCCTCTTGCACTGTTGGTAGGAATGCAATTTGATACAGCCACTATGGAGAACAGTATGGAGGTTCCTTAAAAAACTACAAATAGAACTACCATACGACCCAGCAATCCCACTACTGGGCATATACCCTGAGAAAACGATAATTCACAAAGAGTCATGTACCACAGTCTTCATTGCAGCTCTGTTTACAATAGCCAGGACATGAAAGCAACCTAAGGATCCATCGACAGATGAATGGATAAAGAAGATGTGGCACATATATACAATGGAATATTACTCAGCCATAAAAAGAAACAAAATTGAGTTATCTGTAGTGTGGTGGATGGACCTAGAGTCTGTCATACAGAGTGAAGTAGGTCAGAAAGAGATAAACAAATACCATATGCTAGGTCATATATATGGAATCTAAAAAAAAAAACACAAAGAGGTTCTGATGAACCTAAGGCCAGGGCCGGAATAAAGACACCAACGTACAGAATTAACTTGAGGACACAGAGAGGGGGAAGGGTAAGCTGGGACGAAGTGAGAGAGTAGCCCTGACATAACTACACTACCAGATGTAAAATAGATAGCTAGTGGGAAGCAGCTTCATAGCATAGGGAGATCATCTTGGTGCTTTGTGACCACCTAGAGCGGTGGGATAGGGAGGGTGGGAGGAAGACACAAGATGGAGGGGATATGGGGATATATGTATACATATAGCTGATTCACTTTGTTATATAGCAGAAACTAACACAACACTCTAAAGGAATTATACTCCAATAAAAATGTTACAAAGAAAAAATCATTCAAGGAGAATCTTGTATAGTCTAAATCAGTGGTCTCCAAAGTCCATGTGCAATGCAGGGGTTGGCAAGACTGTTCATTGGGCTGTAGGAAGAAAATGTTAGGATTTGTATTTATATTAATTTTTCCCTGAAAATAAGAACAAAATAAGTTTGCTAATATTTAATATGGGTTGAGAGTAACACATGAATTTATATAGGAATGCATATACGTATAGCCCTCCCTCCTTGTGTCCTGGCTCATACACTCTTAGCTCACTTTTGTACTCCAGCTGTTGTGTGGCAACCAGCTGTGCACAGGCATAATCTGTCAGCCCCTTCAGCTATATCCCTCTCTCACCTGTAGTTCCGGGCTTTTTCTCTCTCTCTCTCGTCATTCCGATGCGTGCACAAATCTGGAAGTATAAGAAAATTGACTCAGCGTGGGCCAGGGGTCAGTGGATAAATGCTTGCCTTTCCCGTGTCCCAGATGGATGACGCTGAAGTACATTCTGCATGGCCCCTCACGGGGTCCCGACATGAGTGACCTCATTGATGCTTAATAGTAACCAGCCCAGTTGTGCACCTTTGGATTGGCCTTTGACTCCTCCATCTTTTCCTTTATGCAGCGCTTATTTCCGTTCCCTTTAGTGGGATCATTTCTGAAAGCAAATTCCCTGCACAGATGCCATTGTCTTATAGACTGTTTTGGGGAAGAATCCAGGCTAAGTAGGGTGCATGCTAAAACACCTTGATGAAAGGATATAAGAAACATTTTGGAGATGACCAGTTTAAAGAGTTAATTATCAACTCTTTTTTAAAAAGGAGATGAGCCTATCAGATGATATTCTAATGCTTATATATGTGCTACATCTCTATGAATGTGTGCCGTTTTCATGGGCATATTACCTGTAGCTCTACCCCATCTTCTCCCACTCCAGGAAGCATATTAGATGCAAGTCAGTAGGAGTATATTATGTGATATTCTTAAATTTACTCCAGTTTATAGATAGAGCCAATCCTGTGTAGGCTTTAGTACTCTGTCATTAATACCAAATATTTTTTAACACCTCAAAAACTGCTTGTAATGCACAGATGTGCTGTAATCCTTTGGTTGAAATCTCTGTCTGAAGGCAAACAGACTAGGTTTAGACTCTAACTTCATGCTAAAGGTGATTTTTCATGTTTAAGCAATTTCTTAACTCACCTATTTGTAAGCTGTTACATCTTTATGCTGGAGGATAAGAACTTTTTACCATTTTATTTCTTGCTCAAAAACAGCTCAGAGATGTTATGAGAAGGGCATCTCACCTCTGTGATACTTTCCCACAAAACCCATAACCTTAGTCTAATCATAAGAAAACATCAGACAACACTAACGAGGGAAAAAGTGTGAACATCCTGAAGAACAAGAAAAGCCAGAGAAATTGTCTAAATGCACTGTGGTATTCTGGACTGGATCCTAGAACAGACAGAGAATGCTAGTGGGAAAACTGGTGAAATAGGAATAAAGTCTCTCGTTAATAGCATTCTGCCAATATTAAGTTCTTAATTTTCACAAATATACGTTGGTTTTGTAAGATAACATTAGGGGCAGCTGGGTGAAGCATATATGGTAATACTCTACTATCTTTGTAACTTTTCTGTAAATCTAAAATTATTAAATTTTTAAAAAAATTTTTATACAATTTTTAAAGGTTACTTTCCATTTACAGCTATTACAAAATATTGGCTATATTCCCTGTATTGTATAATATATGCTTGAGCCTACTATCCAAACAATAGTTTGTGTCTCCCACTCCCCCATCCCTTTATTGCCCCTCTCCCCTCCCTACTGGTAACCACTATTTTGTTCTCTGTATCTGTGAGTCTGCTTTTTTGTTATACTCACTAGTTTGTTGTATTTTTTGATTCCACATATAAGTGATATCATACAGTATTTGTCTTTCTATGACTGACTTATTTCACTTAGCATTATGCCCATCAAGTCCATCCATGTTGTTGCAAATGGCAAAATTTTGTTCTTTTTTTTACAGCCAAGTAGTATTCCATTGTGTACATATATACCACATCTTCTTCATCCATTCATCTGTTGATGGATACTTAGATTGTTTCCTAAAAGAAAGTTTATTTAAAATAAATAAAACAACTCAAGTAGAGTGAATCCTGGCTCATGTGGGCAGAATCTTGCCTGCCGGTCCCAATGAGGGTATCCTTAAGGAAACATGGTCTGTGAAAGTGGAGGTATATGCATAGCGAAGTGACATCTACACAGGGAAATGGAAGTGCTCCACTAGGATTTTGTCAACACTATAGAGAGCCAGTTCGTACTATGAAGGCGCAAAGCCTCTTTTCTTCCCTCATGTAGAGACATTTTCGTACCGAATTGCTGAATGACTTCAAGATGCCACTTGGCATTGCCAACAAATCTAGCTCTGTTTTTTCAGGGGATTAGATGGTGGGGTCGTTGTCTTTTAAATTATATTTCTATTAGCAACTCTCAGTAAGTACTTCTGCTATTGCCCTTGGGATGTCAAGCACTTGAGAAATGTAGCCCCAACTCTAAAGATGGAAGCCCTATTTTTGAACCAAGCATTTAATGAGTAAGAATTCAGCAAAGCTGCAGAATCTGCCCTTGAGAACCCCTGACAACTAAATAGTCCGTGGTTTCAACTGATAATCATGCTGTCAGTTAAGCATTTTGTATTTTAAAAACAGCTGGATATTTGTTTTTCCTCTATGAATTTCTGTGAAGGGAGTTGGATGCAGAAATGTTTTAAAAGTTGGCTTGCCACACACCAGGAGGCATCAACAATCACCAAACTGTTAAACGGTAACTACCTGTTCTGCCCAAACTGAAGGGTGTACGTATCTTGTGTGAATCATTGCATCTCTTGTGAGCTCTGCCAGCTGTATTTTTTGACTCGTTTCCACGTTAATCCCAAATATAGGCTTAAAACGCTTTTGGGGTCATACTTAATAATTACCAAAAGCAGCATTTCTGAATCGTGAAATTAGGTGTAATTGGAGATTAAACTTGGTTCAAATGAAATGTGTTTTCCATTTTAATCCTTCTTTTAGAAACCTGGCTGTGATAAATGCCAAGCGAGTCTTTGCCACTTCACAGCAGTAAGAGCACAGAGGTGTCAGGTTAGTATAATGGGATCATTATGTCGTAGGACTAGGTATATGTAAACAGACCCATCAAAATCTGTCAGTACTTAGGTAGGTGACAAAATTTGGTGTCAGATTTTTTTTCCCTTCTCCATCACGAAATTGATATCAAAGTGTGAATGGAACTTGATTGTGGACAATTTTTAAAAGATGGAATTATGGAGAAGAAAGATCTTTGAAGTCAGAAATCAGATTTCTTTCAGACAGAACCAAAACTGAACTAGGAAAAAACAATGAAATCTTGCCTATTATAATTTGTCTTATTTTATTTTAATTTATATATTGTTTATATTGGAGTATATTTGATTTACGATGTTGTGTTATTTTCAGCTGTATAGCAAAGTGACTTAGTTATACATATATCTATTTTTCAGATTCTTCTCCCATATAGGTTATTATAGAGTACTGAGTAGAGTTCCCTGTGCTGTACAGTAGGTCCTTGTTGATATAGCTTGCATTTTTAATATTTAGTGAATGTTTGGAATTAGCAAATTGAAATTTGTGATTCTGACTCATGGAAATCAAGAGTGGAGCTGCTGTGTTGCATAGATGAGAATGGCAACCTGGAATTGCACCACACAGCCCACCACTCTAAAGCCTGTGTCTCTCACGTCTTATCACTGTGCTGAAGGACAGTTTGGAGCCAAGGGTGCAGTGGTGGGCAAGTGAGACTCCTTGCTCACCACCCAGCAACGCCATCTCAGATGACTTGTTATATGTGTAGACACACTCAGGAAGTGGTTGGACAAGTAGATCTAAAAAGAAATCCAGTTGCTAGCACTAGAGATGGAAGAGAAAGTTTAGCAGTTGGAGGAAAACAACTGTACAAATGAGTTGGGCAGGTTGTGAAGATCTCAGGTTTCATCCCTGACAAATGTCAAGAACTTGCTCTTCAGAACATAAAATGGTAGCATGTAATTTCCTTTGTTATCTAAGAAGACTACCAGTCGATTAGTGAGCATATATTGAACTGCTCACTATGGTTTTAGCAGGTTCTAGATGCCAAGGATCGAGGGAAAGAATGATGAGAGATGGTAGCAATCATTAAAGGCCTTCAAACTTTTGGGGGAGACAAAAGTAATCTAGAGAAGAAAATTCAGGTACAATAACTGTGCGGTTGTAAGAGGCCAGCCAGAAAAAAAAACACTGAATTAGGAGTCAGGAGAGGTGAGTTTTACCTCTTACAATCATCCCTCTTTAATACCTTTGAGAGGCTAAAGGGCTCCAGCAACATGGGCCCCAGTTTAAACCCAAAACCCTCACATATCAAACGACTATAACTTACTGACTAGACCGGGACACCCCTCAGAGTAAAAGGGAGCTTCATGAATAATTATTCTAGGACAACTAGAATAATTGAGACTGTTCTGGGCAAACCAGGAGGCAAAGTCATAATAACTCCTATACTTCTGGACCTCTAGCCGATCCTTTCCATAGATCTCTTCCCGGTGAAAATTCTTTGTCCTTGTAACACATGTATGCTTCTGTTGAGGATACATGGGTGTATGCATTCCTTGCTTAGACACCAGGAAATAAAGCTGGAAAGAAGAAAACCCAGCAACCCAAAAAAGATACTTTGATCCAAGCAAAGTCTTCTGGTTACTTTCAAATGCCCCTGCCCAGACAGCAACTGAGCAGCATATTTTAAATAATCACTGATATAGATTCTAATAAAATAAATTCAAGGAGCTCACTTTTTAGCTTTTAAGTTGAACCTCCTCTTCCTCCCCACCCCACCTCCCCGCTACTGCAACACTCCCCCGCTCCCAACTAGAAGCAGTAGATGGAATCAGAAAGTCTGGCGTGAGTCTCCATTCTGCCTTTAGCAGCCGGGCCAGTCCCTTAGCCACAGTACCCTCATGCGTAAATACCTACGTGCTTACTCTGCACAGGGGTTTTGCTATGTATACAACATGAACAAACCTTACGTATGGGCAATGAAGATATGAAATTTGTTTTTTGAAAAAAACCCAAGTAAAATGGAGTAGCATATGCTAAGTGCTTGTTAGAGAAAACGATAAGCACAGGACCTGGAAAAGGAGAGAGAGAACTTGAACTTTACCTGGCCCAGGAAGGTGAATAGGGATTACATGGGGTGGGTAGTGCGTATGTGTGTGCGGTGGTGGGGTCGGTGGACGGCAACCAGATTGTCTATTTTTCAGTTAATACCTAAGGACGTGAAAAATTCTGTTCTCCAATTTTGACTGGCCAAATTCTATAAAATTTGAATCATATTTTCCCCTCATATTACCTCAGACTGTGAGAGTTCAATCTGTAAGACAGTTTCGATTAAAACTCCACGCACTTCATGTGTGTCACTCATTGAAGTAATCGTGCTCTAAGACAGTTGAGTAGAAATGCCTTTGTCTAAATGGTGCTCGGGCGTAAAACGGTGGCCTTGGGCTTCCCTGGTGGCGCAGTGGTTGAGAGTCCGCCTGCCGATGCAGGGGACGCGGGTTCGTGCCCCGGTCCGGGAAGATCCCACATGCCGCGGAGCGGCTGGGCCCGTGAACCATGGCCGCTGAGCCTGCGCGTCCGGAGCCTGTGCTCCGCAACGGGAGAGGCCACAACAGTGAGAGGCCCGCGTACTGCAAAAAAAAAAAACCAGTGGCCTTGATGTTGTGCTTCATATCAAGGTAGATTTGTAGGAAGCTTCATTGTGAATGTGTTGTTAGTACATCCCCAGCCAATTGCAGATTTATGGGCATTGTTATCCTGTTGTACAGATAGCACCTCCGTTGAATTTAATGAGCTGAACTAGGTGAACAGTTCATTCTAATCTGCTGGTGCCTGGGACTCCTGTAGTCCCTGGAATCATAGAACATATGTTCGTCTCTTGTTTCCAAAACCAATGTGCCTTTCTGATAAACAAGTCTCTCTTGAGGGTAATGACATAGGAAGTCATTTTGAAGACGTTTCCTTCGGTGCATGGATCGGATGCTAACCCAAGGCAGCCACCTGCTGTGAAGCTGAGAGGTGATTTGTCAAACCCAAGATCCGTGGCAGATTTGCTTTAATTGATTCTTGTTCCTTTGCTTGAGTTTATTACGTTGAGGATGCCTTAGATTCTCTCACCCACATTTCCTTTACCATTAGGAACAAACATCAAGAAAACTCTCTTCTGTAGTGCTCTTCGTGATAGCTTTGAGCTGATTCTACCGTGTTTATTCATAATTAGATAAAATGCTCATGAAAGAAGTGTCTAAAACCTAACTAGAAGTTTTACCGTATTTTTAAACCACTAATAAATGAATTCAGGTAAAGAAGTATAGGCAATAGAACTTTTAAGGTCTCTATTAGAAGCTTTGAAGTGGTACAGGGCTGCATTTATACATAGAAAGCACATTGGTAAAGTAAGATAATTGGTATATTACAATGGTGGTGCTCCTGGCACTTTGAGTGGGACATTGTATGTATGTGTGCATGTACACATGTCTGTCTAGCTTATTGCAGGACTATCTGAATCACTGGACTCCACACCCTAGATGCCAGGAGCACACCCCACTTATTGCAACCTGCAAAGCCATCCGAACACAATTCTCCAAATAACTCTTAACGTATAATTCATTGTAGATGGTAAAAGAGTAAACACTACTTACATATAAGAAATTTTCTACTTGCAAAGCTTGTTTTCAAAGGTGACTCTGGTGGGTTAAAATGTAGAACACATTTTTCTATAATTATGTAGAATTCTAATAATTATAATTCTACACTTTATAAAATGAAAGGTATAAAAGGATGATCACGTCCCTAAGCTGCTTATACCCTGCCTAGCTTCCTCTACTCATACCTACAACTCCTTCGCCCAAGGTCTTAGACTAAACCCGTTTAATTCCAACATTTAAATCTCTTTTCCTCTTCCTAAATTAGATTCTGAAATTAGATGCTTTGTAAAATCTCTTTTTAAGGAGTTATATTTCAGGAGTCTCTTGACTTACAACTAGATTTTTGGCCTGATCAGAACTTGTTACTGGCTCTAGCAACTTAGTTCTTCTTTCTTGCCAGTTACTGACGGGATGCCTGTCTAGCCCTCATATGCTTTCTATCCTGCCTTGCTTCTCTATTTGCTGCCACTGCCAGACTCCTAGATGCTGGTTCCCACTGGCAGATGGGGCCATTTGTTTGCTGCTCATTGTGGAGCCTTTTTGCCATCAAACATCACGTGGACATCTGGTTATTCCTACTTCCAGGCTGAAGATACCACATCCACCTTTATCATTTCTTCCCAAACATGGTTTTAGGTGCTTCCTCAGTTACTTCCATTGTTCTGACAGGTCTCCAGCTCCTGCCTGTTCTAGGATGGGCTTGCCTGAGCACCACGCTCAACAGCTGTCTCACTTTACTGTAGATGTGATGCAGCCGGAATCAGGGACCCAGATGTAAGAAACAGGGAAGCAAGGCTGTTGCAGTACAGTGATTAAACAAAACTGAAAGCAACTTGAATAAGAAATAGTTGCTTAATCTTGAAAGCTTGTGCTTAGAGTAGTCTTAATTAGAGGAAAAGAGAAGATACATGAAAATTATTTTAAAAATTTGAATTATCTGAGCCTCGTAAGGCAAGTTCTGCAGAAATAATGGCAATGACTGTTATGGTTAATTTCCCTTCAGAACTTATGGATTTACTCTTCCTTCATATGGAAATATCTCTTAGGGTGACCAACCATAATTAGGATAATCTTTTGCCTTACAAATGAAAAGATTTTTCCCCCCCTAGGATAACTGGGCAAAAAAAAAAAAAAAAAAGAAAAGCGAGTGGAATGAAGAAAAGCATTAAAAATAAATGTGTATGGGTGAGTGAGCAAAACTTTAAAAGCCTGATGGGAAGATGGGAGTAGCAGATAATGCACCTAAATATTTATTGTCTGGGGAGAGGAAACATCTTGTTTTATTCACTTAATATACGCCCATGTTACAGAAATCAAAAAAGACAACAGTAATTAAAATTGACTCTCCTTTATACCTTTTTACTCCCGCTGACCCAGCTGCCTTCCCCATTTGTTAGATACACAAGCAATCTAACAAATGTTAGATTGCTTGTGTATCTTTCCAGATAAATTCTATGCATATACTAGCATTTGTAGGTATGTAAGCATTAATACACACATATGAATTAAATATGTGGATGAATTTGTGTTTAATGGGTATTGAAGTCTCTAAGGACTGGAAGGCTCTTGTCAAGATATTTAGTAAAAACAAACAAACAAACAAAATGATGTTAGGCTTCATTGTAAACCTTGTTAGAAACATATTTCTTTATAGTCTCATGCTTCAGTTACAGCTCTATGCCATCATTATTGTGGATTAGTGATGGTTAGTGAAGTGATGGTTCCATTGACCTTACCTCTGTCTGCCTGCTCCCCCTGGAGAGACAGATGCCTCCTGATGTGGGGCCTTGTGCCGTCTTTGGCCACACATTTTCTAATGGGTTTAATTTGAACCAGTTTCCCTCCTTACTTGCAGTATAGCAGTTATCCTGGGATTCCTCCTTCCACATCACCCTGGAAGTTCTCTCCACTATTCTCTCAGGTTGGATATATTATTTCTTATGTTTTGTATATTCCTCTTAGTTTACTTCTGCATTTTGGTGGAATACAACGACCCGTGATTTACTGAGAAGGGATACGTGACAGATAATTTTGATAAATTTGAGATCTTGTATCTCTGTATATGTCTTTTGTTTACTTTTCTACCTGACTTGTATGAATCTATGTTGGAAGTTATTTCCTTCAGAATTTTGAAGGTGTTCTATTATCTTCCGTGTTCCAGTATTTCTGATAAGTCAGAAACCATTCTGATGCTTATTATTATTTGTATGTGACCTGTTCTTTTAACTCCAGAAAGCCTTTAGGATCTTCTGTGTGTCCTCAGTGTTTTGAAAGTTGACAATGATGTGACTTAGAGTGGATCTTTTTCCATCTATTGAGCATTTGATGATTCCTTTCAACGTAGAGACTCAGGTCTATTAGTCCTGGGGAATTTTCATGAGTGGTTTCATTTAAGATATACTCCCTGTTTTTGCTCTCTGGAACTCTTTCTCAGACTATGCTAATA
Source organism: Tursiops truncatus (assembly GCF_011762595.2). Taxonomy (NCBI): domain Eukaryota; kingdom Metazoa; phylum Chordata; class Mammalia; order Artiodactyla; family Delphinidae; genus Tursiops; species Tursiops truncatus. The sequence goes on along the minus strand of NC_047035.1, from coordinate 72,699,867 downwards.
TTTGGATATTACATCAACTGTATTTGTTCTTTAATTTTTTCCCTCTCTTTATTTTATTTTATTTTATTTTTTTGTGGTACGCGGGCCTCTCACTGTTGTGGCCTCTCCCGTTGCGGAGCGCAGGTTCAGCGGCCATGGCTCACGGGCCCAGCCGCTCCGCGGCATGTGGGATCTTCTCAGACCGGGATACGAACCCATGTCCCCTGCATCGGCAGGCGGACTCTCAACCACTGTGCCACCAGGGAAGCCCTCCCTCTCTTTATTTTTTCTACTCTACTTTCCTTGTGATTTTCTCCAATGTGTCTTCTAATTATCCTATTGATTAAAAATATTTTTTGTTATGTTTTTAATTTCCAAGAGCATGATGCTTCATGGATGTAATATCTCCTTATTTTTCTGAGGATATTAACCATAGATTGATCGTAAGCTTTTTTTCTCTCTGAAAAATCTCTATTCTAAGTTATTTTTTCCTGTTTGTTTTTGTCTTTATCTTCCCTGTTAACTGACTTAATCAAATGTTCATTGATCCTTGGGTGTCTGCTCAGTATTAAAAGTGAGCCTACAGTTCTTATTGAATGTGTGGGGTTTTGAGTTTCAATGTAGGGTGATTCGACCCTTATGTCCTTGTTACCTTGTTCTCTGAGGTTACCCAGAGAAGCTGGCCCTGGTTGGCTCCTGCTTGGGGAGTAGAGGTCTGGCTTCCAAAGTTGTGGGAAAGTAAAGCCAGGGGTCTGAAGGTCTCAGCATCTAGAGCAAAGAATTCAATATGCCTTTGGTACCTTAATTACCCTTTATGTATGGTACCCAATGCTTCAATTGTGCCCCAGTCAGTCCAAGGTTCAGAAACCCTGACTCACCCTCCTAAAGATAAAACTCGAGGATTCTGCTGGTATTAGGAAGAGACAGTCATTTGTCAGCTTGCTGTGGGGAAAGGGTCTAATTGTTGCTCAAACAACTGTAATAAATTTTTCCTTATTTTAGCCTCTGTCTCCATTGCTCACAGTTCCAGCTGTAGCTGGAATTTACAATATGCAAATCATGTTGTTTATCAGCTTTCCCACTATTAACTTCAGGTTCCCCTGCCTTGGGCCTGTAAGTCAGTTTTGTCTCATGATCTGTTTTCCATCTTCTAAAATTATGTTACTGTTTTCTCCAGTACTTCCTATCCTTGTGGATTTATGTCTTAAAAAAAAAATCCCTTTATTGTAGTTTCATGGGGTTGGATGAGGAAGTGAAATTATATGTATGTATTAAACCTTCCATCTTAACAGGGAAGCCCATTGGTGGTTATTTGGGATGATGGGTTTGTGTTAGAATTCATTTTAATTTGCGTATTTTGTATTCTGAATCTTCTATACTTGTTAAGGTTTTACTTCAGTATAAAACACAATCCAATAAGTATTACTTTGAAAATTATAAAAAATTTTCTACTCCTAAAGATAGAAATTACTTAGGTAAAATACACAGAGTTACACGTATGGAAACAGTGGAATCACGGTATGATCTCCTGGGGAAGAAATGAGATGATTTGGGGCAGTCTTTGTAGCTACCACTAGATGGTGCCATTGACCAAAGTCAGCTTGGTTGTGGTTTAGGTTTCAGGGAGAGGGGCAGGGGTGGTGTTTTGAGGTCTGTCAGGGTTGAGGGACATCACATATCAACAAGCTTTTTGTGTACGGTCCTTATGTAAGTTTGGCATACTTTTATTTTGGTATATTTGGTCTGTCCATTCTCAGATATAGAATGAGTTTTGGTGGCAATTTCTCTGTTGTTGCTTGTATTAGCTGCTCTGGGATTTTTGCCTTGAAGGTAAAATTTAAATGACATGTTATATTCAGCAGGAACACTCTTAAATGTGTTGAGAGAGCTTCTTCTGATTAATCATGGTGATAATGAAAGCAGGAGAAAAAGCTGTTATAAATCCACCCACAATTCTTAAATTCTCATTTGTTAAAGTCTGGTGTTTTCTCTCTTGATTATTTTATTTATTTCTGCTAGGGATACCAGGTGGTTCTTATATTGCACAATAATTGAAAATTCCTCAGGTGAAGGGAAAACAAAAAGCAGTGCTGCTAGCTGGTGCTAAGTGTGATCTGAGGCTTATATCCTTAAAGTAAGATAAACACCCAGGGTTGGGAGCCCAACTTCTCACTGTCTTTACAGATATCTTTTTATTTGCTTTGTTAAAAGCTTATTTTTGTTAAAATAAAATTAAGATAGCTCTTGGCATTTGTTTATTTTTAGCCAATTTTCATTTGGTTAAATGCTGGTATAATTAAATGTAACTAAAGTTAAGTTTATATAAATCCATACAGGGTCATTGAAAGGGCTCAATACCTGTATAAAAAGGCCATGACTGAGGCTGACCATTTCAGGCTCAATTTTATAGAAGCTGATAACAGTATGACCCACATAGAATCACAGAATCCTCTGAATCTCAACAATTTCTAAATTTCCCTTTTAATTTTTTCCCCATCCTATTCTTTATAGGAGAATGAGCTAATGTAGCTGGTAAGAAACAAATTAGCTAAAAGGGGTGGAAAGCAGGTTATAAGAATGCAGGTAACCTGCACTCAGGTGCAGATTGGACAAAACGTGTCTGGGAATACACAGACCAGTAACATAAGTGAAGGATGAATTGAAAAATTTGAACACAAATTGTGCAGTTTATGTGGTTTATTGAAACTATGGTTTTGACTTATCCTTTTCCTTGCTCACCTTCTGTTTCACGTTTAAAATGGAAATTAAATATAAATGAAATGTTGGTCCGAGGCTGTCTGAAATGAATTAGATTGAAAGGATAAGGAAGATATAGCTCCTAAGTATTTCTTGATTAAAGCTTAAAGGAAATGGGAACCAGGGAGAGGAATGGGAACAGTATATTTGGTGTCTTGTGTTGTATGAGGTTTATATACAGATTATGCTGTTCTGGTTCAAGGTGCAAAATTTTATCCCCCAAAATACCACTACCACTTGGTAGATGTGCCTTATGACTGATTTCCTTACATTTTTCTTATATTGTCCATCTTTTTATCTTATTCTACTTTCTGGGAGAATATTTAAAATTTATTTTCTACCCAGTCTATGGACATTTTTGTTTCTGCTATCATATCTTTAATTTTTAAGAGCTGTTCCCTGATCTCCCACCACCCCCCCATAACATACTCTTCTCACTTCATCTGAGGATATTAAAGGGGTATTTTTTTTTGAATTTTCTTTGTATCCTTACATTATCTCTTTTCCACCTGAATTCCGTGTGTGTGTGTGTGTGTGTGTGTGTGTGTGTGTGTGTGTTCTGGATTTTATCTTTTCTCACTCTACTGATGATTCTGAATGCTTTGCATCTAGAATCTCATTTAATCTTTACAACAACCTTATGAAGTAGAAATCTTACCGTTCTATTTAACAGATAAGAACAGTGAGCTGAAGAAAGGCTAATAAACCTGTCCACAGTCACACACTTAGTAAATGTTGGAATCAGGACGTAAGCCCAGGCCCACAATCGCAAACATCTTGAGTCTTGTCTGCTCATGTGTATCGAAGTACGAAGCGCCAAGACACTATGTGAAAACGGTGTGTGCATAGCTGGAGCCCCTCAGCTGCTGGGCTTCCGTCGGGGTCCAGGGCAGGAACCAAATGATCTCCTGAAGGGTCCTGTCCTGGCATCTGTAGACGTCTCCTCGGAGAGAAACCCTTTGGTGGCTTGTGTTGTGGGATTGCGTGTCTGGGGAAGGGGCTGGTGTCACCACTGTTCAGTATGCAGATGGCTTTCGGCCTAGTGGTTCACGCTTTCCCTCCACTGTGCCTGGTTTTCCCACATTTGGAGGCTTCCTTATCTTATTTTTCTAGAACATAAAACGTCGTGCTAGGGCTTCCCTGGCGGCACAGTGGTTGAGAGTCCGCCTGCCGATGCGGGGGACGCGGGTTCGTGCTCCGGTCCGGGAAGATCCCACATGCAGTGGAGCGGTTGGGCCCGTGAGTCATGGCCGCTGAGCCTGCGTGTCCGGAGCCTGTGCTCCGCAACGGGAGAGGCCACAACAGTGAGAGGCCTGCGTACTGCAAAAAAACAAAAAACACGTCGTGCTTCTGTGGTGATGGGGGAAGGGTTGTCACCTGGCTACATAGGGTGAGAGAGGAGAACTGGGGGTCCACGTCTTCCACATATAGGCTTTCAATTGGCCCCATTTTCTTCCCATCCCTCAACCCATCTTTAGTGGTGTGTGCTGCTCCTAGCTCCTGAGTCTACCCTAAATTCTGAGGTGTAAATTTGTGTATTAGTTTCCTATTTCTGGTGTAACAAATTACCACAAACTTAATGGCCTAAAAAGACACAGATTTATTATCTTACAGTTCTGGAGGTCAGAAGTCCAAAGTGAACCTTAATGGGGCTACAATCAAGGTGTTGGCAGGGCTGCATTCCTTCTGGTGGCTCCAGGGCAGAATACATCTCCTTGCTTTCTCTGGCTTATAGAGGCTGCTTGCATTCCTTGGCTTACGGCCCCTCATCACTCCAACCTCTGCTTCCCTCATCACATCTTGCTCTGCCTCTCCTTTCTCCACCTGGATAATCCAGACCACTATCTCCATCTCAAGATCCTTAACTTAATTTCATCTGCAAAGTCCCTTTTGCCATGTAAGGTAACATATTACAGTTCTGGATGTTAGAACATGGATGCGGGTGGATTTAGTTTCCCACAATCCGCGGGCTTCTGCCTTTCTCCTCTGCAGCCAGTTTGTTTGCATTTTGCTTGCCTGCAGTCAGGTACCACTTGTCTATCTGCTTTTCATCCTCTGCAATGTGGTTGACATGTCCTGTCTTCTGTTGTCTCCTCTTCCATACTCTATTTTTATGGGTTTATACCTTTAACAGTCTTCTACTCTCATTTTCCAGGCATGTCAGATTTCCATTTTTAACCGGAAATCCTCATTCACTTTACAGATAAGAAATTTCAGATGCAGCGACATTACATGACTTGCCTGAAGTCATAAAGATAATTAGTGGCAGAAAATGAATCTTTGTTTAAGAACAGAAACAATTCCAGTAAGACAAAGAAGACGGAACTTCAAAGTTGAAATAGCTCGCTGGAAAGAAAACACATTCGTGCCTATTGAAAGATTTAGGGTGTTATTTTCCTAATCAAGAGATTTTCAGAGCTGACTTCTTTGTTATCGTTTCAAAGATAGGAATGTGGCTCATGTCTCACAGAACTATTGAGAGTTAATGATACAAGTTTCTCTGAAAGACTTAGAGTGCTTCTGTATACATATAAGCAAGCACATTGTTTTTCAGTGAAAGCTAGCAATATCTTCTCAATGTTCATTTATAAAAAAAGTCAGACAAGTGTGAGTTACATATGGGCAAGAAATAACTTGGAATTCAATTTAATTAATTCCTAGAACATTGTTCAGAGGACTGATCTACATTTTCAAGCCAGAGTTGACTAAATTCTCTGTTCCATAATTCAATAAATAAACTAAGCTTTCACTTGAGAGAAAGAAAACTGTAAAGTGGGGAAGAAAACAAAAAATATTTCTAGGCATCTGTTCACTTTGGTGTGTTCTAAAATAGAATTTCCAGGCAGAAAATGCAATTATAATTGGTAAGGGTATGTAGACCCCTATACTGAAGAATGTTAACTAGCTTTCTCCCTTACCCGAGTGCCTTTCAGTCTAAAATGAAAGACTTATGTCTTTATCTGCCTAGAGATTTGTAAAGAAGGGGAGATGAAGCCAAACATAGAAGTAGAGAGGTAGATATTGAAATATCTCTATGAATGAAAAAGAGTTCATGACTTTGCTCTTAAAATAAACCTTTGATTTTGAGCGGCCTTATCACTGTCTTGATGATTTCTCCACAACAAGGTTCATTCACTCTTCCTTTCCCGTCTCGGATGGGCATTATCACATTCTATAACCCGTTTTTGTGCAACAGGAGACCACAGTTCAGAGCACAGTTAGTCACTCACTGCGGAGAAGGATAAAGCCTGGGAGTCCTGGGCCGACCGTTATTTTAGTGTCTTGCTAAACGCACATTCCATGGCTCTCAGGTCATGGCCGTAGATGATTACTAGTCACCTAATTCCTGTCATATTCCAAAAGGAATGACCCTAGGATTCAAATTTATTTCTAAGTTGAGACTCGACTCTGCTTTTTTGTTTAACTGTAGACTACAGTTCTTGCACTGAACTAACAGATGAGGAAAAGAGAATACCAGCATGCTGAGAGGAAGGAAAATAAGTTCACCAAAATCTCTTGGTTTTCACTCAAAGTCCATGTATGGATGAAGGTAGACACCAGGGCTGGTTTGGGTTTCTCTGTGGAAATAGCGGTAGGTGGTGGACTCTGCTCAGCTAACTGGGATGTGATGGAGTTGAGGACTCACTATCCCGAAATACGGCATGTTGGCATGTTGAATATTTTATGCTGAAGGAGTTTGAGAAAATGGCAGAAGCAGGAAGGTCACCTTGACCTTCTCCCCTGACACAGGTCATAAAACTCTCAAGTGAGAGGTGCCCTCCCTGGAGGAAAGTAACATCCTTATTTCTGAAGACAAAGGGACACCAGAAGAATCTAAACAAACAGCTCTTTGCTAAATTTCCCCCAGTTTGCTACACTTACGTCATGCTATGTGACCTATCATATTGCTACATGACTATCTACTCTACATTAACCGAGCATAAATATTCTCAGGTTTAACCGTTCCTTTAGGTCTTCATTTCCTCATGAGGACTCCATGCCATGTAAAACATGGGATAAATGTGTATGCTTTTCTCCTGTTAATCGGTCTTTGTCAGTTTAATTTGCAGACCCAGCCAGGGACCCTAAGAGGATCAAGGAAAACTTTTTCACTCCCTGTAGGTGAATCTTTGAGTCAGGGCACACTTGGTATTTTCGAAGATGTTAATGCTTCTGCCTAAGGAAGAAAGAAGATAAACACAGGAAAAGAATGCCCAACTTTAAACACTTTTCTGTAGAACTAGCCGTTCTTTGACTTGCCTTGTCCCATTGACAGATTGACCAAGCACAATGAGTTCATGTGCTTAAAGTTGAACAGAATTATCAGAAGAGCTGTTTTATCTACATACATTTTAAGAGCAGGAATGCAAGAGTATCAGGTTATTTAATGGTTAGTCTTTAACTTCTCTTCCCCCACCCGCTTTGGTCTAGGCTTTCTGTGTGTAAGTTAAAGAAGCTAGTTTGCTGTAGCTCGGAGAAAAGATTAGAAAATTTTCCTTATAGCTTTTCGTGTCCGCAGACTCCCCAGATAAGAATGATAATAACTAATAACACTCAGTGCTCATCATGGGCCATGGACACTTCGAAGGTCTCTGCTTCTTGTGACAACTCTATGGAATATGTCCATATAATCCCCACTTTATAGAGAGAAAATGGAGGCAAAGAAAGTTCATTCACTTGCCCCAGGTCACACAGCAAGGACGTGGCAGAGAACAGATTTGAATCCAAGCATTCTGATATCTGCAACTTTGCTTTTGACCAGTATCCATACAGCCTTGTTAAAAGAGGGAAGAAGTAAAGCAATATTCTTTCATAGGCCTGGTGCTTTAGTCAAACTTGATTAGATGTTCTTCCTGTACACATCTTATAATTTCTCAACTCTGTACCTTTACTCATGTTTTTCCCTGTTCAAAATGCCTTTTAAACTATATTTTCTTCTGTTCTGTTAGCCACCGCCCCCTCCCCCCGAACCCCAGCACAAACAGTATCCAGTTCAAGAGCTTTCCTAAGCCCCTTAGTAGGAATTAATCTCTTTTTCTGGATTTCTGAGGCGTTTTATGTTTTCCTCTTTACTAGTACTTATTATTCTCTACTTTTTATTTACTTCATCTTCCCTATTAAATTGTAAATTACTTGAAAACAGAGCCACTTATTTTTGCATCCTTTTATGTTCCTGGCGTAGGCTGTGCCCATGGTAGATGCTCCCAAGTTTCTTTGATACGACCAGTAAACATTTCCAAATGGGGCGTACTTCACTTTAGGGAAGATTGAAGCCATGGGCGATGATTCACAAACACCTTTTTGTGTGTCTAGACATGATCGCCTCCTGTATAGTTGTCTCATTGGGTCAGTGATGTTATTTTCAGAAAGAGATCCGTGGATATAGTTACGGGCTTGAAGTTTATTTAATGGCAAAAAATAGATTTTCTGAGATGGGTATGTAAGGCAAGAGAGAACACGGATTAGACAGAGATATGGCTTCCCCAGTCTTCCAAAATTTCCTACAGGGAATGGCTCTTTTACAGAGCATGGAAGAGGCGGTAGGGGAGGCTAGTAGGGACTGCTCAGTTGTCCTCCTGTTATGTGGAGTGTTGTCAATTAAAGCAAGGAAATAAATTTTGGCCAAATGATGAGACACTAGTAAGGACGAGCCCTGGCCTGCTCAGTTGTTGGCTTCACTTCATTCAACCCGTGTTTTTGCCTGAATATGCTTTTGTGTTTGCATTTGCTTTTTCATTTCTCCTTCTCTCCCTCCCATTTCCTTATCAAACTTTCATTTTCATTCTGATGAGCTTTCCTCCTTATACCCAGTGTTTATTCAGAGGTCTGCTGCTCTTAGGACTATTTTGTCTTTCCAACATCCTGGGAACGTTTTCCCTCGCTGGTTTTTCTCCTGCTTCAGTTGTCTTTTTTTGGTCCCATTTCATTATATTATATATATATATTTCAAGATTGTAGCCTGAGTCAATAGTGGGAACACTTTCTTCTCTGCAGCTCTCCTCCTTCCCTCAGAAAAACATCTCCCAGTTTGAATATGAACAGGGTCTGCAAAGAAAAACCTGTAACTTCAAAACATTAAGGAAATGAGAAGGGGAGAGCTGGATGTTGGTGATCAGGAGGGCAAGTAAACAACGTATCATCCTGAAAAACCTTCAATAATCTTGGGGCAAGTGCCTGTTTTGTGACAAATGACACTGAAGGAAGTAGGAGAGAGGGTACTTAACTCTTAAGATATTGCCTTGTCTCCTTCCAAACCATCAAAAATGATAGGCAATACAGTCTTGTCTATGGAAAGGAGATGATTTTGTTGCATAGTGCAATATGTTTTTGTCAAGTGCTTTAAGACTTCCGTGATTTTAAAAATGAATTGTTGCTTTAGAGAAATTTGTTTTGAATGGTCCTACTGAAAAAAGAATTCATATAACCAGTTTCTTTTTTTTAAATTTTTATTTTATATTGGAGTATAGTTGATTTACAATGTTGTGTTAGTTTCAGGTATACAACAAAGTGATTCAGTTATACAAATATCATATGATATCACTTATATGTAAAAAAATAAAAAAGATACAAATGAACTTATTTACAAAACAGAAACAGACTTAGAAAACATGGTTAACCAATTTCTTTAATCAGGTCACTTTTCTGCCATGACGAGAGTATATAAGTTTCACCTGATAACAAGCATACTTCATTTTCCACTGTGGTAGAATTCTGTATGACTTGGTTTCCTGCATGAAATTGGCTACAGTTTGGTTCAAAACACCTGCCTAAAATGAATACATCACAAGTAATAAAAGTTTGATGTCATATGACTGGCTTTCCATTATGTTTCCCATTAGAATTCATTAAACAAAACTGTTTCGGAAGAGTCACGCATTCGTGTCTTAGACCCAGGCTTTTACTGGCCATTTTTCAGGCCTTAACTCTTGGCTGTGCTGGTGCTCAGGGGCACGTGGAAGTCTTGCCTAATGTGGTCAGTGAGACTGGAGAAGGAAGGAGACATCCTTCATTCTTTCCAAATATTGAACACTTTAGGGAAGTGGGCGAGTGTAACATCTCTACATATGCCACTTGGCATTGCCAGCAGTGTTTTTTTAAATACACAAACTAGGTTGGGGTTAACAGATATAAGCTTTTATACATAGAATGGATAAACAACAAGGTCCTACTGTATAGCACAGAGAACTATATTCAATATTCTATGATAAACCATATTGGGAAATAATATTTTAAAAAAAGAAAAAAATATATAATAGAATCACTTTGCTGTACAGCAGAAATTACACAACATTGTAAATCAACTATAGTTAATACATACATACACAAACTTGTAAACTGTTACCAAGAGATGGGTTTCTTATGTTTCAGTGTATATGCTTTAGTATACACTGGGAATGAAAGCATGTAACCCAGATTGGGACTTGAACCCACGCTCTTTTGACTGAGATCATACCTGGTCTCAAGGCTTAATGAAGCTCACGTTCTTGACGTCTCATTGCAGAAAGAATTCAGTGAGAGACAGTGATAGGTAAGAAGTGGATTTATTTAGAGAGAAACACACTCCACAGGCAGAGTGTGGGCCATCTCAGAAGGCGAGAAAGGCACCAGGGTATGGGGTTGTCAGTTCTTATAGGGGTGGGTAATTTCATAGTCTAATGAGTGGGAGGAGTATTCCAGCTCTTTTGGGGAAGGGGCGGGGATTTCCAGGAATTGGGCCACCTCCCACTTTTTGACCCTTATGGTCAGTCTTGGAACTGTCATGGCGCCTGTGGGTGTGTCATTTAGGTGATGTGTTTCCAAGAGCTTATACTGAGGCTCAAGGTCTAGTGGAAGTCAACTCGTCTGCCATCTTAGATCTATTTGGTTCTAATCAGTTTATGTCGTGTCCTCAGGCTATGTCATTCTTTTAAAGGTTGTGCCCTGCCCCCTTCCCTCCGTTTCAGGAGTATATGCTAGAAATGAGAAATCTCTCTTCACTTCACGGACCTAGGGGTATAATTCTAATTGGTAGGAACTAAAAAGAGTGGCTGAAGAATAGAGTGAGATCATTTAGCACAGCAAGGTGGATGTTTCCAGTTGGGTGTAAGAGTCAAAGGAGTGCAAGTAATATTTTCAGGGCAGCCAATGAAGCCAATGACTGGTGTAGGCCTGACATGAAATAAGGAAAAGGAACCCAAATGAGGGTGATGAAGAGCAGTGGCTGTGCAGGGCTTCTATCTCTGGGGTGCCTGGCTAATTTTATCAGAGAGAGTGAGAGGCAGGTATTCAACAAATACTGAGTTCAGAATCAGATTTCCATACGACTGGCTGGAACCTTTATCAGGGTTCAGGAATTGACAGAACTCCTTTGTAATGAGAGACATTGACAAGTTTCATACCATTTTAGCTGAAGTCAGAGGTCACTTAGTGGTCTAAAACTAATGAATAAAAAACACACAAAGTACTTTTAGTGAGTATCTCTTACTTTTAAAAATAGTCCGTTTTCAGGATTTTACTTCGTCATGAACGTTACAGATTTTGGAGAATCTCATCATCCAGATGTTTAGAACGTTTTCTTTCCAGTGTTTAAAATTTTTTCTTGTGCGTATATGTGTATATAGATACTTTATCAATTATTCTTTAAATCCTACTATACACATTTAGGTTGATTTTTGACTTTTAAGTGTTAAAACTATGATGGCGTGAGCAACTTTTTGCATAAAGCTTTGTGTTTAAAATTATGTCTTTAGGCAGAATGACTGTAAATAGAATCGTCACTTTAAAGGCTATAAGCAATTTCAGGTCGTTGACGCATATTACTGTTTTTGCTTTCCCAGAAAGGGTAAATTAATTTACGCTCTATCAGCCAAAGAGAATTGCCCACTCCCCTGTATCCTTATCAGCAGTGGGCATTATCTTCTTTTATTAATCTGTGCTAAGTTGGTTATTATCCTTTTAATTTGCATTTTGTGTTCTTACTTAGATTGAATATTTTTATATACGTTTATTGACCCCTTACATTTCCTTTTTGAAAAATTTTACTCCCTGTTGAAATGTGGGAAAATGGTCCTGATACATTTCATCTGCTCATTAAGAGTTCTTAGTTTTTTCTTTTCTTTTCTTTTTTTTTTTTTAAGAATAGGAAGACTAGTTCTTATAATGATTCTGCAGATCTGAATATAGTGAGGATTTTAGCTTAATTCTGATTGATGTTACCTTAACTCTCACAACAATTACAACCCATCTCCAGGATGATCAAAAGCATGTGTTAAATGCCTGCCTTCACATGGCATTGTGTTAGGGGCAAAGTAAAAGCAGTTTATCCAGCCACATGTCCTGTGAGCTCCCAAGCTTGGTCCTTGTTGAAATAATAGCTGGTAAATTACTGCATTCATTTTGAAAAGGAATTACTCAGTGCCCAGTATCTGGAGATATAAATGAGTACTTTGGTGACCTTGAGATTCAAGTGACTTTACATACTCCCCTTATTTCTCCCCTGCTTTTCAGCTTTGCCGTACAACATTGTACCCTGAAAGGCAGATGCAAAGTGAAAACCATCCGCCAGGCATCCACAGTTTCGTGTCAATTACCCTCCCACCTAAAGATATGTTACTCACCACCCAGAATGAATAAGGAACCCCAGCTTTAAATAAAAGAATTTTTGTTTCAACTTTGACAACACTTCCCACTTAAACATTCCTCCCTACCCACTCAGTTGAATATCTCTCTGGATTATGAGAATGTTACTAGGTTCCAGCCCCTTGACTTTGAGCTGTGAGCTTCTTCAACCTTGAACTGAAAACTTCCTCTGGGTTGTTGGCTAGTGAATGTCTTTCCAAAGCCATCCAAGCAGTGCTGCCACAGGAGAGCTATTTTAAGGTCTCTCTTAGAGTCCAAGATGTATTTCTGTGCTCCAGCAGAGACTCTTAACGCCTCTGTGTTTGTGGCCAGACAGGTCACCCAGTGCCTGGGATCCCATATTGTTAATGCAGCAAACAGAGATGCTGACCACCCTGGGCTGAGCACGCCAGGGCTGCTGGCCCGAGCAGGGATCCACCGAGCCAGATTGACCCGTACCCTGACCCTTGTTGACCACAAGACTTCAGCCACATCCCTTAGCTTCACTTTCCTTACGGGCAAAATAAGGGAAGCAGGAGCAGATGGAACAAAGGTTTCTCCCATCTGTACAGATGAATGACTCTGACTCTGCCAGCCTTTGTAAACTTAATTTTTTTTTTTACTTCTTAATCCTTTTACCCCAGAACATTAGTAAATTATTTTAATAAACATTTTAGACTTCCTAGTGTGTGCCAACCATAAGCATAAATCAGGAATTTACTTTTTCTTCTACAGAGCAAGTAAAAATTTCCTTAAAGATATAAAGAATCAGAGAGGCTCTGCAATCACATGGTGATGTCATAGTTTGCAGCTTTGGGCTGTGAGGCTGTGAACCTAGATGGAGGTGGGGCCACAACAGGAGATACAGCCAGAGAGAACGTTAAGGTATTGTGGCTGAAATTCGGCCTCTGTACACGGGTACCAAATTGAATCTCGGAGACAGTTTTGGGTGAAGTAGAAAAGAATAGTTCTATTGCTTTGCCAGGCAAAGGGGGCCACTGTAGGCTAATGCCCTCAAAACTGTGTGTCCCGACCTGGAGGGGGCAGTGAGGAGCTTTATGGTAATAGTTCAAAGAGGAGGGCATGATCAGCTTGTGTGAGACAATTGGGAGTCTGCATCATCAACCTCCTGGTTCCAACTGGTCTGGGATCTATGTGCTTGTGGGCAGCATACAGTTAATTTCTCCCACCTGTTGGGGGTTTCAGTATCTGCAAAACAGCTCAAAGATATTGTTATGTATATCCCTTGAGGGGGAACCAGGACCCTGCCCCAAGGTTGTGCTATTGTTTCTTTTTCTTTTTTCTTTTTTCTTGCGGTATGCGGGCCTCTCACTGTTGTGTCCTCTCACGTTGCGGAGCACAGACTCCGGACGCGCAGGCTCAGCGGCCATGGCTCACGGCCCCAGCCGCTCCGCGGTATGTGGGATCTTCCCGGACCGGGGCACGAACCCGCATCCCCTGCATCGGCAGGCGGACTCTCAACCACTGGGCCACCAGGGAAGCCCTCTTTTTTTTTTTTAATCTCTTTATTGGAGTAAAATTGCTTTACAATGTTGTGTTAGTTTCTGCTGTACAACAAAGTGAATCAGCTATGTGTATACATATATCCCCATATCCCCTCCCTCTTGAGCCTCCCTCCCACCCCCCTAGGTGGTCACAAAGCACCAAGCTGATCTCCCTGTGCTATGCAGCAGCTTCCCACTAGCCATCCATTTTACATTTGGTAGTGTATATATGTCAGTGCTACTCTCTCACTTCAACCCAGCTTCCCCTTCCCCCCTGCAGAACACTATGACATAAATCACAGCAAGATCCTTTTTGACCCACCTCCTAGAGAAATGGAAATAAAATAAAAAATAAACAAATGGGACCTAATGAAACTTAAAAGCTTTTGCACAGCAAAGAAAACCATAAAACAAGACAAAAAGGCAACCCACATAATGGGAGAAAATATTTGCAAACGAAGCAACTGACAAAGGATTAATCTCCAAAATATACAAGCAGCTCATGCAGCTCAATATCAAAAAAACAACCCAATCCAAAAATGGGCAGAAGACCTAAATAGACATTTCTCCAAAGAAGATATACAGATTGCCAACAAACACGTGAAAAGATGCTCAACATCACTAATCATTAGAGAAATGCAAATCAAAACCACAATGAAGTGTCACCTCACACCAGTCAGAATGGCCATCATCAAAAAATCTAGAAACAATAAATGCTGGAGAGGGTGTGGAGAAAAGGGAACCCTCCTGAACTGTTGGTGGGAATGTAAATTGATACAGCCACCATGCAGAACAGTATGGAAGTTTCTAAAAAAACTAAAAATGCACTATTGTTTCTTGATTGTTCCTCCCTTGTCTCTGCATCCCCTCCCTTCCCTGATTAGCAACTGTTTGAACCTGCCCTGGAACACAGGGAAGGTCCTGGAGACTGAATGAAGCCTATTTCCTGCCAAAAAGTAACAGGGGACACAGAAAGGCTTTTGTGCCCAGGAGCCCCACAGGGTCCTGCTAGGGTTCAGTATGAAGGGGCCGCAGCTTTCATAGAGAAGGTGTTAGAGGAGGACAGCGAGAGGATGTGACTGATGGTTGGCCCTTGAGCTGGGCCAGGGCAATTAGACACCCCTCACCCCTGCCCTTGGAATGTACAATACATTCTGCCTACCAGTGCCACACAAGGAGCTGTATCCTTGAGAGACTTGTTGTCAAGACCATGTGGCTGAATATATAACTGAACCCAGTTAAAGACACTATCTAAACCTTTAAGATTCTGGTGGGTGGGTGCAGAGATCTACTTGTCTTGTGGTCACACAAAACAAGCCTCTTATGTAAGTTCCCTTGTTTATTAACTCTACCACTTCCAATCTGGAGTGGTCTGCCTCTTTCTTTGGTCTCTCCCTCCCCTCTGTGTAAGAGGACCAGTTTACAAACCAACAGCAGTTCTGTATTTTCTCATTAAGAGAAGGAAATTTTGTATTATAAGACAAGATACTTCGTCAAAGTACAGGACTGGCAGCTTTCCTCCCCAAAGCTATGACAAAAGCAGACATAGGGGTACAGATGACACATTGGAAACTAGAATAGCACTGGGAAACAGAACCAGTGACCTGATGACAGAACTCTACAGTTTATTCTGAATGAAGCGTGAAATGATTTGAAACATTTAGGTGTGTAACAAATTTGTAAGTAGCTGATCTAAGGTGTGGTTTGGTTCCTTCGTTTATAAACTGCCAATGCTAGCGTTCTATTTAAATATAGTTGGAGCTGAAGAATGTAATCATAGGTAGAAGCAACCGTCTGGTTAGTATTCTAAGTTCCAGGAATGACCGACAGACAGTAGCTATCTTGGGCACTCATGTTATCCAAATCAGGGACCCTGCTTAAATTGGCACCTGCCAGGGTGCTTCCATGAATCTATCTATATGCACACTTACCAGGTTTATCTTGTCAAGGCAATATTTGGAAAATTGGTCGACTATGAATAGGAATCCAAAGTGTAAAATATCTGGCGGATAAGCAAATGTTTCTCTTATCTGTGCTTCTTATGTATCTGTTGCCAAGAGAGTGAACAAGCATGGACTGCTAGCAGTCTCTCTGCATTAAAATCAACCCTGAGGAATCTATAGAGGTGAGAGAGAAATGGAGAGTTCAGGAACTAAGAAAATAAAATAAACATGAGAAACCCTCAGAGAAGTCAAAGTCTGTATCGAGCTGGTACAAGTGGAGAGAGCTTCTGAGGATGGAGGGCTGCGGAAGGTGGGGAGAGCGTGGGTGAGAGGAAGCTTTTTAAGTGCAACTTGGACTTTTCCCTGCGTTTAAGACTAAGCCTACTTCACAGCAGTCAGTGGCTGCAGCCAGACACGGAGGCCCTGTGCCTCCACTCCAGTGTCCAGGCAAGCACCAGCTCTGCTCATTGAGGAGTTGATGAGAGCAGCTGCTGGGAGCTGGAATCGTCTAAAGACTCATTCACTCCCATGTACGATGGTCGATGCTGGGCTTTTGGCTGGAACACCAGCACGTGGCCTGAACTTCCTCATAACATGGTGACTGGGTTTCAATGGAGAGATCCAGTTAGAAAGTGTGTTACCTCTTCTGGAAGTCAGACATTCTGCTCTGTTCTATTTGCTGAGACAGTTACAAACTTCTGCCCAGGTTCAAGAGGTTGGGAAATAGATTCCACCTCTCGATGCGAGAGTAGCAAAATTCTAGGAGAGTACGTAGCATTGGAAATATTACTGCAGACATTTTGGGAAGACAAACTTGCCGTATTCAGTCTCTTCTAAATAAGGACCAGAAACTAGACAACAATGTCATCTATATCAGGGGGTTAGAACCAATAGAAGAAAATTTAAATTTAAATTCAGGGGCAGAAGCCCACCAGAAGTCTATTGTAGATGAGGAATTCCGACATCTCCTAGGAGAGAACTGATTCCAAGGGGAGAATGTCAGGCAGACAAACTGCTGAGGAATATACTACTCCCCACGGTGATTAGAAACTAATTTTGAACACAGTTTCATGGATTGTTCTTGTCAAGGATAACTCAGGGATAAAGCATCTAGAGAAGGAAAAAAAGTTTATTAAGATTGCAAGAAAGATCAGGCTTTAAAAGGACTGGCTCACAAACTTAAGAATACAGTGAGTATTTAAAGAAAAAAAATCCCCACGAGGTTATCAAGGTGACCTTGTTTATCAATTAGCTCTAGTCAGTATGCTGTGCGACAAGCTACTGCAAATCCCAATGGCTTCGTAAGCATATGAGCTGGTCAGCTGGGGCTAGTTAGCTCTGGTTTGGATTTGGCTGGTGACTCCAAGTTTTAATATGGGCTCAACTCTGCTCCAAGTGTCTCCTATCCTATCCTCCGTGGTCCAGTGGGCTAGCCAGGACATGTTCTTCTCAGGTGATGACAGAAGCTTGTGGGTGAGTGGATGTCTCTCAAGGACTGGGGTCTAAATTGGCAAACTGTCACTTTCGACTCATTGGTCAAAACAATCTATGTGGCCATTCCTAACATCAATAGTGCAGGAGAGTATACTCACCTTCAGAGGGTGAAACTCCAAAGCCACATGTCAGAAAGTAAGGATGGAGAGAGGGATGAAGAACTGAAAACAGTAGTGCATTCTACCACACTGACTGTTCATGGTGGAAAACAGCAATTTTTCTCACCTTATTTCCAAACCACAAACATTGTGGTGCGTGCAGACACACACGCATTATTTCCAGACATCAGTATTGCAAAAGTAACAAAGTACATTGTTTTAGTTTGTGTGTCAGTATCTTGTGCTCAAGGCTCAAGGTTTCACTTATTTTGGAGTCTAGAACTAAATAAGGAAATCCTTTTTACATGTTTTCTTCTTGATTTCTTTTGGAAGTTATTACTTTTTTTTCCCCCCTGACTATACGATGTGATGGTCATGCTTCTCCATAAAGGTAGTAGGTATCTGTTCCACGCAGAGAATGCCTGTCTAAACCTGACATGGGGGGTTAGGGGCCATATAACATAAGTCTGGAAAAAAGTTGGCTGGAATCAGGTTGTGACTTATATGTGTATCAGGCTAAGGAGGTTGACTTTCCCTTCTGAGAAGTCATCTGAAAGCTTTGACTACATCAGATTTGAATATATCAGGTTTAAGTTTTAGAAACCTGACCCTAATGACAATTGAAGAAAGACCAAGTGTAGCTTGATGCAAGGTAGATGATGCTTATTGTTCTAAAAGAGAAATACAGCAATGGGAGAGCTGAGAGCAGAGACATTAATCCCAACGGTGAGATTTTTGGGGAAGACCACTAAATAAGACAGGAATCAAAGGACTTTGATAAATTGAAAACACGTGATGGGAGAGAGAAGGCAAGCAAGGAAGAAGGTAGAACATTCATTTATTCAGCAAATATTTAATGAGTGCTACTAGGTTCTGGACAGTGTATTAGGTATGGGGAATGTAATTTTGGACCAAACCAAAAATATTTTCTACCATTAAAGAGTTTATATCTAGTGGAGAGTTAGACATTAACCAGACATTAACACAAATAAACTTAAAACTGCAACAGTGGACTTCCCTGGGGGCGCAGTGGTTAAGAATCCGCCTGCCAATGAATGGGACACGGGTTTGAGCCCTGGGCTGGGAAGATCCCACGTGCCGCCCAGCAACTAAGCCTGTGTGCCACAAATACTGAGTCTGCGCTCTAGAGCCCGCGAGCCACAACTACTGAAGCCTGCGTGCCTAGAGCCTGTGCTCCACAACAAGAGAAGCCACGGCAGTGAGAAACCTGTGCACTGCAACAAAGAGTAGCCCCCACTCGCCACAACTAGAGAAAGTCCGTGCAGCTATGAAGACCCAACGCAGCCAAAGAAAAGCCCCCAAGAAACAAAAAACTGCAACAGTAACAAGCCCTGTGATGGACGGATACACAGTGCTAAGGGATTCTCCACAAGGAGTTTGCCCTGGTTAGGTTAGGGAGATCAGGGAATTCTTTCCTTAGGAAGCAACACAGAAGCAGGGGTTAACTAGGTAAAGAGAGAAGACTAACCATGTGCCATATGTTTCCTAAATGGTTTACATGTATCAAATCTTGTCGTTTTCAGAGTGACTCTGATACAGACTGTTATTTATCCCCATGTTACAGATGCTGAAACTGCCGTTCCCAGAGAGTTTAAGGTTATACAGCTAGTAAACTGTGCACCTGGCATATGAGCCCCAATCGCTGTTGCAGTGCTCCAGTTCTCTCTGTTATTATACCATCTCCTTAAATAAGGAAGAGAATCCAGGCAGGAGAAATGACATGTTCAAGGTTCTGGAAGAGGCTTGCCTGTCTGGAGTGAGGAGCTGAAACTAGACCATGTGACACGAGCAAAAGTAGCAAGGAACAGAGTGAGACAGGAAAGGTGGCTAAAAACCACTGATCCAGGGCTTTGGAGTGTATGTGAAGGACTTTTGTTTAATGAGCAATTGTAAGATACTGAAGCATTTTAAGCAGTGAAGTCATATTTTTAGGTATTACTTTTTAAACTATTTTGACGAGGGGTTGGGGGAACAGGGTAGATCCAAATGGACCAATTTGGTGGCTGTTTTCGTTTGTCTAGTAGGAAGTGATGGTAGTTTAGAAAAAGCTGCTGTTGCAAGAGATGGGCAGCTGTGGGTGGATCTTAGCTTTTTAGCAGGTACGATTGCTTGGGCTCTGTGAATTGAATAGCAGAGGGACAGGGGAAGGGGAAGAAAGGTAAGAATGACTTCTTGTTTCTGGCTTGGGCAACTGAACACTTGGCACCAATGAGGACAGACTTGCTTGATGGATTATTTTGGGGACTGGGGCGAGGTCAGCTCACACGCGTGGGGCTGGGATGTGGGGAAATGAGAAGCAGGCTAGGATGACTGTAGCAGAGAGTGCCCTGCTTGTCTGTGGCTTTTCCTCTTACTGCTGCAGATTGGCAATTGACAGTTGTCACAAAAATATAGAAGCAACTAAAAATAGGAAAAGAAATTGCCTTCCTCTGGCTGATAAATTTAGATATAGAGATAAGAATCACTTTGCTAAGCTCAGGTATATTCCTAGATACATGAGATTTTCTAGTCTTGGTAATGTAATCCAAGCAGTAGAAAAACCGTAAAGCTGAATAATGTCAAGTAATTTTGATTCAAATGTTAGTTATATGTTTTCATTATCTAGAGCTTGATGAAATATAGGGCTCTGGGATTAGATGGTATCTCAAAGGATTAAACATTCTTCTTTTTCTACAAGCTCAAATGCATTCGTATTGCCACAGACCACCTTATTTTAAAAATAAGCCATGGGAAGAAACAGCCATGGGAAACTATCATTTATTTACTTATAGGCAAATAGTATTTGCTTTCCAAAAGGGAGAAAATAAATTTTGCAAGCTCTTTTTTGTATGAAAATCATATTGATTGGAAGAAATATCTTGCCTTAAAGGGCAGACCTGCTGTTGCAAAAATTTAATTAAACTTAAAAGTGCCATGAAATGCAATTGAACATTTCAAGCAAGTAGATTGGAAGAGAAACTTCAGGTAATAAATAGGATACTAAATGTATTGATATTTCAAAGTGAAACTCAGATATAAAAGAAACTGCCCCATTAGAAACTATTTTTAATTAGGCTTTACTTTTGACTCACTTGTAAGCCAGTTAATAAGGGTATTTAAACCCATAAATTTAATTTTGCTTTTGCACCCTATTCTTGAGACAGTAAATTATCATAAACTGTTAACGCATGGAAGGTTATTTTCTAACTCTTGATTATATTCACTGTTAGAACTTTACAGCTCAATGAAAAACACAGTCTAAGCAGTTTTTCAATGAATTTGGGTCACACAGACAGATAATGAAGATGATTTAGGCCATTGGTTCTCAACAATGCCATTATGACCCCCAAGGGATTTTTTTTTTTTTTTTTAATTTGAGGCAGCATTTTAGGTTGTTGCAATGACTGTGGGACCTTCCTGGTGTTTGATGGGTGGTGCCTAGATGTGCCATATCCTGCCAAGTCCAGGACAGTTTCATAAACATATAATCCCACCATTCCCACCATATATAGCACTGCACAACCACTGAATATTCTATTGGTCATTCACATAGGTGTGAACCCCCTATGTAATGATCTAGGCCTAGAATGTAACTCAATTTTCTGTATCAACACAAAGTTTGATTTTTTCTTTGTTTGTTTTCAGAGCTTTAATATAAACTGAATTATCCAGATATGCTGCTACTGTAATGTATGTTAAAGAAAAATTGTATACTGTCTTAATTTTACAAAGATGTGATTTCCACTTTGATAAATTGTGTCATCAGTGGGAATGCCTGCTGCCTGTAGTAGCTAAATTTGAGCAACACACTTCAACTCATCAGTGTGGACTTACTGCTGTTCCCATTCATGGTGATTCTATGTACAGGAGCAAGACTTCTTCATTATGTCTTCCAGGGCAGTTGCAATATTGCAATGTCGTTGTGCCCAAGAATATATATTTTGAAATACCAGTTAGTTTATTGAATGTTGTTTTCTTTTTGATATATATATATATATATATATATATATATTTGGTAATGATAAGTATATGCAAGTTATTTTATCTATGCGAGTGTTCATAACAAAATGTATATTATAAAAGGAGAGTGTTAGGTCCAATAGGATTCATTGAGTTTGAACATCACACAAGCATATACGTGAATTATATCATTTTTAAAAGGCCAAGAAGAGACATTTGAACTCATGGTAGTCAGGGATTAGGTTACAGATGGTATAAACAAAAAAGTGAGATTGGAATATGGGTATTTGGTTGAAATAGCATATTCAAGTAAAAAAAATAGCAATGTTTTACATTGTACCATATATACATCAGAATATTTTAAAGGTGAGATAATATTTGGCAAATCATGCATAAATCTGCAAGTACTCAAATTTCTACCATTAAGTAGACACCGTATGTAAGTTTGGTTTGTACACTTTGGGTTATTTTTAAAACAGTTTATCTAAAGTTAAAATAAAACTGATTTTAAAAAATTTAGTGTTTGACATATAAGAAGGATATTGAAAATGTTAGTATTTACTTCAAAAATATATTTTTGAGCACTTGGAGCATTTTAATTGGTATAAATGTCACACAACACCAAAGACTTTGGAGGATGAGTCTTTTCAGCCAAATTGTCCAAGTTAAATCCTGACTTCATAACTTAAATGTTTAATATACATTATTACATATGTTATACGTAAGATATTTTAGTTTAGGCTGTATATTTGGAATATTTAAGACAAAAATATCCATTCCTTGTGCCAAATTTTTCTTCATTAAATTAACCTTACTAGTAATTTCAATGTACACTTTGCTTGCCTAGGAGATTCAGGTACTGAACAACTGGGTGAGACAAATGGGTTCTGAAATTTAACAGCTGAATTATGTGAAATTCTACCAAAGCTAATATTCAGACTGATAATAAATAACTTTGTAAAATAATAATATTGTAATTATTTAAGAAAATATGTAGTTCTTAAATCTCATGTATTCAACAGTCATGTAATCAATGTTGATATATAATCAACACCCCTAAACTTCCTTTCTTACGCTAAATTCACACTTTCAATATGTCAGCTGGACAATCAGTTTTTCAAAATGTTACACAAAGGTGACCAGTAATTATGCCATCTTTCTAAAGTTTCATCTGCTTACTAGCTGTGAAATCACATGCAATTTACTTTAAGCTTCAGTTTCAAATGGGATAATTACAGCATCTCAGAATGTTGCAGTTTTAAATGGATTAATGCATGCAAAGATGTTTTATTCAGTCCTAACATAAAATAAGTGCTCATAAAAATATAACATTCTGAATATTAATTATTAGCAATAGCAAAGGTCACAGTTATTTGGGTATTTTATTTTGCCCCTCTAAAAAAAACAGGAATAACAAAAAATGTTCATATTCTTGCTAAAATACTTAGTTTCACAAAATTGAAATAACTCAGACAATGCTGGAAATTATTAGCTGAAGCCTTAAAGTGCTGGGTCTTTAGCTACAAGCTCACATTCTTTGAACCCAAGCTCAAATCCACATACACTGAATTCATATGTGAAGGAAAATAAAATTAGAGGTCATATATAAGATATTGAGGATATATTTTTAAATATTATTTTTGAAAAATAATGTATAATTTGTGACTTTATAATATTTTTAGCTCTCAGAATGAAACTTTTCTCCTTTCAATATCAAATTTTAAACCATTTTTTCATGTTTTCAAGGAATGTATAACATATAACATTCCTATAATGTTTCAAGGAACAGCTTGTAAACTAACTACTAATTTTCCTTTTCATTTTTATTTACTTATTTTATTTTTTTATTTTTGGCTGTGTTGGGTCTTTGTTGCTGTGTGCGGGCTTTCTCTAGTTGTGGCAAGCAGGGGCTACTCTTCGTTGAGGTGTGCAGCCTTATTGCGGTGGCTTATCTTGTTGCGGAGCACGGGGGTCTAGGTGCGTGGGCTTCAGTAGTTGTGGCACATGAGTTCAGTAGCTGTGGTTCATGGGCTCTAGAGCACAGGCTCAGTAGTTGTAGGGCACAGGCTCAGTTGCTTTGTGGCATGTGGGATCTTCCGGGACCAGAGCTCAAACCTGTGTCCCCTGCATTAGCAGGTGGATTTTTAACCACTGCGCCACCAGGGAAGCCCTCCTTTTCATTTTTAACTCATAATTGTTCCAACAATCAAATTCTGTTGCTATTAGATTTGAATATACAAAAGGATCCAAGATAACATACATGTGCAAACAATTTCTTTGCAAAAATTTTAAAAACCAGCTTTCAGATGATGTTATGTAGGAGATCTTGTTTCTCATAGTCCTGCAGTATACTATTCGGAAATTCTATATTTTAAATAATGTGAAGCTTTCAAAAGCTTTAAAAAATTTGTTCAGCTATTTCATTTTGCTTTTATCTTCCTGAGGGATGAAGATGGAATTACCATTACAATTCAAAGCAGTACATTTTCCCCTAGGAGTCTGGTCCTACATGGCTTACAATGTGCCAAATTTTCCTGTATATTTGCATGCACTGAGAGATTCTATGGAAAATCTATTGAAACCTTTTCATACAGTGACACTGGAAATATTCTGATTCTTCAAGTCAAAATTCTTATGTGGCAATTTAAAAAATTGCTGAGAGAGACAATAATCTATGTATTATCTACTCATTATTTAAGTGAAAGGACACAATCAATGTGACTTAATGGTCCTGTTGGGAATAATGTAGTTTGACATAGAAAGTAAATGGTCAAGGTTTAATCAGTGAGCCTATTTCTAAGGGCCACAAGCAAATAGACTGACTTAAAATATGGGACAGCAAACAGACATGGAAGAACAGAAGTCAGAGATGTTAGCTATCTTTGGGGGATGAACAGCAGAGATGATATTGAAGCTGTCATTAACAATGTAGTGATCAAATGCTGGCAGATTTTCAGTGTGTATAAATGAGAAAAATCTATTTCATTGACGCTGTTGTCTACGTTTTGTATTTTAAAGCATAATTGATTGAGGCAATTCTATACAATGTACTATTTGTAAACTATTTTTTGTAATAATTAAATTCTCCTAAATAGGATCTATTCCAACTTCTATGTACTTTTCCTCCATCCATATGTGTGTAGGTGTTGGAGGCCAGTGTGAAGATTTTGCTAAGAGCTAGGCATGTCTACTGCAGTTGCATTTTCAGTAACTGGGGATGCAACCACAGGGTCATCCATGGACCCACGGGGCCCAATGCAAGAAGACCATGAGGCAAAACTCCAGGTATCACTGACTACTGTTAGCCCCGACTTCAACTGGTAGATCAGAGCAGTGTTTTGGATCCTAGGAAACTGTGTCAGTTCAGAGCCTGTGTCTAGAAACCCCTGAAAGGTCTTGGTATTTCCCTTTCTCCAATATGTGGCCACTTTAGAAAATGGCCTGCAGTTACCATAGGGAGAGACTCGAAGGAAGATTTTCAGTACATATTTGTGCAATGTTACACGATCCTTCCTCAAGGGGACCTATCATTTTCCTCAATCAAGAAGTTTGAAGTCCATGAACTAGCTTCATTGTAGAAGCTGGATGAGAGGACTTTCAAGTCTGGTCTCTGGCTTGAGTTCTTCTTTATACAGATCAGGTAATATTTTAGAAGTAAGCTCCCATCTGTTTCATTCCTAGGGAAACTATAATCAATGAGCCACTGTCACATCCATTAGTCAAAACACTCACACTACCGTGTTATCTGTTTTCTGCTGCCCATGATGGAGATTATGTCCTTGCTTCTGGTAGTTAACCACTGCCACTTGACCTTTGCTTCTCCAGGATCCCATGATGCTTCTCCAGGATCCCATGGTCTCATCTAAAATCAGAGAGGAAGTCCCAATAGTGACATATTCCACCTTCATCCTGACCTACACAGACAAGTCCCACAGAACTTTTTAAAGACATCTGTACTCCCATCAGTGATGTATTTCTCAGTGTCTTAATGGAGGAAGTATCTTTTGATCTTTTCAGAAAGATACAGTGGTTTGGGGAGGTGTTCGAGTCTCACAAGATAAATTGACTGCAGCATCCCTATATTCTTAACTTCTGGTTTCCTTCCTTTACATTATGCTAAGGAAGTTCTGGTCTCTCAGCCCTACTAAGCAAACAGCTACAGGCACTTCTAGCTACTAGAGCTAGCACATAAAATCCAGAATCTCTGGCAGTGCACTCCTATCAGTAAGCTCAACCTGATCCAATGTTAAATTCCATCCTCCACTGTTTAACACTCTTAGAATCCATTCACTTGTATATCCTCAGGTTTCTGCCTGTATAAATTGGCATAACTTTGCAATTCCTGATTATTTTTTTGATGTGGACCATTTTTAAAGTCTTTATTGAATTTGTTACAATATTGCTTCTGTTTTATGTTTTGGTTTTTTGGCCAGGAGGCATGTGGGATCTTAGCTCCCCGACCAGGGATTGAACCCACATCCCCTGCATTGGAAGGCAAAGTCTTAACCACTGGACTGCCAGGGAAGGCCCTGCAATTCCTGATCTGACTCTACTTATTCATCTAGTGGCCATGAGGAATGTTGTGAGCCTTGAGAAGAACAGGCATCCCTTTTTTTTAGGACGGGACTGGAAAGCGAGGACCAAGACCACATGTAGAAGAAGAGCTGTTGTCTTGTCTTGGCAGCTTTCTCTTTATTCTGGGCAGGGACCCTGGCCTCTGAGCTCATTGAGGTATCCTTGGACCATAGAAAGGGAGTCTTAGAGACGTGAGGTTCCAGAGGATCACCTAGATTAATAATGACACAAATCTTTTGAAACAAAATCTAAAAGGCTGGCTCTAGTGACATTGTCAAAGAAGATTTGTTCTTACCTGCAAATAATTGGCTTTTAAATATCTGTGTATGTTAAATTCACCTACAGCTCTATTAAGGGCTTAGGACCTGCTGAATCAAGGAATTTTTAAATAATAGTAAGGTAATGCATGTCCTTATAGAAGGATAATGTAATTGTCATCAACTAATGTTCATGGTGCCCAGGGAATTTAAAGCACTGACGCAGGTTTGAAGGAATACATCAAAGTTGCCTGGCTCAGACACTGACTGGTTGCGTGTGACTTTGGGCAAGTCACTTAATCTGAATCTTAAGTTCTTTTTTTTTTCCTGTCAGATGGATAAATAATACCACCTGACTACACACAAGGCAGTTATAAGGGTAAAATAAGTAGAAAGTTTGCTTGAATGGTATACAACACAGGGGAAGAGTTTAAGGATGAAAAATGTGAACATCTACAGATAAGAGCTGTACTTGTACTTGTTATTTTCTGGTGCAGGAGGAGAATGAGGTTCATATATGATTGCAGCAGTCATGTACTGATTTTATTTTATTTAAAAAAATACAGTTGCTTGTTGAAGCATATGGGAGTTTGTTAGAATACTCTGTGTACTTTATGAATTTTACATGATAAAATGTTAAGAATTAAAAAAAACCACAGGTTCCTAATTTAGAAAATTTTGTATTTGGAATAGTGTTAAGGAAGAAGGCTTTTGTTACAGAGTAAAAATTATTGGAAACAAAAAAATAAAAGAAGGAGGGATAAAGAATGGGTCAAAAAGTAAGAGTTGTACTTAATGCTGGAAAGGAGTTGAGAAGGACCAAGAAGAAAGCTAGCAGGCGGAGTATTTTTGGTAAAGAAATAAAGGGTAGAAAGTAGTGGTGAGAGGAAAATAGAAGAAAGGAAATAGACAGTGGACTCACTAATTTAGTAGAAGAACAAGGAAGAGATTCCTCACTCATGCCCAAGACGTCTGCTACTCTCTGCATACGGATGCATTGAAATCTATGTGATGGTAACTCTGACTGTGGTGTGATGTTCCAGACCCACGTGCCTGTTGGCTCACTGAACATGTCCTCTTAGAGTCCTGCAGCCCTTCACACTCAGCATGTCCAAAGCGGCAATTATTTCCAATCCCTCCCTGCCCCAAACGTACGCCCTCACCCTCTCCCACGCACTCACTTCCTTATAACTATTATTCTCCTTCTCCTGGTTAATGCCTCCCAAACAGCCACCCACGTCACACACTTCTTTCTTCTCCGTCCCTCCCCACATCCAACTGGTCGCTAAGTCTTATTGTTTCTGCCTTCTGAACATCTCAGATCAGTCATATCCTTAATTTGTATTCTTTCCAAGATTATTACAGAATTCTTCTGATTTTCCTACTTTTAGTGTTACCCAACCTAAACTATCCATAGTTCTGCTGCCAGTGATTCTACTAAAGCCCGGATCTGATAGTGCTGCACCCCTGCTTAAAACTTACATAGCTTTGCTTTATATATTAGGCCCTCTATGATCCCGCTCTTGCCTACCATTTTGGTGTTAGTATGTGGTGATCCCCACTTGTCGCTTTTCCACTCATGTCAGGCTAATTGCAGCTTCTCAAACACAGTACGCATATTTATGCTTCTGTGCCTTTGCACCTGTTCTTCCCTCTACTTGGAGTGTTTTTCTATCCAGCTGATGGACTTTTAGCTTATACTTTTTTTTTTTTTTTTTTTTTTTTTTGCGGTACGTGGGCCTCTCACTGTTGTGGCCTCTCCCATTGCGGAGCACAGGCTCCGGACGCGCAGGCTCAGCGGCCATGGCTCACGGGCCCAGCCGCTCCGCGGCATGTGGGACCTTCCCGGACCGGGGCACGAACCCGTGTCCTCTGCATCGGCAGGCGGGCTCTCAACCACTGCGCCACCAGGGAAGCCCTTGCTTATACTTTAAGAGCGGGTTTAAGAACTCCCTCCTCTGGGAAGCCCTGCTGACCCATATGCTATGACAATACAAGCATAGCACAGTTAATATCCCCTCTAAACCAACCATTGTCCCTTGTACTTATCATTGTTATCATACCTGATACGTGTGTCTCATCTACTAGATTATGAACTCGCCCAGGACGGCGATCATGTTTCATGCATTTCTGTGTCTTCAGCAGCCAGCTCAGTACTTGGCAGATAAAAGGCATGCAGCAGATATTTAACGAGGAATGAGACAATGTGTACCTGAACATCTGGTTACAAAAGTTTGACATTAGCAGATCCTGTTGGTGTTTCTATGCTCTGAACATAGTGTCATCTGTGATGAGTCCAGTATGTTGCCTTGAGACTGAGTCCACCTGCTTCCATCACTGGCAATCCCTGGCCGCAGTTTCACCACAGAGGAAATAACATGCATTGTATGGACAGTAAAGGTCTTACATAGTGAGTCCTCAAAGCTAAAACCCTTTCACTGCTCCTCCCACCTATCTCTATGCTCACTGATGAGTGACTGTTTCAAGTTATTTCCCGTTATGAATCTCTTGCCTCTCTCATTCAGGGAAAGTGATGATTTATTGTTGATCCAGGTTTTTGCTGAGGTAGGAAGAACCCTCATGTTTAGTTAGAGGAAATGAAGGCTGTATAGATAGCCAGAAGAGAGTTCCACGTCTAATAGTTCATAGTACCCCCTCACCCAAAGTTGTCGTCAGTTGTGGTGAATTGCTTTGCTACATTTCCCTAGCCCCGCTGGAACTGTTAATCTAATCATTGATGGTGTAGCTCATCCTGCCTATAAGAATATGTGCTTTTCAAGTTAAGTTCTAGAATGCTTTTTCAAAGGACAGGTAAAGTAACTATGGACAGGGTTTTGTTTAGCAAGCTGGATATACTCCTTCCTGGTGCTTTTTCTGATTTGAGTGCATCTGACTTCGTAAGCAAAATTAGCATTGGGCTTCCCTGGTGGCGCAGTGGTTGGGAGTCTGCCTGCCGATGCAGGGGACACGGGTTTGTGCCCCGGTCCGGGAGGATCCCACGTGCCGCGGAGCGGCTGGGTCCGTGAGCCATGGCCGCTGAGCCTTCGCGTCCGGAGCCTGTGCTCCGCAACAATGAGAGGCCCACGTACCGCAAAAAAAAAAAAAAAAAAAAAATTAGCATGAAATAAGACATCTGTCCATTAACTGTGGTATCTATTTTATGAGATGCTCATTCAGTGAGGGTATATTTTGAAATAGAGCTATTTTCCTATAGTAGCTCTAGTGTATGTGCTTATTAAAGGTATTTTCTTATTTTGCAAGATGAAGCATTTGGATTGATAAACTGATGCCACTTGGTTTGGATAATCACCCTCTGTGAAGAGATCGTACAGTACCCTTAGCAGGTACAGTTGTGGGAAGCTAGTTTTTGGGTTTTTTTTTTTTTTTAAGGAATTTGCTTCCTAGGTAACTAGTTTTCAAAGCAGAATTATTTGTTTAACCAAAGACTTTCTTAATAAAAATAAGACTGTAGTTCATGTTAATATTTCAGTTCATGTATTCTCCTTGGAAACACCTAGCTAGATTTTACCATGGAAAGTAATCTTGTCAAAGATTCTGAGTTGGAAAATATGGAAATGTTTGAAAATACGCAGAGAGCAATATACTCTCTAGCTAAGACTTTAGATAAAGATCCAGGAAATAAGGTGGCCTTTTATAGCTTTTTAAGTTTATTTAAAGACATTTTTAGTATACAGTGCTTTGAAGAAGCAGAGGAGAAATGTAGAAGAAAAATTTGTTAGAAAATCTCTTCTAACTAATGGATGGTGGTATTAACAAGTGAGAATGCAAAGAGGATATTACTTATGAATCTAATCCAAAGTGAAGGATAAAAATTCATAGTGCATACTCAAGTGATGTTCAGTCTTTTCCAAGGAAGGCATCTTGACTCAGTTCTATAGAAGTTATAATAAAAGCTCAGTTTTATTAAAATCTGTGGTGTTAAGGATGCCATGTTGCAGTATTTATGGTCTCACGTCCCTTTCCAGAGAAATAGGAGAGCAGGACACTAGACCTAAGTTGAGTCAGGATAGGCCAGGGTGGCCCTAAAGAGGCACAGCAAGAACAACCCAAGACAGATGCCAGGGGAAAACCTAAAGAGAAAGCACCATAGGAAGTGTAGCCCGGACACTAGTCCACAGGAGTTAGGCTAATAGGAAACCAAAGTCTGAAGCCACTGGCAGAGGCCAGGGATTTAGAATGAAGGGTAGGAGTCCATTGAGAGTCCCTCAGCTATGTGAGTAAAGTCGTCAGTGAATTTTATAAGGATCCCTTGGATTTGGGTGGTATGTGTTGATATATGAGGGAAAGATCCGTAGCCACTGAAGATATTATAGTACAGTGAAGTTCAACTGAAAATTAAACAACTGGTATCGTTTGCAATGTGAAATCTCATAGTGAAAAGTGTAGACTATTGAGAATAACAGTAACAGCAGCCAACACATAAGGACGCGGACTCTGCTCCAGGCTCTGATCTAAGAGCTCTGTATGTATAAACTCATTGATTCTTCATCAGCTGTACTGGTAGTAGCCCCCATGGACAGCTGAGGCACAGCTGGATCATTAGGTCTTACAGAGGTGGCAGAGAAGGTAGTCAGATCCAGGCTTTAGAACCCATGCTTTCAAACATTTCAGTACACCATTGAGTACAGAATTTCAAATCCATGACTATTATTCCAACGACCATCAATACTGACATACATCCAGTTCCCAAATTAATTATGTTTCCCAATTTTCTCTTTTCCTTTTCTCATCACAACTGAAGGTATGGTTTTTAATAGTTATAATCATCAAATTTAATGCTTAGTCTTATGCTTAGAGATGCCCCATGATCGCTCATCCCCACTTCAACATACGCTTTAAAATAGAACATTTTGTGCGCAGAGTAGCATTACAAAGAGACTGAGAGAGTTAGCTCCAACTATAGAGCAAGATAAACAGTGGCTTCTGGGGTCAACTGGATGTAATATTCCAGAAAGTTAGAAGCAAATTCTAGTAGAAAGACTATCCCAAGCCCCAGGATCGAATCCCATATTACTTAGTAGAGTGTTCACTTTAGCAAGTCACTAAACCTCTTATCCAATATTTCTTAAGACAGTAAACTGTGGTTTAATCATCCATTCAAGCAAACAGTTTTTGAGTGCCTATGATGCACAGAAGTACATTAAACAGATCACATTTGTGCCCTCATTCAGCTAATGATCCAGTTGGGGAAGACAGAAAATAAATATGTAAGCAAGTAATTTCAGAACAAGACATACTCTGAAATCAATATGAGAACAATGGGATGACGTGACCCGTGGAGGAAATCAGGGATGGCTTCCTAGTTAAGGGAAATGATGTGAAGGAGCTGGCCACATGATGAACAGGGAGAAGAAGGCTATGCAAGCAGAAGGAATAGCCGGGAAAAAGGCACCAAGGTGGTGATGAGCTTGACACACTCAAAGCAGAAAAATAAGGCCAGATGAAGTGAACCAGAGGGAGACTGGGGTGAGGGGCAAGGCTGAAGACAAAGCCAGTGGTCAGATAATATCTTGTAGGACATGGTTCAGGAGTTCTTATCTGGGGGCAATGGAAACCACTGAAGGATTTTAGTGAGAAGTTAGGGTAATGTATACTGTGAAATCATGGTATTCATCAATGAATCTACAGGGTGTGGGACATGGTATATTTCTTAACAATTTTTACAAAATTTGGTTTGGAGAGTTGGAGGGAGTGTGAGATTGCACCAAACTTGCTTGTATGCTGGGATCCTCTGTGTAGCATGAGAGGTTCTTTCATTTACAGACTCTGTGTCTCTGACATTGAGTATTGTTGCTGCTGCGTATACTGTTATGTTTATTTTGCATGGTTCCTGTTGTAGTGCTTCACAGAGTTCATAGAATTTTAATACTGAAAAAAAAACTTTAGGGATCAGCTGGGCCAGTGTCTTAATTTTACAGATGTGGAGACAGAGACCGGAAAGAGAAACTTTGCAGCGCTCTTTGCGTTACCCTATGCAGCTTCTCCCTAGTGTGCTCTGCAGGTTTTGCAGGAGTTTTGTTCTGTTGATGATCTTTTTCATCTTTCCCTGGCATTTCCATATCCCCTGGGACAGGCATGCTGAACACTGATTCTTTCAGGTATTTTGCAAACTCAATTCCCATTTTAAAATGGGATTACTAGAGCAGCTGCTCCCTGAACAATCTACTTGCTTCTGTTACAGCTGCTTCTGCTCAAGTTCAGTCAGTCATCTTATGACTGGTAAAATTCCCAGTGCCTCGAGGCTGCCCCTTTCTTCCCAGCTCTCCTCCACGATACTGCTGCTCCGTCAAGGCAGAGCTCATTTTTTGTAGAAGCCTGTGAGATTTATCAACTTTCTGTAGGAAAAGTTTGTATTCAAACTTTTGCTCTTCCTGTCTGAGCTATGAGCTATAAATTGTTGTATTGGGCTGGCCAAAAAGTTTGTTCTGGTTTTTCTGCAATAACATCTTATGGAAAAACCAGAATGAATTTTTTTGGCCACCCCAATAAATATATAGTCTCTGGCCCAGGTAGTGAAAAATGAAGCATCTGTTCTCATCTGCTCAGTCTGACTCCAGTGGTTTGCAGATTCTGAGTGAAACATTGCTTAGCTTGTTTCCAGTTTCTTTTTTGGTTTGTTTTTGTTTTTGTTTTGGGCATTGCCTGAAAGACATAGTCCAGGCAGGCTTTTTTCCGTTATTCTTCTTTCCCAGGTTCTACCTCGTGTTGAAGGGAAGTCGACATTGACGCCAGTGTAATGTCCTGCAAATGGAACTGTTCGGAAAGTGTTTCTCATGTATGATGCTGGACTCATTCTACCCGATGAACTTTTCTTAACGACGTGCTTCAGGCGCAGTCCTCATGCTTGCCAAGTAGAGAGTACTGTTCAAATAACTCTGGTTCTGAGCCCAACTTTTATGGGTTTCTTACAAATAAGGGATAAAGACCTTGAGCATTACTTGATCTCTAGCACACTTAGTTTATCAGAAGTGAAATCTTATAGAAAACTTGCAAGAAAATGAAATGATATGGAATAGGGGAAACATGATGGGCCCATGTGGGAAAAAACCTATGTGGTTGCTTCTTCTCAAACCGTTTTGCAATTCCACTTTGCATCTTGCCTCTGCATCTTTTGTTTTAGTGCCCATAGGAGTTAGAACAAGAAATGTTTAGTTAAGTAGTTAATTAAGGATTGGAATTTTAATTTGTCAGATAATCTTTCTTCTTTTATTTAAGTTTTATCCATTCTGCAAGGCCTGTGAAAAGGGCTTCTTTTATAGAGCTTTTCATAACTGCTTTGGTGCTCCTGTGTGGTTATTGAAGTATTTTTTTTGTTTCTTTTTGTTTGTTTGTTTTGTTTTTTAGATGCACCAGCCTCTCTCTCCAATTAAAATGTAAATTTCTGTAGGGCCCATGCAGAAAGTGATCATAACTTTATGCTTTAGATGCATGAGGTCCTGTTTTAGTTGGTGCTCAGTAATGCTCATTTATGATGAAAAAGGAATATGAAATAAAATAAGCAAACAAACTAAAAATTGTACCAAGTAAACTCTGGTGATTAGAAGGAATTTGAGACATACATTGGGTATTAATGGAGTGAACTGTTAAGAAAAAATTCAATTACAAAAGATGATGAAGAGGACTTGGGCCAACTTGATCATAGTTGGGTTGGCCCATCTCTTTAGTTAATAGGTGGTGAGTGCCAAGATGTTATAGGAATCTGGGAGCAAAAGCTGTTCCCTGTGCTGGAAATCCTGTTCAAAGTATACTTATTTTGGAATGAAATTGGATTCAGTGACTCGTGAGGGTCCTTTTAACTTCTCAGTATCAGTTATTTTATGAATAAACCTACCTCTAATTTTTTTTCTCTATGAGAAATTCATATTATTTTATTTTATTTTTTTTTGTGGTACGCAGGCCTCTCACTGTTGTGGCCTCTCCCATTGTGGAGCACAGGCTCTGGACGCGCAGGCTCAGCGGCCATGGCTCACGGCCCCAGCCGCTCCGCGGCATGTGGGATCTTCCTGGACCGGGGCATGAACCCGTGTCCCCTGCATCGGCAGGCGGACTCTCAACCACTGCGCCACCAGGGAAGCCCTATTTTTATTTTATTTTTAATTTAACTTTTGAAACAATTTTTAAAGGTTACTTTCCATTTACAGTTATTACAAATTATTGGCTATATTCGCAATGTTGTAGGATACATTCTGGAGCCTATCTTACACCCAATAGTGTGTATCTCCATCTCCCCCACACTTATATTGCACCCCAAGTTTGTTCTGTATATCTGAGTGTGCTTCTTTTTCTGTTCACTAGTGTGTTGTATTTTTAAGATTCCACCTAAAAGTGATATCATACAGTATTTGTCTTTCTCTGACTTATTTCACTTAGCATGATGCCCTCCAAGTCAATCCATATTGTTGCAAATGACAAAATTCTCTTTTTTTTATATAGCTGAGTAGTATTCCATTGCATTTATATAACACAGCTTCTTTATTCATTCATTTGTTGATGGACACTTAGGTTGCTTCCATATCCTGGCTATTGTAAATTATGCTGCTATGAACATTGGGTTGTGTGCATCTTTTTGAGTTAGCGTTTTTGGTTTTTTTGAATGTATATCCAGGAGTGGAATCGCTGGGTCATATGGTAGCTGTATTTTCAGTTTTTTGCAAAACCTCAATACTGTTTTCCAAAGTGACTGCACCAATTTACATTCCCACCAACAGTGTAGGAGGGTTCCCTTTTCTCCACATCCTCGCCAACATTTGTTATTTGTGTTTTTTTTAATTATAGCCATTCTTATAGGTGTGAGGTGATAGCTCCATGTAGTTTTGATTTGCATTTCCCTAATGATTAGTGATGTTGAGCATCTTTTCCTGTGCCTGTTGGCCATCTGCATTTCCTCTTTGGAAAAATGTCTATTCAGTACTGCCCATTTTTTAATCAGGTTGTTTGTTTTTTTGATGTTGAGTTGTATGAGCTGTTTATATATGTTGGATATTAATCCCTTATTAGTCATATCATTTGCAAATATTTTCTCCCATTCAGTAGGTTATCTTTTTGTTTCATTGATGGTTTACTTTGCTGTGCAAAAGCTTTTAAGTTTAACTAGGTACCATTTGTTTATTTTTGCTCTTATTTTCTTTCCTTTAGGAGACATATCCAAAAGCTATTGCTTTGATTTATGTCAAAAAGTGTTCTGCTTATGTTTTCCTCTAGGAGTTTTATAGTATTCAGTCTTACATTTAGGTCTTTAATCCATTTTGAGTTTATTTTTGTATATGATGTTAGAAAATGTTCTAATTTCATTCTTTTATATGTAGCTGTCCAGTTTTCCCAGAACCACTTATTTTATGGTTTTATGGAGACTGTTTTTCCTCCATCGTATGTTCTTGCCTACTTTGTTGTAGATTAATTGATCATGAGTGCATGGGTTTATTTCTGGGCTTTCTATCCTGTTCTGTTGATCTATGTGTCTTTTTTTTTGTGTGCCAGTACCATACTGTTTGGAATACTGTAGCTTTGTAATATAGTCCAAAGTCAGGGCACATGATTCTTAGAGCTCTGTTCTTTCTCAAGATTGTTTTGGCTATGAGGTTTTTTTGTGTTTCCATATAAATTTTAAAATTACTTGTTCTAGTTATGTGAAAAATGTCATTAGTATTTTGATAGGGATCACATTGAATCTGTCAATTGCCTTGAGTAGTATGGTCATTTTATCAATATTGATTTCTTCCAATCCAAGAACACAGTATATCTTTCCATTTGTTTATGTTGTCTTCAGTTTATTTCATGAGTGTCTTACAGTTTTTGGAGTAGAGGTCTTTTGCCTCCTTAAAAAACCAACCTCTAATTTTAAAACGCTGAATATAATTTGAAGAACTTTGGCTTAAAACTCACAGGTTTTTGAATATCAGTTGCTCAGTCTTTAAATACTACATTCTTCTGGAGTCTGTCATGTCAGGATCATCTGATATAACTTAATTTGTATTACCTAATTTATTGCACTAGATGTTATATAGTCATTTGAATGCATCTCCTCCATCCTTCTTAATATAAGACACTTAAGACAAAGGATCCAGTCCGACTTAGGACATGGTTGAGAGCATAGAATATGAAGTTAGACAGAAGTGAGTTTGAATACAGCTTCATCATCATTTACTGGTATGCAACTTAGGCAAGTTATTTGTCACCTAGTTTTCTCTTAATCTTTTTGTGAGAATTTATATATATAGTGCTTGTACTAAAGATGCTCAATAAAGTATTTTACAAAATATTTTATACTTCACATTTGGTAGATGCTTAGTTGCTGTTTGGCAAATGAAAATGAGTTGAGCTGAATATTTTCTGGTAGAATGTATGTCATGCATAGTATTGATTTTCATTGTTAGAACACATATGCTTGACTTAAACTCATTTTTATAAAATCAAATATAGTACCAAGCTGTTAAACTATTAAGATGTTTTACCTGGGGGTTTTAATTATCTATACCTTGCAAACTCTGAAATGTTTCCTTTAGATTGATTCAAAAGAAATCAAGTCTTCTCTTCAAAATCAATGAAGGGAACACAGTCAATAGATGCCTTTCTCAGGTTACAAAATCTCAAGTCTTTTTTCAATTAAGGAGGAGGGAGAAGGCACTGTAATGAAGGTTAGATTTTTTTACTCTAGCCTAAGTTTCTTCCCCTAACTAAGAACCCTAATATGGAGCATTGCTTTTCCATTCATCTCCCTTGGTTGGCTAAGTCTTCTGTCTTGGTTATGATAGACTGACATTCCACTCCTGTGTTCCCCCTGAATTACAGTGTAACTTTGAACATGTTCCTCTAATGGTCTTTTCTGTGACTTTCTTTTCTCACTCCTAAAATTCTCAAATCCTTCAAATACTTATTCTAATGTTGACCCAAATTGACTTTTATAAAAATTTTGATCAATAAGTTTAGCAACTATATAATGAATACCCATTGCGTGTGTACTTAGTACAAGTCTGTCACTTTAGGGTATAATGTTACTATTAAACATTATAACTTGGAGGAAATTAAAAAGCACTCTATAAGCTACATTGATATCTCAGGCATTTCTTGCAAATTCTAATAATAATTTCCTCGTATGTTAGAGAAATATGAGGGATGTTTTCAGTGTGTGATTTATAGTTCAATGAGTCCCAAAATCAAGGGGGAGGGGAAATTTGGCATTTGTTGGTAAATTTTATTGATGTCAACAATTTGTATCATTTGGAACTCAAAAAACTGTGTCCTCGGTTGGACTGATTTAGGTGACCGATCACTAGAAAAAACATAATCATTACTAATTAGAGAGCCCAGCCAAGCTAATCTCTAATAAAGGATTTTGTGGTCCTGAAATTTAATCAGTTGTTTAATGTCACTGGCCTAACTGGTGAGAGCAGTTTCCTCCTCACCTAATCCATCTTCAGAAGCATTCTTGGAAAAGCTAAGGGGCCTATGATCTTGCTGGTAAGAGCTTTGATGTTGTCTTTTTCTCTTTCCCCTCCTGTTTTGGGAATATGTGTGGTCCCATTTCTAGAAAGAAGAGGTGTAAGATGGGTTTTTTTCTTATATGAGTATTTCTTTTTGTGTATGTATTGTACAGCTACATGTGGCTTAATAGAGAGATACAGAATTTGAGTACTTACAAGAGATACTTTTTGTGTGTGCTTGTGTATCTATAAACTAGATACTATTTCAAATGCTCTGTGTGTGTGTTCTATTATTTCCTCCCTACCAGCGATATAAGGTAGATGCTATTATATGTTTTGTAAAGATAAGGAAACTGAGGGATAGACTGATTAAATAGCTTACCTGGGATCACATATCTCAGTTTGGCAGGGTGGCTTCAGTGCCTGTGTTCTGAATTTTAGATGCTTTTCTGGACTCTGATATTTGTTGTTTTAAACACCCATTAGACTGCTTGTATGCAGATTGAGTTCTAGCTGAACTCCATGTCTTTAGAAAGGTTAAGGTTCACCTTTATGGCAGTCATTCACCTGTTCATATAGTTTTGGTGTAAACTTGACCTTAATGTTATTCTAAGATCAGAGACTGAATTGGAATGACTGCTTTCCCGTAAGGGAATCTAAGCAAGAAAGTTAGTGCATTTCAGACATAGCCATTGTTTTACCTGTCCTAGGGCAATGTGTATGAAGCTGGAGTTTCTTTCTTTTGCAAAGGAATTTACTTGTATAGTATCTGCTCATCACTGAGCTACAGTGACATACCCAGCTACGGTGACAAACTCAAAATCACTACATGCATCTGACAAATGTCCGCGGACTTCACTGTCTCTTCTAGGCTTAGGAAAACAAAATAAAATTTTAAGAATCTTTATTCCAACTGCAAGAATTCTGAGCCACAACAGTAGAACTGGGTAACTGCCAGTGAAAGCTTCTCTGTTTTAGCAAAATTCTTCATTTGTCTGAAACTTCCCAGCATATTGCTATATCAGGTTCAGGCTAGGATCAGAGTTTATAATTGGAATCAATATGCCTAACATTTTTGAAATTGCAATTCCTTATAAGACAACCTGATTTATCAATAGTCTATTATTTAGTAAGACAACCCCACCATCAATGTCATCTAAGAGTTTATGGAACCAATTACTCTTCAGAGATTGTCACTTGTTTTTTTACTGTGTGCCTTGCAGTAAAGTTTGGGTGAGAATAATTTGTAAGTCAATGTAAATGTGGTAGTATGGGTATTTCAGCTCCCTTGAGAGCTTTAAAAAGTACTAATTAATCTGAGGAGATCTGAACAGTCTTTGAAATCTCCCAGGTGATTCAAATGTTCATCTAGGGTCAAAAAACAATGCCTTGAAGGCTATTTATAGGTATCTTACTTTTGAAAGATCAAAGATGTGGGCTATAGAGACTTATATTGAATTTTATCTTAGTAACATTTCAAAATCTTTGTTTATTGTGGAAGTCCTTAAGAAGAAATCTAACATTATAACAATAAGAAACCTCAATGCTTTATATTTGGCTAATTTTTTCAGATCCTTTCATATTTTTATGGGGGTGATATATTCTGTAAAATTCTTGATGACCCTTGCTTACTCATCATAGCTATGAAAGAGAGTAAAGAAAATTATCACTCTTATTTTAGAGAGAACTCTTTAGAGGTTGTAGCTCCATTTCTTCATGTTAATTTAATTATTTTCCTTTCTAAAAAAGTAAAAAGTCCTCTTCAGTATTTACATGATGTGAAAACATCTCTTTTGTGTAGATAAAAATAACTTTCTTCAGTTTTCTTCCTCAGGAATATTTTAGTCTGCCACAAATGCCAGGTAGAAAAAAAATCAGCCTTAGGAAAGTTTACTTTAAATGTGTCTGAGTTCAGGACACACTAGTATCCTTCCATGATCCCTGGAGCTTTGGTGGCAGCACCTGTAACTCATCTCTCCTCATCCCCTGTCTGAGCTCATCTCACTCTTCACATGGAACTCTCAATGTGTCCTCTCATGTACGCTTACAGCTCCCTAGGGAAACGTTATATTTCATACACACTTATCCTCCACTGTGTTCCTAGGCACATGGTAGTTCGGGAATAAATATTTGTTGCATTAATTAACCTCCCCATCCTGCCCTTTTTAAAGGTAAAGGCAGGTGTCCCTGTGTTCACACCTCCTGTAATTGTGATAGCCAATGTACTAAGGAAGGTCCAAGACTTTAAGAAAAAGAATATTTCTTTTTAGAGTAGCAGCTGATAAAATTTAATGCAAATTCTAAGAAGCCAGCCAGTAACAGGAGCTGCCGCTTGGCCAGTTTGGGTCAGTTCATTGCTTCTATAATGTAACCAATGCAATTAATCAAAATGAGGTTGACTCTCAACAGAAGTCTTACAGGAACTAAATAAACAGAAGCAATGGCCATTCAGCTTCAAGTTGCTAAAGCGTGATCTGGAAAAGTATGAACCCAAGGAAATTAGGCGACTTTAAAAAGGCTTAGGGGCTTTCCTGGTGGCGCAGTGGTTGGGAGTCCGCCTGCCGGTGCAGGGGGATCCCGCGTGCCGCGGAGCGGCTGGGCCCGTGGGCCATGGCCGCTGGGCCTGTGCGTCCGGAGCCTGTGCTCCGCGTTGGGAGAGGCCGCAGCGGTGAGAGGCCCGCGTACCGCACCAAAAAAAAAAAAAAAAAAAAAAAAAAAAAATGCTTAGGACTTCTTTTGCAGCGTCAGTAAGAGTCTGACCCTTGGTTTCAGAAGATACTATTTCCAGTACATCAGAGACGTGTGGGTGGACTGAGTCATTCTCATTCCCTTCCAGTGCACTCCCCAGTCTCCAACCTCCCCCAACACCCATGAGCAATCTGCTACTTTCTGCCCTGCAGAGTGCTTCTGAAGACAAATTGGAAAATCTAACCAGGTGTGTGAGTCCATAGCAAATGAGAATTTATTAATTTGCCTTAAGTTGGCATCTGTTAGCTCTGCTTTCTTTTACTAATTTAAGCTGGACTATTAAGGAAGGTTTAGACACAGTAACAACAATAATGCCAGGCCATTTTTAGGGTTAAATTCTGCTATAGGTTAAGGAGAATGAATAATGAAACAGATCAAACCTGGTGCCGGATGCTCCCTTTTTTTATTGGCACTGATGGTGTTCCTTTTTGTGTTTTCCGGAATGGGAGTAATTCTGAGAGAAAATCTGAAAGTTTTTGCATCTGCAAATCATACTGCCTCAGCAACACAAAGCCCCAGGGTCCTTTCAGAAATACTTGTAGCATGCCTCTAGGAAATTCTCTAGACTGATAAGGCCATGGTCAGGGTCTACACTCTGCTGTCACTATTCTGCTTTCTCTGCATCTAGAAGTTATGCTCCTTGGGTAGTCTTTGTGTCAATTAATTAGATATTAATAGCAGAACATATGTGCCACTCTCCCCTACTGCCTCTTGACTTTTAACCGAGGTGCTGAGGAACGGGGAAGAAATGAGCTGATGATATATATGTGTGAATACTTCAGAGGGCTGTGAGAGGGGAAGCACATCACACTTCCAGTCTGGGGTCTGACTGCTTGTTCCCAATTCCTGCTGCTCTGCTGTGCCAGATGAAGGCCTCCTCCTGACCCTGCCTTTTATCATTTATCTCCTTGAAACTCTCCCAGAAATAGCTCATTGAATCAGAGTGTGGCTTTCCAGAGGCCGGCCTCTTATGACCTCCTTGAGGATAAATGTTTAGGGAAAAACAGAAAGAAGGCCATTAAGACCTTGTTTTCAGGGGTCGCATTGAGGAAGCTACAGTGTGCCTTAATAGGTGGCAGACAGTGGATTCATACTCCATTCCCGAGTTTCTCTTATACTTGCATGCCTGGTATGGTCCCTTGAATGCGGCTTCCTGGGCAAAGTTTTGAAGTGGAGGGCCGTTTAGGAAAAGACCTAAATGCCACGTTTTCACTTGTTCCCTCAGCAATCCCAAACCTGCTTATCTAGAAGTCCAGTTATAGTCAGACCACTCACTGTTCACTTCCTATGCTTTACCTTGCCTCTTCCGATGAATGACAAATCCTCAGGATCAGAGCCTGTTGGAAAAAGAGCTTCTTTGTCAAAATATCAAGATATTAAGTCAGCTACTCATGGAGATTGGGAATTCTCCCTTTCATCACAAAAATACACGTAGTTGCAGTATCTTTGTCCTGAATGAAAACTGCCCCAGTCTGTTCTGGGTGGTACAGAGACCAGAGTCCAGGTCAGGAGCAGTGTTGTCTGCTTCCATTTCTGCACCATCTTCATATTGGGCAAGTCAGTTTGGAGCTCAGTCTTATGATCTAGTATATAATTGGGTTGGATCAGATGATGGCTCAGGTCCCTTTTAGCTTGACTATCTATGTGAACCTCCCATAGTTAGGAGAGCAAATTGCACTCAAAGCCTCATTGTCCGGGAAAGAAGCCTTTGTTTAAAGAACTAAAGTGAATTACAAGGCTTCAGCTTCTTGAGTTACTTGGTACATTCTCAATAAGTCTTCACTATTTTTGCTATATGGCAGGTTCTTTTTTCTATTAAATGGAAGATTCTTTAAATTCTATAATGCTTTACAATTTTCAAAAGTTAAACACAGATGATTTCATATAATCCCATAATGACCCTTTTTTCCCTACCCCTATATTGCCCCTTCACCATTCCCTCTCCCCACTGGTAACCACTAGTTTGTTCTCCACATCTGTGAGTCTGCTTCTTTTGTTTTATTCACTAGTTTGTTATATATTTTTAGATTCCACATATAAGTGATATCATACTGTATTTGTCTTTCTCTGTCTGACATTTCACTTAGCATGACCTAGCAATTCCAATCTGGTATGTATCCAAAAAAACCCAAAAAAACACTAATTTGAAAAGATACATGCACCCTGACGTTCATAGCAACACTATTTACCATAGCCAAAACCTGGAAGCAACCTAAGTATCTGTCGACAGATGTATGGATAAGGAAGATGTGCTATATATATATACCCAATGGAATACTACTCAGCCATAAAAAGGAATGAAATTTTGCCATTTGCAGCAACATGGATGGACTTGGAGGGTGTTTTGCTATGGTAGGTTCTAGGAAAGATCTAGTCCTGTCTCTATTCTAAAAGACCTGCTATGTTCCTATAATGACAGTGAACAACATGGTCATGGCCCATGATCAATCCTACATTTACACAGAGATAGTTTTGTAAAGTGTCTTCACATTTATTATCTCAAGTAGCCTGCTCAGGACACTTTACAGAAGAGGAGGCTGAGGCTCAGAAAATTAAGATGCTTGTTCAAGGCCTTGAGGCTAGTAAATGCTTGAGCTGGGACTACAACCCACGTTTTTCTCACTTGAAATCTGGTGCCCTTTCCATCTTACCATAGTGAAACGGTACAAGCCAGAATGCATTATCCAAATGGTGTAGGCTATGCTCCATGTGTGCCTTCTGTAAAGGAGGTAGCTAGTAAGTAGGGAAAGGTCATATTTTATTTTCTCTTAAAAGATATGAGAAAAGTCAGTACTATTGCCACGGTGAGGATTTCTCCAAGTTACATCTATTTTTAAAGTACCACAGCAAATAAAACATTTGTTTTCATGAACTAGACTTCAGAGTAGGGTTGTTTCCCCATTTTGAGTCCCACCCACCCTGACTCCCTCCCCACCATGGACCTCCATCTGTATATACCATTTCCTTCTTTGGTGCTTGAAATAAATGACTAATAACCTTGATGGGGAGTGTTGCTATCTGGAAAAGCCACAGATTGACTTCTCTTCCACTAATTTTGGGTTTATCCCTGTAAGAAATCTTATCTACAGCACTCTTTCTTGTACCAGAAAATGAACCCTAGATAAGATATGGGATCAGGTTGGCTAGATTACTTTTTAAGTTCCATCAAAGACCAAAGGTAGAGTCTCTCTTAAATTGGCATGACTAAGATTACAAGCTACTAGAGGGCAGGGATCAATGAGAAATTTATAGTTTTATTGTTTTTCTTATTAGAATTGATTCCTGATATGATCTATTCTGTTTCGTAAATTTTAATTTGAATTAAATTTCACCAAATGAAGGGCAGTAGCACTTGAGGTCTATAGAATTGTTTAATACATTGGGGGTGGGAAAGGAGAGAAAAGAACAATAGAAAGTCCAATGCATTTCTTCCTGGTGAACTCCCTGTGAACCTTCTATAGTTAGGAGAGCAAATTGCACTCAAAACTTCATTGTCCAGGAAAGAAGCCTTTGTTTAAAGAACTAAAGTAAATTTCAGGGCTTCAGCTTCTTGAATTTAGTTCAATGGCTTGTGGCCAAAAATTTAATGAGGGCTGAAAGGACTGATATCTCCCACCATTCAACTCTACCACTGGGACTGCAGTTGATGAGAGAAAGAGTTGTCTTAAAGTTCAGAAGAGTTAATATATTCTGTCCATTTGCAACTTTCATCAACATGAAGTCACCCT
Source organism: Tursiops truncatus (assembly GCF_011762595.2). NCBI lineage: Eukaryota > Metazoa > Chordata > Mammalia > Artiodactyla > Delphinidae > Tursiops > Tursiops truncatus. The sequence continues at coordinate 72,655,785 of NC_047035.1, read as the reverse complement.
CATAATAAATGACTTATAGCAGGATTTTATCCTCATTTGCCATTTTTAGCTGGAATCTGAGGGAAAATAAATCACTCTGTCCTTCTCTTTTTCCTTTTACCTTACAGAGTCGGAGAGCCCGTCTAAACTTCAGAGTAAGGATGAGAGCAAAGGAGAGATCTTTTTAGGCAAACAAATACCAGCTTTTTTTTTTTTTTTTTTTTTTTTGCGGTACGCGGGCCTCCCACTGTTGTGGCCTCTCCTGTTGCGGAGCACAGGCTCCGGACGCGCAGGCTCAGCGGCCATGGCTCACGGGCGCAGCCGCTCCGCGGCATGTGGGATCTTCCCGGACCGGGGCGCGAACCCGTGTCGCCTGCATCGGCAGGCTGACTCTCAACTACTGCGCCACCAGGGAAGCCCACAAATACCAGCTTTTAATCTGAGTTGAAACTCTGAAGATGATGGCTCTATTATTCACGTTTTGTACCTGAACCTCAGGCCCTGCTGCTTTACAAACAACACAGTTCAGCTGAAATAGACTTTTACTGTATATTATTAGGCAGGTGAATTTAATGTGAAACTCATTTCCATAATTAGGGCTATTGAGAGTGTCACTGTAATTATGGTTACTTAAAAAGAAGTTCCTCCCTGATTATCATCTGAGGGGTGTGCTCTCAGTGGATTAATGATAGCATTACCTGCTGCTGAGCCAGACTCAGAATTAAATAGACCAAACATCTGCTGTTGTGACACCTACCCAACACACTTTCTGGTGATATATTAGGTCACCATATACTGAGTTATCTTTAAAAGCTATGCTTGACTCAGTTAGTTTAAAAGGTTTTAGTAAAAGTGGACTTAAGGCCTGAGTTAGTGGGAAAAGTCAATTTCCCTCTTTATTTTGCAAGTCGAAATGGAATTCCTACGTGTGGCACAAGGTAAATGCTAACTTCATATGGATTTTATTTTAACTTCAGACATTTTTTTCTTTGACAGTTTAAAGTGAAATTGGCTGGGATGGAGAATAGAGTTTTAAGCTTCTGAATTTCCATTGTAGAAAAATATGAGCTGATCTAGGGGAAATAGGAATTCCTTGGGGGAAAGAAGTGGCTTTTTTTGTCTTTAAATCATAGACTGAGGTTGTGAAGAAGTGAGGTGGATTATCTCCGTGCCCGTAGATACTATGGGTCACATTGATCAGAATAGTATATTTTTAGGGGTGGGTGTGAGTTCAACAGCATCCTTAGAATAATTATCTGTTAGTATACAAATCTATTTTAATTAGGTAGTAAAAAGCTATAAAATATTCACTATTTATTTTTAAATTATTTATTTCATAAATTATTATGCTTTTTCCAGAAAGGCAAGCTTAGACTAGAAAGAGCTGAACTTAATAAAGAAGCTCGTCAGTTGTCATGAGAATTTCTACTGTGTGTGTGTATGGATATGGTAGAAATATATATACATATATCCAATGTTTTATATAAAATACATATATATTTAATATGTGTAAATATATATTTTTTAATGTGACTGGCTCTAATATTCTACTGAGATAGGTTTTACAAGGGATGTTCCTGTTTATGGCAAGGTAATGAGCTAGTGGAACCCTTATGGGATTTTATGTGTTGGAAAAGTTGTTTAGCAGTTTTCAGTCCAACACATAAGAAGGTTAGAAGTTGTTATTCCATTCTAAAAACAAATAAAAGCTAAACTGAAAAACCTACAACTTGTTTTTTACTTTTTAAAATTGAGATATAGTTGGTGTACAATATTATATAAGTTACAGGTGGACTACATAGTAACTTACAATTTTTAAAGGTTATACTACTTTTATAGTTATTATAAAATATTGGCTATATTCCCTGTGTTGTACAATATATCCTTGTAGCTTATTTATTTTATACATAATAGTTTATACCTCTTAATCTCCTACCCCTATATTGCCCCTCTCCCCTTCCCTCTCCCCACAGGTAACCACTAGTTTGCTCTCTATATCTGTGAGTCTGCTTATTTTTTGTTATATTCACTAGTTTGTTTTAGATTCCACATATAAGTGAAAATATACAGTATTTGTCTTTCTTTGTTTGACTTATTTCGCTTAGCACAATACTCTCCAAGTCCATCCATGTTGTTGCAAATGGCAAACTTTCCTTTTTATGGCTGAGTAGTATTCCATTGCATATACATGCACCACATCTTCTTTATTCATTCATCTGTTGATGAACACTTAAGTTGCTTCCATGTCTTACCTATTGTAAATAATGCTGCTATGAATGCTGCTATGAATATTGGGGTGCGTGCAGCTTTTTGAATTAGTGTTTTGTTTTTTTCAGATATATACCCAGTAGTGGAATTGCTATGGTAGTTCTATTTTGAGTTTTTTGAGAAAACTCCATACTGTTTTCCATACTGGCTGTACCAATTTACATTCTCACCAACGGTGTAGGAGGGTTCCCTTTTCTCTACATCCTCGCCAACATGTGTTATTTGTAGACTTTTTGATGATAGCCATTCTAACAGCTGTGAGGTGATATCTCATTGTGGTTTTGATTTGCATTTCCCTGATGCCTAGTGATGTTGAGCATCTTTTCATGTACTTGTTGGCCATCTGCATTTCCTCTTTGGAAAAATGTCTATTCAGTTCTTCTGCCCATTTTTAAAATCAGGTTTTTTATTTTTTGATGTTAAGTCGTATGAGCTGTTTATATACGTTAGATATTAATCCTTTATTGGTCATATCATTTGCAAATATTTTTTCCCATTCAGTAGGTTGTCTTTTTGTTTCATTGATGATTTCCTTTGCTGTGCAAAAGCTTTTAAGTTAAATTAGGTCTCATTCATTTATTTTTGCTTTTATTTCCTTTACTTTAGGAGACATATCCAAAAAAATATTGCTTTGATTTATGTCAAAGTGTGTTCTGCCTATGTTTTCCTCTAGGAGTTTTATAGTATATGGTTTTACATTTAGGTCTTTAATCCATTTTGAATTTGTTTTTATATATGCTGTTAGAGAATGTTTTAACTTCATTCTTTTACATGTAGCTGTCCCGTTTTCCCAGCACCACTTGTTGAAGAGACTGTCTTTTCTTCATTATATATTCTTGCCTCCTTTGTCATAGATTAGGTGACCATAAGTGTGTGGATTTATCTCTGGGCCTTCTATCCTGTTCCACTGATCTATGTGTCTGCCTTTGTGCCAGTACCATACTGTTTTGATTGCTGTAGCTTTGTAGTATAGTCTGAAGTCAGGGTTCATGATTCCTCCAGCTCCATTCTTTTTTCTCAAGTTTGTTTTGGCTATTTGAGGTCTTCTGTGTTTCCATACAAATTTTAAAATTATTTGTTCTAGTTCTGTGAAAAATGCCATTAGTATTTTGATAGGGATTGCATTGAATCTGTAGATTGCCTTGGGTAGTATGGTCATTTTAACAATATTAATTCTTTCAATCCAAGAACACAGCATATCTTTCTGTTTGTGTTGTCTTCAATTTCTTTCATCATTGTCTTATAGTTTTTGGAGTACAGATCTTTTGTCTCCTTAGGTAGGTGTATTCCTAGGTATTTTATTTTATTTTTAATGTGATGGTAAATGGGATTGTTTCTCTAATTTCTCTTACATTTTGTTGTCAGTGTATAGAAATGCAACAGATTTCTGTATATTAATTTTGTATCCTGCAACTTTACCAAATTCATTAATGAGCTCTAATAGTTTTCTGGTGACATCTTTAGGATTTTTTAAATATAGTATTCTAGTATACAAACATTTCTTAACATATGCATGTAAGTCACCCCCAGCTTTGGCTTCATATTGGCATCATTTGGGAAGTTTTTAAAATATTGATATGTATCTCACCACAGATTCTGTTTAATTAGACTAAGGTATAGCCTTAGCATGAGGAGTGATTTTAAATCACTCCAGCTGGTTTTAATATGTAACTAAGGTTGAGAAGTACTGATCTATTACATATTTTGTTGAAAGATGACTGGTATGATTGGATTCTTTACTGCCCTTAAACAGATGCTAAAATTCACAAAGTGATATAAGCTCACAAGAAGAAGAATTTGAAAAAGCTCACCCTAGCAGGAGACAGTGTGATTTTCCCCAGTATTTGTGACATTTCTTTGCATATATTCTTCTTCTATACCATATAGCTAGTCATATGTGCTATTGTCACCTTGTTCCAAACTCATTCTCCTATATTTCACTTCAGCAAAGAGTAGCTCTTTCCTTTCTCTAGTAACAATATCTTTAGGTCTTCACTTTGAAAACATACTTCCCTGTCAGTTGTCTTGATAATCTGTCTTTATCTGGTCTGTGTCCACTAAATGGGTATCCATCTCTCCTTTAAAGATTTTTGTACATGGATTCTGAGGTGGTGATCTGGGGCTCTCTGAAAACCTGTCCAGTAACTGGTTTGATTTACTCACCCTTTTGCCACTCAGCTAAATCACCTACCAACTTTGCTGATTAGGACCTCAATACTGGAGAAGAGAATGCCCTTTACTGAGTATAGAGCCATAGAACCAGTGAGAAGAGATACCTCCCATTAAAATTTGTTAAATTAGGATTCTGATTCCCTGGTTATGATGAAATACAATAAGACACGCTGAGTCTGAACTATTCTGGAACAATGAATAGGGTGTACCTCCATATCTGAAAACCTAAGTAATGCAAAACCGCTTGGAATTTGCCAAGATAATTGTGATGGTTAATTTTGTGTCAACTTGACCACGGTGCCCAGGTATTTGGTCAAACATTATATTGGATGTTTCTATGAAGGTGGGTTCCCCCCCCCCCCCCCCCCCCCCGCTGCTGAGATTAACACTTAAATCAGTGGTCTTTGAGTAAAGCAGACTATCCTTCACATGTGGGTAATCACTTTTTTACTATAGTAAGAAAACAACAAGTGGTGATACTATTAAAAAAAAATCTTCATCCAATCCGTTAAAGACCTTGACAGGACAAAGAGTCACTTCCCCTGAGCAAGAAGGAATTCTGTCAACAGATGGCCTTTGGACTCAAGCTGCAACTCTTCCCTGGGTTTCTAGACTGCTGGCCTAGTGTGGAATTACCACGCCTCTACGATTGTGTGAGACAGTTCCTGAAAATAAATCTCTCTTTCTCTAAAAAACCAAAACCAAAACAAATAAAAACAAGAAAAGTCTTTTGGGGGAGGCTTCACAAGACGAAATAAAGAACTATTAAAAACAAGGCTTTTGGGGCTTCCCTGGTGGTGCAGTGGTTGGGAGTCCGCCTGCTGATGCAGGGGGCGTGGGTTCGTGCCCCGGCCCGGGAAGATCCCACGTGCCGCGGAGCGGCTGGGCCCGTGAGCCATGGCCGCTGACCCTGCGCGTCTGGAGCCTGTACTCCGCAACGGGAGAGGCCACAGCAGTGAGAGGCCTGCGTGCCGCAAAAAAAAACCCAAAAAAAATCAAAAAAAAAACCCACAAAAAGACAAGGCTTTTGGAAGAAAAAATGAATACCCAACTCCTGATGAAATCTGTAATTTCATCTCTATGAAATGTAAAGTACAACTCATGTGAAACAAAACTAACCCGTTTGCACTGTCTCCCTGTGAATGAAGGTGCACCATCGCACTCAACAACCCCACAAACCAGGGTTGCCCCTTTGGCCCTGGTCTCCAAAACAAGTAAAACCTTAAAGCATTTTCTGTAAGATACTGACTTCCCAATGAAGTCAGCTTCATCCCTGACTTTTACAATATCTCTACATGACAACCCCTACTGATATGACTGATAATCAGGTGAGGAAACTTTCTCATTATGAAGAGTGTCTGTGATCTTGTAAACTTGATAACCTTATAAATTTTTCCCCTTTAAATGCCCATTTACTTACTAGAATCTGCTCAGCTAGTTTATCTAAAGCTTGGACTTCACTGTAAACCATTTTGCAAGTAAGCTTATTTTCTTTTCTAAAAAAGAAAGTTGATTCCAAGAGAGGAGTCCTAGTGACCTGGGAGCTGATCTTCAGAAGTTTGTTGGAAAAGCGTCAAGCAGAACCTGTGAAGGGGATTCTGGTACAAATGATTTTAATGAGGGAGAGCTCGTAGGTGAAGCCTGTAAGGAAGTGAGGGAAGCAGAATAGGACAGACTGTTTGCCCTGCTGGTCCACCAACAGGCAATAGTCTGTCCCATAAGAGTACGTGCAGTTCTCATCACATTGCCCAGTGTGGATACCTCTATACTTAATGTTTAAGAAAAATGGGCAATTGATAACTGGTAGTGAGGTAATAAGTATACTCCTTGAGCTTGTAACTGGGGGAGGGGGTGCTGAATTAAAGCAGCTCAGATGACCTTGACATTGGAGAATGATTGACATCCCCCTTAGGTTATTAACAGCTGGTCATGTAGCTCACCTGGAAATGCAATGCCTCTGGTAAACAGAGTTGGAGAACATGGCTTAGGCTGGAGGCCCCAGGAGGCCTCTTTTTCTCACATTTAATTTAAATCATAGAGCCCACACACTGGGACCTATTGCTTAGAATGTCAGATAGTTAAAACTAGGTTGAAGAAGAGATGCCAATAAATTTGCCAAGCAGTTTCAGGCTGCTAACAGCAGGCCTGTCTCACCACTTCTCACAGATGGAATAGGGGAAGATATCTATCTTCTTCCACCACTGCTGAGTAGGGAGACGGGCTTGGATGAAGCTTTTTCTTCCCAGCAGACCAACACAGAAACCGGAGGAGCGAGAAAGAAAGTTGTTTCCTACACTGGCCATCGGGTAATGTAACAGAAATTCAGCTCAATGACATACTGTACTGATGGTAATCGGATTTCTCTTTTTCTGTGATCTAAGTAAAGATGGCAGCATAACCCTGGAAACAGCTCATTCAACTGATTGGTAGGAAACCTATTTTCTATTCTTGATTTTGTCCTCATGTGACCTTAAGGAAGTCATTGAACTTCTTCATGCTTCTGCTTCTCCACTGTAACTATGTGACCATTTGCTCTTATCTTCCTAAAAGAGGTATCAGATGTGACTGTTTTATAGCCCGATTGTTTTATCAATGATAAATGAGTTTGGGGTAAGCTCAGAACAAACCATTCCAGTGGCCCTGGTCAAGGTGTTGTCATAATGCAGGGCTCTTACTAGAAGCAGTGAGATGGAGACAGTAGCAAGTTATGCAACTGGTCAGTCTTGTAAAATAATTCAGTTTATTGAATGGGGAAAGGAAAACAGTCACTTAAGTTACTCTCATATAGATAAATATGTCTCAAAATTGTTTAACTAGTTTTTCAATTTTTGACTAATTTTGTTTGCATCAAGTAAACTTTTTGGAAAATATTACAAAATGCATTTTTATTTTTCAATTTTTACCTCATCACTTTCTAAATAATCAAATATCTAGAGAAATTATATATTTGCTTTACATACTTGACCATAGCAATTATAAAACTATGAATTTTCAAATTGCATCTTTCATTTAATTTGACCTCAGAATTTTACTTTTAAAAAGATCATATAGATGGGTAGGTGTGTGCTTTCAGAGACATGACATTATAAAGCCCTAGGAAAAGGTACTAGTATTTGCTCTCATTGTCTCAATGCTTAATAGAAAGTGCATAGACTGTACTTTGCCCTTGTTTTGGTTCTTGTCGTCAATCTACCACATTTCTATAAATATCAAGTGAAGGTGAACACGACAGAAAAAAAGCAAAAGCTCCAGATCAGTTACCAGTTGTTTTGGATTTAGTTATTTTCTTAAAAAACTTTTTTCTTAGACTCTTGTCATTTTTCTTCTTAACATTCTTGAGAGTTTTCCTTTTTGGTTTTGTCTTTTGTCCTCAAACCTTCTTGTGAGGTAGTATCGGGAAGATGATCACAATGCCACGTATAACTGTGAAACATTTCTCAGCTTACCAATTTGTATTTATCTTCCAGGGAATCTGTGAATTCCGTAGCATAAGAATTTATTGTTCTATATTTAAATGTGGAGGAACTGAAGTACGATATTGACTGTTCTGTAGGGATCAACCTGTAGTGATAAATTCAGAGAGTAGCACATGAATGAATGCCTACTAATGCCTACAGTTTACTCAAGAAGGGAGTCCATTTTGCCAGTTTGCTCAGCTTTTTTTCCATTTTTGAGTTACATTCCCATTTATTCATATTATTTATTTAAAATTCATTTCTTAGGTAATACTTGATACTTAGGAAACAGCAGTATGAAATATACATGATTATGATGCATAATAAAGTGAACACCCATGAACTCAGCACCTGTATAAGACCTAGAACAACACAGATGGATTTTTTTCTACTTATGTGCTGTTTCTAGCCTCTACACCCCCCTGCACCCCACCACCTCCCATCTAGAGATAATGATTATTTTAGATTTTCTTGTTATTTCTTTTTTTCCTTAGTTTTAAAAAATCACATGTGTAGGTATTCCTCAATAATACATTGTTTAATTTTACCTTTACAAAAATGGTAACAGCCTATAGTCTTTTATGATTTGCCCTTTTCATTAAGCTTTATGTTTAAAGATCCATTTCTGATGTTTCATTTGTTATGGTTTATTAATTTTCTTTTTTTATCATAACGAGACTACTGAACACAGAATAACAAATAGGAATGTGGGCGCATAGCAAACCAAAACAACAGAAAGGGTGGGAGTTGGGGTGTCAGAAGGATTGAAGGGGGGAGTGAGAGCGAGGAAAGGGGAGGAGAAAGTTTTTTTTTTCTTCTTCCTATTTCTTTAAAAAATCAACACAAGAAGACACACAAAACCAATGTCTGTTCCCAAGAAGAAACATAAATAGGGCAGAACCGAACCCTCTGTTCTCTCTTCCAAAGGCACTTTAGATATTCCTGTGAATTTTCTTATTCAGTTGTTTGTTTATCCATATCCTTGTCAGTGAACATCTGGACATGGCATTGTTCCCCATTTTTCTTGTATGTGAATAATGCTGCTATGAACTTATGCTTGTATGCAAGGGCTTCTCTGTAATTTTCTAAGAGCACAGTCATATGATACACATATATTCACTTTAGCAGGTCCTGGCATAGTGTTTTCTAAAGTGATTGTAACAATTTACACTCCTGCCGAAAGTGTAAAAGAGTTGATCAACATCATTACCCATTACCACCTTTTGATATCATCATACTTTAACCCTTTCTTTTGTTTTCAGCCTTGTGGGTGTATATGGTGTTTCGTCTTGAGGTTTAAATCTTCCCTTAAACAGAAATAGGCGTCTTTTATTTTTTTTTTTCCTGCTACGCGGGCTTCTCACTGTTGTGGCCTCTCCCGTTGCGGAGCACAGGCTCCGGACGCGCAGGCTTAGCGGCCATGGCTCATGGGCCCAGCCGCTCCGCGGCATGTGGGATCCTCCTGGACCGGGACACGAACCCGCGTCCCCTGCATCGGCAGGCGGACTCTCAACCACTGCGCCACCAGGGAAGCTCTAGGCTTCATTTCTTATGAAGTCCTTGCTCCTAGCCAGAAGTTGCCAACCCTCCCAACTATTGAATATTTGTTAAGTAATTAGAGGCTGCTGCCTTACAGAGGAAACTCGGAGCTGTCCCAAGTGCCTCATTCATACATTGTGCCTACCTCTGAGCACAGGGTGAGGACACGACGCCTCCGCCTCAGGACTTTCCTTTCTCCGCCTTTGGGTTCTCTGAACGCAGAGGGCCCTACCTAGTCAGATTGTACAAATAAGAGGATAAGTGATGTCGATCCAGTTTTTCTCCTTTTTGATCCACTGCAAGCATGCCTGCTCTGCTGAGGATATTACAGCTGGAAGCTGCATGATTGGTGATATATTGAGGGAAGGAGTCAGGAATTTAGGGGAGTGGAGGTGGGCCATGAATGATGGATTTTCTATAGCAGCAGGCTTAAATCTGCTGCTCATCAAAGCAGGCCTCCTTAGGAGGTGGAGACAAGAAAACTGAGCTTGGAGTGAGGAAGCACGTGATAGAAATGTGGGTATCTTCAAAGAAATGTGAAAGTTAAGGATTATTAAAGGTGTTTGTGAACTCCATTCTGAGGTCTGCCTTTCCAGTAGCGATATTTTCATAGACACGCACAAGCCCTAGACATTTCTGGTAGGTATTCTTCAGACCTAGAGAATATCAGTAGATATTCTGAAGCCTAGATAGATGAGTGACTTGTTCAGGATCACCCAGCTAGTTATTAGCAGACGTGGCCTAGAGTCCCGGGATGTCCCAGCACTCATCCCATGAGCACAATTTCCATGAAAACACAAACCATATTGCTTCTACTCTGCTCTCCAATTTTCCTTCTGCTGATGAAATTGAAACCTATAATATGCAAATTCCCAAGAAAAAAAATATCTATTGTTTTCTGTTAGAAAAAATTGTCAGTGAATTTAGATTTAAACTCTCACAACCAAGGGGAAAAAAAGTTGACTTCTGTCTTTCTCAGAGGAAAACTGTAACATAGAGCTCTCTGTGAATGTGATTTATTAGGATAGGCTCCAAGAAGAAGACTGGTTAAAGGCATGGGAAGCTGCCAGGGGAAGAAAGGAGGCCACTCAAACAAGGTCCAGTCCCCCGGGGTTTTTGGAAGACAGAGTAGGTCACACCTTAAAGTTGTCTCCAGGTGGGAGCAAGGATGCTGCAGCATTTATCTACACTTACATGTCAGTCTTTGGTTTAGAGCTATCCCTGGGGTGAGGGGAGTGAATCCCCAAGCGCTTTTAGCTTCCCTTACACACAAAGCAAAGCAAATTTCAGCAGCCTGAAGGAATCCCAGTGAAGACTCACAGACGGCTGCTGGGATTGAAAAGTACATCAGTAGCTGGTTGTGCATGAACTTAGTGAAAGGATCTAAGGAGAGATGGCAGAACACTGACTGCTTTTCCTGCTGCTTTTAAGCTAGATCTCCCCTGTAACGAAATTCTCTGAAGCAGGGATGGGGTAATGAAACTCTGCTAAAGAATGTATTTCTTTGGGCTGTCTCACACATGGCAGATAAAAAACTAATTCATACGATTCTTTGGAGGGTGGTTTGGCAATATCTATCAAAAGTCTTAAACATAGCACTTTTCTAATAGAAATATTAAGTATTAGTTATTAAGTGCTTAATTTAGGGCAGACATCTTGCTGTGTACTTGACTTGAACGATCTCATCTAAAGCCTCCCGACAATCTAGTACGATAGATACCGTGACTACACCCATTTTATAGATGAGGAAACTGACACTTATTGAGTTGTCCACGGCACACAGCTGTAAGTTGTGTAACTAGAATTGGAACCAGGTCTGCTTGACTCTAGATACTGCCCTTGATCCCAGTGCCATTAACATGAAATGATTAAGGACAGGTGCAAATTTTCATCCATAGCAATGTCTTGACAATGTTGTTTTTAGTTTTTAAAATTGGAAACAATGTACATGTCCAACAATTGAGATCTGGTTGAAGCTTCTGCGTTAAGATTCTATGATGGGTTAATTTTTAACACATAAAAGTAATGCTGAAAATCCGTATTTTGTTTGACATGGAAAGATGTTCAGTACATAACATTAAATTTTAAAAATCAGGTTCAAAACACCTATAGAGTATGTTTCCATTTTTGTGAAAGCCAAAATCAAAAGAACAAAACCCCCACACCCAACAAACAAAAAAATGAAAACTATACACGAGCAGTCAGTAAGCCAGACCCAGCCCTGGACGATATTGCTAACCGTCCTTCTAAAGGCCTATGACACCCACTCACCTCTCTTATTCATCTTGGAGGTTTCCCCTCAATGTAGGGGGAGACTGCATTTGTTTTGTAATTTGTTGAAGTTGATACTGTAAATGGAAGAGGAGGGCCTTCCTAAAATCTTGTCTATAAGGCAATTTAACTTTCTTTCATACTTCCTTCCATCATGGGGCTCTGTGCACTGTGATCCTGGTACCCTCTGCTTGGAATGTTCTTTTCCCCCAACCACGTGGTTAATTCCTATCCCAGCCTCAGCATCACTTCTCTATGGAAGCCGTGCTTTGCTGACTTAGTCCAGTTCTCATTTTGTTTTCTTCTAGAACCACGTCTTACTCTTCACAGATCTAAACACAGTGACAAATTTACATTACTTGTGTGGCTATCTTATTAATGCCAGTCTCTCCCACTAGATGGTAACTTCTATGATTGTGAAGATCATACTCTTCATTGTAGCTTCAAAGGGAAAGTGTGGTGAAGCACAGTAGTTGTACAGTAAATAATTTAGGTTAAGTGATTGACTATGAGAAGAAATGAACTTTGGGGGTGTTTGCTCCTTAGTCCAGTGAGGGGTGGTGAGAGAGGAGGAGCAATCACTTTTCCGACCACCCTGATTAAAGCAACTGTACAGCACTAGAAATTCAGGGGAACCTAACATTTTCTCTCAGTCTACTCATCTGCATCTGTAGCTCTGATCCATTAAATCCTTTTCACAAAATCCACTTGACATAAAGTTAGGTAATGCTGAGTGACCATCATTTTTTCTCTTCCCATGTTTTCTCCTCATATTTTTTTCTATTAACCACCTTCTCTCTTTAAAAAACAATTTTACTTGAGGTGTGTTTGATATACAATATTATATGTTTCAGGTGTGCAACATAGTGATTCACAATTTTAAAAGGTTATATTCCATTTATAGTTATTATAAAATATTGACTATATTCCCTGGTTTGTACAATATATCCTTGTAGCTTGTTTATTGTATACATAGTAATTTGTATCTCTTAATCCCCTTCCCCTCTCTGGCTCCTCCCTCCTTCCCTCTCTTCACTGGTAACCAATAGTTTGTTCTCTATATCTGTGAGTCTGTTTCTTTTATGTTCTATTCACTAATTAGTTTTATTTTTTAGATTCCACATATAAATGATATCATACAGTGTTTGTCTTTCTCTGTCTGACTTATTTCACCAAGCATAATACCCTCCAAGTCCATCCATGTTTTTGCGGATGGCAAAATTTCATTCTTTTTTTCAAGGCTGAGTAATATTCTTTTCTGTGTGCGTGTGTGTCTGCACACATCTTCTTTATCTATTCGTCTGTTGCTGAACACTTCGGTTGCTTGCATATCTTGCCTATTGTAAATAGTGCTGCTATGAACATTGGGGTGCATGTTATCAATCACCTTCTCTCTTTATTTCATTACTCATCTATGTCTCCTTTCTTCTTTATCCTCCCTTTTCCCCAATTTTTGAAAATTCATTCACTCAACAAACTTTACTGAGTGCCTACTATATACTAGATATTCTTCTGGGTGTGGGGGACATGGACATGAAGCCAACAGAGTTTTTATCTGTCTACTAGCGGTAGACAGAAGTGTGAACAGAGAATTGAGATATGATTTCCACTGTATCAGAAACATATAGAGGGGAGATTGCTGCCTCCACAGAAAGGAGTGGTCAGTCCTATTGACCAATACCTCCTTGGGGAGAAAAGGTTTTTAAAAAGTTTTCACAAAGGAGATGATTGATTTTTCTATTCTTTCCCAACATTTCTTCTCCCATTTAATAAAACATGTGGACACTAGATACTATGCTGGGCACCAGACAGGATGCTACATAAGAAATTAGTTTATGGACTTATGTTCATGGTGTGTTCTGAAACATTTGGACAAGAGAGATGTGGCTGAATGGAAAGATTCAAAATGAGATTTTCCCAAAGATTATTACCAGATGTAAGGGGAGGGTCATGCACGTCCTGTGTTGTCATGTGCGTCCATTTTAAAGTGACTTTTAAGCTACCATAATAACAATAATAACAACTAAGATCTATAAAATCTATGAAGGGCCTTATATGGTTTACAACCCTTGACAAATATAACTTCAGAAATAACAGGGTATCTGGGGGAAGATATCCAAAAGATAAAGATGTTTGTTTTCATCACTCTTATCTCCACTACTAAAACATACGGCTATTGAGCAGAAAGTGCTGTCTACGAGTGTTTTTCTTGAGCATGTTGTTTAATGAGGGAGGACCTGATTACTGTGCTGGGTTGAGGAAGTCACTCTGGGTAGCATTACTTACCTTTACTATACTTGGCAGGTGAACAGTGACATCATACATCACGTCCGGTGCAACTCACACACCCATCCTGAGGTCCTATACAGGACAACAGAGGGATGAATGGAACTTTTACAGAGTACTTGGTGTTACTCCAATAAGTTATAGATGTGAGTGAGTAGGAGTCTCTGAAGGCTGGTGTTCAGAAGAATATCATAAATCAAAATGTCTTCATCTTTGAGAAGTTGTCTGGAGGAAATATATAATACAATTCATCTTTATTCATTTCTTAAAGGACAGACAGGGCAGGAGCAATTTATAGAAGCCATGGCTATCATTTTGTCTACCGTATTGGGATCTATTCAGATTCTGCTGGTGTCATAGTTTGGTAATTCTTGGAGAAGAGCCAGGAGAGCCTGGAAGAATGACAACAACACATTTGTTTTGAAGATGAAAATGGAAATGGTACCATCAAAGTTCAGCTGCAGGAATAAAATTCATCGTGAGAGAGTTATGCACAGGTACCAGGCCCATTAATAGGATGCTCTTAGGGATAAAAATGATTTTAGTAAGCCTTTAATGATTTAATTAAAAATTGATTTTGACTTGGTCAGACAAAAACGGTGGTGTGTATGTAGTGTACCCATGCCATTCGAAGACAGGTTTGTAGACTTAAGCTTCTGTTTTCTAGTGAATTATTATCTGTTTACCCTGGTTTTTCTTCCAACCTTATATTGTCCACCTTGGCGTATCCAAAGTCAATTAAAATGCATTCATACTGGCAATATCTACACTGATACTTGTGACCTTCCCATGATCAAGAACTAAGGGAAGAGTGATAACGTTTCCGGGCATGTTAGGAATCCTAAATTCTAGGTCCAGCTCCATCCCTGATAAGCTCTGTGACCTTGGGTAAGTCACATAATTTTATTAACCTTCAGTTTTCTCATCTGTGAAATGAAGTGGGACCATATGATTTTGAAAGTCCCTTCCATCTCTAAAATTATACTGTACTGTCAGCTGTCATTTCTACCAATTTGGAGGAGTAATGAGCTGCTGCTATGACACAGTAGATTAATCCTCGCTGTTTCTACCTAATTGGCATGGGAAATGACAGAAACTAGGGTAAGAAGCACTGAGGGAGATGCCAGTGGGCACAGGCTGACAGCTCTCTGTACTCTGGTTGCCTTCCTATTATACATTAGCCCCATTGCCCAGATGCTCGTGACCACTTGTAGAGATGGCATCTGACCTTGGACTCTAGTGACCTCCAGTGATGCCTTTGGGCTAATGCTTGTTACCTGAAGACCCTTCTCAAATATATGTAGATTCCAGAATTTAATTCTGGGAATATCTTTGCTACTGTGGACAAGGAGTGAGTTGTTTAAGGGTGCCTCATCTATTACACATGGCAGAGTTATGGATTCAAAGTTTGTGCTATGAACATTTTTGTCAGTCTAGGGAAGCCTCTGGGACCACATGTGAGGGTAATGTTTTTAAATACATAAAATATACAAGATTACAAATAAGCCAACTGAATTGAAATATAGTTCCATCCATAAACCCTAGGTTCAGACCACTATAAGTATCCTTTTCCACCGAGACTGTAAACTTCCTGAGACTGGGGACTGTGTCCCTGGTTCACTGATGTGCCCTAGGTGCCTAATGCAGTGAGTGGCTTAGACAGAACACTCTCTAGATGCATGCCTATGCATTTAACCACACTGTTTTGATACTCTCCCTTCTTTTAAAGTAAGTTCCTTGGAGATAAGAGCTGAGGTGTATCTACCGTTGCCTCTTCAGGTCTTGCATGGTGCTTCACACAGAGTTGGTGCTCAAATAATATTTATTGAGTGGGTGCATGTATGAGCTGGCCCTGCACGTTTTTCACTGTCTTCTGGCAACTTTGAGTACTGGGTGATTGGCTGGTGATTCTGTTCTCTGGAGGTGCACGTTGGCCTGAAGTCTTGAAGAACTGAAGAGGAGGGTCAGTGTGATCATTAATCTTGTGTGGCAGCTTGGCATGTGAGATGGTCAGCTCAATAAAGTAAATTGCTCTTCCCAGGGTGGGTGGGCATCATCCAATCAATTGACGGGCCTGATTAGAGCAAAAGAACAAAAGACTGAGGGAGGGGAAATTCAGCCTCAATGGCTGAGCTGTGACCTATCTCATCTTCTCCAGCCCTCAGACTGGGATTTACATCACTGGCTCCCCTCGTTCTCTGGCCTTTGGACTCAGACTGGACCAGCTTGCAGACAGCAGATCATGGGAATTTTCAGCCTCTGTAATTACATGACTCGATCTCTCACGATAAATATATATAAATATATTCCCCCCTCCACCAACTGTTAGCACTCTGTGATGAGGGAGCTGGCCCCTTCACCCAGGCCCCTCTCAGGAAATGTTTTCCTTTATGGAACACCATGGGGGCCCTGATCTGGGCAGGTGGAGTGTGGGGCTTCCCAGGAAGGCAAACGGCACAACTGGAGCCCACAGGGCGTGCTTCGTGGCTCTGGGTGTGTGGCGGGAGAGTGAGTGCAGGTCCAGATGGAATGGCAGGGAGAGGATGGGCTGGGATGTGCTGAGAGCCAGAAGCTGCTTAGAGGACAGCAGAATCAGCCCAGAGGCTCTGAGCAGAATGCATCCACACTTCCCAGAAAAAGCCTGATCTTGCGGGAGTTCTATGAGGCAGGTGTGGGAGTCCTGGAATGAGGAAAACCTGGGTGCCCTGGGTGTTGGAGGCCGCTCATCCCAGGCTTGCGAGGAGGCCGGCTCACACCAACTATCAAGCAAACACCAATCCTCCTGGATACCTCCCCTGATGCCACAGTTAGAATCACAGGGCACGGGTACCTCCCCAGGGGCACGGCCATATATGAGGGACCGGGCTGTGGACCAAAGGCTGTACAGAGGCAGGACAAACGCAAGCCTTAGCCAATGAGTGAACTGCGCATGTGCGCAGTGCCAAGTATATTGCCTTCCAGGGGCCTGAGGCCCAGGACAGTGATGCAGGTTTAGGGGATGGCATGGTCCCCTGGTGCTCCAATCCGACTTTTGCCAAGGTTCAAGACTGCAGCATTCTGAACACACTATTCCATTACACATGCTCAGGGCCAAATGTTCCTCCTGGCAGTAGTGAGCTGTCTAGAATTAATCCCAGGAGGTGACTGCTGCCTCTTCCTCGAGTCTTTCCCCTGAAGATGTATGTATATCTCCTATTGTTTCCATTTCTCTGTATACAGCCTTGACTACTACAGTCAGTGTAGTGCAGTAGAATGTGCAGGGAACTCCAAGGATAGAAAACCCCAGTTCTCCTTCTGTCTCTGCCATTTTTTTAAAAAAATATCTTTATTGGAGTATAATTGCTTTATAGTGGTGTGTTAGTTTCTGCTGTATAACAAAGGAATCAGCTACACATATACATATATCCCCATTTCTCCTCCCTCTTGCATCTGCCTCCCACCCTCCCTATCCCACCCCTCTAGGTGGACACAAAGCACCGAGCTGATCTCCTTGTGCCATGTGGCGGCTTCCCACTAGCTATCTATTTTACATTTGGTAGTGTATATATGTCCATGCCACTCTCTCACTTCGTCCCAGCTTACCCTTCCCCTTCTCTGTGTCCTCAAGTCCATTCTCTACATCTACGTCTTTATTCCTGTCCTGCCCCTAGGTTCTTCAGAACAGTTTTTTTTTAATTTTAGATTCCATTTATATGTGTTAGCATATGGTATTTGTTTTTGTCTTTCTGACTTACTTCACTCTGTATAACAGTCTCTAGGTCCATCCACCTCACTGCAAATAACTCAATTTCGTTTCTTTTTATGGCTGAGTAATATTCCATTGTATATATGTGCCACATCTTTATCCATTCATCTGTCGATGGACACTTAGCTTGCTTCCATGTCCTGGCTATTGTAAATAGTGCTGCAGTGAACATTGTGGTACATGACTCTTTTTGAATTATGGTTTTCTCAGGGTATATGCCCAGTAGTGGGATTGCGGGGTCATATGGTAGTTCTATTTTTATTTTTTTAAGGAACCTCCATACTGTTCTTCATAGTGGCTGTACCAATTTACATTCCCACCAACAGTGCAAGAGTGTTCCCTTTTCTCCACACCCTCTCCAGCATTTATTGTTTGTAGATTTTTTGATGATGGCCATTCTGACTGGTGTGAGGTGATACCTCTTTGTGGTTTTGATTTGCATTTCTCTAATGATTAATGATGTTGAGCATCCTTTCATGTGTTTGTTGGCAATCTGTATATCTTCTTTTGGAGAAATGTTTGTTTAGGTCTTCTGCCCATTTTTGGATTGGGTTGTTTGTTTTTTTGATATTGAGCTGCATGAGCTGCTTGTATAGTTTGGAGATTAATCCTTTGTTGCTTCATTTGCAAATATTTTCTCCCATTCTGAGGGTTGTCTTTTTGTCTTGTTTATGGTTTCCTTTGCTGTGCAAAGCAAAAGCTTTGAAGTTTCATTAGGTCCCATTTGTTTATTTTTGTTTTTATTTCTATTTCTCTTGGAGGTGGGTCAAAAAGGATCTTGCTGTGATTTATGTCATAGAGTGTTCTGCCTATATTTTCCTCTAAGAGTTTGATGGTGTCTGGCCTTACATTTAGGTCTTTAATCCATTTTGAGTGCATTTTTGTGTATGGTGTTAGGGAGTGTTCTAATTTCATTCTTTTACATGTAGCTGTCCAGTTTGTCTCTGCTGTTAACTAGCCAGAGACCAAACGAATGTCTGCTGTTTTCTTCTGTGTAATGTCCACTGTTTTCTCATGTGTATTGGATGAGATAATCTATTCCTTCCACATTCAGATTCTTTGCACCTGTGTGAAGGTCCATTGAATCTCAATAGAACAAACTTGTTGCTTAAACCAAATATGGCTGTTTAGAATATTATTATAAGCATAGTTTCTCAAAATACCATGCAGTAAACCTAGCTTTTGGTAAGAGGTTCTCAGAGCTTTTCAATGAAGTTTAATGTACAAGATGTGTTGATAAATTTATGCCCAGGTGGTAGCTCAGAAATCTCTGTAGCTTCCTGGAAAATGAAATGGCTCATGTCTATAGCTGGGATTAGGAAAGCTGGCCTTGCCTGACAACTGAAACTAACATTCTCTTTTACTTTTTTTTTTTAAAATGAATTTATTTATTTATTTGTTTATTTATGGCTGCATTGGGTCTTCGTTGTTGTGCACGGGCTTTTCTCTAGTTGTGGTGAGTGGGGGCTACTCTTAGTTGCGGTGCACAGGCTTCTCATTGCAGTGGCTTTTCGTTGCAGAGCACAGGCTCTAGGCACACAGGCTTCTGTAGTTGTGGCACATGGGCTCAGTAGTTGTGGCTTGTGGGCTCTAGAGCACAGGCTCAGTAGCTGTGGCACACGGACTCAGTTGCTCCACGGCATGTGGGATCTTCCCGGACCAGGGTTTGAACCCATGTCTCCTGCACTGGCAGGTGGATTCTTAATCACTGTGCCACCAGGGAAGTCCCTCTTTTACTTCTTGAAGTTTGCTTCTTCTTTTTTTTTTTTTTTTTGCAGTACGTGGGCCTCTCACTGTTGTGGCCTCTCCCGTTGCGGAGCACAGGCTCCACATGCACAGGCTCAGCGGCCATGGCTCACGGGCCCAGCCACTCGGCAGCATGTGGGATCTTCCCGGACTGGGGCACGGACCCATGTCCCCTGCATCGGCAGGCGGACTCTCAACCACTGCGCCACCAGGGAAGCCCAAAGTTTGCTTCTTTTGATCATCTCAGGATCAAATTGATTTTTTTTTCTTTTCCAATGGAACTAGGTGATAAATTATTACTTCTATAGTGTATTTTTGAAATGTACACTTAGGGAGCTAATAAACAAATGTGACTAAAAGAAATGCTCATTAGGCATTAATCTGATAACGTCAGTATTTTTTTAAATGTTTACCTCTGTCCACACACACTTCCCCTCTGATTTCTGTTGTGGTTTAAAGTTCCTTATAGTAGGATTACGCAAGCTGAACTACCTGATAAGCGGTACTTTGCTGAGAATGTCAATACTTTATTGCTTGATTAGGACCAGTGTTTCCTTTAGTCAGAAAGACAAAGACTGACAAAGCATACTCACTAATATTTACAGAGCATTGTGATGACTGTTAGGGTTGAAAAAAGGCAAGCATTTGATTAGGTCTCCCAAGCCTTAAAAGTAGCAAAAGCTTTCAAGTTGACTCGGGCCATTAATTTCACAGAATTTCTAGAACCGAAAGGACCTTGAATGATGGTGTAATAGAGCTTGATTGTATAATCCAGTTTTCACACATTACAGTGCTCACAGATTCTCTACGGCTTAAAATTATTCTATTAGTTCTGGTTGTTACTCGTTCACTCATTGCTCGTTTATTTATTTGTTCATTTATTTATTCATCATTCGATCAATGAGGCTGTGTAGTGTAGTGGGTAACAGCATGTGCTCAGGGTAAAATCCTGGTTTCTTCATTGTTAACTGTGTGACCTTACTCTCCAAGCTTCAGTGTCCTCATCTTTAAGATGGGGCTAATGAATGTGACTATTTCACAATTTTTTTTGAATGATTAAATGAGATAGCATGTGTAAAAATCTTAAAAGAGTACTGGCCACATATAAGTGGCTCAATAAATGTCAGGTACTCTTATAAATACCCCACAAGGTTGTTAGAAAGACTAAATAGATGATGAATATAGAGGTTTCAGCTAATCCCTGACACACAGAATCCTTCAATAAAGGTGAGTAATATTATTAGGACATTATATATATAGGCTCTGGGAACAGAAAGATAGGTAAGAGTCTCTGAGGTTTTTTTCTAAGGCTTCCTCTACATTCCTTTACATCTTATTTCTTTCTGGGAAGGAAACTAGATGAGAACATAACTTAGATTCCCTCCAGGTGCAGAAAGCAGCTAGAAAATACTAAGAAAAGAACCGGAAGAGCTCAGCAGAGCCCATTACATTTCTTCCAGATCCACCGTTCAGTAACTTTCCCATAAAAGATAAAGGAATGAACTCATCTTAATTTAGAAGTTTCAGACTAAGGAAAAGAAAATGATAAAGGAGATTGAGTAGAGGTGGAAAAATAGTCTTTGATGAGAGATTTTTAAAAATTATTTTTTAGAAAGTGAATACCTAGAGGGGGATTGAATTGAATCTTATAATAATGAGCAGTGTGACTAAGGAGATATAAGAAACACTAAATGCTACGTAAGTACCCAGAACTAGGAAGAGGGAGGTACTTGTTGAACTCTCATGGAGGTAAATTTGAGAAAATTAAGAGGGTGACTTCCACACATAAATGATAACATACTATAGAATTCATCATTTCAAGAAGTAGTGCATTTTTAAAAGATTCTGGGGAGATGACAAGAAGGTCATAAGTGGTTTTTAAGAGTAGCTGGATAAAGGTGATATCATGGAGGGAGGCCATGTTCTTATGGGATTTCCCATGAGACCTTTAGCAGCAAAGTCTACATTGAATGGACTGAAATTCTAATCCAATAAGGCCTTGCTTATGCTCCTGTGATTTTTTTCCTCCTGCTGCTGTGTGGGTGGGTCATTAGTTATTCTGCTAAATGTGGGCTTTTATTACAATTTGGAATACTTACAAAGAAAATTCTACAGCATTCTCCATGTTAACAATTCAGTGTGTAACTCTCATTTGTGGATGTTCATGTTTAGGATAAATTTAAGGTTGTCATAATCCAGCTGAAGCCATATTTTGCTTTCCTCTTAGAGGATGTTGAATTCAATTGCTCTCTCTAGTTAAATAATAGCCCTTAGTGTGCAAAGAAATAAATAATCAGGTTTATTTCATCTTTTTTGCAGAGATGTTATTCTCCACCCCTTTAATTATCTAGGTGAGTGTCAAAATTTTCAGTAGTTCTCACATTGTGGAACATTCCATAGAGGTCCTACCTGTAGGTTTATATGTTCATTAACCCTTGTAAAGAAACACATACTATTTTATCTATTGAATCACTAAGCATTTATCTACAAGCATTTACCTACATTTATACCTCCAGATATATATCTTTTTACACATCTCTTGAACCAATGCATTACTTAAAACTTATCTTTATTTACCTCTAGTGCCCCCATTAATTTACCGTTATCACTGCAATTCTGTTTTTAAAATTTAAGTATAGTTGCTTTACAATATCATGTTAGCTTCAGGTGTACAACATAGAGTGATTCAATATTTTAATAGATTACACACCATACAAGTTATTGTAAAATATTGATTATACTCTCTGTGCTGTACATTACATCCCTGTAATTTATTTATTTTAGAGCTGGTAGTTTGTACCTCTTCATCCCCTTCACCTATATTTCCCCTCCCCCAACCCCTCTCCCTTCTGGTAACTACTAGTTTCTTCCTTGTATTTGTGAGTCTGTTTTGTTATATTTGGGTTTTTTTTTTTTAAGATTCCATGTATAAGAGAAAACACACAGTATTTGTCTTTTAAATAAATAAATCTGTCTGATTTATTTCACTAGGCATAATACCCTCTAGCAAACATGTTGTTTTAAATGGCAAGATTTCATTCTTTTTCTTATGGCTAAGTAATATTCCATTGTGTGTGTGTGTGTGTCACATATTTTTTTTATCTATTCATCCTTTAATGGACACTTAGGTTGCTTCCATATCTTGGCAATTGTAAATAATGCTGCTATGAATATCGGGGTGCATATATTTTTTGAATTATTGTTTTTGTTTTCTTCAGATAAATAGTCAGAAGTGGAAATGCTGGATCATAGGGTAGTTCTATTTTTAATTTTTTGAGGAAGCTCCATACTGTTTTCCACAGTGGCTGCACCAGTTTACATTCCTGCTAACAATGTTCTAGGGCTCACTTTTGCTGCATCCTTGCCAGCACTTGTTATTTCTTATCTTTTTGATGACAGACATTCTGACAGGTGTGAGGTGATCTCTTGTTGTGGTTTTGATTTGCATGTCCCTGATGATTGGCGATGTCAAGCGTCTTTTCATCTGCCATTGCACCTCATTTTACTTTTGTCTGTGTGTATGTTGGTATTCACTTCCATTTAGCCATTTCATTATACTTTCTCACTGCCACGTTCTCTTTGATTAGTTTTGGATTTCTCCCTGAGATAGAAGAGAAGGAAGCATGTTTGAGAAGAGAAAGGAGCATGTCTGCTTTCCCTCTACCCTTCAGTATGGCCTCAATAAGGTTTTCTAATTTTTGTAGCCATGTTTGTGTGGTCACCACCTGGCAGGATCTCCAGGGCTTATTCTAGAAATGTTTTTTTCTGAGAGGATTTTCTGCTGTGGCTCTTTTCCATTCTTTGACTGAACTGTTTACCATCTAAGGAAACTGCTACTGAATACTGTTCATTCAAAACCTTCACAGATTTTATTCTAGTAACTTTTATGGGGGGTGGGGTTACCAGGTATTTTAAGTTTCCTTATAATCTAGCATTGTTGAAGTAATAAAAAAGATGACAAGATAGGCTGTCCATGTAGACTTCACTTTGTGTAATCTGTGTCAAAAGAAAAAAGATGAAAAACAGCTCTTATTTATTTTCCACAACATTTCTAACCAATTCTATGTTTCAATCTGTCAGCCTTTTATTGGGTCCTAAATGGAATGTCTCAGGCAGGGCAAACACTTTTGCAACGTTATTTGCTGAGATCCTGCTCAGAGGCAGACGTTCAGTGTTCCCAGTAAGATTTTTATATATGTAGAATAAGCAAACACGAATGTGGGTGACGTGCAGGACCCAAATGCTGCCCACCTTTGTTTCCGGCATGAGCCCGCTATTGCTTGAAATTCTCAAAAGTACAGTTACTGGCAAAATATTTCCTCATGGCATTGATTCAAGTTCAGATAGCAATTAACATAAAGTAACATTAGGCTGGTTTAAAATAAAGTCTGGCTACCAACTGTTGCTGCAGTTTCACAACTTTCTTTGAAAAATGCCTCTCTTCATTTTTTATTCTTTTATCCATTCAGTAAATACTTACTGCATGCCTGACATGTGCCATGGCTCTGTAATTCCAGCCCAAATTGAAAAAAGATAAAATTATATCACCACTCTAAACAGACGTTGAGAGTCAATCTGCTGGCGGGGAATGGAAGAATTTCCATTATTTGGAAGGACAATAAAATTGCATGCAGACAAACACTTAATGGTCTGCACCTGCTACAACCTCTAAATTAAAACAGCCCTGTCAACCTGAAATAATTTTGGAAGTTATTTATTTTTCACTCCGTGTTCGCCTTTGGGTCAGGCCTAAGCAATCCTCAAGTTGAGCAGCTGCCCATCATCAGTATGGTATGTACTGAGTCAGTGCAGCTCGGGGGGGCTGGATGTTGAATCCTGTGAGGTAAAGGTCCTCCCAGTAGGGGGCTGTAGATAGTGTCAGAGAACAAAAGAATCTCTGTGATGTTACTCGCTGGAGATGATAATGTTGAACGCACTCCAGTTGGATCCGTGAATCAGAGGGCCCTGTAGTGGGCTGGAAGGGCTTTCTCTGTGTAAGGAGGCTCTGGGTGAATGCCCAGTGGGTACTGGAGGCTGCCCTGGGAGCCTAGATGTATGTTCTGTTTGACTTTGTACTTCTAAACATGTCAGCTTGCTTTTAATTATTTAATCAGAGTAAACACAGTTGTTTTATAATCTGAATCTGATAATTCCATTTATCGGATGACTGTGTTTCTATTTGTGTTTTTTATGTTCATTCTTATGTGGTATCTTGCTTCCTTTTTTTTTTTTAACATGGTAACTTTTTTTAATTGAATGAAAGATTCTTTAAATTCTATAGTACTTTACAATTTTCAAAAGTTTTACACACGTGATTTCATATAATCCCATAATAATCCTTTTCCGCTACAACTATATTGCCTCCCCTCCCCTCTCCCCACTGTACCCGTGAGTCTGCTTCTTTTCTGTTATATTCACTAGTTTCACAACCTTATCTTTTGTAAACCACTGATTTTAGTGTTTACAACAAAACTTGGGCTAAGCTGTTTTACCTCCTCCATAGAGTTACACAAAAACTTTTCTTTAAGGATTTTCACCTTTCATTATTTTACAATATTCTGAATGGTGTTTAACAAGGTTTATTTATTTATTTATTTATTTATTTATTTATTTATTTATTGCGGTACGCGGGCCTCTCACTGTTGTGGCCTCTCCCGTTGCGGAGCACAGGCTCCGGACGCGCAGGTTCAGCGGCCATGGCTCACGGGCCCAGCCGCTCCGCGGCATGTGGGATCTTCCCGGACCGGGGCACAAACCGTGTCCCCTGCATCGGCAGGCGGACTCTCAACCACTGGGCCACCAGGGAAGCCCTATTTATTTATTTTTGAATTTTATTTTATTTATTTTTTTATACAGCAGGTTCTTATTAGTCATCAGTTTTATACACATCAGTGTATACATGTCAATCCCAATCTCCCCATTCATCACACCCCCGCCCCCCCCACTGCTATCCCCACTTGGTGTCCATACGTTTGTTCTCTACAACTGTGTATCAATTTCTGCCCTGCAAACCGGTTCATCTGTACCATTTTTCTAGTTTCCACATATATGCGTTAATATGCGGTATTTGTTTTTCTCTTTCTGACTTACTTCACTCTCTATGACAGACTCTAGATTCATCCACGTCTCTACAAATGACCCAGTTTTGCTCCCTTTTATGGCTGAGTAATATTCCATTATATATATGTGCCACATCTTCTTTATCCATTCGTCTGTTGATGGGCATTTAGGTTGCTTCCATGACCTGGCTATTGTAAATAGTGCTGCAGTGAACACTGGGGTGCATGTGTCTTTCTGAATTATGGTTTTCTCTGGGTATGTGCCCAGTAGTGGGATTGCTGGGTCGTATGATAGTTCTATTTTTAGTTTTTTAAGGAATCTCCATACTGTTCTCCATAGTGGCTGTATCATTTTACATTCCCACCAACAGTGCAAGAGGGTTCCCTTTTCTCCATACCTTCTCCAGCTTTTGCTGTTTGTAGATTTTCTGATGATGCCCATTTTCATTTTCATTTTCACAATATTGATTCTTCCAATTCAAGAACATGGTATATTTCTCCATCTGTTTGTGTTATCTTTAATTTCTTTCATCAGTGTCTTATAGTTTTCTGTATACAGGTCTTTTGTCTCCCTAGGTAGGTTTATTCCTAGGTATTTTATTCTTTTTGTTGCAGTAGTAAATGGGAGTGTTTCCTTAATTTCTCTTTCAGATTTTTCATCATTAGTGTATAGGAATGCAAGAGATTTCTGTGCATTAATTTTGTATCCTGCTACTTTACCAAATTCATTGATTAGCTCTAGTAGCTTTCTGGTGGCATCTTTAGGGTTCTCTATGTATAGTATCATGTCATCTGCAAACAGTGACAGTTTTACTTTTTCTTTTCCAATTTGTATTCTTTTTATTTCTTTTTCTTCTCTGATTGCCGTGGCTAGGACTTCCAAAACTATGTTGAATAATAATGGTGAGAGTGGACATCCTTGTCTCATTCCTGATCTTAGAGGAAATGCTTTCAGTTTTTCACCATTGAGAATGATGTTTGCTGTGGGTTTGTCGTATATGGCCTTTATTATGTTGAGGTAGGTTCCCTCAATGCCCACTTTCTGGAGAGTTTTGATGATAAATCAGTGTTGAATTTTGTCAAAAGCTTTTTCTGCATCTATTGGGATGATCATATGGTTTTTATTCTTCAGTTTGTTAATATGGTGTATAACACTGATTGATATGCATATATTGAAGAATGCTTGCATCCCTGGATTTATCCCTGGATAAATCCCACTTGATCATGGTGTATGATCCTTTTAATGTGCTGTTGGATTCTGTTTGCTAGTAGTTTGTTGAAGATTTTTGCATCTATATTCATCAATGATATTGGTCTGTAATTTTCTTTTTTTGTAGTATCTTTTCTGATTTTAGTATCAGGGTGATGGTGGCCTCATAGAATGAGTTTGGGAGTGTTCATTCCTCTGCAATATTTTGGAAGACTTTGAAGAGGATGGGTGTTAGCTCTTCTCTAAATGTTTGATAGAATTCACCTGTGAAGTCATCTGGTCCTGGACTTTCGTTTGTTGGAAGATTTTTACTCACAGTTACAAATTCATTACTTGTGATTGGTCTATTCATATTTTCTATTTCATCCTGGTTTAGTCTTAGAAAGTTATACCTTTTTAAGAATTTGTCCATTTCTTCCATGTTGTGTATTTTAGTGGCATAGAGTTGCTTGTAGTAGTCTCTTAGGATGCTTTGTATTTATGTGTTGTCTGTTGTAACTTCTCCTTTTTCATTTCTACTTTTATTGATTTGAGTCCTCTCCCTGTTTTTCTTGATGAGTCTGGCTAATGGTTTATCAATTTTGTTTATCTTCTCAAAGAACCAGCTTTTAGTTTTATTGATCTTTGCTAGTGTTTTCTTTGTTTCTATTTCATTTATTTCTCTCTGATCTTTATGATATCTTTCCCTCTGCTAACTTTGGGTTTTGTTTGTTCTTCTTTCTCTAGTTCCTTTAGGTGTAAGATTAGATTGTGTATTTGAGATTTTTCTTGTTTCTTGAAGTAGGCTTGTATTGCTATAACTTCCCTCTTAAAACTGCTTCTGCTGCATCCCATAGGTTTTGGATCATGGTGTTTTCATTGTCATTTGTCTCTAGGTATTTTTTGATTTCCTCTTTGATTTCCTCAGTGATCTCTTGGTCATTTAGTAACGTATTGTTTAGCCTCCATTTCTTTGTGTTTTTTACGTTTTTCTCCCTGTAATTGATTTCTAATCCATAGTGTTGTAGTCAGAAAAGACGCTTGATAGGTTTTCAATTTTCTTAAGTTTACTGAGGCTTGATTTGTGACCCAAGATGATATCTATCCTGGAGAATGTTCCGTGTGCACTGGAGTAGAAAGTGTAATCTGCTGTTTTTAGGTGGAATGTCCTATAAATATCAAATAAATCTATGTGGTCTACTGTGTCATTTAAAGCTTGTGTTTCCTTATTAATTTTCTGTCTGGATGATCTGTCCATTGGTGTGTGAGGTGGTAAAGTCCCCCACTATTATTGTGTTACTGTTGATTTCCTCTTTTATAGCTGTTAGCACATTGCCTTATGTATTGAGGTGCTCCTATGTTGGGTGCATATATATTTATAATTGTTATATCTTTTTCTTGGATTGATCCCTTGATCATTATGTAGTGTCCTTCCTTGTCTCTTGTAACATTCTTTATTTTAAAGTCTATTTTATCTGATATGAGTATAGCTACTCCAACTTTCTTTTGATTTCCATTTGCATGGAATATCTTTTTCCATCCCCTCACTTTCAGTCTCTATGTGTCTCTAGGTCTGAAGTGGGTCTCTTGTAGACAGCATATATATGGGTCTTGTTTTTGTACCTGTTCTGTGAGCCTGTGTCTTTTGGTTGGAGCATTTAATCCATTCACGTTTAAGGTAATTATCGATATGTATGTTCCTATTACCTTTTTCTTAATTGTTTTGGGTTTGTTTTTGTAGGTCCTTCTCTTCTCTTGTTTTTCCCACTTAGAGAAGTTCCTTTAGCATTTGTTGTAGAGCTGGTTTGGTGGTGCTAAATTCTCTTAGCTTTTGCTTGTCTGTAAAGCTTTTGATTTCTCCATCGAATCTGAATGAGATCCTTGCCGGGTAGAGTAATCTTGGTTGTAGTTTCTTCCCTTTCATCACTTTAAGTATATCATGCCACTCCCTTCTGGCTTGTAGAGTTTCTGCTGAGAAATCAGCTGTTAACCTTATGGGGGTTCCCTTTTATGTTGTTTGTCATTTTTCCCTTGCTACTTTCATTAATTTTTCTTTGTGTTTAACTTTTTCCAGTTTGATTACTATGTGTCTCAGCATGTTTCTTCTTAGGTTTATCCTGTATGGGACTCTCTGTGCTTCCTGGACTTGGTTGGCTATTTCCTTTCCCATATTAGGGAAGTTTTCGACTATAATCTCTTCAAATATTTTCTCTGGTCCTTTCTCTCTCTCTTCTCCTTCTGGGACCCCTATAATGTGAATGTTGTTGCATTTAATTTTGTCCCAGAGGTCTCTTAGGATGTCTTCATTTTTTTTTTTCTTTATTCTGTTCCACAGCAGTGAATTCCACCCTTCTGTCTTCCAGGTCACTTACCTGTTCTTCTGCCTCATTTATTCTGCTATTGATTCCTTCTAGTGTATTTTTCATTTCAGTTATTGTATTGTTCACCTCTGTTTGTTCTTTAATTCTTCTAGGTCTTCGTTAAACATTTCCTACATCTTCTTGTTCTTTGCCTCCATTCTTTTTCTGAGGTCCTGGATCAACTTCACTATCATTATTCTGAATTCTTTTTCAGAACAGTTGCCTATCTCAACTTTATTTAGTTGTTTTTCTGGAGTTTTATCTTGTCCCTTCATCTGGTGCATAGCCCTTTGTGTTTTCATCTTGTCTGTCTTTCTGTGAGTGTGGTTTTTGTTCCAGAGGCTACAGGATTGTAGTTATTTTTGCTTCTGCTGTCTGCCCTCTGGTGGATGAGGCTGTCTTAGTTTTTTTTTTTTTTAAATAAGTCATTCACCAATAGGATAAAACACTATACATTCATTATAAATTATGGGTTTTTTTCCTCTTTTTATTTAATTTATTTTCTTATACAGCAGGTTCTTATTAGGTATCTATTTTATATATATTAGTATATTTATGTCAATCCCAGTTGAAAATTATTTTTTAAGAATATTTCCAGGGCTTCCCTGGTGGCGCAGTGGTTGAGCGTCACCCTGCTGATGCGGGGGACGCAGGTTTGTGCCCCGGTCCAGGAGAATCCCACATGCCACAGAGCGGCTGGGCCCATAGGCCATGGCCACTGAGCCTGCACGTCCGGAGCCTGTGCTCCACAACAGGAGAGGCCACAACAGTGAGAGGCTCACGTACCGAAAAAAAAAAAAGAATATTTCCATTTATTTTTATTTATGGAGGCAATGTTTATGATGTTGTGAATTGAAGAAAACCCCAAATAATATGTACTGTATGATTGTATCAGTGTAAAAAGAAAATGAATAAAATGTACATTTCCTTTTTATAGTTTTCTACATTTCCAAGTGTTGTACAGGAGTCATGCATCACTTTTATATTTAGAAGTAAAATGTTATTTAAATATTACTTTATAACACCATCCCTATTTTTTCTAGGTAAAAGTTAATATTCTTTTGTTTCTGAATACATACTGTTTAGTGATATTATATTTTTAAATATAAATCTCTTACCTTAAACAATAGAAAGCATACCTATCTTATAATGTTTTTGGGAGTATCAAAAGAGATAATTCATGTAAAGCAATTAGTACAATGCCTTGCATATAGTAAACAGTCAGTAAGTGCTGTTTTATGATCCTGTTTTGTGTCTTGAAAATTTTTGGAATGGATATGCTTTTGAGGGGGTGGGGAAAGTTGAGTGACACAGTGACTTTTGGGGTAATCACTTATTTTCATTGCCCTTAGGAGGTTGTCATCTCTTGCCTGTGAGTCCCCATCTTCTCATATGGGAGACTAAGGCTGTGCCCATGAGATCTGAAGAATGTAAGGGGCTGATTTTTAAAAAGGGTGTATATCTTCCTTGGAGTGCCATAAGAGTTTCAGAGCCCATATTCTTACATACACCCCTGTATTCCCTGTGCCCAACATGCTCCATTGGGAGGTGCTGCTGATGCAAAAGAGATAACAAATATATAATTCATGGGAGATTAATCAAAGCCAATTTATTTCTGTCAATTGCCTCTTAAAATTTTTTTCAGAGTTGGTAGCTTTTTTCCTGCCCCTGGATTACTTTTCCCCCCACTCATAAATAATGGATATTTTAAGTATAAAAATACATATCCAATTCAGAGACTTGCAGTGCTGAGTTCAAGACATTAACTCACCCTTGATTTTTCACTCAGAGAAATAGCTTCTCCATGCCCTCTTCCAGTTCATGCTGAAGGCCTGATTTGGCAGATGGCCCATCTTTGGGGAAGTGGCTGTGTTAGTCTCCTCTTACCTCTGCACATGCTCACCGGTTACTTTTTTTTTTTTTTTTTTTTTTCGGTACATGGGCCTCTCACTGTTGTGGCCTCTCGCATTGTGGAGCACAGGCTCCGGATGTGCAGGCTCAGCGGCCATGGCTCACGGGCCCAGCCGCTCCGCAGCATGTGGGATCTTCCCAGATCGGGGCACAAACCCGTGTCCCCTGCATCGGCAGGCGGACTCTCAACCACTGCGCCACCAGGGAGGCCCTCACTGGTTACTTTTTAGACACTGCCAGGATGGGGGAGGAGGAGGAAAGAAGAGGTCAAGGGAAAGCATAGAAAAGTTCCTACTATGTTGGCGTCTGGTGTCCTCTCTAGTTTTTCTTTATTTGTTCAGCATCGAGAAAATATTATTTAATCTGAGAAGCTGGGTTTTTTTGTATAAGTTTAAAACTTAATTTTTTTTACTTTTAAACAATTTTTAAAGTTTACTTTTCATTTACAGTTATTACAAAATATTAGCTATGTTCCCCATGTTGTACAACACATCCTTGAGCCTGTCTTACACCCAATAGTTTGTATCTCCCATTCCCCCCCGCAACTGGTAATCACTAATTTGTTCTCTGTGTCTGTGAGTCTGCTTCTTTTGTGTTATATTCACTAGTTTGTTTTACTTTTTAGATTCCACATATAAGTGATATCATACAGTGTTTGTATTACTCTGTCTGACTTATTTCACTTAGCATAATACCCTCCAAGTCCATCCATGTTTCTGTAAATGGCAGAACTTCATTCTTTTTTATGGCTGAGTAGTATTCCATTGTGTGTGTGTGTGTGTGTGTGTGTGTGTGTGTGTGTGTGTATACATATATATATACCACAGCTTCTTTATCCATTCATCTATTGAACATAAGTTGGACGAGACCATTGATTAGGCCAGCCACTTCTCCCCACCCTCTGCTTCTTTGTGGTCCACCCCACACACAGGCTCTTGATGGTAGAATCCCTCACCTTTCCAGGTGTCCTCTTGGGCCAGGCTCACTCTCCATGTGGCCCACGTTTGGTCCATGGGAAAGATGCATATGCTACTGACTTCAACATGGGTGGCAGTGTGGTAATTTAACAATAACCCAGATAAGCCTGGATTTGCATCTTAGCTCTTCCACTGACCAGCTGTAACACTGGGCAAGTAAATCAACCTCATATTTCTTATTTAAAATTGGGATACCAGTAGTACCTGTCTTATGGGTGCTGTGAGGATTAAGTGAGATAACGCATGTAAAGAAGTTAGCACAGTGTCTGGCATGTGGCGTGGTAATAGGCCAGTTAGTAAATGTCATCAAAATATAATCATGCCCATGTGGCTTTGTGACTTTAAAGCTATTTCAGGTAGTATCTCTCTGCCTCTAAAAGCCACCCTCTCCTCACCCTCTCTCTGGCCCTGTCACCACTATACAGAGTGAAATGCTCCATCCAGTTTTCAGCCGAAGGTAACACCTGGGAGTTGATTCAGGCAGAGTCTGAAGCCTGGTTTATTATCTCAAGACCATAATCTCTACAGGAACACAAATTCCTGTATGAGTCTGCCCCCCTGGCTCTAATCTGTGTAATTCCCTTCTCAGCCTTGATGCTAAAATGACCTTGGATAACTTTTCCACTCTGCTTTTTTGCATTCTGTCCCACCGTCTACTACAATGCTGCATTGATTTGACTAAGATGACAGCTTTGTCATTTGGAGAAAAAATTTTACATGTTTCCATAATGCTTTTTGTAAAGCACAAAGCAATTTTGTCATTAAATCCTGAATGCTCTGTTTAGTTCCATTTCAAGATGGCTTTCCCAGAGCCAGATGAAAGTCTTCAAAATGACTTCTGACAACGATCAAATGACAATGGCATTCCTGCCACCATGTTATGTTGTTGCTAATCTGTGAGAAAAGGGTGACAGCCATTGAAGAGAGAATATAGTCAGTTTGACTAGCGGACTGCCCGTTTTGTAAGGTTATTAAAATCCCCCAAATTACCATTTTGAATTCTTTCATTTAAGATTTCACTACCTGACTTCTTTAACACATAATTTGGCGGCAGGGATTATATTAGTTTTTCATTTCCAAATAATCAGGGCTCAACATCTGTTGACACTAACTTGGACCACCCTATATTTGGTTCAGCGGTAGGGCAGAGTAGCTCATTTTTATATTAAAAATGTATGTGATAGTTAATAGATGTGGTGGTTTGTCCTTTTCTTAAACATCAGATAAAATGCCTTTAAACTACTGTTCCCCTTTAACTTTAGCTGATAGAAATGTGCATTTAAATTTTCACTTGAGTATTTAAAAGATACATTTAAGATCAATACCCATGTAATAGACCAAGCTATTTGAAATTTTTCTTTTCAGGTGTTTTCATTATTTCATTGATGTTATAGAGAAAGAACCTGGGCATCTGAGTGCACTGCACTTGTCTGGTGTCTGGATCAGTGTAACCTAATAATGAAAAGCTCGGCTATGATGGTACCACCACCTTCATAGGATTTCACAGAGGAAGGCAAATAGGATTTATGAAATACTACCATCTTAGATATGTGACTCTTTTATAAATGTGACATTTATTCACCTTAAAAAATGCTTTCCTCCATTTTGTGTTAAGAGTATAGAAATGATGCTCAGAAATTCCTGATGTTTGGAATCTTGTTTTATCTAGTGAGGGACTCTAAGGTTCTACCCTCATAACCGTGTCTCTCATGCAAGAGGGTTTCTGCAAACAAAGAGAGGAAAACAAAGGACTGCAAAATTGAATGGGAGGTAACAAAATACTTAGCAACTTTCCTTTCAAGACAGTAATACTTAGAATGATTAGATTTTTTTTCCTGATTTTGTTCCATAGCACATCTACCGTGGTGTGCCTAGGAGTGGTTTTTGTTACATTTACCCTGCTTGAGTTCTATGACACACACTTCTTGAATCTGTGGCTTGAAGTTTTTCCTCATTTTTGAAAAATTCTTGGCTAGTGTCTCCTCAGATGTTGCTTCTGCTCCCTTTTTGGTATCTATGCCTCCTGGGACTCCAGTTACATTCGCACATCACCTTTTTATTGTGCCGCTTAGTTATCTTACTCTTTTTTTCTACAATTTGTAATCCTTTTTCTCTGTGTGCTTTCATCTGTATATCCAGTTCACTAACCTTTTCTTCAGCTGTATCCAAGTTGATGGAAAGGATGCTTTTTCTGCACATTTGTTTGTTGAGTAAATAGGGAGGAACCACCACATGGCAAGCACTATTTTATGCATTGGGGGTGCATTAGTGAACAAAACAGACAAAAATTCTACCCTTGTGAAACTTATATTCTTGTGGAGGGAGACAGACTATAAACAAAAATATAATAAGTAGGACTTCCCTGGTGGTGCAGTGGTTAAGAATCCGCCTGCCCATGCAGGGGACACAGGTTTGAGCCGTGGTCTGGGAAGTTCCCACATGCCGCGGAGCAACTAAGCCCGTGTGCCACAACTACTGAAGCCCGCGCCTACAGCCCGTGCTCCCCAACAAGACAAGCCACTGCAGTGAGAAGCCCACGCACCACAACGAAGAGTAGCCCCCACTCACCACAACTAGAGAAAGCCCGCACAGCAACAAAGACCCAATGCAGCCAAAAATAAATAAATAAATTTATAAAATATATATATATATATATAAAATAAGTATAGTATGTAGTATTGTAGAAGGTGTTAAGTACTATGGGAAAAAATACAGCAGAGTAACTGTAGCAGGTTAGGTCTCATTAAGAAAGTGACCCTTGAGTAAAGGCTTTATGGAGGTGTGAAAGAGTGAGTGACAGGGGGACAGCCAGTGCAAAGACGCTGTGTTTTAACTGGGTCAATCTGGCTGCTATTGAGAATATATTATAAGAAGCAAGACTGGGAAAAAGAGACTAATTAGGGGAAATTGAAACAATCCTGGCTCTGACCAGGGTGGGAGCAGAGGTGGTGGTGAGAAGGGATTGAATTCTGGAAATTTTTTGATTGTAGGATTGACCGATGTGCCAATGGACTGGTTGTATAATATGGGAAAAAAAGAGATGTCAGGGTTGACTCCGAGCTTTGCTGCCAGTAGCTGAGATGGGGACGAGGTGTGAAGTGAGGTCTGAAGTTCAGTTGGGGCACATTCAAGTGCTGATGCAATTAGGAAAACCACCACACTCTCAACGCTTTCGCAGTTTTATTTACTCATTGATCTTATCATTTTTTCACATGTTGTTATTATCTGTTTCTCCTATTAAAATATGAACTCCAAGAAAGCAGGCATCTTTTCCAACTTATGTCCCATTGGATCCTAGAATATTGCTTGACAAAAAGCATATGCTCTATAGATGTTTGTTAAATGAGTTAATGAATAGTTTTTCAAATTTGCAAAGTGAGTAGATTGATATCTGTAATGCCTAGTTCTTCAGGGTAGTTGTGAGGGTTAGATATTATGTAAGAACACATAGATTTTCAAGCATAACATAGACAGAAGTGCCTCTATGTATTTGTGACTTTTTGAATTAATACTGACATCCGTATGACTCAGGAAGCAGACTAGCATAGTGATTAAAAGCCCAGGCTTTGGAGTCAGTGAGACTTTGGTTTGAATCTCAGTGGAGCTATTTTCTAGCTGAATGACTTTGGGAAAATTGCTTAATTTCTCTGTGCCTCCATTTCTCCTGAAACTTGGGAACAAAAATATTATCCTTATAGGTATGTTGTGACTACTCAATAAAATTAGGCTCATAAAGGGTGTGGATGACATAGTAAGTGCTCCAAAGTCAGAGTTATTATTATTATTCCGTCTCCTGGTTGATATGTCTGACTGTGAATATTCGTAATGTTTTCAAATGCCCCTATTATAGCTTTTCCCTTTTTATGTCTTCTGTGCAGACCTCATGCCTTCCCCATTGCATTTTATTTTTTCCATTTAATAGGGCTTCCCTTTGATCAGCCTTTTCCTTCCAAAATTAACTCCATACTGCACATTTTTGAATGATGATTTTTTTTTCCCCAGGGACTGAGGATTAATGAAAAAGATAGGGGGAAATGTAACCAGATATATTAGGCAATAAAAGTGAGCAAAAATCAATTACCTGACTTTAAACTCAGGTATAGGGGCTTTTCATCCTCAAACCAGTCAGCATGCTGGGGTTTTTATCTTCAGGAAAAAGAAGTCCTGAAGGTGAAGTTCTGTCCTCTTGCTTTACACAATTACAGATGGGAAAATCAGTAAGGTGCTACAATAACACAGAAGGACTGAATGCAACGTGAATATTCTCAGTGTGATTGTATAACTTGTGACTCTCCCCGTGCTCATTCTCAGAAGGCTGCCTCGTTACCTTTGTCTTACAAAGCTGTAACCAGTGAGTGAGCTGAGGGGAGAGAGGAAGGAGGAGGGGTTGGGAAGTGAAGGTTGATACACCACCCAGGGTGAACCCTCCTCTGAGCGGGACTCCACCCCATTGGGAGCCTGCCTGGAAATGCATGTTAGATCTTTTTCTGGAGGGTAAGCTATAAACCAGCAGTTACAGCTGCATTAAATGACTAACAACTACCTCCAGTGACACTCTGTCCTTTCACGGGAAGTTTTTTGTTTTTGCTTTAAAATTCAGGGTAGTAAAATCATACACAACATACTGTATAAATGAAGTAATAAAACTAACTTCAGCGTACAACAGTTTGGTGGAAAGTGATGAATATCACACATGCTATCTGGTGCCTTTTAAGAAGGTTTCTGTCAAAGAGCTTTAGAAGTTAAACAAAAAAGGTGTTCTGTCCCTGTACATGGTGTCCTGGGGAACTCCCAAGTGGGATTCTAAACATTTCTCAGGTGCCAAGAAAGACAGACTGGGGGCTGGGATGCCACACTCAGGGGGTGATGACACTCCTAGTTGAGGCTGGCTCGTGGGTCTGCCTGTCTATCATGTCCTGGATGGTAATGAAGTTGTATGGACACCATGAGGTCAGCTAAGGTGTGGGGGTTTTTTTTTCTGTTTTTTTTTTTTTTGTAAATAACACTGCAAAGTGGTATAACAGATGGAGTTATACCAAAGGACAAAGTTTCTACCCTGAGGCGCCGATGCCCTGGGAAGGGAGCCCAGGGAACAGAACAAACACAGCTTGCCCTGTGCTCCTTAAAGTTAAAACTCTTGACGGGGAATATAGAGATACAGGGCGATAACAAGGAGAGAATTTTACCTTCAAGTCTGAATTTCCTGACTTGTCTTGGGATAGGTACTCAGTGTTACCTGCATCAAATAGATAAAAGAATATCTCCTCTGTTGGCTATATTATTGGGCCCTGTAATTTAAGACATCCTCTGCCCCCCCACCCCTGCTTTTCCTTCCTTCCTCTGACCCCAACCTACCCATTTTACTAAAACAAAGGCAAATCATATATGGGTCCACTGATTTGGACACAGAGGTAGTTGGCAGTCTGGCATTTCTGCTGTTTGCTTAGGACCATTATGACTGATTTTGTGGGGTTTCTGACCTCATGTTGTTTGGCTGGAAGAGAAAATGGTCATTATGTTGACTCCTCCTAAAGACCCGATTGTGGTCCACTTGGGATCAAGGACCCATGGGTGTGCTTAGTGTTCTGTGAACTCCCCGGGATCGCACATAATATTTCAATGAATGGGCACGTGTTCAAATTTCTTCTGGAGAGTTTTCAGCTTTCAGCATATTTTCAAATATGTCTATAAACCTATAAGTATGAATGACTCTGGCTTGCATACCTCTACACACCCCTTTCTGCCTGTTCAAATCCTACCCATTTCCAAAATGAGATCTCATTGATCACAAAACTCCCTTAACTATTCGTGCTCCCAATGAACAATCCCATCTCAGAACTTCAGTAGAAAAAAATCACAGCTGCATTAAGTGCCCCCAAAGACAGTTACCTGAGGTGTTAGGGACATGAGAGGGGCATGCGATGTGTTTGAGGAGTCAGGAGAGGCTCCTTGGGGAAGTGACGCTGGAGCTGAGGTCTGGAGGAAGGGGAGCAGGGGATGAGGCAAAGAAGGAAGGTGTGAAGAGTAGAGGATTTATGCCTGTTTTAACTTGATGAGTGAAGTTGATTTGGTTATGGTTGCTCGAAGAAATTCTCAGATGTTTTTCATGATAATGCTCATTTCACTTGGGCATATAAAAACTAGGGCAGGAGACTATGGCTACAGCAAAAGAATCATGCCTAGAATTCTCTGTGTGGATTCTGCTAACTCAGGGTAACATCTCTGAAACTGGGACTATTTGGAAACTATGTCTTCTTGTTGAGTCTGTAGTTTCTTTTAGAGTCTGTAAATGTCCAGGCCCCACTCCTGAGATTCTGAATTATTTCAATGGATGGGACCCAGGCATTGGTACTTTCAAAAAGCTCCTCAAGTGACTTTAATGAGAAGCCAATGTTGAGAACTTCTATTTTATAAGGTCATCAAGAAAATATTGACAGGATTAAAAAAAATGATAATATTCAATGTTGACAAGGGAATGAGAAATGTATACATTTACACATTTCCACTGAGAGTTTGAAATACTATGAACTTTCTGGAAGGCCATTGGATAATAAATTTCAAACACTTAACATTTTTGAGTACTTTGTTTTCCCCCCTTTCCACTTAAAGGGGTTTATGCTGAAGAAATCATCAGGTGTATGGACTGAAACTTTATAAAACTTTGTTCTTCAGAGTGTTTCTGTGGCAGAGATTAATTGGAAACCATTTAAAAGACTGGCAATAGCAAACTAGTTAATTTTGATACCGATTATCTTTATAATGATATACACCTCTTAGAGATGGTACAGCAAAATGCTTAGTGATGGGAAAGTGCTCAAGAAATACCATAAAATGGGAAAAGCAAATACAAAGTGTAGTATGTACAATGCCTGTATTTTAAAAAAGTGGAAAAACACATTATTTAGCTGTTAAATAAAATTACAGATATTTTTAAAGTTGTTTTTGCTTGTCTGAATTCTCTAAAGTCTTTACGTTTATGTATTATTTTCATAAAGAAAAGTTACAATTTTAACGTGAATATTAGTAAAGTAACGTGGGCATTGTTAGAAGGACAGATAGGTTACCCCATCAGGCATACCTCAAAGGACAGTATGAAAGAGGTATCCCAACTGGGCTGAATACCAGACAACCTGGGTGCTTGATAAACATGCAGATATTGGATTCCTTGTTTATCAAATTCCCCAGGCAGTTCTGATATAGGTAGTAACTAACAAGCTTTTGGGAATTCCCAGGAGAATTTAGCCTTTGGGCATCTCGCTGGTCTTAGTTATTGTTCCTATCCTTTCCTAAGTCTCATGTTTTCTGATGGAGTTTCAGAGAATCTCAGCTAACGTGGATTTATTTGCCTGACAAGGATGAATTAGGTTGTGGTTTGGAGTTCAGTGGTAGCTCCGAAGGCCTCATGGATAACTAGAAAGCCATCCAGGACCCAGGGCAGCTAGAGTGGGGGCACCTCCCCGGAAACAGGTATCTGAGTTCCCTCTTTTGATTATGTTACGGTCACTCAGCTACTCAAGGCTACTATGCGTTCACTCCAGCCTTTAAATCACGTGGCTTCTGCTTACCTAGTTCTTCTCTTCCGCACAGCTTCTTGGGCTCCAT
Source organism: Tursiops truncatus (assembly GCF_011762595.2). NCBI lineage: Eukaryota > Metazoa > Chordata > Mammalia > Artiodactyla > Delphinidae > Tursiops > Tursiops truncatus. The sequence continues at coordinate 72,616,226 of NC_047035.1, read as the reverse complement.
TTGCTTCCGTTGTCTCTTTTCTCTCCTCATGTCTTAACTGCTTCTGCTCTTTCTATTGAATCTCTCTTTCAGCCTCTAGTACTGAACACTGGGCTCAGTCATCCTGCTAGAGCCCCTCATACACCTAACACCTGCCTAGGAGCATCTGCCTTTGGGTCAGGCATTCATCCATCATCCTGTCCTGTGTGGTCAGGGCAGTGGGACATATGTTACAGAGTGTGGGCTATGTTGGGGAAAGCACAGACTCATTCATTCATTCGTAGATGTGTTATTGAGCACTTGCTGTGTGCCAGGCACTGTGTTGTCCTCTCAGAAGCAGCTGTGGCTATGGCAGATCCTCAGAGCATTTTAGAACCTTCTATGCTATTTCCTTGTACCTGTGTTCAGCATTTAGACATTTTTAGTGGGCGTGGCTTATTGACTCACGATGGAAACGGTCACCGAGGAGAGGAGTCAAGGTTCTCTTTGGAACTCTCTCCTCCCTCTTTGTTGAGCCTGACCAACTGATTTTTCCCAGGGAGAGGCTGCCAAGCAACTTACTGCTCATCTCCACAGCAGCCTAGCTCGATCCTGGGATCAAACACTCCTGTGTGTTGTTCCTTCCGATATTTCAGTGATTTGATTATGGGGGTAATTAAGGGATTTCCCCCCTCTTGCCTTTCTATTTAGTATATGTTAATATCATACTGCAAATCATTTTAATTGCACATGTCCGTTCTAGCATGACCTTGATTGGTTGGAAGGCTGAGGCACAGTTCTTCCTTTAGGGTGTCAGGGCTCCTGACACCAGCTTGAGGTGGGCATGTGGCAGATAAACAGATGAAGTGAGAGGCCTGCTACCCAGAAGAGGGAACTGCCCATGGAAAACAGACATCAGTACCCTGTCTCTACACTTCTCTTTTCTCGCCCGGCATTTGTGTAGACTTTATAAACCCAATTCCTTCTTTGGGGCAGTGATACCGTCTTCGCATCTTAGAAATTGGAGGCTCAGAGAATCAGTGCCCCATTATCAAGTCTCAGTCCAGAACTTGTGCTTTTTGAAGCTTGGATTTTTATTAGAACTGGGCTTCTTGCTGCTCAGGGGGTGAAGCCTATGGAACCCACCTTTCTTCTATGAATTGGCACTACCTTTGGCTGTGGCCCAAAAAGCCTCAGAAGACCTCCTTCTACAGAAGCCAAGACCAAATTCCTTTTGTGGGAAACTAGAGCATGAATGCTTTCTTCTCAGTTCCCTTCCAAGCTCTGGACACGGAAAGCTCTGGTCCGTGCTCAGGTGGTCGCTTTCTTAAGAGATGTGCAGCCAGTCACACGGCTGAAAGGAGCTACCAGAAGTTGTTCAGAGGAGAGACCCCAGGAAGCAGGCAGAGGAAAAAGCATTCCTCTGTTGGTGCCTAGAAAAGGGCAGGTGTTCAGCGTGAACAACATAAGCATTGTGTCCAGCAGTTCCAGATTCCATCCAGGGCTCGTCCATCTACTTCTACCTACTGATCATGCTTTAGCATGCTACTTAACCCGTCTGAGCCTCAGTTTCTTCATCTGTTAAATGGGAGTAATAATAATAGTCCTCTTGTGGTTGAAAGGATTGTCTGCTACATTGCCTAGCGGACAGTAGACATGCAACAAATATTAGCTATTTTATTACATATAGCAATACTGATTATTATAATTCTTAATATCAATTATCTTTATTACTCCTACTTGCAATGAACTAATTTAAGGACCTTATTACTGCCTAATTTATTTTATCCAGAGCTTTAAAATATTCTCTTTGTTTATAGGTTTCTACCTTTGAATAATACTAGCACTTATTGAATACAGTAAATGCTGGTCACTGAATCTGAACTATCTCCAGCTACTTCTCTGTCTTTATTTTTTTCCCACGGGACTTAGAAGCACTGGGAACATTTTATATTTATTAGTTTATTTATTGATCAATTGTTCTCCCACACCAGAATGCAAGCTCCAAGGGAAGTGGCTGTATAGCTCTTAGAATGCTACCGGTACATAGTAAATTGTTCAATCAATTGGTGTTGAATGAATGAATGGATAAAAAAATAAAGAAGAACCAAAAAATAAATGAATGAATAAAGCAAGGCCTAAATTTAAATACCATGGGTAAACAAAGGTAAACTGGACTGGCTTCTTCCCTTAAGGATTTTGAAGTCTAGATGTATGAGAGAATATGTAAAAGACTAATAGAGGGGAAAACATGATGAATGCTGAAAAGGAGGGAAAGATAAAGTTCTGTGGAAGGTCAGGAGTTAAAAAGATAACTTTCATCCGGAGGATCAAAGACTGCTTCTTGGAGAAAGGGTCTCTGTGCTTAGATTTGAAGGGGGTGGGGAGCTGTGGACGTGAATGGATGAAGGGCATTCCAGCTGGAGGGACAGCAGGAGTGAAGCCAGGTGAGGGAGACTTGAAGGACACTCATGGGTAGCAAATGAAACATGTCTTTTTCACTAATGCCACCCTACCCCATGCTCACGCCCACCTTCATCCCCCTTTGAAGCATGCATTATTCTTACAGTAGAACTGAAATTCTACTTTTCCACGGAAGCTTTTCAAGACCTCCTTAGCCTATCTGAGGTTTATCTGATACCAATTTTTATTGTTTTACCATTCATTTGGGGGTCTCATTGTATCTGTATTATTGTTACTTATTCTATTATTGTATGTCTTATCAAAATACACAGCTGACAAGTTCTTTGAAGGGCAGGGGACAGGAACCTCTTCTTGTGAATTACAGCCGTGTATGTTTGCATACAGTCGTTACTCAGTAGATACTGGTTGCTTGACTGACTTAGGAAAGTAACCTAAAAAATATTGCAAGAAGCCTTTCTTTTCAGCTTCTGGGCAGAATTGCTGCCTCAAATACTATTCCGTTTGGGCGGAGCTTGAAGAGCAAGTCCCTTTAGATACAGGATAAGAAGCTTCATTTGTGCAGGGGTTCACTTTATGGATCCTGAGACTGAAGGCTAAAGAACTTGCTGCTTTCCCATGTCCTGGAGCTAGAGGTTCATGATGATATTTTGGGCTTGAAAGCTCAAAAAGGATTGTAGGACTTGATGTTTTACATCAGCCCAGGGAAACCTCCTGCTAGGAAGCCAAAACACAAAGCCTTTCAGAGGCTCCTGAGTATAAAGAATGTACCCACAGACACTCTAAACCATGAATATTACTGAAATGAGCCTTTTGACGAACAGAGGGCTATTTTTGGAAATTGGAGCTGGAAGAGAAATTTGGAGCAGGGATCTGAGTCATCCCCTATTATTCCGGTTAATGACCACAACCCTGCTTGAGGGAAACTGACCATTGCTAAGTAATAAAAATAGATAAGGCCCAGGAGGCAACTAGGTAATTGTTATGGAACCTGAAGGCATTTTAAGAAGATAAGACTAGATGGAAAAGAAAATCTTACAGAAAAGAAAATCTAGCAAGAAATGAAAGTGCTCTGATACTTTTTAAAGCCTATGCTTAGGAATTAAAACACTATCTTTGTTTGCAATTCAAACATTTATTACAACTGTATTTATTTCCATTCAAATAGCTTATTAGTAAATATCTATTGGAAGGTTTTTAAAAAATTGCTAAATCATGACACTTTCACATGGAAGAGCCCAAATCTACGTAAAACAAAAACTCAGATGTGTAAAGTCTCTTCCACAGAGAATTCCGCAGCTGTTAACGGCAGCTGTTAAGGTCCACCAATATGGGCCTTCAAAGTGAAAAATCAGCAGGTCAAAGGATAAAAAGCAGTTACAGAGCTGTGACCAACAGTGAATTTAGTTATGGTTAGTCTATGCTAAATGATAGCAAGCAGTACATTGACCTGTAGACTCTCGCACCAATACTTCAAACTGTTGAATTTTCTTCCTTCTTTTATATGCTTTCTTCATCTTCTTTTTCACTCTTTTGTTTTGCTTTTCTTCTGTCTTTCTACCTCTAACTTTACCTGAACGTTTGTATGAATTTTTTTTTCCTTTCTATTTTCCCGCTATGCCTTTTTTCTCTGTTTGCTGCTGTTGCTGTTGTTAAATCTTCTGATTCTCTCCCTCATTCCTCCTTTCATCCTCTTCTTTCTCTACGTGCAAAATTAAATGGCCATAATAAAATATATAATAATAATAAATTATTATCTATTTAATGGGGTATAATTTTCCATACTTTAAAATTTTAAATCAATTTAGTTTAAATTTCTGTATGCTTATTTTTGGCCTCTTGAATTTGTTGCCTCATGACATTATGCCTGTTGTAGAACTTTGTGAGCAATTACCACATCCCAGGGGCTGCAGGTGGTGGAGCTAAGAAGATACATACATCATTTTCCCTGGGCTTGAACCGCCCTCAGGATATTGAGAGACTCAGGTTTGTGAGCAGATACTGCAGTGCAAGAGTATCAAGTACTGTAATACAAATAGGAATTGTAGCTGCAGGAGAGAAGAGAATGCAGAATTAACTCTGCCTGGGGTTGGTGAGGAAAATTCCTTAGAAAAGAGGATACTGTGGCTGGGGGTGGGTGGTATCCGAAAACAAGGATAGGGCTGCAGGTGGAAAAGAGAGAAGAGGGTATTAGGTTTTACTTGCATTTGACCTTCAACAGATTTTCCTCTGCAGTCCTCAGTGGCCTTAATGAAAAGGTGTTCTAAGTGATAAGTAGCTGAGACCCTTATGGCTTTTCCAGATTGTGCCTTCTAGGAAAAAACACATGCATATATATATATATATATATATATATATATATATATATATTTTTTTTTTTTTTTTTTTTTTTGCGGTACACGGGCCTCTCACTGTTGTAGCCTCTCCCGTTGCGGAGCACAGGCTCCAGATGCGCAGGCTCAGCAGCCATGGCTCACGGGCCCAGCCGCTCCGCGGCATGTGGGATCTTCCCAGATCGGGCCACGAACCCGTGTCCCCTGCATCAGCAGGCGGACTCTCAAGCACTGCGTCACCAGGGAAGCCCAAGACATGCAAATATTGATAACTTCTTCCAGGAATAAGGGTTTCAGAGAGTTCTGTTGTGGGTTTCACGGCAGCTGCAGGGCATCATGAGGAGACAGAAAATGCTCACAACTTCCATTACAGCAGAACTTCTCAAACTGTTCCAGAGAGATGGTAATAAATGTCAAATAGTTGGGGAAATAGTGAGATTTTTAAATATGTCATGTGGTATTCAGGACTGTTCTAATATGCTATTTACCAAAAATCTTCCAAAGGGGATACATTAAGAAACAGTTTTCAAACTGATTTGACCTAGGCTTTTTTGCCCCCCATGGATTGGAATTGGGCATTCCTGACACAAAGCCCATGGCTTTCCCTCTAAACCAGGTCACCAGCGCTTTCCTGACCACAGAAGAGAGACACCTTTCTTCTCCACCTTCTTCCTGGAGCCACTGCTCTAAGAACATGGTAGTAGCTCTTTGAACTGTGTGCCTGCCTGCCTGCCCACAGCCAAGAAAAGAGAAAACTGACACAGAGCTGGCTTCCTGGCTCCTTCCAAAGGCTCACTGTTAAGCGCTACATGAATTCAGCCACTTACAAGCTGTGTAACCTTAGGCAAGCCTCATAACTCCTCTGAACTGCTGCTTTCTTCCTTGATACTTCGTTCAAGGAGGTTAGGGGAATGCAGATGTTGCTAATAAGCCCTGGAGATGATACCTTTCCCAAGGACATTTGGCTTTGGTTAGGGAGCTAGAAAAATAGGTCTTTCAGAGCCAAAAAAAAGAAATCTAGAGGTAGATTTTTAGGCATTTTGTCAGGCAGGAAGAAGCTTGTCTGGAAATAAATGGGTTAACAGGAGGCCCCAAGTTCCTGTAAATCAATACCACATGGTCTGTTTCATCTGGGCCTTTGTGTAAACTTTGGTTTCCCAGACTCTGCTGTAGAAAAGGATGCTCAGGGTGGACCAGAGAGGCAAACAAGGACATGGAAATCCAATTAATCCTCACCCTTCAGAAAAAGGCCATCTGGAGGCTTAATCTTGTGTCTTACAAATGGGCAGCTTTTTCCCTAGAAAACTACACTTGGTGGTGTTTACTGAGTTCATCCAATGCAGCTTGAGTTTTATGGAGCTCTAAACATTTAAGAGATGTTCAGGAAAATGGCAGGCTTAAAGTGTTTCTGGGTAAACCTGCAGCTGTAGTGGTTTTCTTTCCATTCCCGAGTCCTAAGGAAGAGTCTTCTGAGTACAAGTGGAAGGAGAGATGAGCTAAACCATCAAAGTAAGACCTTTGGCTTTCTGGAAGAAACCCAGGATTAGTTAAATGGTCCATCTGAATTATTTAATACAACTTATATAACTGGATTTTTATGTATGGCACCTACAACCTTCATTGCATTATGTCTCAGCAAGATAAGCTATTAGAAAAATAACTCAGTGAGGAGAGAATGTTTATAAGAGTTCTTAATTGCAAAGAAGCACAAGGGTCTTTGCGTTGAGGACAAAGGGTTAATGAGAGATTGTTCTGTGTTTTCTTAAGAGTCTTAGAAGTCAACCTGTGTTGTGTCTGTTGTGTTTGTCAGCACCTCCTAGTCGTATAGAGGTCAATCTGCAAACCCATGGTTAGGTCCAGCTTTGGAAAATAACAAGCCTATAGTCAGGATCAGGGAGTTGGAGATGAAATAAGAGAAAATGAAAGAAAATAAATTTGAAAACGGGTCTTAACTCTTTGTCATTCTCTGAAATATCTATTTTTACACGAACTATGAATTCTTGAGAATCCCCAGACATTAAAAAGTGTTCACTAAATATCATTCAAAGCGTGAAAGAAAGGAATTCCAGCACCTTTCTTCAGTTTTCTACTCTATAGCCTACCCTCAAAATTTCTACATTTCCTCCTTACCATAACCACGTCCTGATTGTGCCCAGGTCAGTAGAGCTGAAATGTGTTCCCTGCAAAGCATGAACAACATGCTTGGTTTTCTGAGAACTCTGTGTCTATATTGCGGGCTGGGTAGTGGGAAGAGGGAGGAATAGCATTTGGAGGTTGCTGCCTATTCATCCAGGGAATATTGAATGTGGTAGAGGAGCTGCAATGATCTTAAGGCTAGGTGTGAGCTCTACAGAAGTATCCCTAATGCCTTTAGTGACAGAGAAAGACAAGGGTTATTTGAGGCCACTAACCTATCAGTTACAGAGACAGTCCTGAGTTGGTGGGAAACCCAGCTCCCTTTCACCTGTGTGCAGCTTCTAACGGCAGATATCATGACCTCCACTCAGCTATAGCTGAGTGGTAAGAAGCGTAAGGAACTAGTCTTTGTGGGGACTGGAGATGCCAGCGCACCTCTTCGTTCATTACCTTGGTGACATTGAAGGTAGGGTCCAAAGTCAGATGTAGGAACTATATAGCTCTGAAACGAACACTTCCACATGGTGGCATACTGGCTGTGCAGGGTTCAGTCAGGACAGTAGCAGGAACTGAAGCCCTCTAGTTACATGTGATTTTTTTCTTTAAGTCAAGGGCACAAATTGTTGGTAAACTTTGACTGATGAGTTATGTAAGCATCCACCTTTCTACTAAGATGCCATAGGGCAATTGTATCAAAACGTACGACAAGAGGGCCAATTTTAGTCCTTTGATAGTTGGGAAGATAGGAAAGAAAATTGTTCACCTTGACTACTGATAAGAACGAGTGCCACCTAGAGGCCCTGTATAGAAATGCACTTCGGTCTCAAGAATCATCCTTCCATGTGACCTTGAGCTGTGTCACTCGGTAATTGTGGTGCTCATGATTGATAATAAGGGAGAGGGAGCAGTAGGCATAGCTATATGGTAATGGAGTCAGGTATTATGAGGACTAAATTGTGTTGACACAAAGTGAGGAGCCAGACCTTATTAATTCCTAAATCCCTTTATCTCTTTCCAGGGTTGCTTCTAGTCAGTTGAGAGGTTTTTTTTACTCCAGTGGTCTGCTCTAGGCTTTGGACTTTTAAGTTGTTTTGTTTTTTTTTTAAGCAGAATTAAAATGCTTAGAAATTATATTTCTTCTTTTGTGTTAGGAAAAGTAAATTATTGAGGTGACACATCATTTAGAAAGAGCCCTATGGGGGGACTTCCCTGTTGGCACAGTGGTTAAGAATCTGCCTGCCAATGCAGGGGACACGGGTTTGAGCCCTGGTCTGGGAAGATCCCACACGCCGTGGAGTAACTAAGCCCGTGAGCCACAACTACTGAGCCCACGTGCCGCAACTACTGAAGCCTGTGCACCTAGAGCTGCAGCGAGAGAAGCCACCGTGATGAGAAGCCCTTGCACCATGATGAAATGTAGCTCCCACTCACCGCAACTAGAGAAAGCCCACGCGCAGCCATGAAGACCCAATGCAGCCAAAAATAAATAAAATAAATAAATTAAAAAAAAAAGTCCTATGGGGAGAAATTGTGGGAAATAACAACATAGGAAGTCCAAAACCATTCCTAATTTTGCTTGACTCATCTAATTGGATTACTGTATAGGCCATGTTCCTAAGGATTAGTTTCTTTCCCCCGTTTTGAAGCATACTCTTCAATAGTATCAAGCAAAATACTTCCCAACTTAGCTCTGATGTTCACCCTCCAATTTTCAGGCCTACAGTGAACCATAGATTTTGATAAGAGATCAAAAAGAGGTTTGAAGTCAATACAACATGCCACCATTATAATGCTATACACATGTGTTAGGATTTTCTTAGATTCTATCATTACGTTCAATGATTTCACCATTACCGTGTTAATATGAAGAGTAAGACGACCGGAGATAGTGACCAAGGTGGAAATTACCCCCAAAGAAACACAAACGAAGTTGGCAACAGACCTTGGAGTCTGGAGCCCCAGACTAAGAAACTACCTCTAAAATAAATTGCTTCTCCTACACCAGAGGAAACAGGCAGACACATGTTTGAGTTTAATGCCTGTGGTATTGGATTTTTCTGTTGTGGCTTTCACATAAGAAGTTTGGACAAACTCCTTTGTTCTTTAGAAAAAGTCTGGCTCTTACAGTGGATGTTTCTGGATTCTGCTATAATAGGTGAGTTACAGAGAAGCAGTGCAAATGTCAACATCTTCAATGATATTATTTTTAGAATTTGTTCAGGAAAATACACACCCCTTGAGATGGTGATTAGTGGTATTCAGCTTACCAATAACATATAAAAAAATTATTGTGTCATTTGTCTCCAAACTTCAGAAGACAGTTGTAAAGGCTCAGTTTGCTTACCTCATTCTTTCAGTTAATTAAAAAGACTTTTTTATAGCCTCCTGTGTAGTGTAATTTATAACCAGTCTTTCTCCCTCCTGTTTTAATTACCATCTTTGCATAGTGATATTGAGCGTTTTGCCTTCTATGGACTGCTTATGCATTGTTTCCTGAGACCAGCCCTATAGCTGTTAATTAGAAAATAAAGAAGTTTTATGTATTTTAGTCCTCTTCAGCTAAGCAGATGTGTGGAATTGCCTGATTTATTTCTCCTTCTTTTTCCCCCAGTGAAAAGGAAAATCTTCCCTACCAAATAACAGTTTTCTTTTCAAAGCATGTTGTGTGTGAAGCTTAGGAAGAATGAAATGAGAGCCCATATATAAGTTAAAAATCTTCTGTCACTCTGACTACTACACGGAGAAGGCAGAAACTTTCAGGGTTTGACAGTGCTCTGAAAAAAACTCTTGACATTTCCGATTCATTGAATAAATAAATGAATAATTTCTTTGCTGATTAATGAGAATTAATAACAACATAATTCAGTGGTGGTGGAGAAAAGAAAAGCAAGAGGAAAACATTAGATGTTTTGGAAATACAGAATTTCAGACAATGGAAACTCGGGGGTAAATTTCTTGGTGTCAGTTTTGTTCAAAGAGTGTTAAACAAGTGTGTACAATCAGTAGAAATGGGCACCACTACGTGCTGGTGCCACTGGCTCCCGTATTCATTTCAAGTTTAGAGGTGGAGCTGGGAAGAGCATTCAGGGAAGAAAGTAACAGCACAGTCAGCCCAGGATATAGGAATGCAATGCTCTAATGTTTACATGCTTTCCTTTTTATTCCTTCCTTCCCTTAAAAAATGAAGGAGAAACCCAAAACGGTGGAGGAGTTTGCTCTGAATCCTCACAGCAATATCCCAGAGCACTCTTAAGCATAAGAAGGTATATAAATGTTCAAGTAATAAATGCATCTGATTCATTTCTCATTTAAAAAATTAGGGCATTGTCGGAAAGTACTCTGAGGAGCAAGCAGAAAGATTGTATTTTAATTATCACAATATACAGATGTTATTATTTCCAATTTAGAGATAAACTACTGAGTGACAAAATTAAAAGTCAAATCAAGGACTTTTCTTTCATCTGATTCATGACTGAGATGACAGGTGTGAGCAAACCTAAAACAGTTTCATTTTCTTCTTCTTGGGAAAGGTAAAATCAGGTAAAAAAGGTAAAAAAAAAGACTTCACCTTGCCTGAGCTTTGCCAATAGACTCCCAAACATGAATCCAGTGGTAGAGAGTGGCGCTGTTTGGAAACCTGGAGATGGAGATGGGTGGTTGAGTCACTCTATCATGCACACTTACTCCCCAGCCACAGCCCCCTCTAGATGGGAAGAGTTGTTAGTCTCTTTTCTCTTTCCAGCAAATCTTCAGGCCACACATATGCTTTGAGGCAGCCTTCACTCTCAAAGGCACTTTCTTGCCTTCCAGTGGGAAGCGAGTTAGCTTCATCCTCTACAGTTTTATGAATAAAGTTTTTATCTTCATGTTTCTATCATGCTATATTCTCTCATCATGGTACCAATCCCCCATTGTTATCCTCTAACATCAAAGAAAATGTATCTGAAATCTGTTGTATGCTTAGATTTTAGGAAGATGCACTAAGAATTTTAGTCTGTATGCACTATCTTAATAAATTCATGGGCTTGATGGGAAGAAATTCTAGTGATAGAGTTGTTGTCTTGCCCTAGATTCCAACATTTCTGAACATGAATTTTAGGATCAGGTTGTCAATTTCTGCAAAAAAAAGCCAGCTGGGATTTTGATAGAGATTGAATTGAATCTGTAGATTCACTTGGGAAATATTATCTTAACATTATTAAGTTTTTCAATTCATGAACATTGAACATCTTTCCATTTATATAGATCTTTTAAAATTTCTCTCAGCAATGCTTTGCTTCTCAGTGTACAAGTCTTTCACTTCTTTTGTTAATTTTATACCTAAGTATTTATTTTTTTAGATGCTATTATAAATGAAATTGCTTTCTTAATTTCATTTTTGGATTGTTCATTGCTAATGTGTAGAAAAATTGATTTTTGTATATTGATCTTGTATCCTGCAACCTTGCTGAACTCATGTGTTAGTCCTACTCCTTTTGCGTAGATTCCTTAGAATCTTGTATATACAAGATCATGTCATCTGTAAATAGTGATAGTTTTACTCCTTTCTTTGCAACGTGGATGTCTTTTATTTCTTTTTCTTGCCTAATTTTCTGGCTAAAACCTTCAGTATAATGTTGAATGTAAGTGGCAAAAGGGGACATCCTTGTATTCTTCCTGTTTTTAGGGCAAAGCCTCCAGTCCTTCACCACTAAGTATGTCAGCTGTGGGTTTTTCCTAGAGGCTTTTTATCAGGTTGAGGAATTTCCTTTCTATTACTACTTTGTTGAGTGTTTTTATCATGAAATGATAAATTTAAAAAGCAGATTTTGTCAAGCTTTTTTTTTTTGAGTCTATTAAGATTATTACTCTTTTTTTTTGTCCTTTATTCTATTACTATGCTGTACTGAATACATTGATTTTCATATGTTAAACAATCTTGCATTCCTGGAATAAATCCCATTTGATCATGGTGTAGTGTAATCTTTTTTATACGGTGCTGGATTTAGTTTTACTAGTATTTTATTGAGGATTTTTTTTATATTCATAAGGAATATTGTCTGTAATTTACTTTTCTTGGGATGTCGTTGTCCGAATTTGGTATCAGAATGATATCGGCTTTATTATCCTTCAGTTGAGAAGGGTTCCCTCTTTCATTTTTGGGGAAGAGTTTGTGTATTTAATAAGAGATGTTATTTCTTCTTTACACTTTACCCTTGGTAAAGTTCACCAGTAAAACCATTGAGCCTGGTTTTTCCTTTTGGGAAGGGTTTTGATTATTAGATCAATCTCATTACTTGTAATAGTCTAGTCAGATTTACTATTTCTTCTTGAGTCAGGTTCGGTAGTTTGTGTCTTTCTAGGAATGTGTCTGTTTCATCTAGGTTATCTAATCTGTTGGCATATGATTATTCATAGTTTTTCTTTTTGATATTTTTATTTATGAAGGATCAGCAGTGATGTCCGTGCTCTCATTTCCCGTTTTTGTAATTTAAGTCTTTCTCTTTTCTTCTTGGTCACTGTATCCTAAACTGTTTTTACAATCCTCGAGTGGTTTCAATCTGTAGTTTGAAAAACATGACCTTGGGCACATGAAGTAACCTCTCTGGCCCTCTATCACAAGAGAGCCTCTTAGGGGCCTTTCAAGTTCTAACACTTTAAGACTCTATGGGATTTTTTTCTAGAGGATTTTAGGTTTCTTGTTACATTTTTCCCAAGATGGAGTCCTATTTAGGTAAACTGGTACATCTACAGTAGTGATTCCCTTAATGTAATTCCCTGTCAGCAACTTCAGCACCACTTGGGAGCTTGTTAGAAATGCTAATTCTCAGACCTATGGAATCAGAAACTCTGGGGTGGAACCCAACAATCTGTGTTTTTTTACAACCCTCCAGCTGATTCTGATATATGCTAAATCCTGAGAACCATTGGTCTGGAACAACTATCTTCTCTCAAACAGGCTCCTTACACCTTTAGTCTTCTGGTTTGAGTGTCTCTGTTTCCACAGCTCTTCCTTCCATCCCACCCCACACCCGTTTTCTCTTGCGGAAAATCAGTTCTACAGTATCTCTAGGTACCAGCCTAGTACAGCAGGGCACTTCAGATAAAAAGTAACTCCAGTCATTCCTAGCCTAATGTGTGCAGAGTTCCTGCAGAGATACCCCAAAGGTCTTGGGAAGGGAACAAGTCGGGTTTAGAGAAGAATTTTTGTGCACTCTAGTGGAAAAGAACTATAGTTCCTCTTTACGCCCAGTTGTTGCTCATACCTTGTGCCCTGATGGATGCACTGGAATGCTGGGCTGTTTGGTTGCTGTTTTTATAGATATATAAGAATTGTTGCTTTTTTGTTTTCATAACATTTTTCATTTTTGCCATCTTAGGTTTTGCCAGCATAGGTGTTTCCCCTTCCCTGGGTCAGAAAAAGCCCCTTAAGATGTCTGTAATGTAATCGGGGTCCTCTAAACTGGTAAACACTTGTGACGGAGCTCTGTAGAGTGAGCTTTCATTCAGATGTGTTTATATTTCTTTGTGTTTATCTCCATTTTACTTCTTTGCTTGACATAGTATATAGAATATAAGTGAAATGTTTATGTTGAACAGTTCTAAGGAGCTAAAGGAAATGGATGTTATTTAGCACATAACTCTTTTTTTTTTCAAAAAAGAGGATGCCTACTGTATTCTGTGAATTTAGCCATTTTGATTTGTTAAAGCTAGTTTTCTGTTTCCATGGCCACACATTACTGCGTAGTTAAAAAGTCAAGAGACCTAGATTCTAATCTGAAAATTAGAAAATAGTAAATTAACTAACCATTAACTTGTACTCTTAAACAAATCACATACCATCTCTGACTCTCAATTCCTTTATCTATGAAATATAGATTACGCCTTCTTAAACCTACTCACAGCATTGCTGTTGGAACTTAATTAATTAGCTACTTCAACTCATACAGTGCCTCTTATATGCTAGGCAACAGGAATAAAACAAAATGGGTGGAGTGGGGGATTCCTGTCCTCTTGGGGAATATATTCCTATTGGCAGTGGATAGACACTGCCAATAGGAATATATTCCCCGGAGTTAGGGGTATGCCTGGATTGTTCAAGGAGCAGAAAGGGGGCCAGAGTGCCTGGAGTGGAGTTAAGGTGGGGCAAATAGCAGTAAGTGAGGTTGAAGAGGTGACGTGGGTCATGGGGAGGACATGGCGAGTCTTGAGGCAATGGCAGGACTTTGACTTTTACTCTGAGTGATATGGGAGCCATCACAGAGTTTTAAACAGAGGAGTGAGGTGATCTGGTTAATTTTTAAAACAATCACTCTTGACTTCCACCATTGGGGTGGAAGGAAGAGACCAGTTATAAGGATGGTAGCGGTTTTCTATAGAGAAGTTACCAAGGAGGTGGTGAGAAGTGGTCAGATTCTGGATATAACTTTGAAGATAGATTCAGCAGGTATGGCTGATGGATTAGATGTGTAATTTGAGAGAAAGACAGGAGTCAAGAATGACACCAACGCGTCTAAAGTGAGGGAATGGGCGGATAGAGTTGTCTCTCCATTTCTGTCTTCTCCCTTAATTGACACAATGTAGAGCAGAGATCTGTAGGTGTCTTCTTTAAAATGGCAACCTCTGTCCCTTGCTTCAGGCCACCCTCAGTCATCCAAAGCTTTTATCTCGGAGTGCTGGTCCCATAAGCTGCACTGTGGAAAGCAGTTCAGTTGTCAGCTAAGTAAGTTTGGGAGATGCTCCATTTTTCATCTCCTTCAGAGGCTTACTGTCAAGGCTCTGAGATCTGCAGAGAAGACACCCATTTTACTTTGTTTAGTTCAGTATAGGCTTCCTTTATTTCACTTTACAATATCTTGGATTAATTCACCTTCTGCTTACATTCCAAAGAACACGCTAAGATATATGTTGAGCAACACTGAACTAGACCACCTTCCCTTCAGGATATCCTCCAAGCCTCTTATTAACTGTTGCCACATAAATTTTCCCACAACACCCTTTTGACACGTCATTCCTTTCTCCAAGGCCACATGGGGAGACTCTTGTCCAGAGAATTAACTGTGGACTCCTCAGCCCCACTCTCAACTTTGTCCACAGTCCAGTCCCAACCTTCCACCTGCAACCCTGGTGCTCATGTGCTCTCAGTCGTTTTCAGCTCCACTGGGTACATTCTGGTCCTTTCTCTGGGGACTCCTCCTGGGCCAGCCCATGGCTTTTCCACTTCAGTAATTTTTACTCATCATACATTGCCCAGCAAAAAAACTACTTCTTCAGGGCAGCTGCCTATGACCCCCACAGGCTGTGGCAGTCTTCTCCTGTCAAACCCTCCAGCACACACTGAACGTGTGACTCATGTCATCCTTAACATACATTGCCATGTGTCAATATTAACACTGAAAACTGTGTGCTTTTATTTAAAAATATATTTCCTTAAGGGCAAGGATTATCTCTTGGGCTTCTTTGTATCCCCCAGGATACCTTACCTAATAGCTTGTGTTTTATTGTTATTTTTAATTTTTTAATTAATTTTTTTATTGAAGTATAGTTGATTTACAATATTGTGTCAGTTTCAAGTATACAGCAAAGTGATTCAGTTTCATATATATATATACGTATGTATGTATATATATATGTGTGTGTGTGTGTGTGTGTGTATGTTCTTTTGCAGATTCTTTTCTCTTATAGGTTATTAAAAAATACTGAGTATTTTCTCTGTGCTATACAGTAGGTCCTTGTTGCTCATCTATTTTATATATAGCAGTGTGCATATGTTAATTCCAAACTCCTACTTTATCCCTCCCCACCCCCTTCCCCTTTGGTAAACCATAAGTTTGTTTTTATGTCTGTGGGTCTATTTCTGTTTTGTAAATAAATTCTTTTGTATCATTTTTTTTTTTTAGATTCCACATATAAGCGATAGCATATATTTGTCTTTGTCTGGCTTACTTCACTTAGTATAATAATCTCTAGGTCCATCCATGTTGCTACAAATGGCTTAGTAGCTTGTTTACTGTTTTTATAGACATGTTTATAAATTATTTCCTGAATTCAAGTGAGGTTGAATATGTTGTACGAGCACAGTAACAGAATTTACTGTTTTCCAGTTTTATAGCCCTTTGCCCTTATCCTGACTCCCATTCTTCCCTTCTGTGTGCCTGGGGGCTTGCATGTATTTTGGTGGGTGGGTGCCTTTCTTCATGCAGCGCGCTGGTGATACCGTGACTGGAGCAGGCTCAGGTGTGAGGAACTTACGGTGGTGGGAACTGAGGAAAGTTGGAACCAGGAAAGAACAGATTGCTGGGGAAATCGAGGCAATTGTAGGGCTGGCCTTTTTGGAAAGGGCAGCCAGTAGTTGTGTGCATGGTGTCTATGAGACTTGATAAATGTGGGCTTGCTTTACCAGGGGCAGTGCATTTGAGGGGGGTGGATTGCTGGAGGGGGTACAGCAGTGAGTGATTCTTGAGGTCAGGCACGCTGCCCTGTCATGGCCTGGAGGATCCATCCATCAGAGCAGTGCACATGCCAGGACCAAAGGAGGTAGGAAACAGGATTCGGCTTCCTAGGGAGGGGCTTGCAGGTGTCAGCCAAAGCATCCCAGATAAGTCGGCCAGTCAGCTGTGCTAACAAGGACCTGGATGCTGGGCAGGGCCCCTGGGCATGCAAACTGGACCATCAGTAGCCGTTAGAGTCAGAGACTGGCTAGGTTTGCCCGGAGCTCATCCCGGGGAACAATTCATCTCCTAGACTTTGGAGGCACCCAGGGAAGTATGCCACTTACACCTTTACCTCTTTAAGACGCAGTTTCCTCCTCTATAAATTAGAGAACTTAATGCCTAGCTTGGAGTGTTGTTGGGACAACACTCCAAGGAAACGTTTTCATACATTCCAGGAAACGTTTTCTGGAAACGTTTTCATACATACATTCCAGTATCTGGCAACGGGGCACTGAAGCTCCTGTTGTGATCAGCATTAGCTCAGAAAATGGGTAGACAGAGCCTGTAGGGAAATCTATCAATAACAACAAGAGCTGTACAGGCCTGGGGAAGGTGAGGGCCGACAGGTAAGACAGCAAGCTAGATATCAAGCCCTAGACTCAGCATGATAGATCACTCTATCTTTGGGGACCAAAAATGAAAAAGCGTATGCTAAAAGAAAAGCCAGAAGAGGGTAATAATAAATGAGACAAATAACAAGCATCTTAGTGCTTACTAAGTGGCAGCTACTGTGCTAAGCACTTTCCTCTCCCCAACAAATCTACAGGGTAAGTACTGTCATAACCCCATTTATTCATGTCAAACGGAGATATTCCAAGGCTGGGTTATGCAGCTAGTAAGCAGCAGAGCGTGGACTCAGGCCAGAAAGGAGAAGTCCCTGATGGTCTGGGATTTTGGACACTAGAATGGATGACTGGAATAGATGTTTAAAGCTTTTAGAGTCAGGAAAAAAACTTGCAGAGCTGGGGGAGTTGAAGCACAACCCTGCCTAAAGATGGAAGAATGGACAAAAGCCCTGGGTTCCCACAAGGCAGTCTTTGGACTAGGTGAGACTTAAGTGCATCAGAATCATCCAGAAATCTTTTTAGAAATACCATTTCTCAAGCCTCATCCCTGGAGGCTGTAATTCAGGAGGCCTTGGTGGTCCCAGGGGTCAGTACTGGAAAAGCCACAGGGAGGTTCTGAGAAGCAGCTGCCCTTGAGGGCCCCTCGGCCAGGTGGCTTTTCAAGTTAGCATCCAGGGCCCTGTTCAAGGATACTTCCTTTATCCTTGCTTTGCAAGTTAGACAAGTAGGCTGTGCAGCTGAGATGGGCTCAGACTGGAATAATGATTTCTTTGGGCCCCAGTTACCTTCCAGATTCAGAGCCGGCAAACTGTATTCTAGGGCTTTCGGTGGAGGTGGTGCCGAGGATCACACAGGCGGCAAGGCCCCGGGCTGACCACTGGATGGCATCCCTGTCCTTTCTTTTCCGGCCACATTGCTGCTTAGCATTCACAGCTCCTGTTAGAGTGCTCAAGCCGCCTCTTGCCAGCGTCTGTCCTGACAATGGTGACATGCAGTCACTGGTGCCCACCAAGCCCCTTGACCTGCAGGGGTGAGGTTGCAGACCTAAGCAGACCCTGGGTGAATGGACAGAATGCGCACTTCTGAAGGTGAAGGAAAGTTTTGCATTTTATAAAAACAGCCTCCCCTAGTTCATCCTGGGATATGTTTACAGGTCATGCTGTCCATGACAGAATGAGGATGTTAAAGAGAAGCCCGGGAGCGATCAAATAATCATTTTCAACCCTGATCATCTCTGAGCCCATCATGCAGGTTAATGGGAAAATAAAATTTGTTTCCGTCCAAATGTTTAGAAGAAATTTTGTTCAGTGAGCAGGTTGTTTGTTTGTTTGTTATTTACTGCCCTCTGGTGGAAACACATTAGAAATTTAATTTTCTTAAGATACCCAAGATAAAAGGGAGCAAAGGGTGAGGTAGTATTTCTAAGACGAACAGAGTCTGGGAAAGTTAAACAAGTTTCTTATTTGGAAGGATACTTTGAAAAGGGGTCAGTTGCTTTGCTGAGACAAACATTAAGCAGAATCTGTCATTTGGCTTAGATTTTTACGCCGTTCAAAGGATCAGAGGTCGCACAAAGCTTGATTTTTGAAAAACTGGACATTGAAACATGTTAGAACCATGCATTCTTGCTTTCAAGAGCAAGGGTTTTATAGGGTTTCAAAAATCATTTTGTATTTCTGACCTTTGTTTTTTTCCCTTTGGTCTTCTCTTCTTTCATTAAATTTTTGGCTTTCTTTCAAAGTGAAAAATATCATTTCCAGGACATCTTCGCATTTCTGGAAGATACTGTGACCATGTTGGGCTTTCTTTGAGTTTGTCTTGCTGATAGGCTGTAATTCTTTCTAGAGTCTTGTGAATGCACTAGGAGGAAGGCCAAACTTAATTCCTGGAATTGAACCTCAGGCTTGCCATGGGGACACATGGCCAAATCCTGGATTTAGAGGAAATCTCAGCTCTGGGAACTGTATGGTGTTTGGTGGGAAACAGAGAGAGAGAGCTGGACAGCTCCCAAACCTGCTATCCTTGTAGCATTTTACAGCCTGCAGTTTCTTTGCTTGGTGTTTTCAGCTCCAGAATAGCAACAGAGAGAACACGAGCAACCAAGGGGAAATGTTTAATCCCTCATATTTTCCCTACCTTAAAAATAATATCACCTTCCCTTGCCTTTCCTCTCCCCTCACTTTCAATACCTGGAAAGTTTACTTATTGCATTAGGTTGCATACACATTCATGCTCTAAAACTGATATTATTTACTGCCCCTTAAATAGATTAATCCACAGCCCCTTTGCAATACCCAGCACAATCCAATCACAGTCCAGCTCATAGAGATCATAGAGGGTTCAAAGAGTCATCGGTTGTTTTGTTGTCTATTTCCCTGCTGGGTATCGTAAGCTCCTTGAAACCGGAAAGAGTCTCATTTCATCTTTGTGAGAAAACGTGCTCACCTTGTATAAAGTTTAGAGATGGTAGATTGGGTTGTGCCTCTCTGGAGTCTTGTAGATTTGTGACTTTATTTATGGCTGTCAGATAACTGTAGGAAAAACCAGAACATATTTCTTGTCATAACGTGTATCATCCACATGCCATTTACCGAGGTCTCAGAAACTAGGATATCAGGTAAATAGAATGCTTTTTGAGGTTCTCATGCCCTGTAAGGTGTAACAGAGGAGGCCCCATGTGAGATGGTAACTAAGAATTATTGAGCATTTGCTATGAGCTGGATCACTTTTCCTGTTTAATTCTCACCGTGGTTCTGTGAGGTGAGCGTGTTGAAAGCTTTTTGTTTTGCTTTTGTGGTGGTTCAAGAAGGCATATGATATAAGGAGGCAAATCTGTCTTGCACATAGAAAGATGCCTAGCCTCTCAGTCAGATGCCCAAGGGGTGCCACTTATCATAGAGAATTCGCTGGGGTTCAGGCTCTGCTCCTCCAGTCTGCAGGCCTCGGCATTTTGCATAAGGAATCCACTGAAAGGAGACCTGAAGCTGACTCATGTTAACTAGATTTGGGTATGCACACGCACGTGCACATGCACACTCGATGGGCCGTGATCGTTCATTTCAGCCCGACCTACCTAGCACCTTCCTTAAAGCAAACTATGCAGGAAACTGGTGTGGCGAGTCTGATATCAGATCCAGAGTGAGTTTGATGATGTAGCAATTTTAAGGAGGCTTTGGGTCCTCTCATCTCGCATGAAGTGGGTCTGGCCAAACTCCTAGTCTCTCGGGTGAGCGCTACCAATGTCTGTTGCTGTTACTCTCCTTTT
The DNA here is from genome assembly GCF_011762595.2 of Tursiops truncatus. Classification (NCBI taxonomy): domain Eukaryota; kingdom Metazoa; phylum Chordata; class Mammalia; order Artiodactyla; family Delphinidae; genus Tursiops; species Tursiops truncatus. Next base: position 72,596,074 of record NC_047035.1, on the reverse strand, counting down.
AATTTCTGTTATTTCTTATAAACCTCCTGCTGTTCACATGATCTTTCTTCAAACATGGTTTAACGGCATTGCTTGTATTTGTGCTGAACTAAATTGCAATCTCGTTTCGGCCTCACTTCACTTCCTTGAGATTCTCTCCTGTTGCCTTTTTTGGAGCTTGAGACATTCCCAACTCACTACCAATGTGTTTAAGAAGTTTCTGAGTCTGTTCCCCTAGATGGCTGCTGTTTACCATGGCATGGGGATTTTGCTGCCTTAAACTTTCAGGGCACAGGTGTATTGTAAAGATTTTGGAGACAACTCATGGTATCCCCGTGAATAAACAATGGTATTGCCATGCTATTTGTCCTCTTCTGTTCTTATTAAAAGGCAGTGGCTCCTTTAAAAAAGAACAGTCTATATTCAGAGCAGGTTAATCCTGCTATGTTCTGGAAACTTGGCAGAATCATTAATAAGGGAACCAGTTGTGTGTAGATTTAAATTAATCAGCAAGCAACCAGCAGCTAGAAACCTAAGGGGAGGGGAGGCTCCTTCTCCTTGAAAAGAGAAAATATACTCCCCTCTCACTGGGCAAACACACACACACACACACACACACACACACACACACACACACACACAGAGTCATGGAGAAGCAGACATATGGAGTGGCCATAATCTTTTCTCTCTCGTGGTTTCTGTCAAGCTGCATGAAAGAAAAAGTTGAAATCTCTGAAAGATGAGCTGCACCCCCAGGAGAATGTTTTCAGATTCCAAAGGATGGAGAGACTGAGGTGGATTTTATTCACCATTGTGAAGAGAGCTGTTTGGACTTCAACACCAAGCGCACAGGGAACCACGTTCAAGGTTCCATATCAGATTTGGTGAGAGCAGAATTGCAGAAGGAAGGAATAGAGAAAGGAGCAGGCCGTCAGGAAATTGGGGTTTTCCTGTCTCCAATACTATGGGCCAGGCCCTTTCTCAGAATGCGTACTGATGACAGCTGGGATTAATTCTCACTCAGTAGTTTTGTTTTTCTTCTTCAGTTAAGGCATATGGAAACCGGTAGCAATGAAAAACTGAGAGCTCGACATTTGAAAAAGTTGTCTAGGACCTTGGATGTTTGAGTAAGTTCCAAACAAGGCCAAAAAAGATTCAAGATAAATTAGACAGCTGTTTATTTTGATTTAATTGAGATTTGCAAGACATCCAATTTACCCCTTTGCATTGTCACATATTGTTTAATCCTAGTACTCTGTACTCTTAATGTTTAAGTGTTAATATTAATTACTCCTGTTTTTCTTTTAAAGGCATAAGTTAGTAGACAGTCAAGTGGTAGCCTCTTTGACTAGAGTTATTTGATATCTATGGCAAAAATTTCCACGTGAGTCATGAGGTCACTGCACAGTGGATAAAACTTTGAGCAGTGTGCTGGGGCCCGCCATTGTGACCCCTCCTCCACCGCCTACAAGAAGGTTCACTTGGGACAAATCCTTTACCTCTGAGTCTCGATTTCTCATGTGTAAACCTGGGCTAAGAAAAAATGTGTCTCGCCTGGGTCACAGATTCATTGTGTTCGTCAGATGAAATAAAGTCAGAGCAATTCAGAAGTGCGCAGGAGCTTAGAAATTACTGTAAAAGTGCAATTTTTATATTTTGAAACAAATGCATTTTTTTCAAATAGATTCACAGATCTGTCACTATCTCTGTGATCTTGGAGAAGTTGCTACACTGCCAAGGACCTTAGCTCCTTCACCTAGTCTATAACAGCAGAGGGGGCACGCCAGCCCTTCAGTGAGCTCTGGCTCTGAGGCAGGGGCGGTGTGAGCTGGGAAGCCTGCACTGTCCTCCACTGCAGCCCCTGCCCCGGGGGCGTCCTGGGGGAGACACTTGTCCCTCAGTTCACCAGAGTAGCTCCACCTTTATCTGATTTATTTAATCTTCTGAATAAATTTTTCTTTATTGAAAGGATTCTGCAGCTAAACAGGAACATAATGTTTGGAAACCATTGGATTAAGTTATTTATAATTTCCCTTCAAAAGTCCGCAACTGTATTTCTATTATCATTTTTGCCATAGTTGTTATTGTTCGTGTCACAGGAGAGGCACCACCCCCGCTGGTGGCAGCACACTTAAAGGGCAGGCATAGAACTCAAGAGAAAATGTCAGCTCTTGGAGGACCGTCTTGCTCTGCCAACCTAAATGAATGCAGTGGTGGAAAACATTACGAAGCCTTTATTTAGGTCAGGCTAACTGGCTAGCAAAGGTGGGCCACTACTCGAGTAAGGAAGTGTGTATGAACCAGCATGCTCCGTCACCGAGCGGCTGTTGGTGATGTCATCACATTCAAGGAAACAGTGTTTTCATCCAGGTGTTTCCTTCCTGACATGGCACCAACACTCATTCTCTAAGGCTCAGTCCTCTCCTGGACTCTGCAGGATGCCAATCGCCCAAAGCTTCATCTTTTAAACTAACAAGACACGTTCTAATCTTTTAAAAAGATACCGACTTATGTTTGTCCATTTTATAAAGTTGAGAAAAGCTAAGTGTGGATAAAAAAAAAACTCCACAAATAAATGACAAGTCTGGGTGGTAAGAATAAGTGGAAACGTGACAAGAGGGCTATTTCTATCAGGTCCTATGTAATGTACATGATCAATCTCACACAAGCATTCCTGCCTAAAGAACTGAGCTGAGATAAAGGTCTCAGATAAAGCTGTATTATCTCTCCACCTATCTGTCTATCTATCTATGGATTAGTCAATTAATCGGTATAGCTTGTATTAAAATAGCAAACAGGAGTTGAAATCTAACTGCATATATAAGGAGAAGATAAACAGCAAAATTGAATAGATTATTAATGTTAGCCATATATTGCCAATTAAAGATTAGTTAATATACAGTCATGGAATTTACTATTAGAGTACCTCATTGAATTAAATGACTTAGTACTGATTTAATAGAGTCTTCAGAGTCTTCCAAAATCCTCCAAGAAATTTCTAATTTTTTCTCCTTTAAAAGGAATCTACCCATGTGTGACATACCTTGTGATTTTTCCTGCAGAATATACTTCTCCATCATATTTACTGCTTCTAGTCCTCTAATTCCACAGTTTCCTCAGGCTGTTGTAGACAAAAATGACAAGCTTGATGCTAATATTATTGGGAAATGGTTTAGATATTGTGTTAATCTGAACCACAATGTACATAAAAACTATCAACATTTAAAACATATTTGATATTTTCTTTAACATTATTCAATATCATAAAACCTCATTGAAGATCTTTAATACAGTTTTTCTACAAAAGGATGTTAAACATTTGGATTAAAATAATGGCAAAGCAGTTAGGAGTTGAAATTTTCTTGTTTATTAATATTATGTTCTTATCTCTTTCCTCTAGTCTAACACAACCTATAAGGCTGACATGGTTGTTATTTTAAATTGCTTCTTAGTGGCTCTTGCTCTAAGACATGCAATATCTATTAAAAATATTAATGAGGGAGATTACAAACATTCTTGGCAAAGATAAACAACATAAATGTTTTGATTAAAATGGATAAACTGAAATGGGATTGGAAGCTGGGGTAACAGCAGCCAGCTAGACAGAGATTTATTTCCACTCGAGGGCAAACTTCTACCATTTCCATATGGAGTCTGGAAATCGGGCCCTAACCTCTTAGAAAAAGGGGGCCGGGACTTCCCTGGCAGTCCAGTGGTTAAGACTTCGCCTTCCAATGCAGGGGGTGCGGGTTCCATCCTTGGTCGGGGAGCTAAGGTCCCATATGCCTCGTGGCCAAAAAATCAAAAAATATAAAACAGAAGCAATATTGTAACAAATTCAATAAATACTTTAAAAAAAAAAAAGAAAAAAGGGGCCATTTCATTGCATGGAGGAGGTTATTGGCATATCTGTCCCTTTAAGAAAAGCATGTCCTTTGTGCTCTGAGTGCCGGAATATTTCACATTAAAATTTTGTTCCTTATGTTGCTGAGGTTTTGAGATTTAATGCACTATTTTATCTCTGGCACTTGGAGAGCATATAAAGAAAGCTAATTAATGCTCAACCATTTTTTATTTTCCTGTTGATTTTAAGAAATGATTTTGAGCTGCATAACATGAAAAACAGGGTAGGTACAAGGAAAGAGCTCCTGTAAAGAACTAGTTTGGCTAAACAAGTGTGTGAACACATACACATATATCAATGTAACATACATACGTGAATAATTTAATAAAAACAGAATCATATTTTACGTGGTGTTTTATAATCTGATTTTTATCATTATTTTATGGAATCTTCATGTACCAGTAAACAGAGTATTACATCATCTTTGTCTGTTACATAGTAGATACTCAATGAATGTTTCTTAAATCAATTTTTAATGGCTATGAAAGGCAGGATAGATATTCAGTGGACTGCATGATTTAGGCATTATTATACCTTAAAATAAAAGCAAGGAGGGGGATGAAATATGCGATCTCCAATATCTAGAATGCAGGTTTCTAAAAGCTGATATATATCATAAAATCCTTCCAAATCTTTGAAGCACCTGTCAGCATTCTTTCATATTGATGACTATTTGGAAAATATTTTCTTCTGCAGATCTTATGGTTAAATAGCTGGAGGGACATTAGAAGATCCAGGATAGGCTTCTAGTGGTATTTGTGGCAATTAGTCAATCAACAAACTGTGGCAATTAGTCAATCAATAAACTAAGGTGCATGTTATTCTGATCTCAGCACTTATTAAGTATTGAAGGAGATATGGAATGATAAAAGACATGATTGGGACTCTCTTGGTTGATCTGGTTATGACTATCAATGTTACCCATTCTTCAGGCTTAGTTCAGGTCCTATGTATTGACCCCGTTGATCCTATTTCTTCTTCCAGAAAGTCAACAATTTTTGCTCACATACCTCCTCTCCCTGACTTCATGATGTGGCTGCTGACTCATCAACTTCACACAACCTGTGCTTCAACCACTCAAGTCTACACACAGTCTTCTAAAACACAGAGTTTTCTCTAAGTATATATTTTCCTTTCTCTTAAATGACTTTCCTAACTCTCTTCTCTTTTTGTTGAATCTCAGTTATTTTTCAAAGGTCAGCTCAAACATTATCTCCTCTGGAAGGCCTTCTTGGGACCTCCCTAGGGAAAATTAATGATTCCCTCCTCAGTGCTTCCATTATCATTGGTATATGCTTCTATTTTTTTAAACACTTAATCATAGTACTCTATTGTTTGTCTGTGTTTCTCTCCCAAGGAGGAATTCATCTTTCCATCTACAGCGCTGAGCATGTTTCCTGACAAATATGAAATCCTTAAAATAACCAGTATATGAGTGGGCCTCCACGGAGAAACTCTGTTCTTGGGGTGGCATCAGCCTCAAGGACAAACTCTTCATACATGAAATCTTCAGAAAACAAATCTATCTTCAAAAAGCATTAGCAGTGATATAAATTTTATTAAAGATTTTGGGGAAGAAAGAGAACTAAGTCTTTATGTCAAACACCAAATCACTAACTACTCGATTAAAAATCTTTAGGTTTTTTCTTCTTACTTCTTCCTGTCAAACTTCTCTTCTGCATCCTCTAAGCAGAGGGGACATATCAGAATCTTCATGTGTGTATATAATGGTGTTGGTGTGGGTGGCTGGTGGATGTAAGTTGTATATAAAATGCACATAGAATTTAAACTGTTTATACATGGCCTCTTGATAATTATGTTCAAGTGTGCAAGGCCCCCTGTGACTTGGCTGCCCATCTCTCCAGCCCCATATTTTATAGTTCCCTCCCTTGGCTATTAAGCTTATAGTTCATAGTGCATAACAGGATGTTACATGACACTGTTTCCTTACCCATCTGCTTCCTTTTTCAGTAGTGCAGTGTTTCCCTTCTATATGGTTAGGCCACTCAAGATGGCTGTTCTTTTACTCTCTGTGCATCCCCTGATCAACAGTGCCTGCTTCACCTACACCCTACTTACATGACTGACCTTCCTACATACTTGCCCCAGGTCCCAGCTAAGTGTTGTTCTAGATTTAGATCAGAATATATCCACTATGGTAGCTTATCAAAGGGGCGGTGAAGGGCGTGCCCCTCTGCTGGTTTCCCTGGTAACTGAGGAGCCACACTGACATCAGTTCCCTCTATAACCTCCTCCTACCCCTAGGAGCCAAGACTGCTGCGGCGTCCTGCCCCGCTGTCCAGTGCACACAATGGGGTGTCGCTCCAGGACCTTGCTTCAGATGTAAGAGCCCCACCTATCCGTTAAACCATGGATGTCTCTGTCACTGACTCCAGGCTCTTTCTTCAGTCCTGAAGCTGGGTGAGTACAGGCCTCGGAGGCCTGGGGGGTGTAGCCCAACACCATCTTTGCCTGAATAATCTCGACTCATTCTTCAAGTTCTCAAGAGTCCTATCTAAAATTTGCAAGTGTTCCTTCTCTGTGCACTTACATTAGTGGGAGAAACTGCTCTACAGAAAAAGCGAAAAGCAAGAGTGAAAAATCAGACAAGGAGCGTGTTTTGCACTGCAAACTAGAGAGGAAACATGCAGGGGAGGGAGGTGCAGATTAGTACATGCTTTGCTTCATAGTCCTGCTGGTCTGTGAGCTTCTCAAAGTGGATACTACCTTGTGTACTTTCGCCTGGTGTATAATAACTCTTAATAAATGCATGTTGAAATGAACAATAATCTATCCCAAGTAGAATGTAAACTTTTCAGAGATCACAGCTTCTATGACTCTAAAAGCTTCATACGTGCTGTACTGGCTAAAGGTTCATTATTCAGAAAATGCTTTTTGATTGATTTCACACTTTCTCTCCTTCTCTCTTTGTTTTCTACCCACAATTGCAAACTACGTCTATAGAGATAAATCGCTAATTTGAGTTTTCATAATGCAAAATTTATTTGAATAGTTCACAAGAAATTTACCTGTGATGGATCAATTCCAAATCTGCAGCTTGTTAAAGGCAATATTTGACCTTAGTTGGACCAATTCAAACCTATCATTAAGATGAAATCCACTTTGTCTTGATCTATTTTTAGGTGATTATGTGGGGATTTGTAGGTGATCAGGATATTCCGTTTGGTGCACTTAGAAAAGTTATTGCCATTGTTTAAACGAATAAGAGAGCTGTTTATTTTGTATGGCCGCGGGAAAATCCTTTAATCACTTTGAAACTCTGTTGTATTATATTCAAAACTGGAGATTATACCTCTATAACTGTCTGAAACATACGACTCACTTAGGCTCCATTTAGTTCTAAATATTTGATTCAACTACCTTGATTATCTACATTAGGGATCAGCGAAGTGCAGCCAGTAGGCTAAATTTGGACCACCACCTGTTTTTGAAAATTCAGGTTTATTGTAACAGAGACACTCTCCTTTACATACTGCCTATGGTTCCTTTCAATGGCAGAGTTGAGTAGTTGCCACAGAGACTCAGACTGTGTGGGTCTCTGACCATTTACAGAAAAAACGTTGGCCAGCTTCTGATCGCATCCCATTTTTATTGATGTATACTGATCAAATACATAGATCAAATAGTTGCTGCTATAGACTGAATGTCTGTGTTGTCTCCCCTGCCATCCCCCAAATCGTATGTTAAAATCTAAGCCCCAATGTGATGGTATTTAGAGGTGGGACCTTCGGAAAATGATGAGATCATGAGGGCTCGGCCCTTAAAAAAGTATTAGGGCCCTTATAAAAGACCTCAGAACCTCCCTGCCCCTTCTGCCCTATGAAGACACAGCAAAAAGACAGTTGTCAATGAACCAGGAAGCAAGCTCTCATCAGACAACTGCCTTATCAGAATCTGCCAGAGCCTTGATCTTGGACTTCCCAGCCTCCGGAAGTGTGAGAAATACATTTCTGTTGTTTGTAAGTCACCCAGCATGTGTGTTTTTTTTTTTTTTTAAAGATTTTTTGATGTGGACCATTTTTTAAAGTCTTTATTGAATTTGTAAAACACTACTTCTGTTTTATGTTTTGGTTTTTTGGCACCGAGGCATGTGGGATCTTAGTTCCCCGACCAGGGATCGAACCTGTACCCCCTGTGCTAGAAGGCGAAGTCTTAACCACTGGACCGCCAGGGAAGTCCCTATGGTATTTTGTTATAATAGCCCAAATAGACTAAGACAGTTGCCAAATATCCACTTGGGTTTTAATACCTTTTCCCTCTAGTCCACAACTGAAACTAAAGCAAGATAAAATTACTTAAAAAAGCAAATGTTTACATAATACTGAAGAGCTTAAAAATTTTGACAATTGGACTTTTTATTTCTATCTGGACGCTGGTGTGCAGATGGCTCTGAGATGCCATAACTTGATGTTTTCTTTTTGTAAAATTTGAAGATCCAGTAATAATGTTCCTTACTATTAAAAGTGAACTTAAAGGTCTCCTTGTCTCTCCTGTCAAGCAAGAGAGTCATTACCTTACAACCTTCCTGACCTCTGTTGAGATCTCAGTTACTCTAGCTTTAGGCATGGACCATGCCATAGCTAAACCAACAAAACTGGGAGATCCTTTCCTATGTTGTATTAAAGATTAGGTACTGAGAATATCAGTCATGCCTCTTCCCCAAATTAAAATGAGTATGAAAAATAGAGAGGAAACAATAACAAAAATTTAATGCTGGGAAAATAGCTGTTACTTATAGTTCCAGTCAATGGGATCAGTCAACTAAAATTATAAATCCATAGTCAAACAACAAATGTCTGCTGTGAGTTATCTCTCTTGGCAGAAACATTAGGCGCTATTTAAGAACTTTCACTCAGATGCATAATTTATATATCTTTGAGAAAGTATGGTATTTATTTTTCATTGTATTCTGACAACCTACCCATATGATTATCATTATGATTATTCCCCTTTTCAGAGCCCTTATCACACTGTACAAAATTAATGCAGTTTTTCCTCCATTTATTAAAAATTGAACATATTCAATCAGTGGACCTAACCGAAACAAATAGCCTATGTTCTTTGCATATTTTTCTATGTTGGCAGAATTGTTTTATTTTTGTCTTTTGATTTAGACAAACAACAAAGAAAAAGAAAATAGGAAAAGAACGCAGTTTGTCAGCAGAAGTAAGTAGGATGTCAAAAATAAAAGCTTTTTGATACTCATACCCATTATGGCAACACAGGGGTGTTTAATTTAGAAGTCAGGTATTTTGAAATGGAAAATCTCAGCATTCTGTGGAGGTCACATTCGCCTTGATATTTTCCCTTCTCCTTCATCCTTGTGCTTGAATCAAGGAAGAATTCCCAGTGCTATCATGCATTCCCTTCCATGGCTTCTCCCCCACTCTCCCATAAGCGATTTGCTCTTTTTTTTTCTGGGCAAATGGGTCTGAGAAATGGAAGGGTCTGAGAAAAGAAATATTAAATCCAAGAAAAAATATTGTGAAAAATGGAGCTACTATTTGAAGTGTACTGAAAGTACAGTTTGGAATTGGTCTTAATCCCCCAGTTGCCTTCCCTTCAGCTCTACCTCAGCAGGTTGGCCTTTGTTTGTTTATAGGCTGGCATGATGGATGAGCTGGTACCAGGCCAATGTGTTTAAGTAAAACCTGGGAGGTCCTGGGTTAGCAGAACACAATTCGTGTAAAGCCTTGGGAACATCCAGCAGCTGTATTGCTATTTGTAGCATCAAGGAAACTGATGGGCCCAAATCACATCCCAGTTTTGTCTTCAAGAGAGAAAAGGAAATAATTTGAGAGCACATTCCCAAGCTTTGGACTCAATTCTTATCCAAGCAGAAAACTTTGAATCTCCTTCTGCAAAACAGCAACAGAAACACATGGAGAATTTATAGTGAAGAATACTCTAGGCTTCAGACTCATTACAGACTTTCCCATCTGTCCTAAGATGGCAAAAAGAATTACCTTCATTTCACAGGCAAGAAAATAGAGGTAGAGAGAGAATAAATGATTTCAGCAAATTGGAAAGGGAGGAAACTGAGCTTTAATCTGTTGGCATTCATTTATCTAATCCTAGGATAGTACACTTTTAACATGGGGAAGTTTTGCTTTGTTGTTGTTTTTGTTTACGCAGTCCAGATGTCATTGAATGCAGGGATTTTACAACATTCTCACTTGGGCATTCGGTCCTTGATTGAAAACCTATGGTGGGGCAACCCATTCGATCTTTGCATACTTTTTTTTTTTTTTTTTTTTTTTTTTGCGGTACGCAGGCCTCTCACTGCTGTGGCCTCTCCCATTGCAGAGCACAGGCTCCAAATGCACAGGCCCAGCGGCCACGGCCCACGGGCCCAGCCGCTCCGCGGCACGTGGGATCCTCCCAGACTGGGGCACGAACCCGTGTCCCCTGCATCTGCAGGTGGACCCTCAACCACTGCGCCACCAGGGAAGCCCCAATCTTTGCATACTTTTGATTGTTAGAAATTCACCTTTAGATTAACTAAACTCTGTTTCCAATAGTTCTAGTATTTCTACCACTTGGAGCCATATGGAACAAATTCAATATCTATGTCACATCCAAGCCTTGAGAATATTTGAAGATGGTAATCATATTCTCTTTGGGTTAAAATGTCCTATGTCCTTCAATGTTTCCTCAATCAGTTTGGGCTTGAGGCTTATCCTTACTGTTTTATCTTCCTAAGTGATTTCCTTTTTAACTAAAATCTGTTTTAAAAAACGCAAAATCCAAAAAAAAAAAAGGCAACTCTTTAGGAATTATCTGAATATGGAAGTGTAGGTTTATCAATTTCTCTATTCCAGAGTGTGTGCTTCTGTGAATATCATCTTGAATTGAAAACCTCAGTCATCCTCCTGTGTTTCTCCTTTGCTCTCACACTACTACCACATTCACACCACTTCTGACACCAGATGTGTTTTTTTTCCCACACCAAACAATTCTGTGGCTAGGTGTCCTTACAATTTCACTCAATTCTGTCACTATTTACCTAGAGATAGCATCAGATCCCACAGGTTAAGTACTGAAGTCCCCCTGACTTCAGATGCCAATCACAAGTAGTGGGTCCCCAGGTTACCTGCAGCTTCTGCCCGACTTGGCTACAAATCAGAGGTTCTCATGACCTCGTCCATCCTTGGACTTGATCAGTTTGCTAGAACAGCTCACAGAATTCAGGGAAACACTTATGTTTACCACTTTATTAAAGGAAATGATAAAGGATACAGATGAACAGCCAGATGAAGAGATACATAGGGTGAGGTCTGGGAGGGTCCCAAGGGCAGTAATTTCTGTTCCTGTGGAATTGGGGTACATTATCCTCCTGGTACATGGTTGTATTCATCAACCTGGAAGCTCCCTAAACCCTGTACTTTTAGATTTTTATACCGACTTTGTATGTAGGCCTCATCAATCATTAACTCCATTCCCAGCTCCTCTCTCCTCTCTCTGGAGGATAGGGTTGGGACTAAAAATCCCAAGCTTCTTATCATGGCTTGGTCTACCTGGTGACCAGTCCCTGTTCAGGACACATCCAGGAGCCCACCAGAGTTGCCTCATCAGAACAAAAGTTACTCCTAATGCTCTTACCACTTAGGAATTTACAATGGTTTCAGGAGCTCTGTGCCAGAAACGGGGCCAGAGACCAAATATATATTTATTATAAGTCACAATATCACACACCTTATTATAAATCACAGTATCACACACAATCTCAATATCATAAGAAATATATATCAATAAGAAATCCATATTTCTTATTATAAATCACAATATCACACACCTTATTATAAATCACAATATCACACACAATCTCAGTGTCACACGTAGTCTCTCATTCTCTTTCCTTTTTCTTTCTCTTTTTTTTTTTTTGAGGGGTCACATTACTCTTTTTACTCAAACTCAGTTTATTGTCAACTAACCTCCTTAAGACCTTATCAGATGCCATGCTGCTGTGTCATATCATTACCCATCTGTTCAGGCTTGGTTGCTTTTCTCGTCTGAAATGCACGCGCATTTATCTCCGTTGACCTTCATCTTATGAAGCCCAATTTCTTGGTCCAGGCTAACAAAACTTCTGGAGCTTCATTCTAATATTTAGCATGTTTAATATCCATCGTGAGTTTTATGTTACCCAAAAATGCGATGAGTTACCATCCAAGACTTAGAAAGCAATTTGAATAACTAATGCCAGAACTAAAGGGAAGAAGACCTTCTTCCTTATCTGTATCCATTACTTAGTACCATTTGGGTCTGGATATTTGAAAATTGTAATCTTTCATCTAAATTGTTCATGTTTCCAGTTCAGTACATCAGGTTTTTGTTCAGATCATGGTGACTGACCTCATTAAACCCCTTGCTAACTTCCAAGCATACCATGTCCATGCTTGCTATGCTTCCTGCATGCTAAGTCTATCTAATCTAATAATCCTTTTAAATGAAGAAATTAGATCCAGTGACTGTAACTTGTTGGTAATGAATCTAAACTGAGTCCAGTAGCTCTCACTCTAGTGAAACTTTATGGAGAGTGACGTGTAGTGGAGACTGAATAACATTCATTAATTATGGCTCAAATATTATCTGAAGTTTTGGGTTTTTAAGGATTATTCAACCAGCTACTGAAATCTTTTATTTTGCATGCTTTGATTGAGGAGAAAATTAAGCACATAGGAAGCTGATATCACAACTATTTTTAAACAATTCCAGTGAAGTGTTCCAAATTTTCTGGATATTGAAAAGCTATATCTCAAACAGCCAGAGATATAAACATCTTGATCAGAACTTCTATGTACTGAGAAAACAGACAGGTAAAATCTGTGAAATCTATCTGACCCATGGGAAATTTGTCAAAGAATTTTTAGGAAAGAATAAGAGGAAATGTTTTCAGTTAGCCCAAGAAAGCTTCTTATTAGTCTTTATATTTCAAAGGGAGTAGAGGGGATTACCAGCTTTATTTATTTTTTCTCTGCTCATTTCCCCTCGCTCAGCAGATGATTGCTTTGTTCTAGTGGACATGAGATGGAAGATAGAATGAGTCTGAGACTATGAAGAACAAAAACCAAAGAGACATATAATCTTTGGAAGTTTCCTTAGATGTCTCAAAGTCCAGATTTCAAACAAGGTCATAACTCTCTATGATATCCCTGACAGATGGCCGTCCATTCTTTACCTGAATATCTCATGTAATAGGGAACTCATTATTAGTAAAGGAACTACGCTATTTTTAGAAAATTCTAAGCACTGAAGAGCTCTTTTTTATGAGTGGAAATTTGCCTCCCTGTAGCTTTCACCCTCTACTCTTTTGTGTGAAGATAGAGTAAGTTTAATGTTTCCTTTACCTGACAGCTCTTTAGATCTTAAAGGTTATGATCTAATTTTTTTTTTTTTAAGTTGGGTATTTCAGTATGGACCCTCTTCCTGGGTCCAGAAAAAGGGTGGGGGAGGGCATGCAACTTCCATAGAGAAAGCATTGTAGGTTGGACTTAAGATCAGTGGACTTGCAATTTACTCTCAGTTCTTCCATTAAATGTGATTTGGAGTTTCTCATCTATGTGCCTCAGCTTTACCACCTGTAGAATGAAACTCAGCGTGTCTCTCCTAATTGCTTCAGAAGACTGTTACTGGGATGTGGTAAGAGAATGAATGATAAATATCTCTTTAAAAGTTATGTGTTTTGTAAATATACACACTTCAGAGAAAAAACAAGAGAAGCAATACCTGTGCCCCTGGCCAATGATCTGCACTCTCTGTCTGGGAATGCCTTCCCAATGCCTGATACAGTGGAATTGCTTCCTCTAGGCTCACTCTGTCCTAACTACATCTCCTTTATCATTCTTTTTGTCTCCAAGTCTCCTTTACTTGTTTTTTCCTAGCATCTCAGCCAGGAGATCTAACGCTCTTCTTGTGTGTTGGTCCTCCTCTTCATCTCCGATCAGCTGCCGTCAGTCGGGCACTCAAGCTTGTTCTATTAGGAAAAACACTTTTAAAATTTCAAATCATAGCTCCTATTCTGTTCAGTCCATCCTGCTTCATCATAATTTCAATGTTCACAAATATATTTAATCCCTAATTAAAGTGAAGTTAAATACAAGCTTCTTTGGGGTTGGCCACATATCACCTTATTCTTTCTTCTCCTCCTCAAACCGCTTACTCCTGCTCTGTAATCCTTGCTCCAAATCCTGCTTTTATATTACAAAAAAAAATCAAATACCTACGCCTTCTCCTGCTAAAACCTTATTTCTAGTTTTTTAGTCTCTGTAACTGCTCAATACCTAGTTCCAGTTCCAATTTAAATCAGTCTTTCTGTAAGAATAATGCTGCACTAGTCTTTTAATCTGCATGCTGTGAATATAACCAAAGGGGTCTAAAAAAAATAAAATAAAAACCAAAGAGCTTTTAGAATTGGAGAGAAGTGACTGTACATTGAGGATTCCGAATCTTTTTGTTTAAGAGGTACCAAATCTGGGGGCTTCTCTGGTGGCACAGTGGTAAAGAATCCACCTGCCAATGAAGGGGACACAGGTTCGAGCCCTGGTCCAGGAAGATCCCACATGTCACGGGGCAACAAACCCGTGCGCCACAACTACTGAGCCTGCTCTCTAGAGCCCGCGAGCCACAACTAACTGAGCCTGCATGCCACAACTATTGAAGCCCACATGCCTAGAGCCCATGCTCCACAACAAGAGAAGCCACTGCAATGAGAAGCCCATGCACCACAACAGAGTAGCCCCCGTTCACTGTAACTAGAGAAAGCCCACGCGCAGCAACGAAGACCCAAGGCAGCCAAAAATAAATATATTAAATAAATAAATTTAAAAAAAAAGTACCAAATCTGGACACCAGGGTGAAATATTTGGGATAAGCCCACGTTATCCAGGTCTTACTTACCATGATCTCTCCAAAGGAAGAAAGAAGGCCAAGGCAAAAAGGAAATGGTGTGTCCTAAGAGACAGTATGTTTTTCCTCCCATAATATCGTTACTGGTGATGGTAATCACATTGCTCTGAAAAGAAAACATATTTCCATTTTATTTCATGGTCCTAATGAATAGATCTCCATTTATGCTATTACAAAGTCGTTTCAGAGTATGGGCTCTTTGCTTCCAGAGTAGTTAGAATAATGGATGATCTTTTCTGCAATTACTTGGGTATAATTAAATCTGTGGATTTTGCTGACGACTCTAACAGTCGGGCACTCAAGCTTGTTCTGAGGTTTATTATATCAATCGAATGGCAGCTCTCCTGCCTAACTCTGCTCTTAAAGATGGGTTTATGAATTTATGATATACAGTGCCCTTTTCAGAACATCCTGGGTACAGCTGGGAAGGATTAGGGAGGAACAGGGAAACATGTTTTTACTAGGATGTATTCTAGTTGTACTTATGTCTGAGGAAGACGTAGAACTTAGAGGTTTCATATGTGATAAATCTGCTTAGCTAGGCAGTAAACATCTAAGGGGAAATAGAACATCTGGGCTTAATCACTAGGCTGACCAAAAGCAGCTTAAGAGCAGGGGTCTTGACCTATGTATTTTTGTATCACTGACACCTAGCATGGTGATTGGCATATGGAAATTTCTCAATGAGCAATTACTGAATTGAGCAAGGCTTGGGAAAGTCACACTGAAACCAGGCACCTTGATTCAATGTTCAAGTTCTAGTTTCACAGCATTGTAGAGTTAGAAGATTTCGTGACCCTGTCTGTTTGGATATGAGTATTCCTACATGAACAGAAATCAAGTTGTAAATATTTCAAGCAGTAAAGATTTCCAATAGTTTGACAGTTATTCCAAATACCTAACCCAAATCTGCCAGTACACATCAAAGTTATTCTTTTTTTGTCCTTCCCTCAGTGAAAAATCTTTTCCTTCAAGTATAACACCTATAAAATTCCTTTATTAGAAAATAAATACTGTCTAAAAGACTTCTCAACTTCTTGGAAAATAACAACAATCAAGAAGTCAAAGAGGGGATAATTGGGGTTTAGAAAAGAAAATAGAAAAGAGGAAGAATTGGAGTATAGAAAAGAAATCATGGCTTCCAGAGGACTTATTTTCCCTTAGAAGGAAATGAAAAGGAGCTTCTTCTAACATAATCAGCATGTGATGCTTTTGTCTCTGATTTCTTATTCTGGCTTCATGCTTCTTGTTAAGAATGCTGACTGTCCTAGGTGCCCAGTCTCTGTTTCAGAGGCAACAGAATATCAATGCCTTCTTCAAAACCCATCATTGTCTTTCCTTTTATCTTGACCAATACTGATATGTGGTCTCTCTGCATATCTTACCTAAATAATCTAAAATAGGACAGAGTATGCAAGGAGTATACTTCTGCATCACTGTAACATAGATATCTTGACCCACTGACTTATCTCCACGTATTACCTTGCCAATTTCCAATCACATTACTGATTTTTCATTAGAGAATGAAGCTCAGTAGGCAAAGGTGACCCTTCTTCAATTTGGTTCAGAAAATTAAATTTTCACTTCCTTCCTTCCACATTTTTGCCATGGTGATCTCAGAATTTCAGGCAAATGAGAAATAGTGTTTCCTCACTCCAAAGATGGGTTCCCATGAGAAAGCCAACTTTTTCTTCTTTTGTCTGGACTTCATATCTATGCTTAGATCACATTTGAAGGAAGAAAGGAAGGAAAGTAAGGAGGGGTGAGACCCTTCTTTGATTATTCTAAGGTTTTATATTTGGATAAGTAGATGGGAATCACATAAAAAGAATGATGTAAACAAATTAAGCTTTGGGGAAAGAAATCTCTTGCTTAATATCAATTAACTGGGTCATCTTGTTTCCTCACTTCTGGAAGGCATGAGTTTGAATAATTATTTGGTAAGATCATTCTTTTAGCTCAAAACTCAAAGTAATCATAAATATCACAATGGGAATATGAAAAGTTCCAGGAAAGGAGTTATACAAAATTAACAATGATACAGCAAAGTGAAGATATCCTAGACTATTTAAAGATAGTGTTATGGGGATAAACGTCCCTGGTGACCAAGTCCGGTCTCTGGGGCAGAGGTTCTGAGTGTTCTTGGGCCAGCAGCATTGTCAACTCAGGGGAAATTGTTAAAAATGCAAATACTTGGTCCCACCCCAGACCTACTGAGTCAGAAGCTCTTGAGGGTAGACTGTTTCTGATGTGAACTCAAGTTTGAGAACCACTGGTCTAGTGCGAGAACTTTTGCCTCATGTAGAACGGGACTGAAATAATACGTCGATCACTTGTGGTCTCCAGACTCTGTGGAGATTATATTATAGGCACTTCCTGGAGCCTTAATTTTCTATTCAATGAGAGGTGATAATAACTCTTTCTTTCTAGGATTGTGGAGATGATTATATAACTGGGTAAGGTTTACATTTATTTAGTACTTAGTATGTGTCAAGCGCTATTCAAAGGGCTTTGAATATAGCGCCTCATTTACTTCTCACGGGCGACAACCTGACGAGACATGGCATTTTACAGATGAGGAAATGGAGGTAGAGAGAGGCTAAATAACTTGTCCAAGCTCACATAACTGGTAAATGCTGGAGACAGATTTGAGCCAGTCAGAATCTAGAGCCTTTGCTCTTAACCGCCTGTCATTTTGAAGGGACCTGATACATAGTAGGGACCTGATAAATGTTAATTCCTTTCCTACTTCATCCTCCTGGATGCCGTTGTAATTAACTATGAAGGATTCATTAATTGCTAGTTCAGTCTGGTTTTATTAATAGGAAAAGTTTAACTGTAATTTAATGTAAGTTGAAAACCAAATCAATGGAGATTCAAATTAATGCTTACAATATGAATTATTCCTGAGCAGTTGAGGAAGCCAGTATAAAGAATCCTATGACCTTGACCTTTTCTCCCTCCCTTCTCTGTGCTTTAGGAGTTGAACATGGAAGAATTAATTGGAAGCTAGGTCAGTGGTTTTCACACTTTTTGGACCCAGGTCCTCTACACACTATTACAAATTATTGAAAACCTTAAAGAACTTTTGTTTATATGGGTTTTATCAGTCAGTGTTTACTGTATTAGAAATTAAAATAGAAATTGTTAAAATGTTTATTTCATTTACTTAAAAACAACAGTCATGTTACCTATTAACATAAGTAACATATTTTAGTGAAAAATAACCATATTTGCAAAAGAAAAAAACATTAAAGAGAAGAGTCGTATTTTTCTAATTTATTACCAATCTCTTTAATTGGTCTCTTTAATCTGGCTTAATGGAAGACAACTAGATTCTCATATCTGCTTCTGCATTCAATCTGTTACAATATCACATGTCAGGTGGCCTCTGGAAAAACTCCCCTGTGCATTTATAAGTTAAATAATTTCTTAGTATTTTTATAAAATAATTCTTAGTAAATAATTTCTTAGTATTATTATAGATAATACATTATTGTTATAAAAACAATAATTTTCTTAATATTATTATCATTTCTTAATATTATTATAAAAATAGTTTTGACTTCACAGGTCCCCTGAAAGGGCCTTGGGACAGTCAGGGGTTATTGGATCATACTGTGGGAACCCTCTGGGCTAGTTGATAGTTGGGTGAACGTACAGAGTTAATCCAGAATATTAGTAATATATATCTTTCTTCTTCCTCATAGTAACAACTTTTGGGCACTAGTTCATCAGCTAAGAATAAACCAAAGTGAATTAATTTACATGAAACTATGTCAGGAGCCTCAAAGAGCAAGACACACAATAATGCAGCACAACTGTAAAATAGAACACACTTTATTTTGACCAGCTTATCATTATTAACTTTGACAGCTGAATAAGACCATTGCGGTATCAATGGAAATGAAGCAGAAATAAGATAGTGCGAACGAGGATCGGTGAATTTCCATGACAAAAAATAGGAGTGTGTGTGTGTGTGTGTGTGTGTGTGTGTGTTTGTACTCATTGCTCATAGATGTTTCAGAATGCCTGAAAAATACAGTGCTACAACATCTACTTGTGTGGGGGGATATGCAGAAGTTTAGTATTTCTGTCTCTTATTAAAAAGTGTGTATTTGAAATTGAGTTTAAAGAATACCTGAAGTTTACTAATAGTAACATAGATCCATTCCAACAAATACTTTTTTGGTGCCAATCTTTGTGCAAGAAAATGACTAGACAGTTCCCCTTAAACTTCTGGAAGCTTATTTTTCATCAGTAAGGATGTGTGAAGTGAGGATGACGTGATGGAGCGAAGGGAACATTTGCCAATATTCGCTTTATATCCAGGCAGTCTACAGACAGATTGTTGTTTATTATTTTACCGACTGCTTCAAACAACCGAGAATTGCACTTAATGTCAAGGAAAAATTTTAGATAAATTTACCACAGCCTCTTTGCTATTTCATGTTCTGAATTTCTTCAACTTCATACTTTCCATGTGAATGTAACATGCTTATCAACCCCAGTTTTGATGTTCTTAAGACAGATGAAATGTAGTTTCTATATAAGCACAGAAAAAGTTCTAGTACTTTGTACTATATGTATGCATGACATTCCAATTCAGTCTCAGTGCCACTGCTGAGTCTGGTAAAATTACAATATGTTAAACAGGATGACTCATGATATGATAATGCAGTTTAGCCAGAAGTGGTCCATAAAATATATACAATGAACACAATGTTTATAGAGTATAGATGATATTTGGCATGTTCGGTAGGTATTTTATAAGCACATCTGAAATTTTATATCATCTTCAACAGATGGGAAATAAACAGCAGGAGATGTTATTTTTTTTATTATACATTGGGAGAAAAAGAGTAATAATGTTAGGAAAAAACGTATTAAGGCTAAAAACCTATATGAAATCTTTTTTAAAACCCATTTTAAAATCTTGAGGAAAAAAGAAATAAAAAGTTGAAATGTTTCAACATCTGGTATCAGTAATGACAGCCCTAAAAAATCAGTTGCTGTTAGGTAAGAAAAATATTTTCTGGTTAAAATACGGCCAGCTGGTTTTTGAGATGCTGGGAGCAAGTTCTTGCTGAGTAGATAAAGTGGAAGAAAACTTTAAAAACTGAAGTGTGAGGCAAATTAAGACAAAGTTCAAGTCTCAGATACTGGTGTAGATTTGAATACAATTGGGAAAGTTTGGAACTTTAAAGGGAAGGAAGCCAATTCACGTGGCGATGGAAAATCACACACACACCCCATATTGTCTTTTGTTAGAGGGGCATTTTGAGGCAGCTTTGGGTGTTGCCTTGAACCCTGGCTAAACCTTGGGAGGACAGCTTTTCATCCTGTCACTTTTGTTCAAAAGTGTAGTTCAAGTTTTCACCATCTCTCCCTGATGTTTGCTGCCTCCAAACTGGTACATCAGAAGCAAAGCTTTTCCAGCTGTGCTTACCCCTCCGTATTTCTTCCATGGTATTGTTACTGAATTGGTGCATTGGACCTGCGCTGGGATCCTAGCCTGGGCAGAGACCCCTTGTCTGGGTCAGGGAGGTTCTTTTTCTGATCAGATTCACGCAGCCAATAACGAAAACGATGATGAGACTGGAACAACACAAGCTTTATTCAATCGTCAAAGAATACAGAAGTGGGAACCTAGTCTGCAAATCAATTTTTCAACACAATTCCAGCAGAGACTCCAAATATATCAGAGGGTCGAGGTAAAAGGGAGGGATTTGGAAAGAGTGGGAAGAATATTCATGAGTTATCTGAGAACAGGGGTATTGTTTGGACCTGGAACTGATGCAATTTCTTTTTCAGTCCTTGTATGGGCTTTTCCAGCGGTTGTCATGGCAATCGTCAACTGTTGTGGTGGTGGTGGGTGTGTCGTTTAGCACATGCTCGTGTATTACAATGAGCATATAATGAGGCTCCAGTTCTACTGGAAGTCAAATCGTCTGCATATTGGCCCTAGTTGGTTCCAACCAGTTCTTGTTTTTCTTGGCTTTGCAGCTTCCTCCTGAAACTTAGATAAGAGTAATTGGTTTCCATTCGAGGGAGGGGCAGGGGTGTGATTCTGGGGCAACAGCCTTGGTAACAGTAATTCTCTTACAAATAGATACGGTCGTGCCATTCCCAAGCTGCCTGGGCTTTGCTGGCTCTGTTTCCCCAGCCTGGCCTGTAAGACTCTTCATTCTCTGACCAACACACTTCTCCAACGTCATCCTTGATCACCACATTTTCACTCTTCCACAGAGTGAGCACCTTTAAATTCCTCTGTGCTTTGCACATTCTCTTTCTCCAGTCTGGAGAAATGTGCTTCTCCATGAACTTCTCTATATCTTGTAGGGAAGCAAAATTTGCTCCAAAAGATGTCCTTGGCGTGAGGATTCATTTAGGCTTTTTTGTTTTTTTTTGCGCTACGTGGGCCTCTCCCTGTTGTGGCCTCTCCCGTTGCGGAGCACAGGCTCCGGACGCGCAGGCTCAGCGGCCATGGCTCACGGGCCCAGCCGCTCCGCAGCATGTGGGATCTTCCCGGACCGGGGCACAAACCCGTGTCCCCTGCATCGGGGGACCACTGCGCCACCAGGGAAGCCCATAGGCTGATTATTTTTAAGAATCAGAAGATTCAGGAAGCTTTTCTTGGTATCACTCCCTTAACTGCCTAGAGGAATTCAGAGAAAGGGCCTGTTCCCAGAATAGAGCTATCACCAGAAATATCTGCAAAGAATATAGGCTAGGTATGGTGGGGGAAATGGGGCAGGACCTTGAGATCAGAGTCCACTCTGTGTCCCATTGTCTCTGTAGTGGCCCCAACAAACATCTGTTTACCAAACATTTACTTTTCCATCTCTATGTGAATTGCCTTCTTCCCTTTTGAGGTCCCAAACTACTACCCTCAACTTCTCTTTTTTTAATTGATGTATAATATTGCTATAAAATATTATATAAGTTACAGGTGTACAATATAGTGATTCACAAGTTTTAAAAGTTATACTCCACTTATAGTTATTAAAAAATACTGGCTATATTTCCCATGTGGTACAATATATCCTTGTAGCTTATTTTATACCTAACAGTTTGTACCTCTTCCTCCCCTACAGCCCTATATTGCTTCTCCCCACTTCCCTTTCCCCGCTGGTAACTGCTTTTGTTTTCTATATCTGTGAGTCTGCTTCTTTTTTGTTATATTCATTAATTTCCCAATATCCTCTTTTGTCTTTAGCTGAAGATGGTGTTTAAGGTGAGGGATTCAGCCATCTTGGTGAATTTTCCTCAGTTTTCCTGAGTTTCTCCCATGTATATGTGTTATTAAACTTCTGTTTAATTTCCTCCAGTTCATCTGTCTCATGTCAGTTTAATTCTCAGCCAGAGAAACTTAGAAGGGTAGAGGAAAATTTCTTCCTCCGCAGCACTAGGAAGGTCTTTCTTGCTCATCTCATAAAATACTGGGCAAATATTTCTTCCCTGGAAAAGTGTCTCCAGGTCTCTCAGGCAGGGTCCCTCTGCTTCTCTCAGTACTCTTGACAAGGAGACTCTACTCACAACTTTCTGGAAATGTTTATTACATGGTGCATTCATTACAGTTTTGTTAAAAGATAAATTGAGGCATACTAAACTTCTTGAGTTTATCTGAGCAAAAACTGATTCCAATCAGGCCATGTCAAAGCAGAAGTGGTTAGGAGCTCTTCACCTATAGGAGCTCGGGGAGAGACTTTTATAGGGAAAAGGCAGAAGCTAAGTAAGGAAATGATTGGTTGGCTATAGCTTAAAGCCTAGTTGGCTCTTTGTGATGTGTTGTCCTTAGGTTTCAATCTTGTGCCTCTGAGATATTTACATGCGTAGATTTTTGGGGTTGCTTGTGCAGGCTGCCCCGCTTTACAGCCACCTCAGTCTGATGGCCTCCGTGTTTAATTAATTTAACAGTTTCCCTGGATTACAGGCTCCTTCTGGACAGAATCTGGTGTGTTCGTCTCTGTAGCCCTAGAAAACAGCACTTTCTCTGCGATCAAGAAACATCTGTTGCTTGAACGATTAACTGGCGGGAATCTCTGAAATGCCTTTAGCAGTCATGGAAACTTGTCAGCCCAGAATTAGAAAGGAGTCTACAAATGTAAACCTCCATGAGAGAATAATTGAGGTAGTGGTGGTGGGTGGATTAATTTGAAAGCAAAGGCCAAATGCCCTTCTCCGAAGAACGTGAGGCAGAAGGGCAGAGGGGACAAGGGATCTGTGAGAAAGGGAAACAACAGTGGGGGAGCTCCACAGACGAGGGAGGCTAAGGACAAGCAAAGGAAGAGAAGGGCCTCTTTCTTTATATTAAATTTCCTTCTCTGAAGGACAGTCTGATAGAGGCCTTTAGAATTAGCGGGAGAACATTTCATTTGTAAATCGTGCTTAAAATTGCTAAGTGCTTTGTTTCTGTAAAAGGTGGTAGACCTGGCAAAGAGTTAATGCCATTTCAGAGAAAGGTGATAAGAACAGATAACTCTAAAGTAATTTTTCATCAACCCAGGGAGGGTTATGGGAGGACACTTGTGTCCCCCTCTGCGATACTCCTATGTCTTGGTCAGTTGTTCGTGCCTGGCCCATACTGCCTTTCGCGGTCAAAGACAATATCTACTTGCCATTTGGGACCACAAAAAGCAAAGGGCCTGCACTGTAGGTTTAGGGATTTGAAAAGGCCTGGCCATCTCTCACTTTCAGGGCTGGCTAGTCAGAGCCTTGGGTCACCCACCTGCAGTGTCTTCAATCCTCTCCGGGCTTTCCAGCCCACCGTCCTCACCTTTGACTTTCAGCCTCCCTTGGTCTCTCTCTGCCTCCCAGGTTAGGATGCACCTGAGTTAGTCAATCCATCAATCTGTTAGAGACTGAGTGTGCTAAGCCTATTTCCCCTCAAACCACACAATCTTTCTCAAAGAAGCTGAACTGGGAAGGAAACTATTAGCTGAGAGGAATGAAGTACTACATAATGGACTTCCAGGCCTTAATTGACGGAAGGATTTTGCCCTCTAATTATGCAGCGTGGCTAGTGGCTTAGTTTGTCTATGCATAAGGCCGACCTTGCCCATGATCTTTACATTATCTCTGTGCATAGTTCATATGGGTACTGAAAAGAATAAAATCCAACGCTCACACGTGGGGAAAATACTGAACAGATCGAGTTCAGATAGAATGTAATCCAGATTTATTTATCCAGCTAATGGAATTCTACTTAACTAGGGTGAAAAGTGGGAACATGCCACCGGTTCAGTCAACACTAGGGGGATGGGAGGAGGCTGACCTTTGTATATGTGAGAGGCTCCCAGAGCAGCGGGGAGGATAGACCGGCTTCTGCCCCCAGTCCTCTTCTTACTTAGGCCGTAATGAAGCTCAGAGGAGCTCAGCTCTGCACCGCCAACTGAGTTGTGCCTCTCCCACCACTAATACCCACGAATCTAGAAAAGTAGCTGGGGAAGCAATTAGAGAAGAGAATTTTTTTTTTTCAGAGTCTTACTGCCTTTTGTACAAGATCAGGGTTTTGTTGCTTCTGTTTTTGTTTTTTTTTTTTTTTTTTTCCAGCACAGAGACAAAGGAAATAAAGCAGTCCAAGACCTTAACATCAAATTTCTGCTTACAAATTGCTAGAGGAGGAAATAAAGTGTACATGAAAGAGCCTCCACACACATACCCAAAACACAAATGTTTCAAATTATAAATCTTCATACCTATGCACCTTGGTTTTTTTCATGTCATATTAATATGTTAATTTAAAAGATATTGACCATGTTCTGTTTGCAAAACACTGAGTAATAAGTGTGGAAAGAAGAAAAGAAATTAGCCCTGCATTTCTGGAGCAGATTTGATGGAGCAGGAGCCATAGATAAGAATCTTCAATGCAAGGATTTAGCAAGGATGCATAATAATGATTAGGCCAATAACGTCCTTTTGAGCTCATCTTATATCTTCTCAGCTTCACCTCTTCCCAGCCACTTTTGCAGAGACCAGTTCTGTACTGGCTTTAGTCTGCTTTGCACCACAGCAGTCTGACAGTGCCTCACCTTAGTCTCTGCCTCCTGCTTCTTGTCCTGGGTCTTATCTGAAGCTGTGACATAGGACACCTGCAAGACCACTGACTCATACTTTCATGACCTGGAAATGGGGAGTTAAGGTGAGGGTGGGGGTGAAGGGCATCTTTGACCCATCAGGAACAGCTGATGGGGAGATGCTTCCCCGTGTTGTCATCCAGGACACAATTCTGAGGCATGCTTCAGAAGGTTCTCTGTGGGGTTCTGTGCAATCCATCCCATCACTTGCGATGGTAACCACTCCTGCTACTGGCTTTCTATCCTTCCTGTATTCCTGCTTCCTGGGCTTACTTCCCAAACCGTTTATGTGCACATGGGCCTTTGCTTCAGGCTATATTTTCAGGGGAATCCAGGCTAAGAAAAATAATAATATTTAATATTTTTGCACATTTACTGTGTATCGAGCATTCCACTGAGCACTCAGTATGTCGTAGCTGAGCTGATTGTTTCTAGATATCTCTTAAGGTAGGAAGAAGTATTATTATTCTCATTTTACAAGTAAAGAAACAGGTTTTAAAAGTTCAGTAACTTGTCCAACATCATACTCCTGGTGACAGTGCCAAAATTTAAACTTTGTTTAATGTCTAAACTCTTAGGGCAACAACAGAAAGCTTAAAGGTGTATGGTTAGTGTGGTGTGCAAAGTGGTACCCTCCCTTACTTTGTCCCTCTTCTCTGTGTACAGCCATGTGGTTTGGATGGGTCTGGCCTTGGGCCTCTTTCCCAGCTACAGTGGGGGGGGAGGCCCTGAATTGGTCCAAACCTGATTAATCCCACCATTCTTGTCATAATGATTGCTTCAGATACATCAGGCCTCCCCCCATAAAACACAGCCTTTCCCAGGTCACAGCGCTAGGTTCACGCATGAGCACAGGACCCAAGATGCTTCCATGGGAGGCCGCTAACTGCTTCACATCGAAGTGCTCAGTGCTCTTTGGGCCTCTTCTCCATCTGTATTCGCTTATCTGGTGATCTCATTTGGTCTTAGGGCTTTAAATACCATTTAGGCACAAAAGCCCCCAAATATTTGTCTCACCCAGACCTCTTCTCAAAACTCTAGATTTAATTTTTATATCAGCTACCTCTTAGACATTTCCACTTAGATGTCTAGTAGACGTATACAACTTAACATGTCCAAAAGGGAACTCCAGATCCCCTTCTTTCTCATCTCAGTGGATGCCAACTCCAACCTTCCAACTGCTCAGGTCAAAACTTTGGAGGTATCCCTGAATTTTCCCTTTTGCTCTCATGTACAATTATTCATCAAAAAATAATTGGCTATACATTTAAAGTGTAGGTGGAATCTGATGGTGACTCTGCACTGTGCTACCACTACCCAGCCCACATCACTGCACCTTTTGCCTGGATTCTTGCCCACCTGGCTCCTCTGTACTTCCACAGCCTACCTCCTGCCTACTCCTACTGTAGCGCTTCCCTGCTTTGACACTTTCATTTAACCTTTGAAAAGTGCTTCCATCACTCATACAGAATTAAGTGGTTACGGATTCAATGCTGGTGACGGATATACATCTCAATTAGGCCTTTGGAACAGTAATTTTTTGGCGAATGTTGAAATACCCTGGAGGCTTACAGAGCAACATTTTAAATAACATTTATGACAGAGAAGGGGAAACTGTTCCTTTCTTGAACTGACTCACATCCTGAGAAGTCAAAATCATTGCTTAGGACAATTTTTATATATTCACCTATAACTTGGATACCTTAATATAGGGAAAGAGCTCCAGGCCAGGAGTTAGGAGAGCTGATATTAGTTCTACCTAATTAACTTTTTTTCCTTAGATAAGTCACTTACGTTTCTGAGTTATTTAATCTCCTCATGTGTAAAACGGGATAAATAATACCTGCTTCCATACCTCACAAAGCTGTTGTCCATTTGAAATGATATAATTTATAAATGACAGTTTTTTTAACTGGTTCTCATGAAATTCTGCTAAAAGATGTAGGGGAATTCCCATGTCCCCAGAATTATATTTAAAATTGGGTCTGTGTATATGCATAATGCACTGGATCTTTTTTCTAGAAATAGATTCCATAGTTTTCATCACCTTCTCAAGATGACCAGAGAGATCAAGATTTTCTGGTAGAGGTGCTTTGTAAATTATAAAATACTATTCACATGAAACTACCATCTACTGGACTCCTTAAATCATCCTGATGACCTTGTTGTATATGGGGGCAGGACTCTTTATTAAGAAATTGTGACTTTGGACTTTAAAAACCAACAATGAATCAATAAGGTTTGTGTGTCTGTAGCTGGTTAGCAAGGTTGGTAAGCATGACTTCACAGAAAATTGTCCAGCCTATAGAGTTCAACAAGCCCGATACTGCTCTAATCTAGACCTAACTGTGAGATTCTGAAGACCATTGAGATACCTGCCACTAAAATATCTGAAGAGCTCTCTTACTGTAATTCTCCAGACATAAAAGGTTACTACATTGTTAATTTCCTTCCAGTTTAGTTCCTTCCCCGCTCCCCGCCACTTGCTTGCTTCCTTCCTTCTTTCCCTCCCTCCCTCCCTCCCTCCTTCCCTTCATCATTTCTCTCTTCTTTCCTTCCCCAGACATTTATTGAATGCCCTGGGGACCTTGAACAGCCCTGTGCTGGCATTGGTTCCTGGAGGACTAGAGCAGCCCTGTCCTGTAGGTGTGGAAAGGGTACACCCTGGTTTTTAGAAGTATGTGTAGAACTGGGAGTCTGAGGTCTGTCTGGGAGGCCAGCTCTGCTATTCAAATCACTCTGTGACCCTCTGTCGGTCACTTAACCTGCTGTGCTGCTTTTTGCTCATCTGTAAAATTGCTCTCCCTCTTGGGCTCGTTGTGAGGATAAAAGAAAATAATAGGTGGCAAAGTGCACTGAATGGTGAAAGTCTAATACTAACTCAAAGTATTATCATTTTAGAAGTTTATCCCTGAGTAGTGCTGACACTGACATACGGAAGTTAAAGCTGCAATTAGAGGCCTGCTTCATCTTTAATCTACCGATAATAAAGCATTCTCCAAGCAGTGACCCAATTTCAGGTGCCCTATGGTTATTTGCAACTTTTCTTCTTATTCTTGGTATAAGTATAGCAGCTCAGAATCCTTGAGGATAATTCTGATATCAACTGGTCGGTCATCTTGCTGCTTTAAATATGGGTTCAGAGAATTTATCATTAACGCTATCAGGAACTTTATTAATGGATGTAGTCCTGTGTGATGGTTTTGTTTAGTTCAACAAATCTTGACTAAAGCTTGCTATAGGACAGACCCTGGGGATACGGGGATGGGAAATGTACATCCTGGACCTGATGGTGCTAACAGTCTTGTGAAGAGGAGACCTATTTTAAAAATGTGTTCAAAGCGATGAGAATATAACTATAACAGATCTCCTTTAGTGAACATATGCTACATGCTAGGCACGGTGCTAAAGCTTTTCTTAAGTTATCAGTTTTAAGCTTCATGATGACACAAGCATGTAGGTAATTTTATACCCATTTTCAGAAGGGGCACTTGAGCCTCTGAGATATTAGGCAATTTGGCCAGGATCACACAGCTAAGAAGTTTCAGCGAGGACACAAAGTTTGGTCTGTTTGACTTGTGGATGTTGTAAGGAGACAGAGGAAAACAGCTTCCAGAGAAGACCAGAAAATCTGCTAAAGGACTGCATTGAAGACTAAATTGAGCCATGTACCTGTCTAGTGCTGGAGGGTGGGATATGTTCTCTTTAACAGACGTAGTTGGATTAGATCTTGATTTTGGAAAACCAGCTAAATGTTTATCAAAGAGCCCTACCCTCACTTGGATAATTCCAAGATACAAACAGGTATAGGTAACTCTAACGTTTTTATCGTCCAAATCTCAAACCTCTAAAGTAAAAAATAAAATTTCTTTTCTCATGAGAGCTATATATTTGATAAACCAAGCTAATCAAATATTAGCTGCGTTAGTGATATCTGTTCTATATTTGACTCAGACAATAAAATTAACAAAGACCAGGTTGGGCTGGGGCTTTCATTTGTGTATTTCTTGCATTTACAATATTCTTTGATAATGATGTTTTCTCATTCTCCTGATAATTACTCATTCCCAAAGTTCCACTGTGAGAGTTTCATTCCTTTACCTGAGAACTTTGGACTCAGATCATAAGTGCATCCTGAGAATAGAAACCTTTTAAATGAGGAATTGGCAAACAATGAACCATGGGCAAAATCTGGACTGTGACCCATTTTGGTGTAGCTTGCAAGAGCTAAGGATGGTTTTTATATTTTAAAACTATTGTTTAAAAAGAAAAGAATGTGTAACAGAGACCATTAAGTGGCACACAAAAGTCTAGCTATCTGGCCCTTTGAGAAGAAGTTTGGTGGCCCCTGCTTTAAATTATAATGACTGGTTTATTTCCTCAGGGAAGGGCAGGTTCTCAAGGAGAAGAGAGAAAGGCCTTATGGGCCCTGGCGCTACGGGTCTGTGGGAGCAGGGAGATGCACCACTCAGTTCTCTCCTCAAAAGAACACTTTCTCAATTCGTTCAAGATGGTGGAGTAGAAGGATGTGTGCTCCCTCCCTCTTGCGAGAGCACCGGAACCACAACTAACCTGAACAATCATCGACAGAAAGACACTGGAACTCACCAAAAAAGATACCCCACATCCAAAGACAAAGGAGAAGCCACAAAGAGACAGTAGGAGAGATGCAATCACAATAAAATCAAATCCCATAACTACTGGGTGGGCGACTCACAAACTGGAGAACAATTATACCACAGAAGTCCACCCACTGGAGTGAAGGTTCTGAGCCCCACATCAGGCTTCCCAACCTGGGGGTCTGCCAACGGGAGGAGGCAGAATTGGACTTCGAAGGCCAGTAGGATTTGATTGCAGGACTTTGACAGGACTGGGGGAAACAGAGACTCCACTCTTGGAGGGCACACACAAAGTAGTGTGCACACCAGTACCCAGGCAGTAGGAGCAGTGACCCCATAAGAGACTGAACCAGACCTACCTGCTAGTGTTGGAGGGTCTCCTGCAGAGGTGGGTGTGGCTGTGGCTCACTACAGGGACAAGGACACTGGAAGCAGAAGTTCTGGGAAGTATTCATTGGTGGAACCCTCCTGGAGTCTGCCATTAGGCCCACAAAAGAGCCTGCATGCTCCAGTGCTGGGTCACCTCAGGCCAAATAACCAACGGGAGGGAACACAGCCCCACCCATCAGCAGACAAGCGGATTAAAGTTTTTCTGAGCTCTGCCCACCAGAGCAACACCCAGCTCTACCCACCACCAGTCCCTCCCATCAGGAAGCTTACACAAGCCTCTTAGATAGCCTCATCCACCAGAGGGCAGACAGCAGAAGGAAGAAGAACTACAATCCTTCAGTCCTTGGAATGAAAACCATAATCATAGAAAGACAGACAAAATGAAAAGGCAGAGGACTATGTACCACATGAAGGAACAAGATAAAACCCCAGAAAAACAACTAAATGAAGTGGAGATAGGCAACCTTCCAGAAAAAGAATTCAGAATAATGATAGTGAAGTTGATCCAGGACCCTGGAAAAAGAAATGAGGCAAGGATTGAGAAGATGCAAGAAATGTTTAACAAAGACCTAGAAGAATTAAAAACAAACAAACAGAGATGAACAGTACAATAACTGAAATGAAAACTACACTAGAAGGAATCAATAGCAGAATAACTGAGGCAGAAGAACGGATAAGTGACCTGGAAGACAGAATGGTGGAATTCACTGCTGCAGAACAGAATAAAGAAAAAAGAATGAAAAGAAATGAAGACAGCCAGAGAGATCTCTGGGACAACATTAAATGCAACAACATTCACAGTATAGGGGTCCCAGAAGGAGAAGAGAGAGAGAAAGGACCAGAGAAAATATTTGAAGAGATTATAGTCGAAAACTTCCCTGATATGGGAAAGTAAATAGCCAGCCAAGTCCAGGAAGCGCAGCAAGTCCCATACAGGATAAACCCAAGGAGAAACATGCCAAGACACATAGTAATCAAATTGGCAAAAATTAAAGACAAAGAAAAATTATTGAAAGTGGCAAGGGGAAAACGACAGATAACATACAAGGGAACTCCCATAAGGTTAACAGCTGATTTCTCAGCAGAAACTCTACAAGCCAGAACAGAGTGGCATGATATACTTAAAGTGATGAAAGGGAAGAACCTACAAACAAGGTTACTCTACCCGACAAGGACCTCATTCAGATTCGATGGAGAAATCAAAACCATTACAGACAAGTAAAAGCTAAGAGAATTCATTACCACCAAACCAGCTCTAAAGCAAATGCTAAAGGAACTTGTCTAAGTTGGAAACACAAGAGAAGAAAAGGACCTACAAAAACAAACCCAAAACAATTAAGAAGATGGTCATAGGAACATACATATCGATAATTACCTTAACGGTGAATGGATTAAGTGCTCCAACCAAAAGACAGAGGCTTGCTGAATGGATACAAAAACAAGACCCATATATATGCTGTCTACAAGAGACCCACTTCAGACCTAGGAACACATACAGACTGAAAGTGAGGGGATGGAAGAAGATATTCCATGCAATTGGAAATCAAAAGAAAGCTGGAGTAGCAATACTCATATCAGATAAAATAGACTTTAAAATAAAGAATGTTACAAGAGACAAGGAAGGACACTACATAATGATCAGGGGATCAATCCAAGAAGAAGATATAACAATTATAAATATATATGCACCCAACATAGGACCACCTCAATACATAAGGCAACTGCTAACAGCTATAAAAGAGGAAATCGACAGTAACACAATCATAGTGACGGACTTTAACACCTCACTTACACCAATGGACAGATCATCCAAACAGAAAATTAATAAGGAAACACAAGCTTTAAATGACACAATAGACCAGATAGATTTAATTGATATTTATAGGACATTCCATCCAAAAACAGCAGATTACACTTTCTTCTCAAGTGTGCACAGAGCATTCTCCAGGTTAGATCACATCTTGGGTCACAAATCAAGCCTCAGTTAATTTAAGAAAATTGAAATCATATCAAGCATCTTTTCTGACCACAACGCTATGAGATTAGAAATGAATTACAGGGGAAAAAAACGTAAAAAACACAAACACATAGAGGCTAAATGATACGTTACTAAATAACCAAGAGATTACTGAAGAAATCAAAGAGGAAATCAAAAAATACCTAGAGACAAATGACAATGAAAACACGACGATCCAAAACCTATGGGATGCAGCAAAAGCAGTTCTAAGAGGGAAGTTTATAGCTATACAAGCCTACCTCAAGAAAAAAGAAAAATCTCAAATAAACAATCTAACCTTACACCTAAAGGAACTAGAGAAAGAAGAACAAACAAAACCCAAAGTTAGCAGAGGGAAAGATATCATAAAGATCAGAGCAGAAATAAATAAAATAGAAACAAAGAAAACACTAGCAAAGATCAATAAAACAAAAAAGCTGGTTCTTTGAGAAGATAAACAAGATTGACAAACCATTAGCCAGACTCATGAAGAAAAAGAGGGAGAGGACTCGAATCAATAAAATTAGAAATGAAAAAGGAGAAGTTACAACAGACACCGCAGAAATATAAAGTATCCTAAGAGACTACTACAAGCAACGCTATGCAAATACAATGGACAACCTGGAAGAAATGGACAAATTCTTAGAAAGGTATAACCTTCCAAGACTGAACCAGGAAGAAACAGAAAATATGAACAGACCAATCACAAGTAATGAAATTGGAACTGTGATTAAAAATCTTCCAACAAACAAAAGTCCAGGACCAGATGGCTTCACAGGTGAATTCTATCAAATATTTAGAGACGAGCTAACACCCATCCTTCTCAAACTCGTCCAAAAAAATTGCAGATGAAGGGACACTCCCAAACTCATTCTTTGAGGCCACCATCACCCTGATACCAAAACCAGACAAGGATACTACAAAAAAAGAAAATTACAGACCAATATCACTGATGAATACAGATGCAAGAATTCTCAACAAAATACTAGCAAACAGAATCCAACAACACATTAAAAGGATCATACACCACTATCAAGTGGGATTTATCCCAGGGATGCAAGGATTCTTCAATATACCAAATTAATCAATGTGATACACCATATTAACAAATTGAAGAATAAAAGCCATATGATCATCTCAATAGATGCAGAAAAAGCTTTTGACAAAATTAAATACCCATTTATGATAAAAACTCTGCAGAAAGTGGGCAGTGACAGAACCTACCTCAGCATAATAAAGGCCATATATGACAATCCCACAACAAACATATTCCCAATGGTGAAAAGTTGAAAGCATTTCCTCTCAGATCAGGAAAAAGACAAGGATGTCCACTCTTGCCACTATTATTCAACACTGTTTTGGAAGTCCTAGCTACGGCAATCAGAGAAGAAAAAGAAATAAAAGGAATACAAATTGGAAAAGAAGAAGTAAAACTGTCACTCTTTGCAGATGACATGATACTATACATAGAGAATCCCAACAATGCCACCAGAAAACTACTAGAGCTAATCAATGAATTTGGTAAAGTAGCAGGATAAAAAATTAATGCACAGAAATCTCTTGCATTCCTATACACTAACAATGAAAGATCAGAAAGAGAAATTAAGGAAACACTCCCATTCACCATTGCAGCAAAAAGGATAAAATACCTGGAATAAACCTACCTAAGGAGGTAAAAGACCTGTATGCAGAAAACTGTAAGTCACTGATGAAAGAAGTCAAAGATGACACAAACAGATGGAGGGATATACCATGTTCTTGGACTGGAAGAATCAATATCATGAAAAAGACTATACTATCCAAAGCAATCTACAGATTAAATGCAATCCCTATCAAATTACCAATGGCATTTTTTTACAGAACTAGAACAAGAAAATCTTAAAATTTGTACGGAGACACAAAAGGCCCCGAATAGCCAAAGCAATCTTGAGGGGAAAAAACGGAGCTGGAAGAATCAGACTCCCTGACTTCAGACTATACCATGAAGCTACAGTAATCAAGACAATATGGTACTGGCACAACAACAGAAATATAGGTCAATGGAACAGGATAGAAAGCCCAGAGATAAACCCACACACCTATGTTCAACTAATCTATGACAAAGGAGGCACTGATATGCGATAGAGAAAAGACAGTGTCTTCCATAAGTGGTGCTGGGAAAACTGGACAGCTACATGTAAAAGAATGAAATTAGAACACTCCCTAACACCATACACAAAAATAAACTAAAAATGGATTAAAGACCTAAATATAAGACTGGACACTATAAAACACTTAGAGGAAAACATAGGAAGAACACTCTCTGACATAAATCACAGCAAGATTTTTTTTGACCCACCTCCTAGAGTAATGAAGATAAAAACAAAAATAAACAAATGGGACCTAATGAAACTTAAAAGCTTTTGCAAAGCAAAGGAAACCATAAACAAGATGAAAAGACAACCCTCAGAATGGGAGAAAATATTTTCACACAAATCAATGGACAAAGGATTAATCTCTAATATATATAAACAGTTCATGCAGCTCAATATTAAAAAAACAAACAACCCAATCAGAAAATGGGCAGAAGACCTAAATAGACATTTCTCAATAAAAGACCTACAAGTTGCCAAGAGGCACATGAAAAGCTGCTCAACATCACTAATGATTAGAGAAATGCAAATCAAAACTACAATGAGGTATCACCTCACACCAGTTAGAATGGGCATCATCAAAAAATCTAGAAACAGTAAATGCTGGAGAGGGTATGGAGGAAAGGGAACCCTCTTGCACTGTTTGTGGGAATGTAAATTGATAAAGCCATTATGGAGAACAGTATGGAGGTTCCTTACAAAACTAAAAATAGAATTACTATATGATCCAGCAATCCCACTACTGGGCATATACACTGAGAAAACCATAATTCCAAAAGAGACATGCACCCCAGTGTTCACTGCAGCACTATTTACTATAGCCAGGTCATGGAAGCAACCTAAATGCCCAGCGACAGACAGATGGATAAAGAAGATTTGGTACATATATACAATGGAATATTAGTCATAAAAATGAACGAAATTGGGTCATTTGTAGAGACATGGATGGATCTAGAGACTGTCATACAGAGTGAAGTAAGTCAGAAAGGGAACAACAAATATCATATATTAACACATATATGTGGAATCGAGAAAAATGGTACAGATGAACTGGTTTGCCAGGCCGAAATAGAGACACAGGTGTAGAGAACAAATGTATGGACACCAAGGGGGAAAGCGGCGGGTGGGATGAATTGGGAGATTGAGATTGACATATATACACTGATATGTATAAAACAGATAACTAATAGGAACCTCCTGTATAGCACAGGGAACTCCATTTCGCTGTACAGTAGAGACTGACACAACATTGTAAAACAACTGTACCCCAATAAAAAAAATTATAATAAAAAAATTTTTTAAAAAACCTCACGAAGACGATGACATTAGAATAGGTTCTGAATGACATGTAGCCTTTGGATATTCAGAGATGGAAGTGCTTCAGGTACACAGAGGAAGAATCAGGCCATTTAGTTTTGTTTTTTTTTTTAACATCTTTATTGGAGTATAATTGCTTTACCATGGTGTGTTCATTTCTGCTATATAACAAAGTGAATCAGCTATACATATACATATATCCCCATATCCCCTCCCTCTTGTGTTTGGCCATTTGGTTTTGGTATGAAGGGAGAGAGGCAAGAGAAAACACTACAGAGTTTACTGGGGGAAAGGTTATAAAAAGAATTGCTAATATGATCAAATGTTGTAGAAGGAAGATGAAATGGACTAAAAAGAGAGTATTAGATTTATTATCAGTGAGAGAAAAGAGGACTGGCAAGAGCACTGAAGGTTGGTTAGTGAAAAAGTATAGACAATGGATTTTTGAATAAAAGTCTAATGGATTAGGAAAAAAGAAAAAAACAAAGAACACTTTCTTCCTCCAGGAAGGCAGTTCCCATCTATGACTCCTCCAGGAGGTGCCTCAGCTTTTGTGCTGAGGCCAGGTTCTTCCTGGCAGTGATGAGTTCCTGAATACGCCACCTCAAAACATGCCTCTTTGGCATCTGGATTATTTTGAGCTAAAGGCTGTTGAGAACCAGCAGGTGCAGAGAAAGCTCTAAAGTCCCGTACCAGATAGAGGAGGACTCTTAACTGTTATCAGTGGAGAAGGCAGGAACTTAAATCTGCATAACAAACCTTATTTTTTTATTTTAACTTTTTTAATGTTTATATATTTTTAATTTTATTATTATTTTTTTTACGGTAGGTTCTTGTTGGTTATCTACTTTAAATATAGTAGTGTATACATGTCAATCCCAAACTCCCAATCTATCCCTCCCCCAACCCTTCTGCCTGATAACCATAAATTCATTTTCTGAGTCTGTTTCTGTTTTATAAATAAGTTCATTTGTATCTTTTTTTTAGATTCCACATATAAGTGTTAGCATATGATATTTATCTTTCTCTGTCTGACTTACTTCACTTAGTATGATAATCTCCAGATCCATCGATATTGCTACAAATGGCATTATTTCATTCTTTTTAATGGCTGAGTACTATTCCATTGTATTATGTACCACATCTTCTTTATCCATTCATCTGTTGATGGACATTTAGGTTGCTTCCATGTCTTGGCTGTTGTAAACAGTGCTGCAGTAAACATTGGGGTGCATGTATCCTCTTGAACCATGTTTTTCTCTGGATATATGCCCAATACTGGGATTGCTGTATCATATGGTAGCTCTATTTTTAGTTTTTTTTAGGAACCTCCATACTTTTCTCCATAGTGGCTGGACCAATTTACATTCCCACCAACAGTGTAGAAGAGTTTCCTTTTCTCCACACACTCTCCAGCATTTATTGTTTGTAGATTATTTTGATGATGGCCATTCTGACTAGTGTGAGGTTATACCTAGTTGTAGTTTTGATTTACATTTCTCTAATAATTAGTGATGTTGAGCATCTTTTCATGTGCCTCTTGGCTATCTGTATGTCTTCCTTGGAGAAATGTCTACTTAGGTCTTCTGCCCATTTTTTGATTGGATTGTTTGTTTTTTGGATATTGAGCCACATGAGCTGTTTGTAAATTTTTGAGACTAATCCCTTGTTGGTCTCATCCTTTGCGACTGTTTTCTCCCATTTTATGGGTTGTCTTTTTGTTTTGATAACAAACCTTATTAAAAACCCTGTTCACCATACTTTTCCTGGATGCCTTCCTGTAACTTGCCTCCACACCCAGAAGCTCAAATGCCCTTTTTCTTTGTTTAGCCTAACGTGGTATATAAGTTCAAGTTCTAACCACCTCTTTGGGTTACTCATCACTGGGTGCTCCCGTGTGTACCTGTGTGATACACATGTTAATAAACTTCTGTTTGTTTGTCTGCTGTCAATCTGTCTTTTCCCCATCTGATTTATAGGGCCCCAGCTGGAGTATTTAAGTTGAGTAAAGGAAAGACGGTTTTTTTCCTCCCCTACAGCAGCCTCAGCCAGTGTCTGAACATGACAGGTGTCAAATGGGTTATGTGGGGATAAGCAGCTTTGCTTAAAATTTAGCATTGGCCTGGACATAGGAGGTGATCAAGAAAGGAAAGAAGATATCCAGATAAGAATTTTGAGATAGGGAAACACAATTTTACTTGAACATTGTATGAGAGTCAGTTGCATAAGCTCAGGAGGTGATAGCTAGGGTTGCCAGACTTAGCAAATGAAAATTTAGGATACCCAGCTGCATTTGCATTTCAGATATAGACAACAAATCTTTTAGTATGTGTATATTCCTTAAGATAAGCATTTCTTAAATAGGACTGCCAGAGTAGTTTGCCTGTTAGAGGGTGAAAGAAAAAATATGTATTTTAGCATTGAGTATGCCCCAAATATTGCATGAGATATATAGAAAGAAAACTATTCACAGTTTACTTGAAATTCAGTATAACTGCTTGTCCTTAATTTTGTCTGGCAGCTCTAGTTATGATATCTGCTTAAAGAAAATCTGCTTAAAGACAAATCATGTCTTAATTCATCAGAAAACCTAGTCTTTTAAGGTTAGATTTGAATTTGAGATGCCTTAGTCTAACGTGTTTATTTTTGGATGAGAGTAGGAAGTGTCCTGTTCTGGGTCATGGAGCCAGTAGTCTCAGGACCACATCTCAACCTTGAGCTCTCTGACTCCCAGTTCAGATCTCTTTCTACCCCATTACTCAGTCTCCTTCCAAAAAAAGATACGTTTCTGGCACCTATGATTCAGCACTGTTCTTTTGAGTTTTTCTATCCTCTTTCTTATCAAATAGGTCCTCATCATGAAATGGCTTTTTTATTTTTGTCGATGCACATTCTGAGTAGTTAGTAGACTTCTCAAAATTTTACACCTGTCTGTCTGGGTCCACATATCCATATTTCTATTTTCGAGATTAAAATAGTTATTGTAGAAAATTCAGAAAGCATAAAACAGTTCTAAGAAGAAAATAAAAATTGCCCGTAATTTTCTATGTTTGTGGATAGCTACCACAAGCATTTTGGTGGGACCCTTATTTTTCTGTTTAAAAAAAACTGAGGTACAAAATTATATATTATTTATTAATTATATATAATTATATACATGATTATAATCTATATATATTTGTATCTATTAACTATATAAAATACACATTATGTATTTTATAATTTTATATTAAATTTATTTTGATGTATTTGTTTTTCATACACTTTAATGTTTAATTATATAATTATATAAAATATGTTATATATTTATATATTTATAACATCTATTTTAAATATTTCAAATATATATAAGCCTATCTATGTATTTTATAACCTGCTTGTATAAATTAACAATATTCTTATGTATTTTTATTTTATTAATATTTTCTACTACAGGATACTTAATGGCTGGATAGGACTCTGTTACATGGATACACTATGCTTTAATCAATCACTTTCCTATTAAAATTCATCGAGTCTATTTTTTTCCCCCGATAGTAATTGATGCTCTGATGAACATTATTACAGATAAAACTTTGCATACTTTACTGATCCTTTCCACATTTAAAGGGTAGATGTCAATTACTGAGTTGTAGAGGAAGCTCATTTTAAAGGTTATTGATTTATATATATTACCAAAATATTCTGCAGAAAGATTAGGCCAGTAAATAACTAATAAGCAAGGTATGGGAGGATTCCTTTCCCACACCTTTGTCAACCAATGGTTATTGGCAATTAAAAAGTGTCCCAAAGAGAAGTAATACTATGACAAAAAGTTTTTTTATTTCATTGGTAACAAAAGAGAGGCAGAAATTTTTCATGTATTTATAGGCCATTCATACTTTTTCTATAGTGATTTGTTCATTTTTCTTTTTGCTTGTATGTATTATTCCCCGATTGGAATGTTCATTTTTCTTACTAACTGAAAATTTAAAAATATTATTAAGATTCTTAATCTTTTGTTTTATTGCATACCATAAATATTTTTTTTAGTTTATCTTACATTTTTAATTTTATTTATGAATGTTTTCATTATGAAAAAGTTCTGAGTTTGTATGTAATTAATTCTGTCAGTTTTTCCTCATAGTCTTTGAAGTTATGGTGAGAAAGACCCTTCTTCATTTGCAAAATATAAATACTCATCTGTATTTTTCTTCATTTTTTAATGAACAAATTGAGCTGTCTGCATTTAACTCTTTAACCCAGCCTGAATTTTTTTGGTGTTTTCTTCTTGATTTTTACAATCTGGACATTTTAAGCACATTGAAAGAAAATAAAAATCTGTAATGAAAACAGACTTTTTCACATATAGTCATTTCTCCCATTTCTGCATAGAAAAAGTACATGTGCAAAGAATGTGTAAATGTTATGACCCCCAGGGAGCTCTCAAGAGAGAACACTTCTTTAATGTCTTAATGCTTCAAAGGACCTGCGAACAAAGAAGGTTTTTCTTTTTCTATTGACCTATTATATTTGCATAATCTTTTCTGATGTCACATAGAAGAAGAGAGAAGACTTGTTATGGCAACAGAAGGCAGAACTAGGACAGATGGGTGAAAGTTACACAGAGACAGAGCTCAGCTCAGAATAGGGAAGACAGTGCTGCCTGGAAGTCATTGTTCTGACCTTCCAGCCTAAGGCTTCACCCAGAGAGCGCCTTTCTTAGGATGCTTTATGATGAGAGTTACTGGGCAGGTACCCCATCATCATGAGAACAATGTTTTTCAGTCAAACAATTTAAACCTCACAGTTCTAGTTATTATTTATTATCCCCAAACTAGGCTCTTAAAACAACCATTTTATTTTGCTCACAATTTTGTGGGTGAGGAATTGGGGTAGTTATGGCTTGGGATCTCTCATGAGGTTGTGGTTAGTTGCTGGTTGGGGTTCATTAACTAAGGCTCTGCTGGGCTGGATGTCCCAGATGGTTCAGTCACATGGCTGGCAGAGGATGCTGGGTGTTGGCTGAGAGCTCAGTGAGGACTGTTGACCTGAGCTCCTACATGTGGTTTCTCAAGCATGGTGGCCTCAGGGTAGTCAGACTTACATGGCACCTGGAGGAGTTTCCCCAGAGCAGGTATCCCAAGAGAACCAGGTGTACGATGAATACTGTAGTCTTTTCTGATCTAGTTTTGGAAGTCACATAGTGTCACTTCTGTTGTACTCTGCTGGTTAGAGCAGTCACAAGCCCAACCAGTTTCAAGGTGAGGGGTATGTACTCCACTTCTCATTGGAAGGAGTGTAAAAAAATTTGAGACCATTTTTTAAAACTGCACATCTATTGATACATGTTTCTATTACCCTGCCTCCTCTTCACCCATGGTTTGTTTCACGGCTCCACTCTGCTTTGTCCCAATGCAGAGATATAGTTGAGGGTGGGAGTTTGCCATAGGGGGACATTGGATCTCTGCCTGTTTATAAGACATCTCAAGCAAACCATTTGGAGATTTTGTTATTTCAATGTTGTACAGAGTTACTATCTTTAGATTTGTTGAACATCAAACACTTAACACATAGTGAAATTAGAATGTGATTCATTTATTTCCAGAGAAACTCTAACTTAGCTAGGGAGAGATGGTGTGAATATGTTACATTGTCCCTGGCTTCCATTTAAAATATCTGTGCTAGGGTTCTAAGATTGACCTTGGTTGCTGATCCATAACTCTCTGGCACGACAGGCTGAATCTGCTGCCCCTTCATGGATTTCTGGGATTGACCATCTCTGACCCCAGGCTGGGTTCAGCCTTTGGTCAGCAGCCCTGCTAAGCAGGCTGCATGATACAAAGAATGTTATATAGGATTCCTTCCCTGGGTGGAATGTCCTTTAAAATTCTGCATTCCTTTGATACAAACCTTTGAGAGCCTAGATAGGCTAAATAGGCAAGAGCCCCATCATTTAAAGCGGAGAACACTGAGTTACAAATGAATTTATGTAATTCAGTGGCGTTGCCATAACCTGGAAGCTGAAGAGTCAGGCAGGCAGCCCCTGCATTTGCTATCTGGCTGCGTCTGCAGAGCTGCTGTGCCTGCTTTAATTAGGGCACGTTTACAGTTCCAGAAGGGTATGAAGGCAGCATCTATCTGTGCATTTACGTCCCAATAACATCACAATGGCCTAGGGTTTATTTGCATCAATTGCCCTGGGGTGTGGATAGCTTTCTGATTGCTAGCCTTGCTCGGTGCAGCCTGGCAGGGACCACAGCAGTGGACCGGGGAAGGAGTGAAGTTGTGTAACAGCAGCTGCAGTGCTGAGCTGTGCTGCATCTTTTAAGGGGATGGCAACCAAGACCACGGGATTTGGCCTAATGAGACAGTGAAAACTGGATGTGGTGAGTTGAATCTCCCTTTTTGACCTACTTTAGAAGCTGTTCAAGAATTAAAAAAAAAAAAAAAGAGCAAATGAACTGGGCAGAAAACTCTAGCTATAAAATACATTGTAGATTCAATTAACTATTTTGAAGGTCCATTTTTCTTAGTGAAATATATGTTCACCAAATTTAAGTCCTAATATATGTGGCTATCATCTAGGGATCAAACTTTGTAAGCAAGCTCTCTCCTATTTACCTTTTTGCTTCCTAATCTGTCCTTTTGTTCTCATGTAATATCATAGCTAGCCTTCAGGTTACCTATGCTTGGAGAAGGTTTCCTGTCTTAAAAAGTAAAGATACCAAAACTCTCTGGCATTAGCAAATGTTGGCCCAATATCAAGGCCCTTCTCTTGAGGCCCTTCATGTGATCATGGATCCAGACCCCCTGCTTAGTTTCAGATCTTGATCCTTCATTGTCAGCTGAAGCCTGCCCAGTGCTCCTGCCTTTGTTCTCCTTTTCTTGAGTTCATAAGCTATCGCCTCTTATGTCTCAGTGTGACACCCAGAGATGTAGCCACTGGACATTGTTTAGCTGTCAGGTGATATTTGTTTAGCATGAAGACACATTCAGGAATACCTTCCCACTAAAGTAATGAAGAACAGAGTCAATGTATTTCTCCCTAGAAGCAGGGGATTGAGTAGGATTGTGCTTTATCTTCTGTTGAGATCTCTCTTCTGTGCTCTGTCTTCTGTTGAGTTCATTAATTCATTCAACACTTATTTACTTAGTGCTTAATATGTGCAAGGTGCTGGAACACAGCAAGAAAATTTGACATCATGAAAAGTGCTGTGAATGGGACTTTACTGGTGGCGCAGTGGTTAAGGCTCAGTGCTCCCAATGCAGGAGGCCCGGGTTCCATCCCTGGCCAAGGAGCTAGATCCCACATGCATGCCGCAACTAAGAGTTTGCATGCCACAACTGAGGCACCCATGTGCCGCAACTGAAGGAGTCTGCTTGCTGCAACTAAGACCCAGTGCAACCAAATAAATAAATATAAATTTTTTAAAAAGTGCTATGAAGAAAATTTAAGCAAAATAATGTGATAGAGGGTGATTAAGGACCAGGGCTTGAAAAACGTTATAAATTCGGTGGCCAGCAAA
The DNA here is from genome assembly GCF_011762595.2 of Tursiops truncatus. NCBI lineage: Eukaryota > Metazoa > Chordata > Mammalia > Artiodactyla > Delphinidae > Tursiops > Tursiops truncatus. The sequence goes on along the minus strand of NC_047035.1, from coordinate 72,553,221 downwards.
GTCATCTCTAAGGGAATAGAGACCCAAATGACAAAGACTAACCAGGCAATGATTTGGGGGAAAAAACATTCAGGCAGATGAAATGTGTAAAGGTCCTAAAGAGGGAAGGATCCCAACAAGGGCACATAGGTAGAGGTGAAGTGAAATGAGGTGCAAGAAGATGTTTAAAGGCTGGGCCGAGAAGTTTAGATTGTGTCCTTAATAGTTGTGGTACTGCTGTTGTAGAGGTTTAAAGCAAGAGAATGGTACAGTCTGATTTTATGTTAGGGCTAAGACTGGAAGCACAGATGCCAGCTAAAAGCCTAGATCCATGTTTCAGGTAAGAGATGATGGTGAAATGTGTGAGTGTAGTATCCCTACTAGACAGGGTTGGCCAAAGAATGGCTAGGACTTGATGGATTTATATGGAGAATGAAAGGGAAAGAGCAAGGTCAAGGATGGTCTCAGTTTTCAGCCTGAACATCTGAATAAGGTTGTGTCATTTACTGAGACGGGTAAGACTAGAGGGGAAGCAAATTTGGAAGAAATGGATACTTGTATCCAGGGTACAGAGGAAAGGTAAGATTTGGGAATTTTCAGTTTAAACATGGTATCTAAATCCACTGGACAAGATGCAAGTAGTTCTTTAATTCAAGTGTTATAAAGACAAGTCCAAAAGACAGGGGTAAAGAAATAATTTCTTAGCTTATAAAAGAGATTGAGAAGTGGCTTAATGTGTCTATTGTACAGAAGAGCAAGAAAAGAAAAAATGGGCTCCACCTGAAGTAGATGGGATTTACTGGGGCTAAACAGACACGTAAACCAAACTGAACACCTGAAGAGAATCTGGAGCGCACTTCATCATGATTTTTTTATAACTACATGTAAATGTATAGCTAAACATACATATCATATGTGTATATCTCAATGCATTTTCACAAAATAAAAATATCTATGTAACCAGCACGTAGATCAAGAAACAACGTTACTAATACCACAGAAACCCACTCGTGCTATTCACTATTAGAAAAATGACTTCTAATAGCATAGGTTAATTTTGCCTCCTTTAAATCTTTATATGAATGGGATCATACAGCTTTTACTATTTTGTATCTGTCTATTTTTACTCAACATCAGGTTTGTGAGATTTATTTATACTGTGGCAGATCCACCCTGTGATGAACAGTATCCCATTGTAGGAAGATACTAGAATTCGTTTACCCATTCTACTCTTGATGGGCATTTGAGTAGTTTCTAGTTTTGGGCTAATATGAATAATGCTATCATAACCTTCCAGTATATGTCTTTGGTGAACATATTTACACCATCCTACTGGGTATGTAACTAGTAATGGGATTGCTCCATCATGGTGTACGCTTATGTTCAGCCTTAGTAGATACTGCCAAACATTTTCCAAAGGGGCTGTTAGCGATTTACACTTGCATTAAGAGTATATAAGGGTTACGGTTGTTCCAAAGCCTTGACAACATTTGGTATTATCGGTCCTTTTCATTTTAACAATTTTGATTGGTGTGTAAGTGGTATCTCATTTTAGTTTTAATCTGCATTTCCCTAATGACTAACGAATTTGAACATATTCTCGTATTTTATTGCTCACTTGAGTATTCTCTTGTGAAGTGTAATTTCAAGCCTTTGGATCATTTTTCTATTGCACTTTCTGTCTTCTTCTTACTGGATTATAGGAGTACTTTATGTATTCTATCAGTGTCTTCTCAGATGTGTGAGTTGTGAATATCCTTTTTTCACTCCATATGTTGCCTTTTCATTCTCTTTTAATGGTGTTTTGTGATAAACAGAAGTGATTAAAATTAATGTAGTCAAGTTTTGTTTTTCCCTTATGGTTAATTTTTTATTGACCTTGTGTATCTTAAGGTCACAGAATTTTTTCTCATATATTTTTCTATAGAAGGTTTTTTGATTTATTTGTCACATTTAGATGTACACCACATTCAGAATTGGGGTATGTGTGTGGTGTGAGGTATGGATGCAGATATATATTTTTCCCTCTGTGAATATTCAATTGACCTATCACCAGTTTTTGAAAAGTCCACTCTTCCCCCACTACAGCACAGTGTTGCCTTTGTCATCAATCAGGTGACTGTAAATGTGTGGGTTCATAAACGTTTTCAACATTGAACTGACCTTCCCCTTCCTCCACCAAATGGTAACCATAAAAAACCAATACCTAAACTTGAAATATAATTTAAGGTCTTCTAGTCCAGTGATTCTTAACATGTGGTCCCTGGGCAGCAGCAACAGCATTACTTGGTACCTTGTTAGAAATGCAAATTTCAGGGCTCCATCCCAGACCTATTGAATCAGAAACTCTAGGGTTGGGGTGCAGAAATCTGCACTTTAACAAGCACTCCAGGTGACTGTGATTCAAGTTCAGGTTAGAGAAAAACAATCCTAGCACATCATCTTTTCATAGATGAAGGTACTGAGAGCAAACCAAACAGTGTTTTTTGTTTGTTTTGTTTTGTTTTAATCAACCATGATGAAAATATAGCAGTTTTACTGACATGGAGCACATCTGAGAACTTCAAAATATTTAACATTTCTAACCTGCACAAAATGGTTAGTACATTTAGTTTAATAGGAATGTTTTGTGAGTGGAGATTTTTAGAGGATGGGTGACTGGAAGGGTTTAGAACCTCTTTCCCTGTGCCACTGCATGCCCCCAAACACTGGTTGGGCCAACAGAGGAAATACCCCAAGGCAGAAAAATGATGGTCTAAGAGATTCCTCCAAGACGATTCAACCTATTGTTTACGACATGTACCCATCTTTTTGAAAGCTTTTTAGACCTATTTTTAATCTCAAGTCTAATTTCATTGGTTGAAGGATAGTTTTCTTATCCTTCTCTACATATCTTTTCTAAAAACTTTTATTGAAGTATAGTTGATTTACAGTGTTGTGTTAATTTCTGCTGTACAGCAAAGTGATTCAGTTATACATTCATTCTTTTTATATTCTTTTCCATTATGGTTTATCACAGGATATTGAATATAGTTCCCTGTGCTATACAGTAGGACCTTGTTTATCCATTCTGTATATACCAGTTTGCATCTGCTAATCCCAAACTCCCACTTCATCCCTATCCTACTCCCTCTCCCTGTTGGCAACCACAAGTCTATTCTCTATGTCTGTGAGTCTGTTTCTGTTTTGTAGTTAAGTTCATTTGTGTCATATTTTAGATTCCACGTATAAGTGATATCACATGGTGTTTGCGTCTCTTTTTCTGACTTACACTTAGTATGATAATCTCTAGGTCCATCCGTGTTGCTGCAAGTGGCGTTACTTCATTCTTTTTTATGGCTGAGTAATACTCAATTGTATATATATACCACAACTTCTACATATCTTAATATTTAAGTAGGTACAGCCCTAGTCCCAGAACCACACGAATGGAGGCAGCTCCATGGTCCCAGGCTCTGTGAGTCGTTGGTCTCTCCTTAGCAGTACCTAGGAGAACTATGTAGCCCTTCTTAGGTTCAACATCTGCATGATCACCTCCTTCAGCTCCTGGAATGAGCCATCACCCCAGAGGTGTCTCTGAGTTCCTCCTTACAAGAGAATATTTAGCAGATGTCCAGAAAAGGCCATATGACTTGTTGCCCAGTACTTCTTCTGTTCTTGAAATCACATGGTAAGACAGGTGTGTGCTGCCCAGAGGCTGCTTTCTGAATGTAGATAAGATCTGGGAATTGCCTACAAGATATGTCTAAACCTCCACTGATTAGAATAAGCAGAGAAAAGAGCAGAGAGAGGTACTCAAGGCTTTTCAAACTAAGCTCAACTTCTGCTCCTCTGCTTGCTAGCCGATTGATATTTTTTCACTCATCTGCCTTATTCTAAGCCTGAATCTTCAGGTAGGCAATCTTGGAAATAGGCGAATCAATTCATATGTGTTGGTTCTCTCTTGCTCCCTCTGTTCTGCGAGTTTGGGCCAAGCATTCTAATTCTCTTGCTTTCCTGTACTAGACAGTAGCTATTTCTTCTTAGAAACTTAGCTTCGTGGGACTTTCTAATGATAAATGAGTCAGGATTTCCAAGACTGCAAATGAAAAGGAGATCCTAAACTCTCAGGTATTATGAGTATTGTTGTTATTAAATTTTATCTTCTTTTGGAAATTGCCTTTTCCTGTTTGCTTCTGTTTTAGTATGCTACCTTTTCATGACCTTCACATTATCTGTTTGCAGAATGCGTAGGTCTGATGCTTCACATTTAACACGGGACTTTTCATCTTCAAAGAACTCTTCAAATAAGCTAACTGAAAGGAAACTACAGAAGGGTACAAAGTTAACATTAAAAAAAAAAAGGCCTCTAAACACGGACCTAGAAAGATGATGGCAAAAAAGCAAGTCAATCAAAAACATATTTATGAGACTAAATTGAAGGTTTGGAGCAAAGTCTGGCTGGAGGTCAGGTGGCAGTATTCCCCGGGGATGTGTGCCTTTGCTCTATCTTGCTATTTATCAGTCAGGGTGTTCAAACTTGGAAAAACTTGCCTGTGCTACTGATTCTCAATTGCAAGACCAACCCACTGGCATTTTCTCACCCTCTTGCTGCTTGTAGCCACAACTGGGTAAATAGAAGTTCAAGTTTAGAAGTAGATGAGTGATACCTCTCCAAACTCTACTCCCATGGAAAGTTGGGACTCCATTTGGGTGAGCAGTTGTTCTGGCTTTTGTAATTGTAGTTGGACTTTTTGATTTGCTAGTTTGATTTTGTTTGCACCATGCATCGGTATTTTCCCAGCTGATAATGGAAGGAAATAGCATGTTTGAGTTGGAGAGCTCCAAGGATCTGTATAATGTGAGGCCAGGTACCTTCACGGCTCTACCCCAGTATCTAACATAATCCCTGGCCCAGCGATTATTGATAGTAGACATTGGTAGTAGAGTGAATAAGTCAATTAATGAATCACCTTGGGTCCCTTGGAAAACCCTTGGATGGCTAATGTTAAAGGCTACCTGAACACGACCCTCTGCCTGCTTGACCTTCTCTTTTTATGGGTGACTTTTAGGAAATATAACACACTCATGATCCAGGTTTCTTCCTGTGTAACACAATAACTGGGTATTGTGAATAGTATCTCTAGTTCATTCAAGTTCCTTATTGCCTTGAAGCTCTCTGACATATACATGCTGTTTTTCTCCATTATGAGCTGAGAAGAAGATTTGCATATGTTCTGAGTCATTTACTTCACACCAGCAAATAATAAGTACTGAACCACATTCCAAAGTCCAGGTGTGCTGCTGACCCCATATAAAATAACGATATTTTATGGAAATCTCTTCTCTACCCCAAGCTGTGAAACATGGCCACAGTACCTCGTATGATGAAAGTAAAATTTTATTGTTAAATGAAACCTAGACTCTCAATATTTGGGAATAGAGGGAAATGGGAAAGATCTTTGAGGCTCAATTTCTTTTCTCCTGAATTTCACCTGACTCTTGGGAATCTCAAGTCATTTATACCTGCCACCTCCATGTAGACCTTCCATATATTGGGTTGGCCAAAAAGTTCGTTTAGGATTTTCCATAAGATGTGACAGAAAAACCTGAACTTCCACCTCTGTAACATTTTGGCCAGGTGTGGATACCTGATTCTCTATTATTCCATAACAGAGCTGAGACAAGGCCAACAGAGAAAGGGTTGTTATTTCTTGTCCAATAAGGCAAGCGCTTAAGAGTATTTCTGGCATCAGACAGAAGTAGGTTCAAGTCACTGTCTGCCAATTTTTAACAGTCTGACTCTAAGCAGTTCACTACCCGTCTGAGTCTCACTTTCTTCATCTATGGAATAGGGAGGTATATAATACTCATTTCCTGGGACTACTGTCAGCACTGAATGAGATAATTCCAGGAAAATGTAGCATGGTCTCTGGCACATAGTAAATGTTCAGTAAATGTTTGATATTATTTTTATAACAAAATGCTACTATAGATCAGGAGATAGCAAAAGAGAGAGCAACACAAAAAGGAACAGAAATCCACATAATTGGGTTTCCAAGGGATGGCTTCCTTCCTGGGCTTCCAGGATTTGACCTGCTCTAACTACTGTTATGCCTCAGTGGGTGGGCCCCCATCTTGGGACATGGCAACTCGCAGCCTGAGCCTAGACCCAAGGGTGTGCAACCAGGGCCTGACAGGATTTTCTTCTCCCTTCTGCTTAAGACCCTCCTTCTCAGTTTCATTTTCCTGACTGAGAAGCTGCCTCTGGCCAGACAACAGAAACTAGAGCTGATTTGCCCTCTGAGGAAAGGCCCCTGCTGATGTGGGAGAGGAAAGGGTGGCCTCAGCAGGGAAACAATGGAATATAGCAAAACAAGCCTAATGCATATGCAAGATATACATGTAAATAGCAACAACAGGGACATTCCATTATATCTAAAACTTCTTCTCACTATTCTGTGATTTTCCCTATTACCTTCAGATGTGTTCTCCCACACACAATTAAGACTTGTGTTCCATTCTTTTCCTTAAATTCCATCTGGGCAGTATCTTCCCTGGCAGAATAGCTCTTCATCCTCAAGCAGTAATACAAAACCCAGAGACAGGGATTGGTGCCTAACAGCAAGGGGAAGCTCCATGGCCTGCTGATGGAGGAGGTTGACGGGATGCTACCGAGCAGTCCTGATGGAGCAGCTCTGAAGAAGAGGGAAGGTATCTCCCCCTGGTAGAGCAGATCCTGTGAAGATCTTCAGAAAGCCTCGTGCCCCTTCCCCATTCCAGGAAACGTTAGGAGTACGTATCACAGAACAGATTTTGCTTGGAAATTTTTTGTGTGTGTGCTTATCTCAGGGAGTACAATTGAAATAAGAAAGTGAAAAAAAATACATCCATGACTCGTTGAGAGTTGTTCCATACAGTCAAGGCCTATAGAACAGGTGAGACTATGGGGAGGCAGATTCCATAAAGGTTAAGACAGAGACAGGCTTGCCATGGTTTCAGATCCAGGCTGTGTCTCTTAGTAGCCATGAGTTCTTGGGCGCTTTCCGTAACCTTGCTAAGTTATAGTCTTTAAAAGGGCATCTACCTTATAGATATCTACCTTTAGCATAACAGTATCTACCTTATAGAAAACACAATTAGGTAGTACCTAATGGTATCTACCTTATAGGTTGATATAGATTAAATAATGTTTATAAAGCACTTGGCATTTTATACTGCTCATTAATATTAGTAATTCCTCTTCACTCTCTGGGACCCAGAAGAGCTCCTTGCAGGGAACAGGCGCCTTTAAAAGCTCTGGCAGATGCTGAGGGGATCAGGGAACAATTTTAACTTGAAAGTAATAGCCCTAGCTAGTGACAGATACTGTTCTTTAAACCATCCCAATGCTGGTGACAAGGGCATGTGACTCTTTCCCTTTCCAACTTGTCCCCTCTCTGTGGCATAATAGCCTTTAAGTAACTTCATCCCAAAAATATATTTTAGGGACACATCTATCACAGGTGGTATGATGGTGAATTTTGTGTCAACTTGACTGGGCTAAGGGATGTCCAGATAGCTGGTAAAATGTTATTTCTGGGTGCTTCTCTGGAAGAGATTAGCCTTTGGATTGGTAGACTGAGTAAAGAAGATCACCCTCACCAATGCAGGACACCAGCGCATGACAGGATTTTATCCATTGAGAATCCGAATAGTACAGAAAGGCAAAGGTAAATTCTCTCTGCTTAAGCTGGGACAGGCATCTTCTCCCACCCTCAGACCTTGGTGTTCTTGGTTCCTGGGGCTTCAGACTTGGACCGGGACACATCACCGACCCACCCTGACCCCCTTCGGACTCAGACTGGTCTCACACCATTGGCTCTCCTGGTCCTCAGGCCTTTAGGTTTGGACTGAAACTACATCCCCAGCTTTCCTTGGCCTCCAGCTTGCAGATGGCAGATCGTGGGACCTCTCATCCACCATAATAACATGAGCAAACCCCTTATAATAAATCTCTTTCTATATATCTCTATAGATCTGATGGGTTCTGTTTCTCTGGAGAAGGCTGGCTAATACAAGAGGAGTAAATAAACTCAGGCAGCTCTAGCTGGCTCTGCCTGGGAATAATTTTTTCATTTGCACTGTTAACGATACTTATCGGATCAGCATGGTTTAAATCCATCTATAAAACAAGGCAAACAGAAAAGAGATTCTTCTCTAAGGTCAGAGCTCATCCCGTGTTTGTGACTCTAAGGCTCAGACTCTGGGCCCTGCCTGCCTAGACCACTGAAGCTTTTTGTTCCTCCTGATTTGTCACTCCTTTGTGGGGTCAACTTCTCGTCTGCTAAGTTCTTTGGCTTTGTCATCTCTTGGCCTCCCCACCTTTCTACAGGGCCCAACCACCCGGTTGCTGTATCAGCCAGAGTTCAGTTTGGAAAGCAGAAATGACTCTCGGTATTTTAAGCCACAGTTGTTTATTGCAAGGAATCAGATGCTTTCCAAACCATTGGGAGGCCTGGGGGAAGGGGTTCTAACATTGGTCTCCAGGGATGACTCCCAGAGCACTTGTATTGCCTCTGAGACATCCACTGAACAACTGATTCCAGAAGACATTGGTAAGACTGCAATCCAGGGATGGAGCAACTTCCATTTCTGCCACCTTTGCCATTGGTGCATGACCCTCAATGAGCTGGTGATGGAGTCTGGCTACCGCTTCCCCTTCAAGGGCCTCCTCACCCCCCAGGAAGCTGGAGAATGGACACCGGAACAGGGTGGCAGAAGAACTTGACATTTCCATGGCCTTCTTGCCCCAAAGGACTTGCTTCTATCTTTCAAATCTCTTCCAAATGAATCTAGTATTTGAAATCTAATTCCCATCCAGCCCCCTGGTTGCACAGGAGACTGGAAAATGTAGTTTTTAGCTTTTTGCCTTTACAGTATAGAAGGACACACTGAAGGTAATTAGCTAGTACCCAGATAGGAAGAGAGAAGATTCACGTGGACCAGGGATTGAGATCAGGTTGTTCATCAGCTAAAGATGTAGAGTAGAGTGGTTACCAGGAGTACAGAGGTGAGAGAAACAGTCAACAAAGATGAAAAAACAGCTTTGGGAAACTGAGTGGCAGAGAGTTATGAGCTGAAGTAAAGGGTACAGTGAAAAGCTGTCACGATTCAAACAAGGAGGACCGTCAAAGACGGGTAGACCCAGCAACAGAAATGGAAATGGAACATAGCCACTTTTGGAGTTGTGGGCTTCTAGTGCTTGCCTTGTCCAGAGCCTCAACTTACCTGAAGTAGGCAGGCCTAAGGCTGCAGATGGACATAGGCTCATTTGGCTGGAACAGGGAAGGGGGAAAGGCAGAGAGCAAAGCCACCTGGACACCAAGTCCCAGATCCCACTCGACCCTCAGAACCTCTCTGCCCCTCCCTGCCCACGCTTCCCCCCAACACTGGCCAGACTAAGTTGGTACCTATAGACACCTCTATCTCTCCTACTTTCTGCAGCACTTTCTTCAGGTTGCAAACTCTTAAATATCCTATACTGAGGTCTGCATAATTATATAAAAGCAGTGTAACTATGTTTTGAGTGTACTGGGAGAAGGTGCTAAAAACAGGATAATATGTGAGCTTGACTGTGATAACACTCCCTTATTAATATATTTATTTTAAGGAATCAATTTTATTTATTTATTTATTTTTGGTTGTGTTGGGTCTTCATTGCTGCATGTGGGCCCTCTCCAGTTGTGGTGAGTGGGGGCCCCTCTTCATGGTACACGGGCCTCCCACTGCGGTGGCTTCTCTTGTTGAGGAGCACGGGCTCTAGGCACACGGGCTTCAGTATTTATGGCACACGGGCTCAGTAGTCATGTCTCACGGGCTCTAGAGTGCAGGCTTAGTAGTTGAGGCACACGGGCTTTGTTGCTCCGAGGCATGTGGGATCCCCCTGACCAGGGATCGAACCCGTGTCCCCTGCATTGGCAGGCGGATTTCCAACTACTGTGCCACCAGGGAAATCCCTCCTTATTAATATTAACTACTTCCTTATTAATGAAAACAAAATACTAAGCCCCTTTAAGAAGCATAATTATGTAAACATTTCCAAAGCAGTGGAAATAATTTATACCAACTGCAAAATAATAGTAAGCATTACAATGAAAACAGGAGATAATAAGAAAAAGAATACATATACACACATAGAGGTACACATATATAAGTACATGTCTGCACACACATACTTACACATATACACAGAAATCATCTTAAACTAAGAAAAAGAAGGACAACCAGAAAAAACCCCCCGAACCTCATATAACGTGAACTCTTTGCACTTAAAAGGTAAAATGTAGCAAGCAGTACTCACAAGCTAAAAATTACTTCCTTGGCAAAATAAGGTCTTTTGTGAAAGGAGTTTTTCAGCAGACACATTTTGACAATTGACACCCCATGAACACCATTTGTTAAAAACATTTTTTTGCTCTAATTTGATGAACCAGGAAGTGGAAATCGATAGGACTTTGCCAGATGCGTTCTTTGCCGATGCCCCGTCTTTCTCTCCTTTGCTCCTGTTCTGTAGTAGATAAGAGATAGGAGGAGCCCAGAACACAATATATGGATTTTTTTTCAAACTAACAGCAAAGGAAGCTACAGAACACTTTTAACTCCAGAAATGTTTTCAGCACCATGTTGCAGATTTGCTATGTAGCAGGACAAGCTGATTTCAAGCCCAAAGGTGGGTTGGGAGTTTATATGATCCCCCAGAACTTTAGGGAGAACCTTCCTCACTGGAGCACTCATCCCTACCTCTCAGCCCTGCTGGTTTCCATGACAACCAGGCCAGTGTCTAGTTCAGTTTTGCAAATACTTCCCAAAGCCCATTAGGCCTAAAATCTTCTTTATAGCCTCTCAAATCTGCCTTATTTCAACCAACTTTCCTATGGCCCCCACTCACTTTAATCTTCCTCAACTTGTGAGGTGAGAAACGCAAGATTCTATAGCAACAAATTTACCTAATAGCCATACAGAGACAGATACGAGAGAAAACCAAGGAAAAGAAGCTAAAGTAGTGCCCAGGTTACCTTCATGTCAGCTGCCTGATGGTCACTCAATTTCTCATCTTGTTTTAGACTCTGGGATGATGGTCGTGCGCATATTTGCTTGGCTCTTCTGAGCGGATGTGCTCCAAGAGGATAAAATAAAAGTGATGATGCAACACAGTAGCAGAAACACTATTCTAGGAGTAAAGACTTGAGCTCTGACCTTGAGTTTCTGTCTCAGTGACCTTGAACTACTCTGAAAGTACAAATGGGTTAGAGGATCTCTGGAGAAACTTCCTAGTTTTATCATTCTATGACCTGGTGTGAGCAGGACAAGTCTTCCCACCTTCAAATAAATAGGTGTTTCCCTAATCAAATATTCTTCTTGCAGGTTGGTGATTAAACAGGCCAATCCTAATCTTGACTCAAGAATAAGACAGAAAAAACAATCTGTTACTGTTTAGAGAGAGAACTTCCAAGTATTCCTTCAAAAGGGCCCATTTTGTTCCACAGTTCACAGAGCAGGAATGGAACTTTTAGGGACATCTCTAAAGATACAGTATTTCTCTTTCATTAAGTCTGTGCTCAGACACATGCTGGCATTCACCTGACAGCTTTATCACTGATTTAAGTGTTTCAAAATCATTCTATATTAACTAAACTGTTCACGAAAAACCTTACCAGAAAACGTTCTGTAAAACAAAGCTATATTAAGGAGTAGTTGGTCCAAAGTAAAGATATGTTTATTTCTTCTGCAATTCTGCTCATCCCATGTCAGACATCCTAATTATCTTCAGCCACCCACCAAACTCAACCCAAAGGCTAATGTAGCAAATGAACCCCTTGAGGGTTATTTATATGTGACCCTCATTTATAAATGACATTGGTCATTTACATATGAAACAATGCATGTTTGTCAGAGCACTGTTATAAGATCATTTTCTTAATATCACGTCAGATATTTAATTTTCTTACAGAAACTCCATATGAGTGAGAGTTTCATAGTAGACCTGATAGAGATTACACCTGAGGGGTCTGGAGGAAGAAGTGTTATGGTGGAGGAAATTGCAGCTTTGAGGATGCTGGGTCCCTGGTGGGGTAGGGGGAGGTCTTCTTACTGAGTGCTATTTGTCCCAACTAGTTATGGTGAAGTCCTGATTTTTATTTTCCTTGGAGTTAAGGAAACTTGATTTCTTTTTTTTTTTTAATTTTGTGATTTCTGACTTCCCAGTTGCAGTGTATTGTATCAGGAGATACTATGAAACCAGTCCAATCATTCGTATGTGTTTTGTAAAATCTGCTAACTGTGGGTGCTTGCAGGGTATTGTCTCAGGAAGGCCTGGACCAGTCCCTTTTTCTAAATCTAGGCAACCCACACCTACTGTTAGAGTTAATTTGATTGGATTAAAATTTGAGTCCCATGCCATGTTGAATGAGCCATGTTCAGATGCTTCTGTATAGTGTTGTGTTTCATCATGGAAATGTTAGGTCATTGAGAGGGAATAAATGTCAGTAGATATAGAAAACATATGGCCTTTGGAATCTTGGTGATAAATGGACATCTTTTCATTTTCTTAAGGTTTCCTGTGTTGCCTGAGAAGTAGGGGTTATTTTTCTATGGAAGATTAAGGATTTTGCTGAATGCTTTGCTTTTTCACTGTACTGGGTCCTAAGAACAGTCATTTCATTACATTTAACTCAGTTACCGTAGGCTTGGCATAAAACACGGTCACACATACACACACAAACACCTAAAAGTACAAAGCCTGCAGAGCATTGTTCCAAAGTAAAATGAGATCTTTAAAAAATAAGCTAAAGGCTCAATAACTAATCAGTTTTCAAACAACTGCATTAATCCAGGAAAGAAGCCTTTTTATCCCTAATGTCCCCAAAGGACTTGCAGTGTTCAACATTCTGTCGCCATCTTGCAGACCTTTGCCTTGGAAGGTACTTCCACAGTATTACTCAACATATTTGGAGAAAATTCAGGAAGAGGCTTATACATCAAAGTGCAGGAAAGCCAACTTAAGCTTTAGAATAAATACTCCAATCTCGTATCTTTTCATATTAGTTATTTGCTCTAATCCTTGCAAAGCAACCTCTAATAGTGAGGGGAGGGGCTGGGAAAAGAGGAGGAAGGGAAACTACTGGGTTTGAATATCTGATTGAAAACAAACAAAAATGAAAATTCCAACATTCTTAAAATGTGAATTGGAGCGTGCGAGTATGAAGAGGGAGAAAGGAAAAGTGTTCAAAATCTTTACAGTCTTCTTATCATAAAAACATATCCCCCCAGTGAGAATAATTTTTCACCAGGATTTACTGTAATTTAACTGGTGAGTTCTGATTACCATCTGGGAGAAATAGAAACTAAATCCTTGTCATTACACTCTCATGTTTGTGAGAGAAACAAATAGTATCTATCACATAAATTTGATTTTTCTTTTTGGTACGGATTAAATTTGGTTACTATATGTAAATTGATTAGAATAGTACCTGGTGCATTGTAAGTCTTGTATAAGAGTTTGCTATTACGATCATTATATCTAGTAATAATGGTAAGTAACATTTAACAGTCCCTTAATACAGGGTTTCTTAGCCGCGGCACTACTGACGTTTTGGGATGGATAATCGTTTCTTGTGAGGGCTGTCAGGCGCATGGCAGCATATTTAGCAGTACCCCTGGCTTCTACCCCTTGGATGTCGGTGGTCCCTCTACCCCATCCAGTTGTAACAACCAAAGAAGTCTCCAAACTGCCAGATGTCCCTAGAGGAGCGAAGTCGCGCTCATCTGGGAAACACTGCCTTAATTTATCCCTGGCACTAAAACCGGTGCCGTATTTGTGTTACGCATTTAATAGGTACTATTTTCACCCCCATTTTATAGATGCAGTGAAACGTTAGGTAATTGCCAGAGTCACACAGCCAAACGTGCTAACGCCAGGATTCACATTTTTCACTCTGACATTACCCACTACATTATAATGTGTGTGAAGCTCTTAGCAGAGCAAATGACAATAATTATTTATTATTATTTCCAAGATAGTTTCTTCTTGTCATCTGCGACATTGGTGATGCAGTTAGTTGATTTCTAGAAAGAAAATACTTTCCATGCCCTGCCTCTTGTTACCATGAGATTCGGCTAAAATACTGGTAAAATAATGATATGGATATATTAGAGTTCCTCCAGTTTCCTGTTTATTTCAGCTGTCAGAATAATGTCTTTTCATCACAATTAAACAAACACTAATTGCATCTAAAGATATGAGACACTGTCCTACAAATATCTTTAAAAAACTGAGAAAGACTGGTTCTCCTGTGAGAGTTTGTCTTTCCCCCATCTTTGTCTGTAACTAAGGAGCCTGCGTGTTAGGATAGTGGGCCCCTGCCTCCTGGGAGCACCTGTCCCAGGCCAGGGCGGTGAGTCTGCCACCTGGGAATTTAAACCTTAGGATACCAGAGAGGCTGTGTTTTCCCTCTTCTGGGGATGAAGGTGAGAGAGAGAATCTTTGGGAGTTAGTGGTGGTAAGGCTTCCACCATGTGGAGAGAGGCGAGCTGCAGTGATAGATACCCTGATACTCAGAGAGAAGCAAAGATGAGAGACAGAGTCTTGGAAGTCTTTAAATACCTCGCTTCTGTTGTTTCTGAGGCTGAGCTGCACTTCTGAGCCCCATGTATCTGGATTGTTCAGCCCATCTTTGATACCTGTGCCAGTGAGGTTCTTTGGACTGCTAGAAAAAATAGCCTGTCCTTTACAACCAAGAGGCTCAATTAATATTGCACCTATGGTCAAGAAGCTTACAAGACTTGAGAGATATTTGGTGGCACAGATCATGGAGGCCTGTGCATGCCTACCACATTCAGAACCTTTCATGGGGATTTGATAACTCTTGAAGCATTACGAAGGCTGGATTGGTGAGGTCATATATTGGGAACTAGGAGACCTCTTGGGAGCTATTGCAGAAGTTCAGGGAAAAAGAAATGGGCTCTCAAAGTGCAGATAAGATGAAGAAGAACTGAGATAAATCAGAGAAGAGCAGAAGATGTTGAATAAGAATCTCAAAGTACATAGTGTGATACAGGAATCAGAGAGTCGATGTTTATAACTGTGTTCCTTTGGGAACTTGGGGGTAACTTAGAAGCCAGCAAATCCTAGCCTGGCTGTAAGTAACTAGGGAGGCTTTATTATCCTTGGTTAGACAGAGAGCCACATGGAGATGAGCAATGCATTTATTCACTCAACAAATATTTACTAAGAGCTTACCACCAGTGGATGCTTTTCTAGGTGCTTGGAAAGATTAGAGGACCACAAAGACAAAAATCTGTGTCTCCTGGTCCTTCCATTCTAACAGGAGAGGTGGACAACATGTGCAGACTTGAAAGTGTCAGGGAATGAGGTTGGGGAAATTTGCAGTTTAAAATCAGAGAGGGTCCTTTGAAAAGATAACATGTGTTTGTCTCAGAGATGCTTTTTTTTTTTTTTTTTTTTTGCGGTATGCGGGCCTCTCACTGTTGTGGCCTCTGCCGTTGCGGAGCACAGGCTCCGGACGCGCAGGCTCAGCGGCCATGGCTCACGGGCCCAGCTGCTCCGCGGCATGTGGGCTCTTCCCGGACCGGGTCAAGAACCCGTGTTCCCTGCATCAGCAGGCGGACTCTCAACCACTGTGCCACCAGGGAAGCCCTCAGAGATGCTTTTTAAACCAAGACTTATGTAGACATCAGGAAACCTCTGTCTTCAGCATAGAATTTACAATTTTCTCACAATTTCGTCCTTCTCTAAACATAGCAGAACCACCCATTTTTATGTCTAAAAGGGAGAGAGATGCATGATGGGTACATATGGGATGTATTAGCTCACTACTGCAACCTTTGCCCTTAGTCCTGGAAGTTCTCCATCTTCTTCCTGTGGCTTCCTGCCAACTGTCATAAGCACGGAAGGTATTCATCTTTATCATCTGTCCTAGAACATGGGACTGCTCTCAGATTTAGGGTCAGTAGGTACACATAACCAGAATTACATAGATCCCACATAACCAGCAGGAGAAAGGGAAAAGGCATTAAAAGACAATGCTGTAACCCAGGCTCTCGCCCAGTATGTTGGTTTAATACATGTAAAATGCAGGCAGGAGCTTAGGTATTGCTGTAGACCAGTGCTGCCTGACGGAACTCTCTACCATGATGGAAATGTTTCTATCTGTGCTGTGCAATATGGTAGCCACCATTCACAAGCAATTGAGAACTTGAAATATGACTAGAGTGACAAAGAAACTATGCCTTAATTTAACTAGCCACGTGTGGCTAATGACTACTGGATTTGACTAGTAGCCTGGGCCCTTGATTTTTATACAGAGTCCAGAATATCCTCTGAATCCTAACTGAAGCCACTGTAATATCATTAGCTATTCATTTTAAAATGAAAATTTCTAGAAGCTGAATTATACTTTTAGGCAAGCATCTCTCAGGAGAAATGGTTCTAAAGTTATCCTTCTGGATTGAGTGTCAAGAGAGAAATTGTGTCCCCCAGTTTATGCAGCTGCTAGAAAAGGAGGCATATTTAGCAGTTTTACTAACAGCAAAATTGCATTCTCTCCGGAACCCATTCCACAGAGCAAACAGGTTCTTGGTTCCACTTCGGGTGAGGCCAAGCTATGCCCCTTCTGGGGGGTCCTATTTAGAGAGTCACCAAGTGGGAGGGGTATATGTGGATGGCTGCAATGCAGGGTCTGTCTTTTTTCTTCTCCTGTTACGCTGCCAAAGGCATCTCCCTGTGCTTACAATAGATTCCCCTACCTCCTCTCTCCTCTCCTCTTCCTCCAGGGGAGATAATTGGACTATGTGATTTCCATTAAATGTAATGTAACACATGCAGATGAAACACAATAGCACCATGCATTAAGATAGAATCTCTTGGAAAAAAATGGTCTGGGTGTTTTTCCATTTGTTAAAATTAGCTAACAAATTATTTTTGTTTTGCATAATTAAATGCAAAGATTTCATTTACTCTTTTTAAAGGTTAGTTGCATTCCATACTCTTGTGAACAAATGATCTTGTTTCTCTAAGAGAAACATTGCAATTATTTTGTTGTTGTTTTGCCATATATGTGTATATGTAATACGTCTGTGTATATATATTTTAAAAATATATACAGATATTCACATACTCACCAACAGACCACATAGTGGTGCTCTAAACCTGCCAAAATCACACAGAAGAGCTTTGCAATTGTTAGGTGAAAATGCAGTGAGCCTGATTGCAGTTAGAATTCTCTCTGAAATGGACTACTGATAAGTTTCCTTTAAAAATATGTCTTCCAGCGTTCATCATTTTGCAAGATAGATCCTTTGTACACACTCTAAAGTGACGAGTTGAACAAACAGCACTAAAGGAGAAAAAGCCATTTGAGAAAGCCCTGTCTCATCCATAAACCTGAAATAACCATTTCTTTTTCCTTCCATAATTATCATATTATTAGTTTTTAATTAGGTTCATGCCACAGCTCAGTGGCTAGGTTAAGAATCACATGCTGTGGACAAAAGGCAAAATGAGTTCAACAGTATCTATTTCAGGCACCGTATTTAATCAGTCTCCTTGTCCCATCCCCAAACCCTTTTGGCTGACAGTTGTGTTTGGTCGGCTGCGAAACAGTTCAGAAGGTGAAGGTCAGAGTGTTCTGGTACCAACATACGCTGTCAGGAACTAAACAGTTGGCTTTATTCTTTGAAGGTGTTTGGGTTTTACCAGTTAGATGGAGGAAACAAGAACAGTGAATTCTGTAACATAGCACACATGTGAAAGTGCAGTGTGATAAAAACAACATTGTTTTTTCAGCCAGACTGAATTGTGCTGGGGACTACTGTATGTTCAAAGCCAATTGTCTTTTCTTTCATGACTGGCCTTAGCTATGACACTACATCCCTGCGGGGCACTATAATTCACATGTAATTTAATTTTGTTTAGAATCGTGGGAATGTATGATTGGGGATGACTAGAGTAAACACTCTCTTTGCTTTCTTGTGGTGATTCAGGAGAAGTGTGGAAATTGTACTTCAGTAGGCATTTAGAAAAGATTTTGTCTTATATTTAGGTTATTTACAAATCAGATGGTCTATGTATCAGTTGTCTATTGTCATGTTAAGGCTGTGTAACAAATAACAACAAAACCTGGTGGCTTAAACAGTAAGCATTTCTTTATCTCATGAATATGCAGGTCTGCTGCTGGGTGGGTCCTCTGGTTACAGATAGGTTTAACTAATCTCAGTTGGGCTCCTTCCTGTGACTGTAGTTAGATGCAAGTCAGCTGGGTGCAGGCTGTTTAGGATGGGACAGCTGAGATCTCCTCCACGTGGTCTCACATCCTCCAGTAGGCTGGTCCAGGCTTGTCCTCCTGGCAGGAGCTGGGTTCCTAGGGAGGGGGACAGCAGAAGTATCCTAGGCCCCTGCAGACATATGCTCAGGGCTTGCACATTGTCACTTCTGCCACATTCTGTTCAACAGAACAAGTCACAAGGCAGCCCAGATTCAAGGGATGGGAAATAGACTTCACCTCTTGATGGAAGGAGAATCAGGGCCATTCAGTCAGGAGAATCATTCATTTTGGGATGAATCTACCATAATATGTAGATATTTACATATTTTTTTTTTTACAAAGGTAATAGAACTGAACTCTAAAAATACATTAGTAGCAAGCTTGTGAGAAGTCTAACTTAGTTTGAGATTTAAACCCTGTCCACTGCTATCAGAGCATGTGGGATACGTAAGAAGTAAAAATGAGTAATCTAAAGGAAAACAATCGTAAAACTTCACTTGTTTATGACATTGATCACCTCGATTATTGGACTAGAGCAATGTTTGTCCATCTTATGGAAAAGCCTGAATGAACTTTTTGGCCATCCCAATACACTGTATTTCATACCATCCACAGGCTAGCTCAGAACTCCAGCGAAACAAATCAAAGTGTTGTCCATTGAAGATAAGAATCTATAATACATGATCAATTAAACCTGTATAGTCATAATAATGGCTATTTCTTTGTGACTTGGACAAAATACAAACAGAAAACCATTAAGTTAGAATATTTACAATGAGATCCTTCCTGAAGAAATTTTTAGAATCCTCTTGCATCAAGCTTTATGTAACACAGAGATTCACGTCATAACCCTCGTTAGCCTGTGTGGCAGGTGTTAGTCGTGTTTACCAGTGGATAGAGTTCATTATTGTATTCATTTCCCTTCTGTTCTGAACATAAAACCATTCAAATTGCAACACAGGAGCAAAAAACAAAACAGACAGTCATCGACGTCTCCAGCAAATCTTTGTTCTTGTTATTAGATCACAGTTCTTCATACACAAGCTGCTGGAGGCTGTTGGGCACATGTGTGAGCTTCTACTTTTTTGCTGTAATTGTGGGATGTCTAAAATGAAGACAGACGCTGGGATGATCCCTTTGGTCATTGGTTTTCAAAATTGGTGCACATTAGAATCATTGGAGAATCTTTTAAAATACTGTCTTTTCCTCACCCAAGGTAAACTCAATCTGAATCTCTGGTGAGGAGGGCCCAGGCATCAGTATTTTTAACAATTTCCCGGGTGATTCTAACGTTTAGCCAAGGTTGAGAACCACACTTTCAGTGAATGACCAAAGGATGCGGTGTTAATTTGATTCAAGATTCAAGTCTACTCACGTACCCGTTGCTTTATTCTTGTCCTTTATTTAAGTCTGTAAATGCACAATGTTGCTTAAACATCCATATTAAAAGTTAAAAACTAAATCAATTGTCTTTATGTATATACAATTGATTTTTTTTTTTTTTTTTTTTTTTTTGCGGTACGCGGGCCTCTCACTGTTGTGGCCTCTCCCGTTGCGGAGCACAGGCTCTGGACACACAGGCTCTGGACGCGCAGGCTCAGCGGCCATGGCTCACGGGCCCAGCAGCTCCGTGGCATGTGGGATCCTCCTGGACTGGGGCACGAACCCGTGCCCCCTGCATCAGCAGGTGGACTCTCAACCACTGCGCCACCAGGGAAGCCCCTACAACTGATTATTTTTATCTGGATCCTTAGGTCTTTGGAGACAGATGTCTAAGTATATCTAGTGTCTCTGGCAACTTATGAGTTCTTATTGGGAAGAATTAGGAAGATTTGCTGACAACCTCCTTTCAAGCATAAGTAAAATCCTAAGTTATGGTTTTGACTACATAGACATAGTCTGTTAGGCCTGAAAGTAGTGCAAGTTCTCCCTTATTACTGCTCAACAATCCTGAGGAAAGATGAGAAAAACACACCCAACATCAAAATCTTCTTTCTCAGCAGCCTAAGACCAAAGATGAAAAAAGACCAGAGAGCTGGAGGAAAAGTTTACCCTCCTTTCCTTTGTTTTCTTATTAAAAGTTTACTTTGAGTCTCCTTTCTGTCTCAATCTCCATGGAATGAAAGAAGGAAAAATGGGTCAGTAGAGGTTTCATTGTCATTGTACAAAGTTATGAGAGAGAAAACTATGCTTAACCACATGACAGCTCCCTGAGCTGGAAAGATGCATGGTCTTTTCCCTTCCAAGTAGCTGGGGATAGACTAAAATCCACTGTTCAGGTATGGTATTGAATGAACCAGACAGTGTTTTCTTGCAGCCTCATTGTCTAACAGATTTATTCACCAGACACTTAAGTCTCATAAACAGGGACTATCTGAGGATTGCTGCTCCTTTTCAACCACTGGTCATTTCTGACTTGTTCAATATATGATACATATCAATGGAAATGGTAGTTAATAGAACAATTATTGTGTGCCCTGGACTAGGGCTGTGCTAGGTACTTTTTTCTCTTTTTTTGGGTACTTTTTCATAAAGTATCTTATTTAATTCTTACAGCAGTCCTGTAAAATAAGTACTGTTATTATCCACCTTTTGGAGATACTGAAATGAACAATTAAGCAAATGACTCTCCCAAGGTTATTTAACAACTCATCTATCTGGTGGGTATGTTGGGTAACTGAATCTGTATTATTTAAAATCATTATATAGTGTATCAGGTATGCAAATAGAAAGTTGATTCTGTCTAAAATCCAAGAAAACTTGGGCTGGTGTTGTGACTTCTTTAACATGTATTATGGCAGTGAATGTGTTATAGATACACTCATACACACACACACACACACACAATTACGCCACAGTTCCTTATCCTTATGGATACACACATAGACACACACACACACACAATTATGCCACTACTTCCTTCCCTATGACCAGAAAAGTTAACTGAAATTGCATTTTTATACACTGTCACCTCTCCATTGTCTTTGTTCTCTCCAACAGCAAACTGTATTTTTCGTCAGGTGAATTCTGTTCCTTCTGTTGTCTTTGTCTTCCAGAACTGAGAGGATTGAGAAAAGTTGCTTTAAATATATGCTGTAAAACTTCAAAGTCTATTTCCAGACTTAGAAACATTGAAGAAGTTTGGGTAATTAATTTGGTTTGGTATCTTCTTTTTCTCTTTAAGCAAAATTGGTCTCCCGTGAGATGCTCTTTCTCCGTTTCCCCCGTAGTTCCAATACAGTGAGGAATTCCTTTTAGTGAATTATACTTTTTCTCAATTCTAAGAAAGGCTCTTGTTTCTGGATCCCCCTGTGGTTTCACTTAGGCCAGGTTGGATGGCCCACCATGCTAAGTTGAACTTTCTGGAACAGAATTCGCTCAATAAACTGTCATCTCTCTGAAATTTTGGATGTGTTTTCAAAACAGCAAATGTGTATTTTGGGAGCCAATTTTTGAAAGGTCAAAACATTGCATTTTCAAAATCTGGACTAGATTTTTGTTTCCACACACTTGTTCTGGCACAGTTAGTTATCTGTAAGGGTAGGCAAAGAGGTTAGCCATCTCTCATTAAATTGCATATATATATATGTATATATGTATATACACATATATGTATATATGCCAAGATATGTCTAGAATATAGAACATAAACGTTTTAGAAGGAAAAATATCAAACAAAATTGTGCAATAGCCAATCTATTGGATATGTACAGTTGGAATTTATTTACAGTTGGAATACAACTAGGCTGTGCTAGTGAGAAGTCGTTGGTACACATAGCTTGGTGGGGCAGGACCTAAGGTTGTTACCTATGAACAGCTGTTGGGTTGACTGCATATCATGCCAAGTTTGGTTTTCTTCAACAATCAGAATGTAGTTGCTGTATTGTACTGTAAGCTACTTGAACTTGACTGCACTAAGATCTATTAAAGAAATGATTACATCAACATGCACCATTTGGTACAACAGAAATGAAGCTACTGTATTAGAACGTTTTCTTACAATCAGTGTTTCTCAATTTGCCTCAACATTTATTTTCAATAAGTGTCTAGCTTTACCTTGGCATTTATCTAGCAACAGCGAACTATTATTTTATGACAGTGTTCCAGCCCAATGATATTATCTCTCATATGGATATTTTGAAAACTACGTGTGGTAATTAGGAAGAGGCGAAAGTAAAGGAAATAGCTAGGTAAATGATAGTATTATTCAGATTCATATTCAGTAAGATAAAAACATAGTAAAAGCTTGAAATGTATTTTGAAATTTATACCGATAACTTTGCCCCAAATGGCCCCCAATACCTCTTATTTAGGCCAAATAGTTTCTTGTATTTCTCCTTCCTTCTATACTTCTCTTGTCTGCCAGCAGTGAGAGCTGTGGGAGTTTTGATTAAAATCCTTAAACATTTTATGATGAAATCCTGAGAATTTATACTTCATCTCATACTAGGTACATTGTACAAGAGTATATACATGTATAACTCTTTATTGATTCTTGGGGAAAGGACCAAAAGCTGGCTTATTTCAAATATGCAAATCTGTAATAGCTTCAAGGGTCAGTCAACTGGAAGGAAGATTCTAGCCTTTGCTCATGGATAGTGACATCTAGAGGGTATTAATAGGAGGGTTACCTTTGCTTATTCCATCCCTCTGGCCAATTTTGTCTTTAAAAAAATCTATTTTCTTATATTTTTTTGTTTTTTTGAGAGTGATAGTTTTCCTTTATCGTAAATAAAGCACACACACAGTAGATTCTGAAGAGATGTAGGTTCTAATCCACATTCTACTACTCCTGCTAATCACCTATGGAATTTTTGGACAAGGCACTGCAACTATTTGGGTTTGATTTTCCTCATCTATCAAATGGAGAACCCTAGTCTACTTGATACCTTAAGTCTTTCCAGTGTTATCACGCTATTAAAACATCATCAAAACACCAAAATTATAGTAAGTCAAAAACACCAACATTCTGGTAACCTAAACTGTTGTTTGCATGACCTTCCTTGAATTCTATTAGTTTTCAAAATATACATCTGTGCGTTTACTCATTCAATCCTACTGCTGGAGTCAGACCAAAGTATTGTTGCTACCCAAGTTTTCACTTTCCATCTCCCATGTAAATGAACTATCTGTATAGGGCATTGTTTTCTTCCGAGGGTCATATCCCAGGTTTTGGTGGTCAGGTTGCTGTGTTCTGTATCTTGTGAATTTGATAGCTAGGTGTGTCTCCTCCTGAGCAGTAATAACGCTTTATCGTAGATAAGTGGCACTCCATGTTTGAGGAAGAGAATCAAGGCCAGGAGTTTTGAGACCTTCTCATTTTTCATGCAGATGCTTGATCATTGCTCTTGGCTGAGATAATCTGCCAAGTTGAAATAACAGTGCAGGTAATATTGATGGGGCTATGATATGATTAATATCACCCAAAGTATCATCATAAAGTAAAGAGAAAGAAGCATGCTGAGTTAAGTCATACTTTTCATATGTATTCCTTTTAGAATACACTTTGAACCTTGGGCTTTTTTTTTTTATTAGAGAGGAATCTTTTACCAGATGCCTTGACCATAACTCATTAAGAAACTTTGGAGGAAATATTACTTGAGTCAGTGGAAATAATATGAATAGAAGTCTTGTTTTTTTTTTTTTGAATGGAGGTATTTTGTTAAATGAGAAGCACTTCTAGAAGGATCTCCTTTCTTAGAATTAAAAAAACCCATTCTTAAGTAATAAAGATGACTTAGGCAGGGTAAATAGAATCAATTAATTCTCCTTTTATTAAGGCAAAATAATCCATCATTCTACATTCCTGTCTCTGAGCATCTAATTCCATTGTGTTTTTGTTATCAAACACATTTATTGAATTGTATACCTTTATAGTTTCACAGTTTATCTCAAGATAAAAACAATTGGAATATATTAATTAGAGAGAGACCAAAGTAATGTTTAATTGTAAAAGAAAACTGAATTTACCCTGATTTCAAATCTCCTATTTGCTTTATAATCACCAACAGAACAATTCTGTAAAATCATTCTGCGGCTAATGACTTTGGGGGAAGTGTAAGGTGAATCACCTAGTAGCCTCATTAGCTCAGATCACTGGTTAAAGCTACCCCATGTTCAGATCCTAAGACTTTCAGTACCTTACACACTAATCTCAAAAGTCATAGTTTCCCATAAGTCTCCAAATACGGTCTTAAATGTGATTCAGTTCATTTCTTTTAGATAACTTGTTAACCATAGTCAAATCAAGAATTATCTCTTTTGGATTGAGCAATGTTATTAAGATCAAAGGAAAAAACGAGTCATAACTCATCATATTGACCCACTAACTAATCCATGATGTGTGCTATCATCCAGCATCTAAAGCTGTTGTGAGAAGACCACAGGCAACCTGCTGGTCAGCAATTTGGTTCTATCTGACTCAATTTGGCAAATCTTTATTATAAGTATTTTCAGGGCTGTAAGAGATAGAAAGATATATAAATTCTAGAACCTATCCTCTAAGAATCTGTAATCAATTTGAAGGGATATTATCAGTATATGTGTGTGTGTGTGTATATATATATATATATATATATATATAATGATAATTCAAAGTAAAAATATAAATGCTGTAAGAATGGTAAAATATGAAACAAGGGTTCTAAGGAAGGAATAATGCCTTTAAGTTGGGTGGGTCAGGAAAATTTCAGGTACTAATAGGATATGATAGGCAGAAGTGGGGGAATAACATTAGCAATGGCAAAAGTGGTGTGGATCGAATGTGGGGAGCAGGCTGTCATTCCACTTTGGCAATCATCTAGGGCAGGGGCCGGCAAATATTGTCCATAAAGGGCCAGATAGCAAATGTTTTGGGATTCGTGGGGCATATGATCTCTGTCATCACTGCTCAAGTCTGCCTGTGTGACGTGAAAGCAGCCATAGACAATACCTAGAGATAAGAGTGTACATGTTAGTAGTAGACGTAGACAGTGGTGTAGAAGGCTAAGTTTGGAGCTAACAATACATAAGTGAATGAGTTTGGCTGTATTTCAATAAAACTTGATTCAGTAAAGTGGTGGTCTGGATTTGGCCTGTGGAGTGGGCTGTATGTAGTTGGTCTTTGCCTATTTTAGAGGCTTAAACTATGTGGCAGTGGGAGATAAAATAATATGGCCCATATTGCTAAGCCATATTGCTTAAATCTGCTGGTGAGGAATTTGTGCCTAAGTCAGTGGTAAATAGAGAACCCTTGTTAGTTGTTGAGTAAGCAGAATAAAACTAACACAAACAAAAAGCTGACATTTATTTCATGCTAATTATATACTAGGTACTGTGATATGTACTCCCTAAGGATGGAATTTGAGACAAAGTTGACTGTCTAGTGGGGGGATTTTCCTTGAGTTAAGGCATCCTTCTAAGGACCCCTTATATCAGAACATGAGCAAAAGCCTTATATGCTGGTACTAAAGACTATTTCTAAATCTGCCCAGAGAACCTTGTAACTCATTAACACAGAACAAATCAATTAAATGAGCATTTGTGATATTCCTACTATGTGTCAGATAATGGGCTGAATGCTGTGTATGCAGAGCTGAATAAAGCGTTAGTCCATGCTCCCATGCAGCTCACAGTCTAGTAGAGTATAAAGATATGTAAATAAATTATTATAGTTCTAACGGACATATAGCAGGATGTATAATCTGAAACTGTACTAATTATAAGTGAGTGATTCTATTTAAGGCGGTCAAGAAAAACATCACAGAAGAAGTGATATGTAAGATGGGTGTTGAAGAATATTTAAGCATATGTCTCCAGAGAAAAAATGAGACAATTCCAGGAGAGGGTACAAAACCACCAAGGTGTTAAAGCAGATTAAACGTGGCTACTAGTTCACTGCATGTCTTAATTTAATGTAAATAATTTTAACTAGGCATAAAATTGTTAACTAGGTCATGAAAGGCAAGAAAATAAAAAGAACAATAACTTATTACAGAGGTAGTAATCACAGCAACCAAGGCTAGGGGAACAGTGGGAAGAAATTGGAATTACTAAAACCTAGAAGTCTGGAGAAGAAGCTGTGTGGGACTGGAGCTCAGACATCTGAGGAAGGGGAGCTAGGTGCCTGGTACTGGTGTCTCTGAGGGGCCCACTATGAGGCTGGTTCTGCAAATGATAGAAAAATTGCAAACAGAATTCCGTTGCTTATATGGGAAGAAATGGCTACTTCTGGGCCAAAGAAGCGTTACTAGGATAATGTTCACAGTAACAGGAAGTAAACAGGAAGCACGCAGGAAACAGGACGGAATTATTCCTTTTTTCCTTCTCTAGCCTTGCAGCCTCCATCTCTCAAAAATAGGGAGATGCTAGCAAGGCAGAAATGCTATTTGCAGAGCGCCAGCCTCAGCATCACAAAGCCAAGTATAGAGAAGGGCGGGTCTGGAGCTGAGAGACAAAAGTGTAGTAACTGGCACTTTCAGTATATCTAGCATATAAGGTAGGTATTTGAAAATTAGGCAGGAGATGTAGTTTCATACCAAGTGAGGGGTCTGTTCTGTAGGCAATGTAAGCCACCCAACAATGCATGGAAGAATTAGTATACAGCATCATTCCTGGTTTTATAGCGCAGTGTATTCTCAGTCCTGGCAAAAGCTTGCTTAGTGTTGCTTAGTGTTTTCTTCAGAATGGTTCAGTAATGGTAACGGATGTTCTGTATGTTCTGAAACAGTTACCACTAATAAGCGGTGCCAATGCTTGGCCTAACAATGGCTTACTCATATGTTTCAGAGCTATTAGTGACTATTAGTGACTATTGTATTAAATTTGTTTTTACTAAGGGAGATCCACTGCCGACTCAGTGGAGTATATATGTGTGTGTGTGCGTGTATACAGCTTTTTCCAATTCAGCCTTTGTTCTTCTATGTATAAATTGATGCTATTTTTAGCTTATGTGTTTTAGAAAATTGCGCTGAGCATTCTCTGTGCAGGGTGCTAAATGCTCAGGCTAGGCTGTGAATTCTCTAGACCAGGCAGATGAATTATAAGAACAAAGGAAAGGAGCGGTGAGAAAGTCATGGGCAGGAGAGCTGGGCATATCAGAGATGTGTGGTCAGTAAGTGCCCAAAAGGATGAACACCTTTGTTTGTCTTCTCTGGAAATGTTATGCTGCTGGACCAAGAAAGACTGAAACATTGAAAAGTGTTCAGAATTGAGCAGAGATATTATGCTGGACCAAGAAAGACTAAAAAAAACTTAAAAGAGTAAAGAGTGAGGAGTGGGGGATTTCAAGGGGAACTGTTCTACTTAATTCAGTGGATAGAGATAAATCCCATTCTCGCTCATTAACTTGAGTTTTTAATACCTTAAGGTCGTCATATAATTTTAATAGGGGCATTTAAAATGTGATGGGCTAGAGGAAGATTGAAACTAATAAGTAAATTCAGAATTGTTAACATAGACATACTGATGGGTTTCCTTAGTCACAAATGTTTGCCTTATTCTTTTCTGTGACAAATCTTTAAAAGTAATTATTAATGCTTCCAAATAATTTTAAAAGAACTAAAAAACTGAAGCAAAATTATTTCTTCAGTGTAGAATATTTTTCTATGCCTAGTGTGTCATCATTTAATGGACTTGATATTAATAAATTATTGCAATAGAATCTAATACCAGTGGATTCTTATGTGACAGAAACAAATTTTCATTGAAAGTGAGAACATATGATCAGAGACAGGGGGCTTGAATTGAAGATCACCACTGCATTAAAATAAAAAATAATGAAAATTATACTAGAAAAGAAAAATATGTCAGGTGGGAGCATGCTATAAAGTATAGATTGTCAAAAAAATTTTCTATTAACTCTTCATGTGACTATGGATTTAATATGTCAATTTACCCCTAAAAAATGCATTATATCTTGTTAGGCGATCTGTCTTGGAATTACAAGTACTTTGGCCTGCTTTGGTTTGAAGTCTTTGATAATAAGCCATAGATTTCTTATAGACCAATAAATACCTCAAACTACAAACCCTCATTAAAATACACAGGTAATAACTACAATATTAAGCTATATATATAGTATGAGAGGCGAGCGGATAAGAGACACCACTAGCCTCTGGAATTTAGTAAACTTATAAGAAGCAGTAGAGCTGGAACCTAGGAGGCATTTGTCCATAATGTGTGTACCCTCTTTTAGAGACAGACCCAAAGCCAGGTGGGATAGTGAAGCAGAAGCTTCCAGGAAACTCCAGGAAGCTCTGGGTGAGGACCGGAACATCTGTGATGCGGTGGGTCTGCATCTCCATGGGGGCTTCACAGCTGTTTCAGGGCAAGCATTCCCATTCCTGATGCTCTTCCCTTGGTTCTGTGGTCTGAAGGTTTGTGTCCCCCTCCCAGGTTCATATGTTGAAATCCCAATGCCCAATGTGATGGTATGAGGAGGTAGGGCTTTGAGAGGTGCTTAGGTCATGAGGGTAGGACTCTCCTGAATAGGATTAGTGACCTTATAAAGGAGACCTCACAGAGTTCCCTCACCCCTTCCACCATGTGAGGATACAATGAGAAGTCTACAGTCTGGAAGAGGGTCCTCCTTGGACCCTGTTGGCATTCTGATCTCGGACTTCCAGCCTCCAGAACTGTGAGAAATAAATTTCTGTTGTTTATAAGCTGCCCAGTCTGTGGTGTACTTTTACGGTAGCCCCAAAGGACTAAGACAGTTGGGTTTACTGCTGTATAGAGGCAGAATTATTCACCTACCATGAAAAGCAAGCCTGGTTAAATAATTGATGGGCCCAGTGCAAATGAAAATGGGGGCCCCTTGCTCAAAAACGATTAAGAGTTTGAAGATGATGACCACAGAGCATTAAACCAGTCATGGGGTCATTCTAAGTATGGAAATCTGTGAAACTGCACTGGTCACACGCCCATGAAGCAGCCCTACTGGGGATGGAGTTAGGATTTGTTCTTTCATTTCATTAATTCACTCATTTTGCTGGCATATACTTAGCATCTACTATGTTGTGGCTTTGTGATCAGTGCTAGGGGTACGTCAGGGAACAAAACAGACAAGTGCTCTGTTCTTAGGAAATTTGTGTTTTGTGTATGTGGTCGTAGATATTGGGAAGATTTGGCAATGGGGTTCTGATCTTTCTCTAAACATTTCCAAATCATCTTTCAGAAGTCTTGAGACTACCAGAGTCAACATAGGGTCAACAACTTGTGGCATTATTTTGTATGTAAATAATATTGTCTGCTACAGCATTTATTCCTCTATGGTCATTGTAGAAGTCTGTCATCCTAGCAAAAGAAAAATTCTAAACCCTTTCTAGTCTCTTGAGCCCATCTACCTTTACTTACTTACACATTTGATGTCTGATCATAGTTTCCTTTCTTTCATCTGGAATCCCTTCTGCAGACTAGAATCAGAAATAGAACACATTCATTTGAGTTTGAGTTCTCAGGTCCCTAGAAATATTAACATAATTGATCAATCAACAGGGATTTCTGGTACCTGTTCTGTGTCTGGCACCGAGGACAAGATCAGAACCACAGAAAGGGTAACACTCGCTCATGTCGTAAGTAAGGGCAGTAATACCCTTATTGAGTATTGACCCTGTGCCATGCTTGGTCATAGATATTGTCACCTACATTCACATATTCAATCTTCAATCCAGTGAGATTGTTGGTATTACTAACGATCAGAGAGAAAAATAACGTCTCAAGTTAAGACAACTAACAAGTGTCAAAGTGGCATATACCTAAGTGTTAAGTGGAGCATCTTTCTGAACTATTTTAATTGGGAAAATCTTCATGTATGAGGTGCCACTGGCATGGAAGGATGTCTCCTTCCCTTGCCCCCTTGTCTGAGAACTGCCTGCACCCCTCCCCAATCCCAGTGTGCGGGACCATGTTTGTGGTAGGAGATCCCATGTGCCTTCCATGACCTTGGTTGCTTGAACTAAATGTTATACCTGGATCCATTAGATGCTCTCTTGAGAGCCTAAAATCTGGACTCAATTTAATTATCCTTTGTTCTCTGGGAAGTAATGTAAATAAGGCCTAGGACTTTCTTGTTTGCTTTTGTGCATTTGGAAGCAGCAAAGTCAGTCTGAGGTAGGGACAGAGAAGAAGGGGAGAGTTAGAGCCTTGTTAAGACAGAAAGGAAGAGGGAAGGCGAGAAAGAGCAAGACAGAGACAGGCACACAAACACACAGAGACAGGAAAGCGTAGAAAAGACAGAGGTACATGCAGACTCGCACTACACAGAGGAACAGAAAGACTGAGACAGAGAGAGACAAAGAAAAAGACACAGAGAAAGAAAAGGAGAGAGAGAGAGAGATTGAGAGACTAAGAAATAGCAGTGTCCTTTTCACTGATACAGGCCATACGTGACTCTATTGTCAGCTATCTGGGTGAAGACCAGGATAAGATTCCACTACAGAACCAAGGAGTTGTTTATTTCTCTGTCCTTTTAACCCCACAACCCATCGCTGCTACTTTCCAATCCTTTGGATTCATTTTACACTAATCATGTAGCCGTGCGTTCTTTTTCTTCTTTCCATATTTTTTCTGTTCCTAGATAAACCTGCACAGCTGGTATTTATTTGGGTTTCCTTTTATAGCTTGAAAAATATTTAGGCATGTTTACCACAAGTGGGAATCTGGAAGCAGTTTATGTATACATACATATTGGCATGTTTCTGTTTTGAAACAGGTTGGTAATAAACACATTCATTTTAAAAATATCAGCTGATTAATAGACTATAGCAGTTAACAGTAACTCCTTTCTTTCCATCAGGCTCTTCCTGCTTCCAGCTCCCAGTCTTTGAAAACCAAGGCTGGTTTTTGAAAGAAACATTTAGGAGGATGTGATTAAGAAATCAAATGCTGAATATCTCTGCAAACTCTTTAGTTTCTATGGAAATAACCAAGTAAAATTTAATTCCCTTATCAGACACTAAAAGCTTAAAATGATTCCTATTAAATTGACAAATGCAGTAGTGGGTGCCTCTTATCAGAGAAGAGCATCGTCCTGTTGCCGTTTCATTGTTGGAATCTCTCTGCTTTGCCTTATGAGTGCATTCCCTGGAATCCGGGGATAGAGCTCTTTATCACTCTTCATGGCCTGGAGTATGGGACGTAGCTCCTAACCTAGTGGAATGATGCCAGTACAGCTTCCTTTAAGACTGAAAAATCGATTGACGTAGTTCTCAGAACAGTGGTGTGAGAATTCAGACTAATTTTGCATCATCATGTGTCATTTGTGGGGACCTTACATTTACTCCTTGCTTAGTAAATATTTTGTTGTGTCATTGTTGGGCATGCTCTGGTTTGGTCTGTGGGTCTGATTTATACTAAATGTATCACCCAAACTTTTCAGAGGGATCCAGTGAAAAGATCGAGGGTCTCTGGAACAGCAGGCAGGTTACCAGCTCTACAGGGAGCCCAACGTTGTTGTGGTCTGGAGGAAACCCTGGAAGTCTGGGTGTCACATCTCGAAACAAACTGAAGTTACTGTCTGTGGGTAATAACTCCAAAGTCAGGTGAACTGTCTCTAAGTAGGTAATCAAAGGATAAATCCAAATAGCTCCAAGGAGAAATGGAGAACAGAGACACAGTTAGACAGTTGACTCTTGAACAACACAAGTTTGAACTACAACTGTCCACTTATAAGTGGATTCTTTTCTATAAACTCTATAGTACTCCACAACCTGAGGTTGGTTGAATCTGAGGGTGCAGAACTGCAGATACAGAGGGCCAGCTATGGGACTGGAGCACCCTCAGATTTTGCAGTCCTTGACAGGCCCTGGAACCAATCCCCCAGGCATGCTGATGGACGACTGTATATGGCTTTGATCTGAAGGTTCAAGTGTCTCAGAAGAGTTCTTCACACCTAATCCCAAATGGATCCCTTCTGGATCCATTACTGTGTGTTATGCTATAGTCTGTGGATTTCAAGAGTTGATAATGTGCTTTGGATAACCTTGGATGTGCTACGTATTTGGGATCTGTTATACTTCCAGCTAGAGTTATGTTTCTAGAATTTGTCTTTCCGTCTTTTTAATTATTAGAACCACTATATTTTAGAATAAAAGCTAGTTTCATAAATTATATCTCCCTTCTCAATTGATAACAAAATATTTGTTTAAAATGTTCAGAGTCCACCTGTTTCTGGTGAAACTTGTTCCACCTGTTTCTTTTTCTTTTTTTGTTTTTAAAATTTTGTCTGCATTGGATCTTTGTTGCTGCATGCGGGCTTTCTCTAGTTGCGGCGAGCGGGGGCTACTTTTCGTTGCGGTGCACGGGCTTCTCGCTGAGGTGGCTTCTCTTGTTGCGGTACGTGGGCTTCAGTAGTTGCTGCACGCGGGCTCAGTAGTTGTGGTGCACAGACTTAGTTGCTCCGCAGCATGTGAGGTCTTCCCGGACCAGGGATCAAACCCATGTCCCCTGCATTGGTAGGCGGATTCTTAACCACTGCGCAACCAGGGAAGTCCTTTTTCTTGTTTTAGACATCATAGTCTCTCCTCCCTAACCAGTGGCATGGGCACACTCAAAAGTAATGTGAAGCATAAATAAAACCTGTGTTTATAAAGTCAGATGTGTTGAAGAAAGGAGAGGTACACTGATCAGAGAAAGCCTGGTCACACCACTTTTACAGGTGTCTGTAAGTATTACAATGAACGATTTTTAAAAGTTGAAGAGGACTTAATATTTCCTGTGTGGCAGCACCATCATCACTTCCTGTCTCCATACGTTTATCCATGCTCTTACCTCTGTCTAAAATTCTCATCCCCATTTGATCGCCCTGTTGCCGTCTGTTCATTCTACAGAACCCATATCAATTGTTACTTCCTCTGTGAAGCTTTACCTAAACTCTCTAGAAAGTGGTTGTCACTCTCTTCTGGGATCAGCAACCGCTTCCATACAGTGTGATACAAATTATTTAGGCACCATGGTGATCATTTCACTCCTTGAAGTCAGTGAATGTTCTTTAATCATCTTTGCTGCATTAGCACCTATAACAGTGGGTCCCATGGTAGTTGCTCAATATATATTTATTGAAGAAATACAAAAGGAATTCACTAAATAAATTATGATGTGGACGTTAATAGAAAACTTCACAGGTATTGGGAATCATGGGGGATATATTTCTAATATAATATCAAGTGATGACTGCAGGTTATAAAACAGTATTTGTAACATGATCCAGAATGTGTTCGTGTATACATACATATGGACAGAAAAAGATCCTAGAAAGATATAACTACACAAAAATATTGCAGTATTCATTTCTTGGTGGTGGTGTTACAGATAATTTCTCTATTTTGTAATTTCTACACTGAGTGTGCATTTTGTAACCTAGGAAAAAGTTAATTATAAAAAGAAACTCGAGCCATTTAAAAACTTCCTCTGACTCTCTTGACAGAAGTTCCTTCCGTGCTGTTACTCAGTTGTCATTTTTAATCCCATGTAGCATTTTTCTTTTCTTGATGGGCTAGTATTTAGGTATGGGGACTGCCATTACTGGCCTAGAAGTCAGTTGTACAAATAAATATCCCCTCTGAATTCTCTCTAGTTTACAAATGGTTCTGAACGTAAACATAAATTAGGATGGAACATATGGGTATCCTGCTGACGAGCCCAGTTTCAGTTGAGATAAAACAAGTGAAGGCACAGAAGAGAGGGAGATGAGGGGGTCATGGCATCACTCGGGTATTTTAATTCTTCTTTGATATTTTAGTTTTCAATTTTCCAATGGAAAAAATCCTAAAATGAAAAGCAACGGTCTCCACCCTTCTATTTTGTGCTCTAGTTTTGACTGTCGTTGTTTTTATAAAAATTGCATTCTCGCCTTTTCAGAGAAGGATTAATACCTGCAAATCTCGTTATTGTGCAATTGTCCCCTGGTGGTTACTTTGTTTGCACATTGTAATTATGGATAGCATTAATTGTTCACGAAACTACCATTTTTCTCTCATTTTTGCATATATTTCAAATACGCATTATAACTTCTCCATCTGCTGTAGAGTGACTCCATCACACGGCGGCATGACGGTGCATTTATCTTTTGCACTGCCCTGCACAGGGTTGGTGCAATTTGTAAAGAATTCATATTATTATTTTGGAACAGAGCTAAGTGTTGGGTTCAGTGTGAATCCTCTCAAAGCTCTTCTTGCCATAATAGCAATATTTTTTTCCAGAGATGCCATAATTCTGGGTTGCATTTGTTGCTTCCTTTGGTAACCAAATGTCCCATCATTGCAAATTGATGGCAGTAAAATTGACCTTTATTATGGCCTTTTTATTCGCTTAACTCAGAAGGATTTACAACATTATATTTTGTTACCACATTGACTGTTAATGGGAACGATAAAAGAATGACTGAATTCTACATATCCTTTTTATTTTCTAATGGCCTTGGCATTATTTATCAACTAGGCTTTCAGATTTTAAGATTTCTCTTTTGGACGATACAGGAAGGGTTTTGTAAAACCAAAACTTTCTTATGTGAGATGCACATTTCGCTACATACTGTCAAAATAATTAAATGCTTGTTGTAAATTTGGGCACTTAAAATGACAAAACCATTGCATGTAGAATAATGGAAGAAACAAAAAATTCTGAAGAAAAAACCCCAAACACCTACAAGGTAATTCAGACTGCTTCATCTGTAAATAATGAGAATTTAATGAGGCTTATATCCCCCAATCTCTCTTTTCTAAGTGCATAATGCACTTATTGTCATATTAATTGTCTTTCCCGTGGCATCCTTAAGATATTGTTCCCTGAGGAAAGGTTACATTCTTTGGCCGGAAAAGTGATGGCCTGTGGAGGCCCAGCCTGGGGATTGCTCGGGACTCCTTTCAAAAGGAAAGGAAGGTTCTCTGGACTTGAAAGCCTCAGCTGTGAGGGCTGGGTCTTCACGTGTGGTTATCAGAGAAAAGGAGGATCATTGTTCTGGGAGACATGGGAGTGATGTGAAGACCTGGGTAGGATTTGCTACCTCAGTTCCTTGCAGCTGGTTAGAGATGGCTAGAGAGGCCTCAGCGTGAGAAGTTGTTGACCATAGACAGGGGGGAAAAAGTGCACATTTAGTCCACAGGCTCTGTCTCTGCTAATAAATCTGAGTTTCTGTCAACTTGCTGCCATTTTAACCAGTAACTATTTCTCCAGTTTCCAAAGAGGCAAATGTTTTAAAAACTATCTTCTTTCTCTCTTTCTCTTTCTTTTCTACAATAGCATTTCACTGACTGAACCTTTTAGTTTTAAAATAGAATCTGAAATACTACTAGATTGATCCTTGTTTATGCCTTTTAATGGGTCTTTAGATATTTCATGTTATGCACTTTAGTTTTTAATTGAATTTTTTAGTTTGGAAATAGTAAAACATTTGCATAGCTTAAAAAAAAAAAAAAAACTGGGCTTCCCTGGTGGCGCAGTGGTTGAGAGTCCGCCTGCCGATGCAGGGGACATGGGTTCGTGCCCCGGTCCGGGAGGATCCCACATGCCGCGGAGCGGCTGGGCCCGTGAGCCATGGCCGCTGAGCCTGCACGTCCGGAGCTTGTGCTCCGCAACGGGAGAGGCCACAACAGTGAGAGGCCCAAGTACGGCATAAAAAAAAAAACAAAAAAACAAACAAACAAACAAACAAAAAACTGGCCTGAACTCTTCAAAAAGTCAGTGTTATAAAAATTTTGTAAAAGCCTCAAAACTCAAACAAGAACAAACACAAAAATCCAAGTATATAATACTAAAAAGTATCAAAACAATGTAACAGGAGAAATACCGAGAGGCATGACTCTCAACTCTACCCGTTCTATCTCATTTTCCAGCCCCACACACCTGAGAGATAATTAATAGTTCATATTTGTTCATGTATACGTACCCTAGTTAATTTAACTAGCTCCAGACTGAAAAACACTGGGCAATTTCCAAATGTTTGATTACAACCAATATTGCAGGAAATAGTTTTGTGTATACATTTTTTGTCATGTGTGCTACTGTACCTGTAGGATGAATTCCCAGGATTAGAACTGCTGAGTCAAATGCTAAATGTATTTATCATTTTGTTAAATATGCCCCCAAAATATCCTCCATAGGGCATTCCCACCAGTAATGCAGGAGAATGCCCTTTTCCCTACAGCCTTGCCAATGAAGCATCTTGTCAAAATGTTGGTTTTGCAAAATTGACGGGTAAAACTGATATACCAGCGTATTTTTTTTTTTTTTTTTTTCGGTACGCGGGCTTCTCACTGTTGTGGCCTCTCCCGTTGTGGAGCACAGGCTCCGGACACGCAGGCTCAGCGGCCATGGCTCACGGGCCCAGCCGCTCCGCGGCATGTGGGATCCTCCCAGACCGGGGCCCGAACCGCGTCCCCTGCATCGGCAGATGGACTCTCAACCACTGCGCCACCAGGGGAGCCCTACCAGCGTATTTTTAATTTGTATCCTCTTAGTATGAATGAAGTTGGGCATATTTTTATACTTGTAAGTTTCATTTATATTGTCTTTTTTTGTTTTTGTTAATTGTCCGTAGTCCCTGCCCATATTTCTACTAGGTTGTTCCATTTTGTACTGACTTCTAGGGTCTCTTTAAATATTGGGAATATTATCCCTTTTAATATCATGTGAGTTGTTCGCATTTTTCCACATTTATCATTTGACGTTTGTCTTTGCTTGTAGTGCTTTTTGTTTGTTTTGCCAAGCAGAAGTTTTTAATATCTGTGTTGAAATTTAATGAATTTTCCTTGTGTTCTTTATAATTTAGACTTAATTTCTTAGCTGTTGTTTTTTTTTCCTATTTCTATCTTGAGGTCTGTTTGTTTATTTCATATCTACCTGTTGGTGGAGGTTTAATTCCTGATATCTTGTATCTTTTACAATTCCAATAACTTCCTTAAGATTTTTCTTAATTCATATTCATAACTTTCATCTTCTCTTTGACAAAATTCTTCTAGTGGGTTTTCATCCTTAGGAATATTATATTGCTCTTTGCCATACTTTTATTTATATGGAATACATGTCTTTCTTAATAGTCATTGTTTTCCTGGATTACCAAGAGAAGGGTTCTGTGGTGTGGGAGTGTCCAGGTACTTTGAGGGTTTACACCTCAGGGACTCTACTTCTATTGCTCCAGAGATAAGAAAAGGGCTCTCCTTAATATATGGACAGTACTCCTCCATTTCCCTCCCCGCCTTTCAGAGGCTGTACACGATAGGGGATCAGAGCGTAGAATCTGGAGCCAGACTTCCTGGGTTGAGTACTGGTCCTGTAGCTTATTAGCTGATGATCTTGGGCAAACTTGTGCCTCAGTTTTCTCATCAGTAA
Source organism: Tursiops truncatus (assembly GCF_011762595.2). Classification (NCBI taxonomy): domain Eukaryota; kingdom Metazoa; phylum Chordata; class Mammalia; order Artiodactyla; family Delphinidae; genus Tursiops; species Tursiops truncatus. Next base: position 72,515,635 of record NC_047035.1, on the reverse strand, counting down.
AATGGGACTAGAAAGAGAACCTGAATCTTAAGATTACTGAGATTAAATGAGCTAATATATGTAAGTGTTAAGACCAGTGCCCAGCACATAGTGTTTGCACTTGCTCTGCAATGGCAAGAAAATGCAAATGAGTCCAGTGGTTTCCTTCTGCCCTGCGTTTGTTCTCATTGACCACAGCACCTCTGCCTTGTTCAGGAGACCCCAGGGCTTCCTTGCTTCTTCACACTGTCATAGGATACAGCCCTTGCCCACCAAAGGGAGCATCCTCCTTTAGAAGGTAATATGGAAGGTTCTCTCAGGGATCTGCCCTCAGTGGGTTTCCCTGGACATATCCTGGATCGTCTCTCTCTCTTTCCCTCACTGAGAGTGCCCTGTGCCACCTGAGTTCTGCTCACAGCAGCTCCTCTCAGGAGAGACCCTGTCCTCTGAGACACGTCACTGGCTGGAACGTTCTGACCTCTACCATCACTAGACTCCCTCCAAACACCTTATTTTTCCCCTAGAGCACACGCGTAACTTCTGGCATAGGCTTGATGGTCAGATAAAACTTGAGCAATACCAACTCACAACCTGGAGTTTGTGGGTATTATCTGAACCCCAGGTTCACTGAAAATTTGTGGGTTTCTCCATTATCTTTGTTTCTCTGGATGATTTCCAAGAAGTAGTGGGAGATTCCAGACTAAGCCTCCACTATCTTCCTACTGGAACTGGTGTGTGTTGGTTGGTTCTCCCCCCACCCCATGACACCCCCAGGTATTTCTTTCAAGAACCTGGATTGGAGTTTTGATTTGGGGCATTTACCACAGCATCCAACATACTGTAAGACGAATGCATGATCGAGTGAAAGAATTTCCATGAAAAGTTCTGACTGAGAGCACGACCTCCTCCAGGTTCAGATCTTCTGTAGCACAGGCTTCTGAGGGGCTACTGGGGGTCTGGGCTCCCCAATGCTTTGCGAGGCGTCCTCTCTGCCCTTCATGCTGCGGGAACTCCTCTCCCCATGTGGCTTCACAGAGCCCCAGGACCACCACAGAGCGAGAACTCATGACCTGGAAGTGACAAGAAATTTTCTGTCTCTGTGATTTATTCCAGTTTGGGGAAGGAGGGACTTCCAGGGCATCGACTCCTCTGGGAATTCAATGGGTTTCACAGCAGTATTTGCATTTTTCATTTGTCTTTTGTCTCCGCCTAAGGTTTTTGGCCATTTACGTTGAGCTAGGCACTGGGCTACAAGGGTGAATGCTTTATGTCAGTAACTAATGTTTTCTTCACAGCCGTCCTCTGAGAGTTGGTTGTGATTATATCCGTTTTATAGATAAGGAAAGTGGCATGCAGAAATTCATACACCTTTCCAAAGGCGTATGGCTTACATAGCAAAACTGGGATTTCACCTTTGGCAGTCTGACTCTTGAGGTCTGTGGTCAACAAATGTTTTATCCTTCGGTATCATGTTGACACTTAAGGGAACCTCGGACTGCATAAATAGTGTCGAAATTGCACTTTATATTAAGGGGACAGGAGGGCAAATAGGATTCTAGAAATCTCAAGAAAGCTCCGTTTGGGTTAACAGTAGCTCAGGCAAGTGTCACTTGGTGTGTAGTCCGGAAAAATGGGTTTGCAGTGAACCCAGCCTCAGTAATAATAATAATGAATAGGTTGTAAGGGCTTAACTATATGCCTGGTACTTTTCTAAGCGTTCATGCATTTACTAACTTCACCCTGACAATACTTGTAAGGGATGGGCTGTGTTATTATGGCCTCATCAGATGAGAAATCTGAGGGCAGAGGGAGCAAGTACCTTGCCCAAGGACACATGGTAGTAAGTGGCAGAGCTCAGAAAACAACCCAGACGGTAGGGCTCTGGAGCACACGTGAGCCTTGCCCTGTGAGGGCGGGTGAATATGAATAAGCCCCTGAACTCCGTGGTCTTCATCCACCCATGGTGGACCGTTACTGGTCGAGATCTGATTCACAGCCTTGATCGGAACAAAACCACTCTCCATGTCTCAAAAGAGAGTTATGAACACTTAGAAAATCACAACCTAGAAATGTGTATATTTTTATAGAACATGAAGTAATTCTCAGGGCACTAGTAAGACCATGATTTCAACTGGAGTTGTTTAGGAGCTGCTTTCATTTAAGAGCATCTTCACCTTTCAAAAAGAGTTACATGTACAAACAGTAGAGACACAGCCACTTATGGTACGATACATTATATACAAATATTTTTATCATCCTCATATGTCCATAACCTTTTCCTCTAAAGCATCTTCTCAGGCTTTCGACCATTAATGATTTTCTGTTTCCACAGCAATCATTTCAAAAAACAATATGCTTCCAGTAGGTGAGGTCAAGGAATATTAGTTTATTTTTACTTCAGTCTTTTATTCTTTGTTGGTTTAGTTTGTAGTGATTTGTCCACAATAACAACATGTGTGACTTGGAGAATATCTAAGGAAGAAAAGAGCCTGAAGATGGTTAATTACTAAAACAACCTGTTTCTTTTCACACTGAGGAAAGAATTGTCACCCAGTGCAGGATGGCAGAGATTAAAAAAAAAAGTATGAAAGCTGAACACATCTGTTTCTTTGTTTGCTTTAAGAATAGAAGCCTCTCGTTTTTTTTTTTTTTTTCCTGTTGCTTTCACAAGGTAAGGCACTGAAGGAGTAGACCCAGTAGTTCAGAATTCGACTCGTTTTCTCCGCCTCCACTATTGTCCTGCTCTCTATTCAGCCTGCAACAATTAGAAAGAGCCTTTTGTGTGATGAGCACTCAAGCTGGCCTTTGTAGATCTACACAAGAAATATGGACTCTGTCCTAGAAGGCTTACAATCTAAAGCTGTAGAAAGTTATACTCAACTAATTGAAATGTAAAAAGTTCAGAATATCTTCTGTAAGTTCTAAACAGAAACAACCATCTTGACATGAAATTAAATTGGCTGATTTAAGCTCAACAGGTATACATATGTATGTATATCTGTATGTATGTATGTTGTTATATATTATTAAATTGTCAAGGGCATTCTATAGCCTATGGATACAAAGCAAAGCAATTCTGGGAAAAATATAACACTTGCATCATCATGTTTACTTTTTTAAACTACATTAGTGTAACAGTTGCAATATTGTTGTTATCTTTGTGGCTGATAGAGTGTAAGCGAGGGTATATTTAATAAGCAGTATTTCAGGTAAACTGAGGGTGAAGTTAAATATTGAATTTTTTATATATTTCATTTTTATCTCAGAATATTTTCTGTAAATTATCCCCTTTTATCAGCAACGCTGTCGTGATGTTTAGATAGGTATTGATAAGCTTTTCTAATTTAAGTATGTAGCACATTTAGAAAATTACTGGAGGATTCCAATTGGCTATTGACTAGTAGAGCCATCTACCTATTCATACCTCTGACTTTCAACCACATTGTTTATACGGAGACACATAGAGTCGTCTCCCTTCTCCTTTTCAGTACCTTTCTTGTCTCCATGCCAATCCAGAGTACCCATCCACAGATAATTAACAAAAAGATTTGAGGAAAATCTAATCAACAGACTGTAAGGAACGGCACCAAGAAACGGGGGGAGAGCTTAAACAAGCTTTATTTGGGAACGCTCCCGGGCGAGGTTCACTGGTCCGAGAGAAAGGGGCCAGAGAAGTCGCGCCCGGGCGAGGGTTTGGGCAGAATTTATAGGGGAAGAAGGGAAAGAGGTGTGGTGAATCCGGGAGGGCGCAGGGTATTCCTTATTTGGTGGTCTCTTTGGGTATCGTGGCAATATCCGGTGCCGTTTGCATCAGTCTTGGGACCGTTAGTCCCGCCCCTCGAAAGGCGGGAAGGCTGACCCGGTGGAGAGTCCCCAGGTCAGTTCCTGGAACTGGGTGGTCCGGAAAGTCTCCAGGTCAGTTTCAACCTGTGAGTCTGATTGCGTTCCCCTGCCTCGGGCCAGTTGGCCTTACACAGACCAACTCTAGGCTTACTCAGATAGTGGGGTATTAGGTACTACAGATATTACAGAGAAAATAGTTGTAGTCTTTTTCTGCTAAAATATACCTAAACAAACAAAAGTAGTTAGAGAAACAGTACTCTTTGCAGATGAACAGGAACCAGTAATTCAGGATAAAGCTACAAAGTGCCGCGTAGATAAGGTGTGGGTGGGATCTGCTCGGAGGAGGGCCAGGGCACTGTGACTAGGGGATGAAAAGGCCAGGGAGAGCTGCTCAGAGAAAGAGGGGCTCACACTGGGTTCCGAAGGAAGAATGGGATTTAAATGCGAATTATTTTCATTTCATTTAGGCAGAAGATTAATTTATGATTTATACTTGTAGACTCTTTCAGTACAATTCTCAGGGCTTTAAATGTTCATTTTCATTCTCTGTCCAGCCACACCAGCCTCCAAAGTATATTGAATCAAAAGAAAGTTTCAATCTTTGTGCTCTTGCATTATTGAACACTCTGAATATTCCCCAGGCCTGCTCTTTCTGCAAACACTTTCCTACCATATGAAACTGTCTGAGAAAATCTGCTTGTATGCAGTAGATTGCTGTTATTCATTATTCATTACAACATTATTTAGTTGAACAACCTACCAAAGAAAACTTGGTTCTGTAGGGGGAAATGTACAAACTCAGAGAACTAAATTATTTTACTATAAATGCTTTAAAAAGAGCAAGCTTTATGGTCCTCATTATTTGGTCTGTGCTGAGGAAAACAGGTTTTCTGCAATGGAAAGTAAGCCATAAAGGACAGAAGCTGTGTGATCCAATGTATTCAATAGAAGTTGCAGATACAGCTCTGCCAGCAGCGCACTAAATGAATAAAGATCATTAAAATGTTTACAATCCTTAATCAAATAATAAGCATTTATTGAGGAGCTACTTTGTGCCTAGGACTTTTAATTTCAGGAAACACATTTTACCAGCCTGGTTGTCATAGTGAGATGACGCTTACATTCCTTAGCATGTTGGGGTGAATGGACTTCTTTGTGATGACCGTCCCTGCAGACTTGCTGTAGCTTGTTTTTCCTTACTTCAGGAGGAAATCTTGAGTTTTTCTAGTTACTCTATGGTAATAAAATGTCCAATTCGGTCTATTACTCAAACTGTAAGCCATCATCCAAAATAAGATGTCTCCCTTCCCTCAGCTCTCTACTCCTTCTCTTACCCTATCTTCTCTTCCACTTCCTATGGTCCCTCTGAGTTGGGGCCTTGGGAGGTCCACTATTCTCTAGGATGATCCAGTCTGACTCGCGGGAAATTCACCATCCTTTGCCTTGACCACTCAGAATGAGCAGGTCATCCCAAAGCAGCTGCTTTTCTTTTATCTGACATCAGAGCATCTTGAATGTGTCAATACCAGTTCCTGTGTTCCTCAAAGCCCAGAGGACCCACTAAAGAGCTCTGAGTAGTTCTCTCAAAATATCCTTCACTTGCCTTAAGAGCTCCCCCTTTACCTTGCCACACGGTAGGGGACAGGGCTTCATGAAACACTCACAATTCTTCCCACAGACATCTCTTATACAGCCTTTTAGCTTCCCTTGAAAACACTTTATCTTCTAGTATATAGCCCAGTTGTAGGTGATGAACTGATGGTTAGAATTAATTTCAACTCTTTTAGCATGTATTTTATAGGTGAGCTAGTACCTCAATTAGGATTTAGTTTTGGGGGGTATGCTTTATTATTCTTGGTCTTGGGACAAAAGAGCACACAGTTTGCTTTTTTCCTCTTAAATAAATGGATACTATCTTAATAGCTAACTCTTTATGGTTCTTTGTTAATGAGATGGGGCATAACCACGAAGATATTTTGCACCAAATTTCACTTTTGACCTTAAAACAAATACTTAAGTGTTGTCTGACTTAAATATGTTAGTCAGTTTCCCACTAGTACAAAGAGACGTATAGACCATATTGGCTGCGAAAAGCATCTATCTGTCAGTAATTTATTACCCAGCAGATACTTTTGAAAAAACAAACTCATTGTGTCATGTTAAAATGACATATTAACAATTATTAAGAAATTAACAGTTTTGAAAGAAATTGCTGCTGTGGAAAGAACATTCTAAATGTGAGTTTTTTTCATTTATGCTTTCATTCTTTATATTCAGGTTATATAATATTGTGTCAAAAGCAATATGCATGCCATATATAATAATTTTCATATCTGTTCACTTAAATATTTTAGAAATGGAATTTTCTAACTGGTTCTGAAAATCTTCCAAAGAAATAGATTTTTTTGTGTGTCTGAACACCTTTGTTAAAAATGCTGTATCTTATTAGTTTTCCAGTACAACTGAGTGACATCAGGGAAGATGAAAATTTACAAGCTGAATTTCACAAATACGAAATTGGCAGAGGGGATTGAAAAGTGATTGTCATGATTCAGTAAGCACAGCCAAAGGTGGCCCTGTCTTGGCTCTATGTGTTTTTGTGAGGTTAAATATCCAATTAGAGTGAATTTCGAATCAAAGCTTCAAATCACTGTGTCCTAAAATGTTAAACTAATATTTTCAAATTAATAAAATATTGAATCACATATTTTCACTAAAATATTATTATTAATGGTAATTTTTTTTTTTTTTTTTTTTTTTTTTTATGGTACACGGGCCTCTCACTGTTGTGGCCTCTCCCGTTGTGGAGCACAGGCTCTGGACGCACAGGCTCAGCGGCCATGGCTCACGGGCCCAGCCGCTCCGTGGCATGTGGGATCTTCCCGGACCGGGGCACGAACCCGTCCCCTGCATCGGCAGGCGGACTCTCAACCACTGCGCCACCAGGGAAGCCCCTATTGGTAATTTTTAAGTGGCTGCAAAGAGTTTTTTGAACTGACAATGAAATAACATTTAAGATTTAAAAAACTGTATATTATTATTTTTGAAGTTTTTAATGCTTTTACATTGGTGTATTATTAGTACATCCATGTAAAAAATAAATATACAACAAATAAATGTATATGCAAGCATGGGGTATGTCCCCCACGTTCATTGATGTGGTAGGCAATAAGGCAGCATTTGGAGAGCCGTGGTCTTCATTAGCTGCAGAGACCGCTCTGAAATGTAAGCATGTTCACTCCATGTCACTCTTGATTTTTCATTCTTTGTGGTTCTCCACTGCCTCCAGGATGGATTCCAACTCTTTAGCAGGGCACACTGGGACTTTTCATGGTCTGACTTTTGCTTATTTTCTCCACTGTTGTCTCCGGCCATGTTCTCCCTTGCAGATACACTAAGCTATTTGTAGGTCCCTAAATGGACAATATGCTCTCATATCTCTAGTCTCCACAGTTTTGCAAATGTTGCCAGCTCAGCCTAGAACTGACATCTGTACCTTATCACTCTTTTCTCCCTCACACCCCAGACTCTTTCTGTGTCTGATTAACTTTGACACATTCCTCAAGATGTGCCTCACATAACATATGTGCTGTGTCTCTATACCTCTGGAAGCTTGGCTGCGTATATCAATACTTTATAATAATAATAAAAAAACATTTGCTGAGTATTTAGTATGGGCCAGGTACTTGACATAGGTTGGTTCATAAGCCTCACAATGGCTCTAAGAAAAAAAAAATATTATTACTAACCCCATTTCACAGATGGGGAAACTGAGGCCCAGAGGGGATAAATAACTTACTCAAGGAAATACTGATATTAAATGGCAGAAATGGGGATTAAATTGGACAGTTTAACTGTAGAATCATGCCTTTATAAATCTAAACGTAGCGGGCTGAATACTGTCCCTAAAAAGATATTGTCCAAGCCCTAACCCTTTGTAGCTGTGAATGTGACCTTATTTGGAAATAGGGTCTTTGCAGATATAATTAATGTAAAGATCTGATACCATCGTGAATTATGGTTACCATCCTGGATTCTTGTGGGCCACAAACCTAATGGTGGATGTCCTTAGACAAAAATGAAGACATTGAGAGATAGAAGGGAGACCGTGTGAGGAGAGAGGCAGAGATTGGAGGTATGCTGACGTAAGGCAGGGAATGCCAGGAGTTATCAGAAGCTGGAAAAAGCAAGGAAAGATATTCCCCTGGAGTCTCTGGAGGGAGCATGGCCCTGCCAACACCTTGATTTCGGACATCTGGCCTCCATAATTCTGAAAGAATAAATTTCTGCCGCTTTAAGCCACTAAGTTTGTAGTGATCTGTTATGGGAACCCCAGGAAACCAATAGACCAATCTATTTTGCTTTTTAAAGCCATTCAATAAATAGTTTTGAATGAATGAATGCATCTATTGAATGTCTCCTGTGTTCCAGGCACTGTAGTGAACACTGGGAATAGGAAGATTATTAAAACCTACTTGCTTGTCTTCAAATATCTCACTATCTCGTATCTTCAAAGTCTTTCTCTGTACATTGCTTCTCTCCTGCTTAAGCTCTGCATTACCTTTTGCCTTGTCCAGTACAAGGACCTGCTAACAACTCTCTTTTTCTTCTCTTCAAATTACCTTCAGTATTTCCGCCAGAGTTCCCTTTCTAAAAATATTTAAACTCTGTAGAAAAAAATTCTCCTAAAATATTTAAGCTCTATAGTTTCTTTCCACTCTTCAGAAAATAAAGTCTAAACTTGTTAGCATATCATTCAAAGGCTCCTTCATCTGGATGTTTCCATGACCTCTCTTCAGGCCCCCTTTAATGCAGCTACATGGATCTAGTGCTCATCTGGTCCAAGGCACCTTCACCTTGGACCGGGTCACAACTGCCTCCTAACGGGCCTCTTGCTGTGTGAGGACATTGATTCAGAGCCTGTTACTCCCCTGCTTGAAACCTGCCAATGGTTTGTCATCTCACTCAAAGTAAAGCCCCAGTCCTTTTCATGACCTATAAGCTCCCTCTCCCACGTGATCCCTTAGACCCTCTGCTCCCTGGCCTCCTGAGAGGTCATGAAAGTACTAGAGACAGTCCTACCTTGGGGCCTTTTCACTAGCTGTCTCATTGCCCGTATTAATTTTCTCGAGAGAGCCCCCTGGTAACTTCCTCATGTCCTTAGGGTCTTTACTTAAATTCACCATCTCAGAGAGGTTCCCCTGGCCTCGGCATCCCCATGACAGTTTATGTCCTCCTTCTCTGCTCATTTTTTTTTTTTTCATAGCACTTACCAATATACTATGAGTTTTCCTTATTAATTATACTTGTTGTCTGTCTCTCCTATAAAAATGTCAGCTCCGTAAGGGAAGGGTTTGTGCCTGTCTTGTTCATAGCTATCTGCCCAGAAGAGGGCCTGGCACATGGCAGGGCACAATGCCTATTTATTGAACGACTTATGTACTTGATATTTTGAATAGATCAAGGTTCATCAAGGTACCTCAGAGAATACCTCAGCACAGCTCTGTGAACGAAAGCAGAATGGGTTGAAAGAGGAGAGGGCTGAGTCTTAGAAATGTCAGCCCCCCTGGGACTGGTCTAGTTCTGCTGGGATGGACTTGCTGTAGATGCTGAGGAGGTTGAGACTTATGGATGGCATTCTTCGCCCAAGCATCTTCCAAGAAACAATTGGGGGGAGTCCTGGTAAGTCCCGACGCCTGCAGAAGCACAGCAGCGGTATTCAGAGGTGGAAGGGACATACAGGCAGTTGGCAGCAGGGAAATCCGTTGGCAGGGGGCAGCATTCGCTTCATTAGGCTGGGGCTTGGGCCACTCCCCAGGCTGTAGGTGGAGGGGAGAAAAAGAGAAGGCAGAACACGCATTCTGAAGGGTCTCTGTAACTGTGGTCTGGCTGGATGGTTGGCTGATGGCAAACCTAAGCATTAGGAATGCATTAGGAATTCTGTTCTAAAGTCTGGGTTACTTTGAGGGGGGATAGGTTCAAGGTGAAGTTCTGTTTTCATCCATGAGGGAGTAAGGTCAGAACTAATAGGAAAGAAATTTGAATGATGAGTTCCAGTATGGGAAGCTCAATTCTTCTAAACACCTTTGACCTAAATCCCAGAGGTTATCGGATTAAGATGAAAAGTGTGCCGAGAGAGGAAGGTTGGCGATCAGAGGGCAGACACGTCCCTGGCCCTTGCCTTTGCTCTGCTTCTTCGTCAGCAGTGCTTTCTTGATCATTCTGTTTCTAACTAACTCAGGTGTGTGTGACCAAGGAAGGTCAAATCAGACCCACGGCTATATTTTGGTTTGTCAAGACAGTTTTAAAATTGACTTTGAAATCTTTTCAGTGCAACGTTGATGGTACAGTTTGCTGCCAGCTCTGGCCCTCTAGTGTTCCTCAGATTTTGTTACCTGGCTGGCCCTCAAGGCATTTTGTTCTGCTACCTCTAATTGTTCTCCTTACCCTCCAAGGGCCAGCCCAAGCCTCTTCTGACTTCCTTCCCCTCACAATTAATTGCTCTCATTACATATTATGGTGACTTTATTTCGCACATTGTGTTTTTCTTTGCCTTATGAATAACTGTTTACATATACGTCTTCTGCTTAAGATTGAAAACTTGAGGCCATGAAAACTTGAGGCCAGAAACTAAGTCTGAGTCATTGTGTGCTGCTTCAGTGTCTAATAGAACATCTTGAACTTAGAAATGTTCAACAGATATTTCAACTGGATTTATTACTCAGAGTAAACTTTGCACATCCTGGAAGACAAGAATTCTTCAGAAAGTCACAGGTTTATCCAGTTTTGCATCACATTTGTTATTTATGTCATCATTAAAGTTAATCACAGAGAAAAAGATCAGTTTGCAAATGCTCAACGCAGTCTGCCTGCTTCATGATTCAGATAACTGAATCATGCTGGTTAAAGTCAAATGATTAAGCTAATTGGATTGAGTGACCACTTCTCAAGTAAGCAATCCCTTTCTCTCCAGCAGTCTTTGAATAGCTGATGCAATCAGTTGTGTATACATACAAATAATGCAGCATCACGTGACTTCAAAATGAAACTGTATTTTGGGATTTGTGTAGAGACAGTTCTAGATTTCTTTGTTATTGTCTATTTTTAAAGGGGGTTGGAGTAGGGATGAAAAAGAAGGGTTTATTGGGGTCGGGATGAAAAAGAAGGGTATATTGGCAGAAAAACTAGAAGCTTTGTCGTGGTCCTGGATCTCTGCTAGCCTGGTGCTGGAATGAGTACAAGCGAGGTTTTGAAAAAACAACAAAAAAGAAATCTCTCTGCTTTGATAACAAGGTAAACCTGGAAATCAGAAGGAATGCCCAAAGGGCGGCTTTGATCTGCCTTCTGCTTTTGAACTTGGGGGGGATGATGTGGGATGGGCTCCTGAGCCCTGCACCTGCTGCTGCCCTGTTCTCTAAATCTAGTCTTTTAAACTCATATTGTTCTGGTGACAACTAAATGAGTCACGGTACTAACAGCAAGAGTTTCGCGGAGGCAGAGACTAACTTTTTAGTTAATAGGATGGGGAACAATGGGAAGTGTCAGATAGTTACCACCTTCTAGATCCTTCAAGCTTAATTGAACCATTAGTGACTCCTTTCCACCCCCCACCCCCACTGGCTACTTTAAGGGGAAAAAACCCCCCACGTTTATAAATGTGAAGTGACACTGTCACCTCCCAGAGTGTCAGCACATAATATTTTACATGACAAACTCTCAATTATTCATCCGAAGAACGGATACATTTCAAGCATTTTTTGTTTTGGGGATGAATCACACATTTTCCTGATGCAAGTTTTCCTATTAAGTTTGGCTCAGACTGGTGACAAACTCGAATTCCCTGAGCTCCCCACCACTGATGATGGTAGAAGACAATCTGAACATCATGTGCTAGGTGACAGGGGCACCAGCCTGACTTAACATAATACGGCGATCCCGTATTAAGGGATAGGCAGTGGACCTTGTGTGTGTGTGTGTGTGTGTGTGTGTGTGTGTGTGCGCATTTCCTATTCACGTGTGCTGTGGTTAGCTACTAACCTTTTTTCCTGCTAATGTGTTTTATTACTGTGTGTTTCTGTACAAGGTTAGGTATGAGAGCCTTCTTTATTCCGTGGAGGAGAACTGTAGCTGCTCATTTAATTGACCCCTTGAAACATAATTTTGTCTTTCCTGGTGAAAGCAGAAAAGGACACTGTTATTCCACTTCACTTATTTCCTTTGGATTTATTGGCTCCCTTTTCTGTCCTCAGGGATCTGCCTGAAATCTAGGCAACTGTAGTTGTTACAAGGCTTTGGGGAGAGATCAGCAGTGGCAATGGCGATAATCATGCAGTAAATAAAAGTACATTTTGCCTTTCATGTAGATTTTTGCTTTGCTGTGTATGAATAAAGGTTTGAAGTATGAGCCAGGATGGAAATCAATTTCAGAGGTGCCAGCAGCTGCTGGATCTTTTATCCTGGGTGTTCATTCCATGTCTTTTGTACCAGAATGTGTCTAAAATTAATTGAGAAAATACTACAAAAATGTGCCTTTTGAGGGTGAGGGGAATCCTCAGACTTAGAAGCTGTAATAGCTCTTAAAGATTTTCTGATCCAACTACAAATGAGCTTAAAATGACACTCAAAATAGTTTCCCAAAGTTACGCAGATTAGCGAGAATGTCAGGGCTCCACCGGATGCCTTGACTCTGAGTCTGGTTCTAGTTCTATTTTCCCAAGACCATGTTTAGATCTCCTGCTATATTTCTCCTCGAGGAGAAATACACAAAGCCCCAAAGTGGGTCACCTTTGAATAAGCAGATATCAGAAGGTTGAAATGAACCGTGTGATGCCAGGAAACAAGGGGTGAGCTCGGAGGACCAATCCTGCACACCCTATCCTTCCTTCACCCCCGTCACTGTATCCACCAGCATTTACCATGTCTCTATGAGGCTGGGTTATGTGCTTTCTCTATGTAGTAGGGAATTGGTCCCTGTTCTCATGAAGCTTCCCTGAGGATGAAGATGGGAATACCAAGGATCTCGCCTTTCCCCAGAGGGGGTGGAGATGCTCCTGGCCTTTCAAATCTGGGGGTCCTACATCTGCCCTTTCTGTGGCCATATTTCCTGCTTTGTAATCTTCTATGCCTATGGCATTAACATTTAAAAAAAAAATCACTTCTAAGAGTTTTAGAGAGAGAATCTGGAAGGTTTGCAAACCTTCTCTTTCTGGACTGCTTATTCTGCCAACTTCCCTAACTCTTTTGGCTGGTGTAGCCATTTGACTTTTCTGTTGGGCAGGTAGTAGTAATTTGAGGGGTCCCTAATTAGATTCCAGCAGCTCAATTCCCTGGTTCATTTACCCTGAACCACCTTCAAATTGAATTGGTTTTTTCTCACCGCCAACCCAAGCAGGAGTGGATCCTGGGGAATTACGGAGAAATAACAGCCTTCTTCTCCTCTTCCCCAGCTTCTGACTCATTCGCCTGCCCTTTTGTCCCTCTCTTCCATTATGGCTTCACAACCGCGTGCCCTGCGCCTTCTGCTTAAGCTGTCTGAGCTCGTTTCCTCCATGAACCATCGTGATGTACAACACGTACAGTCCCGGGGCCAGATGAATGGTTTTCCATTAGAAATACACTGTGCCATCTGGGGCACCTGGGAAGAGAATGCCACAAAGACGCCCCCATCTTTCAGACACTCGGAAAGGAAGATTTGTACCACTCTGCCCAGCTCGCCTTGACGACTGCAGTATAACGTGCCGTTCCTCACTTCCGAAATCTGCATTTTCTCTCCCTTCCTCTTTCTCCTCAGTATCTCAGGGCACGGCGTGGCTTGGGGAGGGTGGTCTTAGGATGCGATTCTGTGATTCTGTGAGCACCGAAAGGTAACACACAATGACAGTGTGAGCTGTCGACACAGATAAAAGGAGTCCCTCCATGAAAGCAATCAGGTGAAATGCTTGCTTTTAAAAAGGGGCTTAAAGAACAAGAAGACTGTTTGGTTTTAAAAGAGCCAGGCCCTTCACTGGGCCACAGAATTAGCGTTCGCTTATTTTAGCATGTGTGTTATTTCTTCTGTGATTGAGAGTGATTGGTGGGGAGAAATCTTGGTTGGACACAAGCCTCCTTAGCTGATTTCTTTTGTGTGTGTGTGTGCCTGTGTGCACCTCTCTTTTTCTAAAGCCTGTTAAGACAATGCAGTTGCCTTAAAAAAAAAAATCCTGATTAGTATTCTGCATGAGGTACAGTCTTCATTGCACTAGATACATAAAATCTATCTTCACTTTCACCACCTGTCACCTGAGAATTTTAGAATGATCTAGCTTTGAGATTGCAGGAAGCAACCTTTTTGATTCTCATCTTTGCTCGCTACCTTCTCCACCCACCGCAACCCTTGCTTTGTCATTGGCACTGCATCTACAGCGAACGCCAGTCCATTTTTATTCCTTTGTCAACTGCTTTTATTCATGGGAAACTGAAGGCACATGTTTACTAGGGGATAGAAACAGAAACACAATAAAAACCAGTTTGATAGATGATCTAGCCTATTCTTCACACTTCCCTGTTGTTTTATTGATTTACAGAACACAAAGACTAATCCGAATTTACATTGCTTGTGTTTCCCCTGATCTCAGAGGACTTGTTCCCCTTTGCTCAGATTAACCAAGCCAATTTTGTCTTTGTATCCAGTAGCCTCTGTGACAGTCGAATAGCCCGTCAACTAATCAACGTATGCGGCAAAAACTAATTTTACTTTAACCAAACATCCGAACATGGTGTTGACACAATTAAATGATTTCTGTGTTCTACCATGTATCTGACACACACCCCAGGGAGCAGGTAAGAGCTCCGGCTGAAATCATGCACACGCGCTCCTGCATCAAATTAAATATTTTCCCCTTAATCCTACCACCAGCAGCTGTTAGGTACCATGGCTTATTGCATATGGCCTACATAATGAGACTGATCCAGGCGGTTCCGGCTTCTCCACTGAATGCTGAGTAGCTCTCTTCCCCCCAAGGACATGAAGAGTTACTGCTATTGAAAGAAGTACCCATGGCGATGAAGTGTCTGGGCATACATGTTTGGAGATGAGCGAAGAAAGCATTTAAAGCCGGAGCTTCCACCTTGATTAAAATAAAAGGGATTGGCGCTCTGCAAGGACTTGAATGAAACTGGCAAAGTCCCCAGAGTTATGGCAGGATGAAGAGGAAGACAGGGTAGGTACGGCAAGGGAGGAAATCTTTACTGTCTTCGAAACCTGTCAAAAAATTAGGTCAACATGATTTTGTATTTTAATGAAATAACTTAAGGGTAAGCCTGAGACTTGGAGGCCGCTAAGACTTTTATGCTAGAGTGGCTTGTCATGCTTGACGTAATGTCTGTCTCCTTTTGAGAGGTAGCGAAGCTAATGTTCTCCATGGCTAATCGGCCTTTAGCTGCTCCTGTCCTTTTAAATTCTCAGTAGCTGGAACATCAATACGGATGTGCCTGTCTCTCACAGTCTAAACACGGGGCAGACTGCACATCATCATTTCAATTGTCAAAACAGATGAAAGGATTTCTGATACTCCAATTAAACTAACCTGGAAAAATCATTTTAAAATATGCTCCATCAAATAACCTGAATGTTAAAACACCAGAACCTTCCAACCGTTTCCTCCGCTGGCGTCATTAGCATCCCGCCGCCCTCCCCCCCAACACAGTCCTTATCTGATCTGATTACTTTTAGAATGAATTTGGTTTTGAACATGAAAGCTGAGGAAGCTAAATTGGAAGAATAAGGGCTTGGCATTTTATGCCATTGGGTTGAAATTGCAGGCGTAGGAGTCAGGCCTGTTCTTCCGACTCGTGCTTGGCTATTTCTCCTTTAATTTACCGAACTTGAAATGGATTGCTGGTTCCAAATTACACTACACTTAAGGGACTTGCAAAGAATGCTTGTGATTTAGGATCTTACATTATTGCCTTGATGAAAAATTATGCAGACACACTCACAGCCCTACAAGAAAACTGCTTCTTGTAAAACAAGAGTATTTGACAAACACCAGGAAGCTGAAGATGATAAAACACATTCTAAGCTCCTTTTCTTATTAATCGAGAGGGGGGTCCTGTGTTAAGGGCAACCTGAGGTATTGAATGGGAAAGAATCAGTGCAAGAGGGTAGATAACAGAGGATCCAGGTGGTCAGAAAGAGTAGCATGGTCTGAATGACTATATTAAAATTCTCTCATTTGAAGCCACATAGATTAAGGCATAATTTCTCAATACCAGGATTGCAATTGCATTCAAGTGCCCAAAGTAACTTTCATTACAACCAACACTAGTATCTCCAGGTGGAAGGGGCATTGTTAATGAATGAGCAATACTTATCTTTATCAGTATTACTTGCTTAAAAGAGATACATACTTTAAGTCCAAAGTTTTGCTTTATACTCTGGCTTTAGCCTATCTATTTTAATATTAATTGGTACGTGTAAAATTGATACACTAGAAATGTTACACATTTTAGAGAGTTCAGAGACAAATGCGAGGTTGAGTATTTCAGGTTTCAAATTAGTAACTCAACCCTGAGCGTCCTCTTTAAGCAGCCACGCTCACCGCCCTGCCACTCATCCTGTGCCTGAAGCATACCAAGGAGATAGGGAAATAAAGCTGTGTTGTTTAACCTCCAAGTATGGCCCAGAATATGGTCAATCTCACAGATATGCCGAGTACACCTGAACAGAGGGCATATTCTGCTGTTTGTGGGTAGAGTGTTCCATAAAGTTCATTAGGTTAAGTTCAGTAATGTTTCTCAAGTCTCCTATATCCTTGCTGGTTATTGACCTATGTGTAGTATCAGTGGCTGGAAGAGGAGTCTTTAGGTCTCTGAGTGTAATTGTGGACTTGTCTATTTTTAGTTCTTTCAGTTTCTGATTTATGTATTCTGAGCTCTCTGTTGGTAGGTGGACATGCATTTAAGTTTGTTACGCTTCCTTAGAGAATTTTCCCTTTTATCATTACGCAACGTACTGCTTTATTCCTGGTGATTTTCCTAATTTGGAAATCTATACTTTCTCATATTAATATAGCCAATGCAGCTTTTTTCTTTTTAATAGTGTTTGCATGGTATCTTTTTCTATAGTTTTAGTTTCACTGTATCATTATAATTAAAGTGGATTTTTGTAGACAGCTTATACAGAGTTTGATCTATCTTTTAAATCCAATCTGACAATCTCTGTCTTTTAATTGTTGCCTTTAGACCATTTATATTCAAAGTAGTTACTGATATATCAGTATTTGTCTATTCTTTTATCATTTTTCTGTTTGTTCCCTCTGATTTTTTTTTCTCTTTTTTTTAATCCTCTTTTAGTTTACTTGAATATTTTTAGTATCTCATTTAATTCATCCATTAACATTTGACTATATCTTTTTGTATTAAGTTTTATTTGTTGCTCTAGGGATTATAATACACATACCTCATTTTCTAGTCTATTTATAACTCATATTTTACCACTTTAAGTAAAATCTAGACGAAACCTTGCAACCACATATGTCCCATCTAGCCTGTCTTTATGTTGTAGTTTTCATTTATGTTACATCTACATACATTAAACCTTTCCCATCCAGTTATATATTTTTTTTCTTTCAGGAGTCACACATATTATAAAGAACATAATAGGAGAAAAAATAGTCTACTACATTTACCCAAATATTAACATTTCTGTTGCTCTTCCTTCACTCCTAAAGCTCTGAGTTTTCCCTCTGATACCACTTCTCTTCAATCTGATAAAATTCCTCTAGCATTTCTTTTGTAGCAGGTCTGATGGTGACAAACTCTCTTAGTTTTCCTTCATCTGAGAATGTTTTAATTTCCCCTTCATTCCTGAAGGATATTATCACTGGATCTGGAATTCTGGATTGATAGATCTTTTTGTCTGGTTGTTTGTTTTCTGTTTTCAGCACTTAAAATATATTATTTCCACTCTTTCCTAGCCCCATGATTTCTGATGAGAAATCTGCAGTTACCTCTATCATTTCCCTATATGTAATGTGCTGTTTTCTCTGGCTACTTTCAGGACTTTTTTCTTTACGTTTGGTTTTCCTCGGTTTGATTATGATGTGTCTGAGCATGATTTTCTTCTCCTGTTTGGGGTTTATCCTGTTTGGGGTTCACTGAATTTCTTGAGTCTGCAGGTTTGTGTCAGCAATTTACTCTCGTAAGATTAATTAGGAAATATTACCTTTACAGATACTGTAGATTCTCTAATCAGGAAGGAATATCGATAGTGCCTTTCTGATACTAAATTTAAAAAACTGGCACAGATGAAAGACATACTGAAGATGAGAAAGTACAGTTTTTAATTTTTAAAAGATAAAGAGCAGTAGGAAAAAAGTACACAAACCAAAGAATTTGTCTTCAGTCTCATGTGAGTTTAAAAAACATGCTGTTATGAAGATATCAGGTACAGAGTTAAAAGGATCATCAGGATCTGGCATGCATTCACTGTAGAAAAAATCACATCAGGTAAATCCAATTTCTTTTGTAGATAGACGTATTAGGCTGTAAATTGGGGAATTTATTACAAGTACCATATTTTTCAGCAGCAGGGCAGTAGGTCAGATTTTCCATGCTATTCTTTTGAGCAAAAGGGAGACATTTGGCAAGAGTATTACCATTATTAAATGTATCATAACTGGTTTGGCAACCATACCAAAGTGTCCTAAGCAGTTAATAGATTTCATCCCCAGAAAGCTGTTTCTTATGCACCTGTCATGACTTCTATTTTAAATCTGTGATTAGGTGAAATTTTTGAACTTGGAAGTTATAAACAAATATTTTAGATGGCTGAGGCAAGATCTAAAATAATAACATTTACCACTTAATACCAAGATCTATCATTATAACATGTAACATGTAACACACCAGGCAGTGTTGTAGGAGCTGGAGATTGGAGCTAATGTGTGACTCCTCAAATTACCCAACCTCTTAGCAGGATTTCACAGAGTACAGTAGCAATCAGTTTCTCTTTCTTGAAACTCTCTTCCCTCCCAGGATATCATTCTCTCATGGTTCCCCTCCTACCCCACTGATCTCTCTTTTTTGGTCTCCACTGCTGTTTCTTCCCAATATAGGAGGGCCCAAGGACACTCTCCTTTATTCTCACTCTCTAGGCAACTTTACAAGTTCGATGACTTATACACATCTATAGCTTTGCGATTCCAAAGTTAAATTTCCAGTCTAGACCTTTCTCCTGAACTCTTGGCATGTGTTTTTTTTTTTTTTTTTGCTGCCTACTTGACCTCACCATTCATTGTCTAATAGGCATTCCAACTTAGCACATCTGAAACAGAACCTGGATGCCAAGCTTCTGCTCATTATCAAATTTCTCCTCCTGCAGTCTTCCTAATTCACTAAATGGTACCTCCATTCTTGTAACTGTCCTTCAAAAGATAATTCCTAAATAATAGATATTTCATCCCCTATTAACAAAGGAAAGTGAGACTCAGAGAAGTGAAAGGTCTTTGTAAAGATTACACAGCCATTAATAAGTAGTGTCAGGATCGGACTTCCCTGGTGGCGCAGTGGTTAAGAATCCGCCTACCAATGCAGGGGACACAGATTCAAGCCCTGGTCCGGGAACATCCCACATGCTGCCGAGCAACTAAGCCCTTGCACCACAACTACTGAGCCCGCGCTCGAGAGCCCACGAGCCACAACTGCTGAGCCTGTGTGCCACAACTACTGAAGCCCGTGCACCTAGAGCCAGTGCTCCAGAACAAGAGAAGCCACCGCAATGAGAAACCCATGCGCTGCAATGAAGAGTAGCCCCCCTCGCCACAACTAGAGAGAAGCCCACGCACAGCAATGAAGACCCAATGCAGCCAAAAATAAATAAAATAAATAAATTTATTAAAAAAAAAAAGTAGTGTCAGGGTCAAACACAAACTGGTCTGATGCTCACTGTCTCCAGATGTTTCCATTCTTTAATAAGATTACATTGAAGTTTTGTGCTCGTGTCAACAAAATAATTTTTTTAAATCTATGAATATAATTCAGGAAAATATAGGCCTGTAGCAGCAGCCTCTGATAAAGGACTTGGTTTAATATCAGTGTCTTTCTATAGGAGGTAGCCGCTGGAACAGGATACTTTAATTCTGGGCTGTGTTATTTGAAGAGTGGTTTTTAGGTTGATGGGGTTGCCAGTACACTATACTCTGTACCTGTAAGAACAGATGTGCGATATTGTGTTTTATTTTGGGGACAACATAACTAGAAAGAGATGACAAATAAAAGTCGCTCAATGAGAAGGCATTGGGATGATAAGGAAGTTCAAAGTCATGACTAAAGAGGAATTCTTCAAGGCCTGAAGAGAATATGGCCTGGCAGACACTATTTTTAGATCTGCATTTCATTTCTATTTAATAAACCTGAATGAAATCCTACTATGTGTCAGTTGGGCACTGTCACAAGCACTAGAGATACAAAGATTGAAAAGCGTGGTCCTTGTTTTCCATTATCAAAGAATAGGTGTAGAAGTTATGGAGAGAGAGAAAGATTTGTCCTTTAGATTGAGCCAAAATCTAATGGAATTATTCAAGTATGAAATGAGGTAGCCTTTTGCCATCACTAAAGATATTCAAGCACATGCTGAAAGTCTACTTGGTGTAGGAAGAAGGCTATGGAATTAACTTAACCATCATATGATGATTGAACTATAGGACCTTTAAGCACTTCCAACCCTGAGATGCTACGATTCTTTCATCTGTGCTATCCCTGTCCTTTAATACCATAAATAATTGAGACATAACTGCAAAAAATTGCATTTACATGGCAAATATAAATTGTCCACCTGCTTGGGTAACACTTGTCCTTCCTATTTGAAGCTCACATCACTTCGTGTGTCTTTCTTCTGTCCTAGAGAAAATTATAGGAATCATAAACTAAAACAGGTACACCTATCAGAGTTATGAATGAGAGGGGTTCAAACTTATGAACGTCTGTATGTGTTTAGTTTTGTATCCTAATTGCATCTAATAGAACCAAATTAAAAAATACGTAATAAAGGATAAGCCTAAGGTTCTTGGAAAATATCTTTTTTTAAGTTTATGTGACCATAAACTAGGGTCCAGTATAATTTTAGCATTTAATTTTATGCCACTGAAATATCACTGTGCTCTGATCATAGCCATCTCTAGTGTTGTCATCATTTTAGCAGCAGGTGAGTCCATTTCTTTTTATGAATTTTATAAGTTAAGACATTCTGTACATTGATTTGATCAGCTGGGGAAAAAAGCATGACAGCGAACTGCCAGAAGAGTTTTGAAAAGAGTGTGGCAGAATTTGATCAGTTTCCATGGTTTTCTAAGAACAAAGGAAAATGCTCAGATTTGAAGTTTTGAGAAAAAATGATAAAGCCAAGAAGAGAAGGGCAAGGAAACATTAATTCAAGATACATCTTCACCTCTTTTGAGTCTGATCGTTCTAATAAGCCACATAGGCAGCTTCAGATCCTAGTATGCATTATTTCACGAGGCATTTACAATGGCTGCATTCCTTTTTAAATCGTCTCTTGGTTGAGGAAGGTGACAGAGCTTCAAAATAAATTCAGGCCAAGCTGCTTGGACAGTGATTCAAAATTGACCCATAGCCAGGTGCAAATATATATGCATTATTGAGCAACTCCTATACGCCGCTATTTGCAATTTCATATAACTCCAAGAAAAATTCTTGGAAGTTGGTATGGCTACTGCAGTGTTACACATGAAAACATGTAATCTTAAACAGCATGCCACGCCTAGGTTTTCTGATTCCAACTCTGCTGATCGTTGTGAGGAATCCATGATGGCAAATTATGGCGTAGATTGAGAGTCCATTTAATTTAGTGCTGATACGATTATTGAGGCATTTTACTGCTTCTGATACTTAGGCAAACAGGACTGGCCATATTCCTGCAAGGATATAAAACAAACAAAAAATGTGACCAACAAGTCGAACTGCCTGCCCCTGAAGGAAATTTAGAAGGTCCAGTGCTTAGTCTCAATCTCTAGGGTGTTCTGGATTTCAGCCCACAGGGCAACACTATTGCAGGATTTGGGGTGGGGAAGGTTGGTTATTAGGCTGTGAGCTAGTTGAACTGGGGAGGAACATATCACAAATAAACTGAGAGCTCCTGAGGAGAATCCAAAATTGGATTTGGATTCAGGCCAAAAGTTACAGACAGGGATAGCTACATACTTTTCAGCACAAAATGAAGAGGCAGGGTCCCTTGTTAAGAAATCAGGAAAGAAGCATCATTAAAAGAACTAAATACAAAGATTTTTCCTTTGTTCTATGGTCAATCTCTTGACTTGTCATGGTAGTTTTTTTTTTTTTTTTTTTTGCGGTACGCGGGCCTCTCACTGTTGTGGCCTCTCCCGTTGTGGAGCACAGGCTCCGGACACGCAGGCCCAGTGGCCATGGCTCACGGGCCCAGCCGCTCCGTGGCATGTGGGATCCTCCCGGACCGGGGCACGAACCCGCGTCCCCTGCATCGGCAGGCGGACTCTCAACCACCGCGTCACCAGGGAAACCCTGTCATAGTAGTTTTTATTAGGTATTTAAGGTTGTTCTAAGTTTAAAAAAATTAAAATGGTAAAATTCCTACTAATAATTTATCTTTATATTGTGCAATGACAATTTAAATGCAAATGTAAGGGCATTTAACTTATATGCAGAATCACTGGAACTACACAGTTCGTATATGCACGTGTATTTTGTTCTTACCAGAACAGTAGAAACTAACTCAACTGTTCTTGTTTCACTTCTTTCTTTGCTCACATTCTACCCATACACTCTAGTTTGCCCCCTCATAAATAAGGAAGGACTGAAAGGAAAAGGAACTATTTTAGAAAGGAATTTTTACCTCTTCCTTTTTTTCTACGTCATCATTTTCAGTGTAAATTGTTGGCTGAAATAGGGAAGTAACATGAATAAGGATATAATAGTTTTCCTTGGTCATTTGTGTTTCTTAAAAAACACCGTTACCTTCTTTCTGTGTTCAAAGCAAGTTCTGGTCCTAACAGAAAGTATGGCTTCTTGGGGATGGCAGTGCCCCTGCTTGCTTAGTTAAGATACAATACACTTACCTTCTACTTGCACTGAGACCCACTGACTCCCATGCATTGTGCACTCATGGAACATCATGAATGCTACATGCTAAAGGGGGCAGCAAGGAAGAGTAGTACACAAGCATATGGTGTGGATCGCCTATGTTCATGCCCATGCTCCATTATCCCATTGAACTTTGCTGATACAGGTTCAAAGATAAAATCACCAAGAATTTCAAAATGGCAACGAAAGAACATTAACCCAAGGCTCTTCTAAGAACTGGGCTCCACGTGACTGCTCTGATTGCACAGTTAGGACGCTGGCCTTCGTTGTTGACAGATTTAGGAAAAAAACCCTGAGATTTCTGGTGCCTACCAAGTTGGAGGAGGGCCCCTAAAATTTACCTTTTCCAGCGACCACAACTAAAGACTGACTGAAATACCAACATCAACTGCCTAAGGACAGAAATGTAAACAATAGCAGGTGGATTGAGGAGGAAAGTCAAACATGAAGACCAACTGCTAAGGTAGCTGTGAGTTGCCCTCCTTCACCAACTCCTTTATTTCCAGCTTTGACCCAAGAGCAGGCCATATAAGGAGCTGTGCAGTGGTGCAGGCAGTACAATCTCTGAGAGAAGCCAGTCTTTCTAACTAGAGGACTGGAACAGGGGTTCCTGTCCTGCCAGCCCGAGAGAGTGGGGGAGATCTGTTTTTTCCCTCCTGTTTTTTCAGGGTTTTTTTTTTGTCTCTCTTGGGCCTGCTCCAAGGCTAGCTCCAGCCACAGATCTGCATTGCTGTGGTGGCAGCGGCAGCTACACTGGCACCTAAAACCTGAAGGAAAACCCATCCTTCCAGATTGGATTAAGTAGGAGAATGTCCTTGTTTGAAGGAAATATACACTAAAGTATTCAAGGGTGATAGACCATCATGTTGACGGTGACTCAGTCTATATGTCTACATTTATCTATGTGCATGGAAGATCTGCGTTCACATGGCTGCATCCAATTCTAATCCAATACCACATGGTTTATTCTAGTGTCCTCTTTCTATTTGTAAATTCCTTCTTCATTATTGAGGAATCTAGTTCCCATCAGCCTTGGTATATTCACTCCTTTGATCAGTCCCTCGGTTTGTCATGCCCTACTCACCCTGTTCAGTTTGTGACATCCTCACCTGCAAGCTCTCCTCACCCACTCATACTCCGACACCCCATGACAACTGTCCTCTCGAACCTTCCCTTTCTCATGCTCAAGGGCTCCAACACCAGCTCTGGGAAATTATGGACCCCCCCGACTGGCAGCATGGGTGATCCCACCTAATGGCTTTTGGATTAAATTTTCCAGGAGAGGAGGGAAAGGAAAGAAGAACTTTAATTTTCAAATGCTCTCTAGCTGTCTTTCTGTCCTCAGGATGATAGGTATCCACACAAATGCATAATTTCTCTGGTTGCTTTAGAGAGTCTCACTGTATTTACTGTAGTATCCCAAGTACCTAGCAAAGGGCGCAACATGTAACAGCCGCTCAAAACTAGTTGTTGATTCAATTAATGTTGCCATGACCTGACTTTCATGTTAGCCTCTGCTTCATGTTTAGATTTCTAAGCTGTATGATCTGTACTGGGTAGCAATGATAGCAGACACATAGGTTGCTATGTGCCCCACATTCTCCTAAGTGCTTTCCATGAGTTAATTAATTTAATCCACACAACAGCCTATGAGATATCGACCATTAATATCCCTATTTTACAAATGAATTTGCAAGGCAAAGAGAGGTTAAATAAATTGCCCAATATCACCTAGCTAGTAATTGGTGGGGTTAGGATTTGAACCCAGTAAGAATCCATGTTCTTGGGCTTCCCTGGTGGCATAGTGGTTAAGAATCCACCTGCCAATGCAGGGGACATGGGTTCAAGCCCTGGTTTGGGAAGATCCCACATGCCACGGAGCATCTAAGCCCATGTGCCTCAACTACTGAGCCTGTGCTCTAGAGCCCGTGAGCCACAACTACTGAGCCCATGTGCCACAACTACTGAGCCCGTGTGCCACAACTACTGAAGCCTGCGTGCCTAGAGCCCATGCTCCGCAACAAGAAAAGCCACTGCAATGAGAAGCCCACGAACTGCAATGAAGAGTAGCCCTCACTCTCGCCGCAGCTAGAGAAAGCCCACATGCAGCGACGACGACCCAACGCAGCCAAAAATAAATAAATAAAATAAATAAATTTATTAAAAAAAGAGAAAAGAATCCATGTTAACTACTATGTGAGTAACTATGGCTTTATTTCTCCCCTGCACCCCAAGTTGCTCCGCTACTCTTTCTACTCATACAATATCTTCTGGATATTTATGTAAATCATGTGGTTGTTGGACTGCAGTGCTGACGTTGGATATGAATTTCACATGGCTCCAGGGTTATGATCTTCTTGTCTGCACTCAGTACCTGATGACACAATCTCTCTGGTTTGGTTAAAACTCAGGAATCAGCACTAAAAGCACTGGGTTTGCTGGGATGGCAGAATGCTTCCCAGTAGCCACTAGTGCTTGCCCTGTCAACCCCTCTAGTAGCCACCAGAGAAGTGGGGGTGGAATGGATACCCCCTTTTGAGACAGTATTGAATAAGACTTACTAATACTTCCTTCTAATGGGCTTATTTATAACCAATAAGGTATACATTTCAACTAGTGCTTTAGCCATGAATATCAGATCATCAAATCTTTATGACAACTATTTTTTATTGTTTTGTATTTCTTATCTCAATATTGTCTTATATATCATCCATTAGGCCTTCAGTATTTGTTGCAACTCCCTTTCCAGTAGTTTTTCATCTAAAATTATTGGATATTTTTTAACTCTATTGTTCTTTTTTTTCGGGGGTGTGGTCATACATAATTCCTTCCACAGTAATGGCTATACAGTTAAATCTGGGAGCGTTCCTCTATAATTATTTTAAAGTTGTTTTGATGAGCTCAATAGGGAATTCCCATTCTAATGATATATAACCTGCTTAGCGCCAAACCTGTTATTTCTAAGTGTATATTCTTCTTTCAATCAAAACCCCAGGGATCATTTGCAATTAGGAATGAATGGAACTCCCATTCCTCTAAGACTCTCATTTTCATGCCCAGGACTTTCAAGTTCCTAGGAACTCATCCTACATCTTCTTTGGAAGTGTTAGTTCATTTCCATGTAGGGTTTGGCACCAAACATACAGTGGAATGTATTTCACAAAAGTCTTTTTACGTGCCAGTTGCATAGATAGGCACTTAGCAAACCATACCGTTCCTCAGAACTTGATTTTCTTTATCTACCATAAGTCATTTCTGTCTAGAGCTAAGAGTAGTTTTGTCTTGTTACCTTGAGAATTCTTATTGTTATGAGCATCTCTCCTAACACATGAACACATGCTTGGGGAAACATTCCTTTCTGCCCCAGGCATGGTCTGGATGCAGCACACGGGAGTTCTCATCAAGCCTGAGGGCTGTGGAACACATAGCCCAGAGGAAGGGAGCTGAGAGGCAGCATCTTATAGAGATGAAACAAAAAGCAAAAGAGACCATCAGAAGAATGTGTCAGCAGGAAAGGGATAGACAGGATGGGGAAAGCCAGATCACAGCTGAGATGAGCAGAGGGTGGGAGGAATTGTCTGCAACCCCTCACAGGGGTTTCATCAGGAGCCTATAGGCTCTTCAGATGAAGACAGGATAGTTGCTGTTCAAGCTGCTGACCCAGTGTGGGCGCTCATCATGTAGCTTCTGAGGCACTGAGTTTTTTCCTCTTTTCTTTCTGTGGCCACGTCACTCTACCCTCCAGGCTCATGACTGATTTCTCTCCATTTCCCCGCTGTGGTGTTGTGGAACATGGGTGGTTGAAGTAAACTTTAATATTTTCTTCTGCCTCAAAAGACCAGCTCCTTTGGGAACTCAAATGGCCCCCTCTCTGCACAGGATGCAGCTCATGAAGGTCTGCCCTGTGAGTCCCTTGCTTCATCCACATCCTTCATCCTGCATCACTCGTTCTGTCCCATTTCACACTCACTCCCATCTCCTGATGTTATTATTTTCCACTTCTGACCTTGTTTTTCCCCGTGGGCCTCCAGCTACAAACCTTGCTTCTTTTCTTGACTCTAGTTTTCCTCCAACGTCACTGCCTCCAGGAGTAAACAGCCATCCTGGTCAGCCCAACCCCAGAAATTGTCCACTGGCACAGCTCCAATGGTCTCTGTGTCCAGGGAACCCTCTGGAACCCTCCGAGTGGAACCCAGCCACCACTCTCCTACTGAGAAATCTGTCATCCTCTCACATCAGTAAGGGTGGAGCGAGGGACTCTTCAGAGGGATCAGCTATGGCGTTTACCACTCTCAGGGCAGCTGCTTGCCTCCAGCAAGGAGACAAACATAGCACATCCTTTGCAGGGCATTGGAATGGACTCCTTCAGCTTCTGTACCTTTGTGTGGCCAAGTGGAGTTACTGTTCTTTATGGTTTTGCTTGCTGGCTCATTTAATGGACTTCCAGAAAACTAGCTGTATAGTACAGTGCTCCCGCATCCTTGCTCCTGTAAAGAGTTAGCTTTAAAAATTTTCTTCTTCATAGTGTCTCTTATTCCTTTTTCTATTATACAGGGACAATTTAAGGGGGAAAATGTAGCAAATTTCCACAATTATCTTTAGCCTGCTGGTGTATTTCAGCAGGCCCTACATTGTCTTCTATCAACAATGCAAAGAACCTGAATGATCTTGGAAATGCCTAGATAATCCACAATCTTTATTTTCCATTTAGCATTTCATTTTTTTTTCAACTCATGTCCCATCTTAATGGTGAATAAGAAACAAAAAGGAAGTACTTGACTTTTATTTCACTTTCCATCTCATTTATACTCTTAGATAGCAAGAGAGATAAGAAGGATGTGTGAATTTATTCAAGAAAACTTATTGTGCTTCTCCTATATATGAGACACAAGGCTAAGAAACAGCTTCACAGAGCTGAGAGAACAGTGTCTGTTTTCCAGTTCATGGCCCAATAGGGGACAGGGACCTACATACAATAAAATAAAACATAAATATTGAGAGAGGAATATTTTAAGGGCATATGAAGAACATTTAAAGCTACTTGAGGGAGAAGAGGGCTTAGGGAAAGCTTCTGAGAGGCAGTGGAGCCTGTGCTGAGTCATTTAAGGATGACAAGGGATTGACCCGATAGAGAAGGACGTTGATTTCAGAGAGAGGGAGTAGCACTGATGAGGGTTGGAGGCAAGAAAAACTGAGGACTCTGCTGGGATTTCAGGAAATTGAGCGTGGGGAATGTGGAAATGCTGAAAAGGAGTGAGGATGGGAAGAAGAGAGTCTGGGGCTGGGTCACGGGAGGCCTTACATGTTTTCCTACAGAAATTGAGCTGTAGTAGGTGGACTGGAAAGCCGCTGATGGAATTGAAGCAGGAGAAGGGCATTGTGATGTTTATGCTTTTGAAGAGAATTTTGGCTCCAATGTGTCTGATGGTTTAGAATGGGGCAAGTCTAGAGGCAGGAAGATGGTCATCAAGTTCATACGGGGAAGAGTTCTGAGGGTCTGAATGAAGGCAGAAGCAATGAAAATTAGAAGGAAAGATCTGAGGAGGGTTAAGGGGTTATAACTGAAAGAATTTGGTCCTATTCTGCTTGTGTAAGGGTGACAGAGATGGAGAAATATAGGATAATTCCCAGATTTAGCTTCTTCTGCTTAACTGGATGGACTTCATAATAATAATAAAGGGATTGTATTGTAAAAAAAAAAAATAGCTGACATTTATTGAGCATTTCTATGGGTTAAGCAACTTAGGTGTATTGCCTCACTTTAAAATAACACGTTGGAGTAGTATTATTAAGCACATTTTACAAATAGGAAAATGGCATGGAAAAGGCAAGTATCTTTCCCAGGATCACATAATAGTTGGCCAAACTGGTGTGTATGCCTCCAGAATTTGCTGGTGGAGCATCATCCTATTTTGTTCACAGGAGATGGATTCTATTCAGGGAAGAGGTGATGAGTCCTGTTTGGGACATGCAGGTGGATTTCTAGCAGACAGTTGTGATGCGGGTCTGAAGATCAAGTGGGTGATTTGAACTGGAGATAGTTATCTAGGGAAGGAGTCCACTGAATTATCCAACCATGACCTGCCATGCTCCTCGGTTTCCTATCTTTTGTTACTCCACAAAAGAAGGAAGACACGATCACCTTCAGCAGGGTCAGACCACACTGCCACAGCCGGCCCCTTAGCCTCAACCCAGCTCATCACCCTGCCTCTGTGACAGGAGAGGGTTAAGTTTGCTCCACTTTCTTTTTTCCTTATGATGATTCTTATCATGAGAACATTAATCTTGTGCCATTTTCTGTTTTCATTACAATCTTTGTCACACAAGTGGAGCCTCAGAATGTTAATGCCTCCTATCTTCTATGAAGGATAGTAGAATTCTCCATTGCTTTGACCTTTCCAGTGTTCTGTATTTCGATTGGGTCTGGAAGTTGATGATTAATGATAATTACAATAATTACACCAAGGGACTCGAAATATAAATTACCAAATGTTCAAAGGAAGCCACTTGAAACCTTTAATAGAATTTTGAACAATCTCTGTCCAAATGTTCCCACTTCCTCCATCAGACATCCCTGAATGAGTAGGTTGGGAGAGATTCAGCCTAGGCTGCAGTCAGAAGAATAAAAGAGCTGTGATTTGTGAGCCATGTTTTAGTTATATGAAGGGGGAAAAAAGAAATCAATTTTTAAATCAATAGAATGGTCCTTCACCCAAACAGCTTTGCTTAACAAAGAGTGAGCATTCCATAAAACAAGACTTCGCTTTCGATTCGGATCATTAACTACGATTCCCATTAGGCGGGAGGTGCCACGGGGAAAGGGGATATTTACTTGTCTCCTCTGCTCTGGTTTCTTGGCTTTAATTTTAGGGAGGTGTAGCTTTCCAGTATGGAGGGGTTAAGACTCCATACAGCCTTTGCACCTCTGCGTACAGACGACACCCAAACTCAGCACCAATATTAGTACAATCATATTCTATGTGAGCCTTTGCAATGGGCAAGATCCAGATTCCCTGAGGCTTTCATTTTTTTTTTTTAAATAAGTAGTAAGAAGCATTGGAATGAGGGTTTCATTCTGAGACCCCTGGTTATTTTTTTCCTGCTGCAGTAAATTCTGCCTTATGTTGTGGTACCAGGGCAGCACATAGTATCCCGATCTCTCTCCAGAAGGTTGGAGGAGTTGCCATCACGCCAGGCTTCCAAAGGGAAGAATTTATGATGACAAGACATCTGAAGACATCTGTAGGTGGGTTGCTATGAGTGTATTCTTATATGATGATACGATGGAAAGAACTATCTCTTCTTGCAATTTTGACACACTTGAATACAGGCATCATGTCTACTTTTGAATATGTCAGTGTGTTATGGTATACACTAATTCTAATTAGCATTAACCATTAGCATTAGACTCAGCGTTTAGTAATCTATGAATTGAAAATGATATGGGAGAGTAGAGGAAAGTCTAGGGGAGAGTGATTGGCAGTCGTCATGGTATCATTCTCCAGATGTATACTGGACACAGAGTTTTCACTGAGGTCAGGATTGACTGAAACTGAGTGTTCATGTGAGAGCCTTTGCAACAGGCAAGATGCAGATTCCCTGAGTTTTGTTGAGTTTTGAATAAGAATAGTAAGAGTTATGCAGCCCAGGGTGGGCCTTCTGGCCAGTAGACAGCAGACCTCCCTCTTGTTTTTGCTCTGGGATCTCCAGGGTCCTGAGAGCACCATGGGTATTGCCAGCAGCACACCACAATGGTGGCTTGGAGGATTCTCAGGTCTGGGTAGGCTGGCCCCTAGTTCAACTAATATCTGTGGTACTTCGGGACATTTCCTTTTTCCGGAAGATCCTATCAGATCCCAGAGGTTTTTAATGAATCAGTCTGGAGCACACCTAGGCAGTTTCAAGTAATACCTAACGTTTAAGAGTATTTATATTCATAAAAAACATGGTGCTGAACATGTATGTGCACGTGTGCATCTGTGTGTGTGTTGCATGCATATTTCTACTCATCTTAAAATTTCCCCTTTGGGAGGTGCCATGCTTCTTTTTGGCTTACATTATACCCCAGAGGATATAGGTATGAGATAAGGAGTTTTAATCCATGATGTTAACTGGAGTGTGACCATTGGAATCAAGTTTTGGCATCTTTGTACCACTTCTGTCCTGTATTTTGCTTTGGTAGCAGAAACAGTCATAGAAGAATAACTTAAACTCAACCTGGATGCCTGTTCAGTTAATAAATCAGTCTAGAAGCATTTGGTCAGTTCCTCTCTTCAAGTGAGGTATGTTTCCTCGAGCTTTTTGTACTGCAGAGATATTCAGAGCTTGTAAACATAAATTCAAGAAAATTCAGACTGTGACAGTTGATCTTGTAACCTGGGCAGTTACTACTATATTAAACTGCATCTTGATTATTTGGAAAGCACAATGCTTTTGATCAGCTATTGAGGTCATGTTTGTAGTGTCAGGTATCTCATTACACTTGTATTTTCTTCCAAATGAATTTGTACCTTTATTTGAGTCTACTGGTTGTTTTTCTGGCCTCTTATTACAGCCTATTATTGCAGCCTTAAAAATAACTCCTATTTTCGCTCCCAGAAGTTAAAAGAAAAATTCCTGAAAAAATTAGATCTAATGAAAAAGCTAATATACTAGTTTCCCATTCTGTGCGAATGTGGTGTGTGTGTGTGTTTCGAGAGAGAGAAAAGAGAATTAGTTAATATATATTTGTACCTGAACTCAGAGTGATTGAAGACAGATTCTCTTGTCTTAGCAGAGTGGAGAGAAAGAGGCACACGGTAAAAAAGTATCAGTACCGGAAGGAATAGATGGCAATACTGGGCAGTATGCAAGAAACCGATGCAAACGCTACAAATCAATTATTATTTGGAGGCTACCTAATGAGTTTGGGAAACTCCCCAACTTCTAAGGTTCTGTAACTGTCTCACTTAGCTTTGATTTTTATAAATAGTCACTTCCAACCCCTGTCTCCACCCCTGTTAGAACCATCGGTCAATTTATATATGTGGAGTGGGAAGTACATTAATTTAGTTTCCCTGAACATCTGTTGGTCTCTAGATGGATTTGAACCGAAATTAAATTCATTGAGTCATTCACCCCACAAATATTTACGGAGCATCCTGGGGCCAACGCAGGCTATCAGGGGCTCCCTCAGCAACCAGAGGCACACTGCGAGAGGAAACGCCCACGAGAATCGTGAAAAGGAAGAAAAAGTCAGTTGAAGCAGGCCCTGGAGAATTCACTCATCCCTCCCTCTGTGTCTGTTACTGTTCCCAAGACTTTGATCTGCTGTGGCACCTAGATTTGCAACTTGTATTTGAGACTGGCTTTTCCAGGTTTGTCTTTCCCTTGTTTGCCCACCTCTTGTTGCTGGATTCATTCCTCCTTCAGCTACTGTCCGTTTCTGTTTAGACCCATTTGATTTCCTGACTCTCTGCTCCAGCCGTGCTAGCTTCAAACCTTACCTTCCACGTCTTCATCTTAATATGTGGAAACTGACCTGGGATTGGAAGGAAATAAGACAAAAGTCCTCCACTGTCAGGGAGCTATAGACTAGGTGCTTTTTATCACGCAACAAAACAGACTCACATTCTAAGTGAGGGAGAAACAGCCCGACCTGGATGTCCTTGGCTTGTTCTGAGGTTATGTCAATTTCAGTGTTCCTGAAAGATTCAGTGGCTCCTTCCACCACGCCCCTGTGAAAGTCAGTGCTTATCAGCACTGACTTCTGGGCGTGACCTCAGTCCCTTGCTGGGCATAAACTAAGCTAACTGGAACAAGAGGATGAACTAGTTTCCAATTCCGGCTCTCTGCAACTCTGCTTCCACTCTTTCCTGCCCATATCCTGCAGGGTGTGATAATCACTTGCTGATCGATTCAACATCTTCTGGTGCTGAGTGAAAGCGATTGTAATCAATTAAGGTCACGAGGATTCTATTGGTGTTCCACTGCAGCAGCCTCGGAATGATACCCAACCATGAAGTAGTTAATTCAGCTGTCGAAATGGCCCCTCTTAAACTGAGATAAACTAACTCATTGTGTTTCCTGGTTTTTTCTTTCACATGCGCTCTTATGTCAATCACCCTGAAGTCCCTTTTTTAAATGATTACCGCATGTCAGCGCCAGCATCATGTTTGTAGGCAAGACATCCACATTTACCCGCGTTGTAACCTTTAAAATGTACAGAAGTTATGCCACGGGTGCATTTTGTGTAACAATTGTGTTTTGTGGATCCATAATAAATATGAAATAATCACCATCAGTAGTGAATCCTCCAGACCCAAGTTTGTAAATGAGATATTGACCTTCCAGATTTGTAAAATTTATTCACTTATAGGGCTCCTGATAACTTACTCCTTCCACGGCATTCTTCAGTAACAACATTCACTTTGTGATTCCTCTGAAGGCTGAAAACTCAAAACACTGAGCAAACTGAGAAGTCAAAGCCACAGCCCCTAGTCCTCTCAATCATTAATCACTGGCTGGGTGTGTGTGTCAGAACTCCGTGCAGCTCTGATTTTGCTCCTATGCCCTTCGGGCAGAAACCTTGTCTTATTTGTGTCTTCTGGAGCACCCAGTATACTGCCGGAGCTCCATAAATAATTAATCTCACCAGTAATAATGGGAAGCAGAGGCTTCCAGGAGCCTTCCTTTCCCCTGTTCTGTGAAACTCTGGTGTTACGGTATTTTGACTATCAAAACAATGATTAAGCAGCTCTGGCACATTTTATGTTTGGGCTAAATGCGATTTTGCTAATGCACCATCTCATTCCTTCCTCCCCCAACACTCGTATTTTAATGATTTCTAATTAATATTGTAATATTTCTTGAATAATTCATGTTTTTAAACAAGAAAGGCTGGCATAAATTTATGTCAATCTGTTTGCGTATTGCAGCGCTGTGCATAACAAACAAACAGTCTGCTTCCCTTGGAGACTGGGGGGGAAGAGGCAACAGAAGAGCAGCATCTGAATAGGGGGCTGGGATTCACTGCTCCCCAGAAGGGAGAGCCCCCCACCCCGCAGGTGCCTTCTGAGGTTCCCAGACAGACACCTTTGTCTTTGCTATCACCCCCTTGTCGGGTCGTCTTTTCTCCTGGAGCTGCCCTTCATTACCCAGAACCCTCCTCTCCTCCCTCCCCAGCTGTTCCCTGACTCCAAGTCCCCTCGCCTCCAGCCCCATCTCAAACGTGTCTTCTTGCAGCCTCTCTGGACATTGCTTTGGGATAGGCATAGACTGTAATCTGTTAGGTTAGTCAGGGCTAAGTGGATAACAGTTGAGGGTGAGCTTATTCATTTAACTAACGAGTATTTAATGGGCACCTGCTGCCTACTTGGAACTGTACAAAGCCTGAGGGTACCAGACAGATGAGTTATTGGGTCATCTTGGCCAAGTAACCCAATGGCTCCTTTACCAGGGCTCCTGAAGAATCCATTTGGGATGCTCTGGAAGGCTAAGGGGGATTTTTGTTTGTTTGTTTTTTTTAAAGGCCTTTAAACCCACCTCTGTACAGATGCTGAAAGGTTTCAGAATAAAAGCTTGGCGCCATCCTGCCCCTGCTGACCCTCCTCCAAACTCCACCTGGTGGTAATCTCCTTTATTTTGTTCAGGACTAAGTTCACATTCTATTAAATTTCAACATAAAATTGCTCAGAGATCCAGAAGCAGGAACTCACTTTTGTACAGCACTTTCTCCTTCTCTCAGGTTTGGGAAGCCAGCTGCTTTAGAGAGTTGTCTCCATAGGATATCTGCTGTCATGTGACTTTCATTTTCCCCCTTCTTCCTTGGGGCTGGAGAGAAGACGTCAATATCTATCATTTCTGCCTGCATTACAGCACTACAAATGCTGTGTTGACTCTGCTGCTGGGGCCATTAATGTGTGTCACTGTTAATTAGCAGCCAGTGGAATACCCAAGCCAGTGACACGGTTCACCGAGGTGGGTATGATTGTTTGGATTGCATTGCTATTGTTAGGCAAGCCATCATCTGTACCAATGATTTCCAAGTAGGTAGCAAAAGGGTAGGAGGGAAATGACTTAATTTGATCCCCCCCAGACAATCTGTAAGAGCAATTCTAGCGGTGAAAACACTCTGGGAGGCAATAGCACCTGAATTCAGTGTGGCTTTTGCAAAGACAGATTGTTATTAACCGACTGTATCAAGATAGGGAGTGTCGGCGATGATGTATCCAGTATCATCTTCCTCTGATGGAGAGAACCTACCTGCCCTCTGATGGCCTGCAGCTTGCCTCTGTCTACAGGATGACACAACCATCCTGTAGACAGAAGAGGCGCCATTGTTGTCACTCGTCCTAATGACACTTGAAAGTGGAAAGGGGAGTTGAAAGTAAATGCAAAGTAGGAGGAATATGCTGCTGGTAGGAAGAAGAGAAATTTGGCTTGTCTCTGCCTGAGGGCATAGGAAGTCAGGATGGAATTTAGAGAAGATGATTAAATCTTCTGGAGGGAAATTGAGTGTCTTAATAACTTTGAAAATTTTCAGAATGCATACTTTCCTTCTTTTCTGCTCCAATGTCCCCTTGATACTTGGGTATAATGTTGCTGCATCCAACCTCTAAGGCTAGGATTAAGAATGGACATCTGTCTAAAACTAGATCGGAACCAGAAACTCATGTCTCTAAGCTCAGCTATCCTTCAACATGAATGGGCAGTTTTTGTACATGTGCTTACCCGTGCATTTCCTGTCCTCAGCCGTTGCATTCAGGGACTCTTCCAAACTTCTGTCTGCAAACTCTGTTCATTTGCCTTCTCTCTCACTTCTAGCGTTTAGCTGTCTGTAAAGAACACTCTCAGATTCAACCTCACTGTTTAGAAACATCTAAATTTGCACACATCTTCCACCTGTTCAAGACCATTACTGCCTCCAGGGTTTGGGAATCCTCTCTTAGCTCCTTTGGGCTATGCTCCTTTTACCATTTTCTGTCTCCTGGATCTTCAGCCTTGCCAGTTTCATTGGTCTCTCTCAAATTTCTCTCATTATATTAAGAAAAACCTTAATTTTACTTTCCATGTTCTTTGAGCTAAAAACCTGTATTTCTCCTTCCCTTCATAGGAAAGTTCTTTGAAATAACAATCTACACTGAATATCTCCACTGCTCACTTTACGTTTGTTCCTCAGTCAGTTAGCGCTAGGCTCAGCCTCTGTCCCTGTCACTCCGCTAACCTGCCAGCAAAGACCACAAACAGCCTTCTTGTAGCCACAGTCAGTGATGGATGTTCAGTTCTCATCTGACCTGGCTACTCAGTGGAATTTGACCCAGTTTACTACTCCCTGTTCCATGAGGTTCCTTCCTCACTTGGATTGGTTTCCATGATGCTTCTCTCTCCAGGGTGGTTATCTTATGCCTCTGGTGGCCCCTTCTCAGCTTTGTTTGTGAGATGTTCATTCTATACCTATCACTTAGATGTTGGAGTCCTTGAGGGCCCTGTCTCCTACTCTCTTGTATTTTTCACCCTCATGGTCTTTCGGAGGTCTTTCACCCTCAAGATTTCTTTCGGAGAAATCTTATTCAAGGTTTTGGTTACCACATACAAGCTGGCGTTGCCCTCTGGCCTCACCTCTACCACTTTTTAAAATCTTTGACTCTCTTCTTAACATTTTACCTAAAAGCACAAGGACCCCAAATCTTCTCCTCTGACTTATTGTATTAAAAAACCAAACAATCATTCTTTTCTCGGAGCCCAAAATCTGATCTCCCTTCTATATTTCCTGTCCAAGGACTGACAACCATCTACCCAGTTGTTCCAACTAGAAACCTGGCCCTATCTTATCTCTTACCCTCATCCATCACACCCAGTATAGAACTAGTCCTCTTGACTCTATACTTCGTCATCACCCTCACTGTCACAGCTTTAATTTGCATCCTTCTCATTATAAAATAATTTTTTCTAACTTGCACATCATTTTCCTGCTCAGAATTCCTGAATTCTCTCCAGTTTCTCACAAGATAAATAGCTGTTGGGTCTTTTTGACCTCTCCAGCCTCATTGCTCACCATCTCTTCTCCCATATTGTGGCCCCACCAGGATACTTGGTAGTTCGTGGCTGATACCAGACCCTTTCATTCCTCCATGCCTTTGGCCATGCTGGATCCTCTGCCTGAATATCCTTTTCCTGGTCAGCTACTGTCCTTCCATGTCCCCGCTAAAAAGCTACCTCCCCTATCAAGGTTTCTGTGACCCCACAGGGAAGATGGAAGGCTCCTTCTATGTTTTATTCTCCTCAAGCTCCAGGGTTATTGTTTTTCTTTCGTTTTACGCACCTTTCCACCTACTGGACTTAAAGCATCTCGAAAGAATGAATCTTTCTTTTTATATTTGTAACACCTGCTCACTGCCTAGCACGGTATAAATCCTAAATAAATGTTTATTGAAGTGACATAACTATTCCACCCCTCACTCAAGGTCATGCTGTGTTTTCATCAGCACTGAATTCACATTTTATTAAGATAAGAGCAAAATCACCTACAATTCCCAGGTACAGAAAGCTGGGTTGTGGTTATGTCCTTGTAACTTAAAAGGTATGTTACCTGGGATAAAATATTTGATCTTTCTGGTCCTCAGATAGGGGGATAGCATACGATCAAGGCTTTTCTCTTGAGGAGACCAGGGTTTCTTGAAGGAAAGAAGGAGGGTGAGGATGAGGGACTCTGGGTCCTTCTTACTTCTTTGTTTCAAAGAGCAGCTCCACTTTCATCGATTTTATAAATTATGATCCCATGTAGAATTTTCTCTAAACCAAAGATTCCAGCGCTAAAATATAATTTGGAAACCACTTCACAGAGTTATCTCTAATTCTCCTCTAGCTGAAAAAAATGTCTGTGGTTCTGTGAGCCGCATAGTAATACCGGCCTGACAAATCACATCTCCCCGTAGCACAATGGAAATGCATTACATAATCTTTGTATAACCATTCCATTTTACATGTTCTACAGAAGAGAGGGAGGAAAAAGGGTAGGGGTGTAAGGACAGAGAGGGGAGCAAAGAGGAGGAAAAGGGGAGTTAGGAGGTTGGTGGAAGGCAGGGCGAAGAGAAAGAAAAGGTGAATTAACTGCAGGCAGAGGAGTCCATTGCTCTTGCACTCCACGAGCATCTGCCATGGAGACAGCGTGCATCTCAGAGTGCAGATGAGCCGCGAGAAGAGCACCTGCTCTTCCCGGAAGCCTTCCAGAGCGTGAGCATCTCACAGTGCTGAGTGTCAGTCTCGGATTCAAAGATACACATTCTTCATGCAGTACAGACCCCAAAGGCAAGCCAACAACTTCATTTGGTGTTCAATCAAAGAAAAGGTGGTTCTCTTCCAGAGCTGGAGGACAGACTGTGTTGAACTTCGAAAGACACTGCTGGTCTCTAAAATGATGTTGCATGAACTGTGTTTTATGTGCAGTTTAAGGGATGTTCAATTTTCTGCGTAGAATTGAACATAATACAACTCCGTGATATGACAGGTTTGATAGGAGTTGTGTGGTTTTTCTGTGTTATAGTGAATCACCATGAATCTTTTCTATGAGGAAACTGCTTTACATGTAAACTAGAACAATGTTTGTTTATTCGCTTAGTGTAATAGTGATTGGGATTAACAATGTAGAATGTGCTGGAATCTGTGGAGGAGGTGCATAAATACGGGACCAAGCAAAAGCTGCAGACAGCTCTCAGAGTGTCAGCCCTGACTTACATAGCTAGCTAGTGGGAAGCAGCCGCATAGCACAGGGAGATCAGCTCGGTGCTTTGTGACCGCCTAGAGGGGTGGGATAGGGAGGGTGGGAGGGAGGGAGACACAAGAGGGAAGAGATGTGGGAACATATGTATATGTATAACTGATTCACTTTGTTATAAACCAGAAACTAACACACCATTTTAAAGCAATTATACTCTGATAAAGATGTAAAAAAAACCCATTACATTTAAATGCAAGAAGGAATGTTGACTCTAAAGAAAATCAAATACATTAAAACAAAGCTCTTTGCATTTTTAGAGCCATAGACAAAACAAGCCTGAAATCTACATTCTGTTCAAACGTCCTTGATAGAAAAGATAGGAATTCTGCCTAATCATGGAATTGAGGGGAAAAGAAATGCATCTAGATACCAAAGGACTGAAAAGGAAATGCTAAAGAAGGATTTTATAATACAGAAATGTTTTTACTCAAGAAGTACATCCCATTGAAAATGCCATATTAAGTTGATTGTCCTCAGACTTTGAAAAATAATATGAATGTTGGCTGTAGTTTCAGTATGGGAAATAGCCTGTTTTTTAGCAACCCAATTTTATAGCCAAACTCTATTGCACACCTTTCTGAGGTTTCTACCAGCCTTTAAAAGACTTATGTGTTGTCAGTTCCAGTCAAGGCATGTACCTGTTAACACTTCCTTGGAAAGCCCAGAATAGTTAAACAATGGCAGATTTGAAATTTATCATTTTGCTCTGTAAAAGTTGCCAGTTGAGAAAGTGATGGGGTATAAAGTTTCATTAGCACAGTTTATGTTTATCTTTCTAAAGTCTTTAGAATGTTAACATACACCAAACGGGAAAGTCAATCAAGGGAAGACCTTTCAGAAGCAGAAAACCAATGTACTTCTTGCAATGCATAAATCGAACTTCTTTTGAAAACAGTATAATACATTGAAGAATCATTTCCTTTATTTTTTTAATTGGTAAAAGCCACATTTCAGAACCTTGATTTGCTCAGGCAAAACTAATGTGACACAGAAGGTCCAATTTGGGGAGCATGGAAGAACTCGTGTGTTGAGGGGGAGTCCGCATTGTACTTGGTCCTCACAAGTCCATCACACCTGGTTTCTTATAATGAAGAAAGCGAGTCAGTTTCTCATGAGTAGACAGACCTTGTTCTAAGTAACAACGTGTGTGTGATTCCTCCTGAGAACTGAGGTCAGGGTATGTCACCCTTTCTCTCTCCTGCCTCCGAGGCATTGCACGTGCCATCACACCATTTAGAACCTCATCTCTCAAACCTCACCTTTGCTTCCTCTAGTACCCTAATAATGACCCAGGTCATTGGAAGCCTTTTCAAATTATGTTTCAGATTATATTACTTCTCCTTTCTAGTGTGCTGTACTTCCCTGCTTTCTCAGCACGTGAGTTTCTTTGTAAAATAATCCCTGTTGGATTGTCTGTCTCTAAAGGGTATACATGAGCTGTTTCGCTCCTTATTATATTTGTTTGTTATTATGTTTATGCTGGAAATTCCATTGTATGGGAAACTTTTCCAGGACAGGCATTCTTCTCTTTCCTTTAGCAACGCAGAATGTATAATGCATAGAGCATGAGATTGGGGTTCCAACCATCCTAGTTCAACTTCTTAGTCATAACTCAGATCACAAATCTCTATGTCCTCAAAAATTACTCCCCATTCTAGAAGAGGTCCCTTTGCTCTCTCAAAGCATTTACCACTGGTGTGACTTTATATTTACTTGCATAATTATTGAACAATGTCTGTCTTTCCCACTAGATTCTTAGCACCATGAAAGCTAAGCCCATGATTTTTTTTTTTTTTTTTTTTCTTTTGCGGTACGCGGGCCTCTCACTGTTGTGGCCTCTCCCGTTGTGGAGCACAGGCTCTGGATGCACAGGCTTAGCGGCCATGGCTCACGGGCCCAGCCGCTCCGCGGCACGTGGGATCCTCCCGGACTGGGGCACGAACCCGTGTCCCCTGCATCGACAGGCAGACTC
The DNA here is from genome assembly GCF_011762595.2 of Tursiops truncatus. Taxonomy (NCBI): domain Eukaryota; kingdom Metazoa; phylum Chordata; class Mammalia; order Artiodactyla; family Delphinidae; genus Tursiops; species Tursiops truncatus. Next base: position 72,474,971 of record NC_047035.1, on the reverse strand, counting down.
TCAACCACTGCGCCACCAGGAAAGCCCAGACCATGATTGTTTTGTTTGCCACTTTAATCCATTCTACATCACAGACCCTGGCACGTAGTAAGTGTAAAATAAAATTAAATTAATACTAACAATGCAAAATAAACTATATAAAGATTTCCCTTACTATTTCATACTTTTCTATAACTCATAGGGCAGTATGCAGTCAAGATTATTTGGTAAAATATTTCTGAACAAATATCAGTTCAGTGCCTACTGAGTCTTTTAGAATAGTTTCAGGCTTGAAGAATACCACAGAGAAACAAACTTACAGAGTTGTATTTCAAATTTTCCGATGTTTCCCAATGTATGGAGCCCTTAGCGAGAGGGGACAGGTCCAAGCAGTGAGGTGCAGCAGTAAAAGAGAGTCATTGGGAATGGGAGGGGTAAAGAATGGGGTTTGACATGCAGTGCATCACTCTTGCTTGAGAGAGATGGCAATCTCAGATCACATACACAATGTTGTGTTTATTTGTGAGCATTAAGCTTTAAAAGGGATGTTGACAAACTAAAGCATAATATGGAGACAATAAAATCTAGGAATGCCATTGAGGAATGTTTGGAAAAATATATATTAAAAGAATTAGGGGGGCTTCCCTGGTGGCGCAGTGGTTGAGAGTCTGCCTGCCGATGCAGGGGACGAGGGTTCGTGCCCCGGTCCGGGAAGATCCCACATGCCACGGAGCGGCTGGGCCCGTGAGCCATGGCCACTGAGCCTGTGCGTCCGGAGCCTGTGCTCCGCAACGGGAGAGGCCACAACAGTGAGAGGCCCGTGTACCGCAAAAAAAAAAAAAAAAAAAAAAAAAGAGGGTTGGGGAACAGGTATAATTATCTCCAAATATTAAAAGAGTTAATATAAAAGAAGGATTGGCCTTTTCTATGGTCCCTAAAGCAGAATAAGAAACAATCCATGGCAGTTAAATTGAGTAGTTGGAACTGTCTGAGGATGGAAGTGAAGCCTTGTAACACAGTGAGCTTGTTGGGCTGATGTTTACCCAGGGTCCTGGGGAACGTCTGCCATTGCACTGGGAGCAATGCCAGCATAGATGGGAGGCTGAGTTCTGGGACCCTGTGGCACCTGGGCAGAGTCCTGCTTTTGGCATTAGACACCTTGGATGGTAGTCACTGAACCTGCCAATACTCAGTTCATACTCATCTGTAAAATGGGGAATAAAAGCACCACCTATGTCACAAGGCTAATTTATAATTTCTATAAATTATCATATTGTATTGAAGATATAATGATAATTTATAGAAATCTGAAAGTACTTTATGACTTTAAAAACTGTACTGGACTAAATAAGCATGAGACATTATTTTTTTTTTTTTTGAGCAAGATGGTTTAATACATTAGAAAAATATATTTTTTAACATCTTTATTGGGGTATAACTGCTTTACAATGGTGTGTTAGTTTCTGCTTTATAACAAAGTTAATCAGTTATACATATACATATGTTCCCATATTTCTTCCCTCTTGCATCTTCCTCCCTCCCACCCTCCTTATCCCACCCCTCTAGGCGGTCACAAAGCACTGAGCTGATCTCCCTGTGCTATGCGGCTGCTTCCCACTAGCTATCTACCTTACGTTTGGTAGTGTATATATGTCCATGCTTCTCTCTCGCTTTGCATGAGACATTATTAAATGAAGATAAATCTATATTTTTTCCTTGATTTCAAATTTTGACTGTTGCATACATATAAAGAAGGCATGTCATTTTCTCCTTCCATATGCTTTTTAGTCCCTTCCATCCACAACCTAACCCGCCACACGCACCCAGACACTTGGGAGAAATGCTTTTGTAAAATACTGCATTCTGCACTCCAAACGTACAGAATATCAGCCTGTGCCAAAAACAGTGTTATGTGTTTTCCAAATTGTTTCCTAGTCCCCTCTCTGGGCATAGAGGTAGACTTGGAATTAGGTTGCTGTCTTCTGATTATATTTTGGTCAATGGAATATGAATGGAAATAATGCATGCCATTTCTGGGCCTGTTTATAAACCTGGTTCATTATCCATGCTTTATACTCTCTTTTTTGGAAATCTTGGAGGTCAGGTGTTTAAAATGACAGTCCAACAATATGGAAAGATCTAGATCCCTGTGTCTCCATTTGGCGAACCATCACCCCAGAGAGCCACCTGACACACATCAGACTATGACTTGAACAAGAATTAAAACTCTGCTGTATTAAACCTCTGAGATTCCAGTTTTATTTATTTATTTACCACAGAATAACCTACTTTATCTTTACTAATACAGAACTTAGTACCAAAAAATGAGAACCCAAAGTGGCTAAAACAAAAACCTTAAACATAAGATACCGGTTTAGTGTTTAAGGTAGTGGCCCTGATATGAGAGTTTATCATTCTTATAATCTATTCCATGCCTAGGCCCTCATCCTGGGTCACATTATCATTTTCAGTCCCTCAACTATTATTAAGGTTAAAGGGAGACTAAAATTAATGATAAGTAGTATTTATTGAACTCATAGTTCAGGTTATGGACTACAGTACATGCATGACCTTAATTAATCCTCACAACTTTACAATGGAGACACTGTTATTTTCCCCTGTTTCAGATAAAGAAATTGAAAAATAGAGAAGCCCAGCTTCCATGTTACTAAATCCACAATGGGGTACCTGGAAAGTTGAGTTTTTTTTGTTCTAAATTGTCTGGGAATAGGCAAGAAGAATATGCTAAGAGAAAGTACTTATTAACCCAGGTTAAAACTTAATTTAGTAAGTTTGAAAGGAGTAGAACTCACCGGAAATAGTTATTATCTCAGTAAAGCTATAGGTACATTACTCGGACATGCTTCAAATTGGAGAAAAATAAATCGCACACAGACACACACACACATACAAGCAATGGATTAAAACATAATAGAAATCCCCTAAATTATGCATTAGAACACAAGTAGTTAAGTATGGGCCCCAAATCACACAGGATTTAGGGAGAATGGGCTTAGCTACAATCCTGGTCTTTGGGCCAGAACTGTGCTATCCGGTATGGTTACCACTGCTACGTATATCTCCAGAGCACTTGTAATATGTCTAGTTGTAATTGTGATGTGCTGTAAGTGTAAAATACATACCAGATGTTGAAGACCTAGTACAATGTAAACTATATCATTAATATTTTTATACTGATTAAATATTAATGATCTTTTGGGTACATTGTGTTAAAGTACACGTATTATTGATTTTACCTGTTTATTTTATCCCTTTCAAAGTTACATGTGTGGCTCACTCTTGTGGCACACGTTTTATTTCTGTTGGACAGTGCTGTGCTAGAGCGTCAGGAATTGGGCAAGCCAAAGTAACCTGCAGAGAGTATTTCTGTTCTAGAAACAGTTTAGATTCTAGTGAAAGGGATACGTTGGATCAGTTTTAGAGAAATTTTTCTGAAATCCTTATTTGGTCTCTTGGTGTATTCTTCTTGAGCACTTCTCCTGGTCTCCAGCCATACAAACTTTGTCAGACCTTCTTATAAATAATGCACTTGCTTAATATGGAGAGCTCCATCAACCCCAAATGTAGCTATGGCCAGACCAGTGCTTCTTAAATTTAAAGTGCAAAGCAATCATGAGGGTGGGAGGAGTTCTTGTTAAATGCAGAGTCTCAGTTATTGGGTCTGGGAAGGGACCTGAGATGATGCCAGGCCTTCAGGTCTGAGGACCACACATGAAGAAGCAAGAGGCTAGGACACATTAGACCCACCAGACTCAAAATTTGGGAACAAAGAAGAGGGGTGAGGTGATTGTCATAAAGTCAGAGAGATCCCTCTATCCTCTCTTAACTTACTCCCCTTTCTCCTCTCAGATTGAGCTGTATCTAGCAAAGGTGAAATGAACAGGCCACAGCACAACTAATCTGTTCAATTCTACTGTTGCAGAGATTGATGGAGACCATTGTTTGATCAATGTGGTCATGACAACAGGTATCAGGCATGAGCATGACTGAAATGAATGGAATCACTTTACTCCAATCTGGTTTGCTTTTATTGTGTAAACTTAGCTGATCCCTATGGCTTGGGGTCAGGGAAATCAGTGTTACACCTAAGTCTACTAACCTTCCTGAGATAATTTATGAACAAAAAATCGCATATTCATGCATATTAGTTATTATAAGAGACAATCAATTTGCCTGTTTTACTCATGTTCACTTCTCAGAGGATGTACTTATTTTCTGTTGAAGTTAGAGAGTATCACAATTTAATATTTGTAAAAATGAAATTTTGTTATAACATAGTGGGATCAATCCTCTAATTTATGAACTCAGCTCAAAAAAATAATTTCTCAAGAAGAGTCAAGGAAAATGTTTGGAGCAGTTATACAATATTCAGTATGAATTTATGATCTCCCAAAATGGCTGCTTGGAAGAAAAAGCCCTATATGATTTTGTAATTTTTAAAATATTTTTAAATAATCTTAATTAAGTCTTAATTTATACTTCTTTAGAACATCAATGCAGTGCGGATATAGAGGCATTCTTAATCAGGTCGTATCTAAAAGATAAATTTTGCATGACACTTTGGGGTTTTTGAAGTTCTCTGGATAGAAACTTTAAATTCCCGTGACCTTGAGTCTCATTTTCTGTCACTCATAATGTCAAATTACTTACTGTTGATTCTTTTTCTTGTTATTCCTTCAGTGGTCTCCTTATTTGAATTCAGATCTGGTTCAAAACATTGGCTGCTACTTTGACCTACGCTGACATTTCAAAGGCTAAAGAATAATTAGTGAAATAAAAACCTCATAATTACTTTCTAACACGCACCCACACAAAGCCTTTTGTCGAGCTGGCAGAATGGATTGGGATTTTTGTTGTGTTGTGTTTTGTTCTAAATGATTGAGCATGGAACTAAAGTGAAGCGACAGACATTTCTTGAATGCACAAAATGATCTGAAAGCTTAAGATACTCCATGTTTTACCTAACAGTATTGAAATCTTACTCAAGAATCAACTTCATTTAATATCTGATTTTAAACTTAAACTCTAACAAAAAGAAGTCTTTCTTTGGAAATGACTTTAAGATGGCATATGATACCATGTTAATAACAACAGTCTGGTTAATTTTTTGGTTGGCTTTTCGCTAGGTTGGAGATGACTAAACAGTGAATTGTTCTGGTTCAGATAGTAAGATATGGCTCCAGCTACTAGTTCAATTATCCTAGAAAAATGTTTCCTATAGTGTAAACACACATAATGACTATGTGTGTATTGCATCTGCCCTTTCCTTGTAATCTGATTTGTTGGTTGGGCTTAGGCTTGTGCACATGGATCTGTCCATATTTGTTGTAAGAATGAGATCTTGCTTGTACCTAGCCTCCTCAGTCAAAGGAAGAGAAGATCAGATAGGTACTGCCTATTTTGGGTTGGGTTCCATTTGAAAGATGCATTATTGGGTCTTTGTGGTCCATGTGTTGTTTCCATAGGGGAAAAAAAATACAATTTTGAATGCTAGACAATTATCTTATTAAAAACCTTCTAGTACTACTTTACTCATCTCTAAGTCAGGCAATCTGTCCTGTGATTCTTTGTAGTACAGGTTTTGTTTTATTTTGTTTTGGATTATTTTTTATTGCCGTTATTTGTACTATTTGCAGAGCATCTTTATAATAATAGCTAATGTAACCAATATGTTGAACGAACACACTCTTTTGTAAACAAAACAAAATCTAAAGTGGTATTTCTCAAACACTTTGATCTTAGTGCCCTTTATACTGTTACAATGACTCAAAACCCCAAAATGCTTTTTGTATGTGTGTTACATATCTATTGATTTAGGAATGAAAATTGAGGCATTTAAAACAACACACATACGTGGTAACACGATATATTTTTATAAAAAATATTTGTCAAAACAAAAAAAATAGAAGAATGTCATTCTTTTACATGTTTGCAAATTTCTTTAATACCTGACTTGATAGAAGACAGCTGGAAGATAACATAGGTCTACCTCTGGAAAATTCTACTGCATGGGATAATAAGACAGAAAAAGACAAATCATGTCTTAATGTTATTCTGAAAATAGTTTTGACCTTGTGGACTCTGAAAGTGTCTTGAGGAGCCCCAGGTGTCCTCAGATCACACGCTGATAACTCCTGATCTGAAGATGAAACTGAATGTATGATTGAAAAACTATTAAAACCTCAGGAAGCTTTTAAGTGGTGCCTCAAACAGAAAAAAAAATCCTTTAAGAATCTTAAGGCTCTGCTTCATAGAATCTCTCATTAAACAGTAGGGCTCCTATGAATATTAAATGTGTTGGCCTACAGGAACTTTCCAAGAATCTCAAGGTAGAGAAGGACTTATTGTGTGGATTTTGTCTAGTGGACTGAAGCCAATAGTTTTATAGGAAGCCCATAGGTTTTTAAGAGAATTATACCATGGTAAACATTGTCACCTTGAAGTAAAAAGGACAGAGAGTACAAAAGAAAAGAGGCCTCTGAACCTCTGAACTGCTATAGACAGGAAGCAGACTGAGAAAAATATTCACTTACAGATATTGCCATTTATCAAGAAAAAAGAAGGGAGACTCAGAGGGTGGAAAAATGGCCCAGAGGGCAGAGCTGTGAAGATCATTCCCAGAGAACAAGGCCCAGCCCTAATGCAGAAACTGCCAAGACATGCCTGGCTGGATTTCAGAATTTTTAACAACCAGTCACCCCTATGTACTTCCTGTTTTCTCCTTTTTTGAATGGCTCTACAGCAGTCGTCTTATGTCTTTCCCACCATTGTATGGTGTGTGTGTGTGCAGATATCTTTGCTCTTAAGTTCATAGATCTTGAAATTGAGGAAGACTCTATTCAAGGAGTGAAGGAACCATAGCCAGGGAGCCTCGTTTGTATCTGGACCTTTTTTTTTTTTAATAGTGAGAACCTGGAAATCTTTGCTATAATGGAATAAGACTTTTGTGGGCCTTGGGAGTGGGTCAGTATTTTGCGTGTGGGAGTGACGTGAATTGTTTGAGACCATGAGGCAGACTGTGGTAGTCAGCCTCCAAGTTTGTTCTCAATAATCCTTGCCTCTTGGTCTTCATGACTTTGTGTGGTCTCCTCTCACATTTAATTAGAATTGGTTCTATATGACCAGTAGAATATGGTGGGAGAGACAGTATGTTTTCTGAGGCTAGGTTATAAACGGAATTGAAGTTTTAACCTTGGTAATCTTGGATCGCTCACTTTGGGTGAAGCCAGCCACTGTGCAGATGGGCTCTGAGCAATAGCCAGCAGCAATCTGATAGTCCTGGGAGCAAAGTAGATCTGGGAAGGAGATTATCCAGCTCAAACTTTCAGCTGATTGCAGCTCAAGCCAACATCTGACTGAACTTCCTAAGATACCCTGAGCCAAAATCCCCTAGCTGAGCTGCTCCCAAATTTCTTAAAGATGATGAATAATTACTGTTATTTTGGACATTAAGTTTTGGTGTGATTTTTTTTCTAAGTAGCAATAGGTAATTTGCACATAGGCCAGACATGAAGGCTTTTTATATAAGGTGGAACATGAGGCAGGAATATTGACTACAGTGGTTACGATTCAGGCAGAGCAGCACAGAGCTTTGAAGGGATTTCTCTTCAAAATCCCTTGTATATTTCTCTCTGAAGAATCAAGGCTCTGGCTCTAATTGTACAAATGTCCAGGGTTAGGAATCTTACCAAACCTTCTGGACTTTCTGGGACTTAATTTATTAATCTTGAAAATAAAAGACATTAATTACATGATTTCAAAAGATCCTTCATAACTTGAAAATATTAGATTTTGTAAATCTACAACACATCAAAAACACCTCTTAGAACACCTCTGGCATTTTTTTTCCCTTGCCCCCAAGGCAATTATACCAATTTGGTATAATTTCTACTAACTGGAGTGAGCTACCTTATCTTATGTCATCTTTTCATATCTCATCAGTTGAAACCTTATACCTAAATCCAATATAAGTATAGATATTTTTCCCCAGTTAAGAATTAAAAATACAATATATCACCAAATTTTTTAATTAAAAAGTATAGCTTGACATTTCAGTTGTACATTTCATCAATAGACTTGGATTTGGTTGTAACTGTTTGAAAATATATTGTAAACCAACTAAATATTGTAGAGTAACAACTAATGGTATTGGTGATAAATGGAATAAGAACTTTTGGTTGGCAGAAAATATGGTTAATTTTAGCATCATCATATTAATATTTATAATTATAAATTAATATATAATATACAAGTTATTAATTTGAAATAAACTAGCAGGTTTATTTCAAATTAGTCATAGTATTTATTATGTATGTTAAGTTTTTACACAATGATTGGTAAATTCTGAAAGTAATTTGAGAATTTAAAAAATTCCTGCCTTTATATAGCAAGGAAAGGTAATGAAGAGGAACTACTGTCCTTCCATATTAGGATCTCTTTAATTCATCAATAAATATTCACCAAAGTGCATGCTATCTTGCTGTAAGGTCACTTTGACAATCTATTCCATTAAAAATATGTTTATTTTACTTACAGGTGTTGTCCATTAGGACAGGCAGCTGACGATTCAGCTAGTGGCCTTTGTCAAGGAAATAAAACTTACTTTTAATGGAATGGAAGTTTCTAAATGATCCAGTCTCAAGGAGCATGCACTTTGGTGAATTTTTATTTATTATAAACTAGTCAGCTGAAAATGCAACTTGTGCTGCAGAAGGTGATCTGGTTATTTATGAATAGCATTATATCAGTTGTGTTCACCTAATTAGAAAAATCTTTGAGGCACTTAGAAAATCATGCAGGCATTCAACAGTTTCTTTAAGTTTCTCTCTTATTTAGTTATTTTCCTTCTTAGTGCTCTTTTTATGCTTGTGTCTTTTCCCCTTCCCCCCATGTATTCTGTCTTTTGACTCTTATTTTGTCTCTATTTCTCCTCTTCTCTTTCTTTATTAAATTTAAATCATTAATTTTTCTTCCAGGAAAAATTCAAGAGGTTATAGTATGCACACATTCCCCTTGAATCTCTGTCTCTCCTTTTCTCTTTTCTCCTCCCTCCCGCAGTGTCTCCTTCCTACTTACCTCTCCATGTAGGACAAGCATCTTACCCAGTGGCTCCAGGGAGGCAGAGGGACCACACCTTTTAAAAAGTGAGCTGGCTCTCAGTCCAAAGAAATATAGAGGCGATATTTCAGCAAAAGAATAAGGAAAAACTCAATTATTATTCTACAACCCTTAGATCATTGAGTAATACTTTAATCTTACTATTTCACATTCCATTGATTTTGATGACAATGTGACAATATAATGTCCAGAGTTAGATTTTTCCATGCTACTTAGAATCATACTCATAGCTGACTTTACCAACTTTTTCTTGCTTGATAGCAATTGGGTAGCAATATTATCTCATTGGACTAGCTAATGAATCAATGGCCACTGATTCATTGGCTACTTCTAGTTCCGTAAAAACCCTAAAATGAACTTTCTCTAGTCAGACTATGGTAACATAAGGCCGTGGTAACAAGCAATTCCAAAATCTCAATGGCATAACCACCAGGACCTATTTCTTTAATAACACAATATGTATCTCTTTCTTCCTCACTCTGGGTTGGGTGGGGGCTTGGCCAATTATAGTTACTCAGGGGCTCAGGCTAGTGGAAGCTCCTTGTCAACATGTGCTTCCATTATTTCTGTGGTAAGGTGATAACATAGTACACTTGCTCTTATATCTTTCTTCCAGGGGTAACACATGCTGACTTCTGTTCATATTTCATTGGCCAAAGGGAGTCACATGCCCTCACCTAACTTCACATGGGTTGGGAAGTACAGTCTTGCTATGAGCCTCAGAAGAGCTGAGAACAGAAGCATTTATGCGTTGGCCCCATTCACTGCACGGGACTTGAACAAACTCATGGAGTCACTAGAATTAGAGATTGGGTTCAAATGTTACCACCCCATCAGAAGGACCCGTTCTTTTACATGGCTGCACTTTGGGTTATAGATGCTGGATCATATACTGTTATGTAGCAGTGGCTGGAGGAGAACACCTAGGGATGGTTCAAAGTGAGACACTGACATCTCTGAAGTCACCACAAGCTGGGACCCATCTTTGCTTGCACAAATAATGTTTTTTTTAATGCTGTAATCTTTGTTTTGGATCAAATTAATATAACTCCTCTCATTTAAGTGCAACTTCCTTGGGTTATTCCTTTTGTTTTTGGCAATCCCATGAGAAGAACAGCAAATTCGTATGGTGTGAGAGAAATAAATAGATAAGATAGAAACCTGATCTCCTAGCAGCTTTATAACCACCAGATACAAAGGTACTTCACATTTCCTGTTAAACTTATTTCCAATACTTTATATTTTAAACTATCATAGAAAATGGATTTTTAAAAAATTATTTATTTGGATTGGACAGTGCTGGCAGACAGTGAGCATATTTATGTATATTGATATTTTGGCAGTCCAATCATGAGATACAAAACTTTATCTTTTAGGTTTTCAACACAGAAAATTATATCACCTGAAAATAATAATTTTCACACCTACTTCCTGATATCTATAATTACCGTGTTTGTTTCATCTCATTACGTTGGCCCAAATTTCCAAAACTATGTTAAATAAACATCAGCTTCTAAACATATTTACCTTGTTCTTGATTTTAATTAAAATGCTACTAGCAGGACTGCCCTGTGGTGCAGTGGTTAGGAACCCAATTTCGTTCCTTTTTATGGCTGAGTAATATTCCACTGTATATATGTACCACATCTTCTTTATCCATTCGTCTGTCGATGGGCATATAGGTTGCTTCCATGACCTGGCTACTGTAAATAGTGCTGCAATGAATATTGGGGCGCATGTGTCTTTTTGAATTATGGTTTTCTCTGGGTATATGCCCAGTAGGGGGATTGATGGATCATATGGTAATTCTATTTTTAGTTTTTTAAGGAACCTCCGTACTGTTCTCCATAGTGGCTGTATCAATTTACATTCCTACCAACAGTGCAAGAGGGTTCCCTTTTCTCCACACCCTCTCCAGCATTTGTTGTTTGTAGATTTACTGACGATGCCCATTCTAACTGGTGTGAGGTGATACCTCATTGTAGTTTTGATTTGCATTTCTCTAATCATTAGTGATGTTGAGCAGCTTTTCATGTGCTTCTTGGCCATCTGTATGTCTTCTTTGGAGAAATGTCATTTTAGGTCTTCTGCCCATTTTTGGATTGGGTTGTTTGTTTCTTTAATATTGAACTGCATGAGCTGTTTATATATTTTGGAGATTAGTCCTTTGTCCGTTGATTCATTTGCAAATATTTTCTCCAATTCTGAGGATTGTCTTTTCATCTTATTTATGGTTTCCTTTGCTGTGCAAAAGCTTTGAAGTTTCATTAGGTCCCATTTATGTAATTATGTTTTTATTTCTATTACTCTAGGAGGTGGATCAAAAAAGATCTTGCTGTGATTTATGTCAAAGAGTGTTCTTCCTATGTTTTCCTCTAAGAGTTTTATAGTGTCCAGGCCTACATTTAGGTCTCTAATCCATTTTGAGTTTATTTTTGTGTATGGTGTTAGGGAGTGTTCTAATTTCATTCTTTTACATGTAGCTGTCCAGTATTCTCAACATCACTTATTGAAGAGACTGTCTTTTCTCCATTGTATATCCTTTCCTCCTTTGTCATTGATGAGTTGACCATAGGTGCATGGGTTTATCTCTGGGCTTTCTATCTTGTTCCATTGATCTGTATTTCTCTTTTTGTGCCAGTATCATATTGTCTTGATTACTGTAGCTTTGTAGTATAGTCTGAAGTCAGGGAGTCTGATTCCTCCTGCTCCACTTTTTCTCTCAAGACTGCTTTGGCTATTCGGGGTCTTCTGTGTCTCCATACAAATTTTAAGATATTTTTGTTCTAGCTCCGTAAAATATGCCATTGGTAATTTGATAGGGATTGCATTGAATCTGTAGATTGCTTTGTGGTAGTATAGTCATTTTCACAATATTGATTCTTCCAATCCAAAAGCATGGTATATCTCTCCATTGGTTGGTATCATCTTTAATATCTTTCATCAGTGTCTTATAGTTTTCTGCATACAGGTCTTTTGTCTCCCTAGGTAGGTTTATTCCTAGGTATTTTATCCTATTTGTTGGAATGGTAAATGGGAGTGTTTCCTTAATTTCTCTTTCAGATTTTTCATCATTAGTGTATAGAATGCAACAGATTTCTGTGCATTAATTTTGTATCCTTCAATTTTACCAAATTCATTGATTAGTGCTAGTAGTTTTCTGGTGGCATTTTTATGATTCTCTATGTATAGTATCATGTCATCTGCAAACAGTGACAGTTTTACTTCTTCTTTTCCAATTTGTATTCCTTTTACTTCTTTTTCCTCTCTGATTGCTGGGGCTAGGACTTCCAAAACTATGTTGAATAATAGTGGTGAGAATGGACATCCTTGTCTTGTTCCTGATCTTAGAGGAAATGCTTTCAGTTTTTCACCACTGAGAATGATATTTGCTGTGGGTTTTTCATATATGGCCTTTATTATGTTGAGGTAGGTTCCCTCTGTGCCCACTTTCTGGAGAGTTTTTATCATAAATGGGTGTTGAATTTTGTCAGAAGCTTTTTCTGCATCTATTGAGACGATCGTATGGTTTTTATTCTTCAATTTGTTAACGTGGTGTACCGTATTGATTGATTGGTGTATATTGAAGAATCCTGGCATCCCTGGGATAAATCCCACTTGATCATGGTGTATGATCCTTTTAATGTGTTTTTGAATTGTTTGCTAGTATTTTGTTGAGGATTTTTGCATCTATTTTCATCAGTGATATTGGTCTGTAATTTTCTTTTTTCGTAGTATCTTTGTCTGGTTTTGGTATCAGGGTGATGGTGGCCTCATGGAATGAGTTTGGGAGTGTTCATTCCTCTGCAAATTTTTGGAAGAGTTTGAGAAGGATGGGTGTTAGCGCTTCTTTAAATGTTTGATAGAATTCACGTGTGAAGCCATCTGGTCCTGGACTTTTGTTGGAAGATTTTTAATCACAGTTTCAATTTCATTACTTGTGATTGGTCTTTTCATATTTCCTGTTTCTTCCTGGTTCAGTCTTGGAAGGTTATACCTTTCTAAGAATTTGTCCATTTCTTCAAGGTTGTCCATTTTATTGGCAGAGTTGCTTGTAGTAGTCTCTTAGGATGCTTGTATTTCTGCGGTGTCTGTTGTAACTTCTTTTTCATTTCTAATTTTATTGATTTGAGTCATCTCCCTCTTTTTATTATGAGTCTGGCTAATGATTTATCAATTTTGTTTATCTTCTCAAAAACCACCTTTTAGTTTTATTGATCTTTGCTATTGTTTTCTTTGTTTCTATTACATTTATTTCTGCGCTGATCTTTATGATTTCTTTCCTTCTGCTAACTTTGGGTTTTGTTTGTTCTTCTTTCTCTAGTTCCTTTAGGTGTAAGGTTAGATTGCTTATTTGAGATTTTTCTTGTTTCTTGAGGTAGGCTTGTATGGCTATAAACTTCCCTCCTAGAACTGCTTTTGCTGCATCCCATAGGCTTTGGACCGTCGTGTTTTCATTGTCATTTTTCTCTAGGTATTTTTTGATTTCCTCAGTGATCTCTTGGTTATTTAGTAACGTATTGTTTAGCCTCCCTGTGTTTGTGGTTTTTATGGTTTTTTCCCTGTAATTCATTTCTAATCTCATAGCGTTGTGGTCAGAAAAGATGCTTGATATGATTTCAATTTTCTTTTTACTGAGGCTTGATTTGTGACCCAAGATGTGATCTATCCTGGAGAATGTTCCATGCACATTTGAGAAGAATGTGTAATCTGCTTTTGGATGGAATGTCCTATAAATATTAAATCTATCTGGTGTATTGTGTCATTTAAAGCTTCTTTTTACTTATTTATTTTCATTTTGGATGATCTGTCGTTTGGTGTGAGTGAGGTGTTAAAGTCCCCCACTATTATTGTGTTACTGTCAATTTCCTCTTTTATAGCTGTTAGCAGTTGCCTTATGTATTGCAGCTCCTATGTTGGGTGCATATATATTTATAATTGTTGTATCTTTTTCTTGTATTGATACCTTGATCATTATGTAGTGTCCTTCCTTGTCTCTTGTAACATTCTTTATTTTAAAGTCTATTTTATCTGATATGAGTATTGCTACTCCAGCTTTCTTTTGATTTCCATTTGCATGGAATATCTTTTTCCATCCCCTCATTTTCAGTCTGTATGTTCCCTAGGTCTGAAGTGGGTCTCTTGTAAACTGCATATATATGGTGTTGTTTTTGTATCCATTCAGCAAGCCTGTGTCTTTTGGTTGGAGCATTTAGTCCATTCACCTTTAAGGTAATTATTGATATTTATGTTCCTATGACCATTTTCTTAATTGTTTTGGGTTTGTTTTTGTAGGTCCTTTTCTTCTCTTGTGTTTCCAACTTAGACAAGTTCCTTTAGCATTTGCTTTAGACCTGGTTTGGTGGTGCTGAATTCTCTTAGCTTTTGCTTGTCTGTAAAGCTTTTGATTTCTCCATGAATTCTGAATGAGATCTTTGCCAGGTACAGTAATCTTGGTTGTAGGTTCTCCCTTTCATCACTTTAAGTATATCATGCCACTCCCTTCTGGCTTGTAGAGTTCCTGCTGAGAAATCAGCTGTTAGCCTTATGGGAGTTTCCTTGTATGTTATTTGTCGTTTTTCCCTTGCTGCTTTCAATAATTTTTCTTTGTCTTTAATATTTGCCAATTTGATTACTATGTGTCTTGGCGTGTTTCTCCTTGGATTTATCCTATATGGGACTCGCTCCGCTTCCTGGACTTGGGTGTCTATTTCCTTTCCCATGTTAGGGAATTTTCGACTATAATGTCTTCAAATATTTTCTCTTGTCCTTTCTCTCTCTCTTCTCCTTCTGGGACCCCTATAATGCGAATGTTGTTGTGTTTAGTGTTGTCCCAGATGTCTCTTAGGCTGTCTTCATTTCTTTTCATTCTTTATTCTGTTCTGCAGCAGTGAATTCCACCATTCTGTCTTCCAGGTCACTTATCCGTTCTTCTGCCTCAGTTATTCTGCTAATGATTCCTTCTAGTGTAGTTTTCATTTCAGTTATTGTATTGTTCATCTCTGTTTGTTTGTTCTTTAATTCTTCTAGGTCTTTGTTAAACATTCTTGCATCTTCTCGATCTTTGCCTCCATTCTTTTTCCAGGGTCCTGGATCATCTTCACTATCATTATTCTGAATTCTTTTTCTGGAAGGTTGCCTATGTCCACTTCATTTAGTTGTTTTTCTGGGGTTTTATCTTGTTCCTTCATCTGGTACACAGCCCTCTGCCTTTTCATCTTGTCTATCTTTCTGTGAATGTGGTTTTTGTTCCACAGGCAGCAGGATTGTCGTGCTTGTTGCTTCTGCTGTCTGCCCTCTCGATTTTTTAAATTCTTTATCAAATATTTTTTGTTTTCCTTTTATTTCTTACAAAATCTTATTTTTTCTTTCATTGAGGTTTAGACTGTTGCATATTTTGAATCAGAATTTTACTTGCTCATATTTAATCTGGGATATTTACTTATGTGTTATTTTTTGATATTTTGGTAAGATTGTAGTATTGGGGAACCATCCTTCATAATTTGTGAGGAACAATATATTATGTAAGGCCAGTGAATTAATGTAGTTTCTATCATATAGAGAAATATAGAGACAAAGAAGCTTAAAGGTAGTTCTCTACAAACAGGTAGACTCTAGAGCCTGCCAATGTCTTTCCTCATTGAATGTAATATAATCATAACATTAAGAGAAGACATTGTTTCACCTTTAGAATTAACCTAAAGTGATGTTTGGAACTGAGTACGGAGATGCCCTCCAAAAGTATATACATCTCCTAGCAGGCAAAATTTTCTCAGTTTAAGTTTGGAATTGGTTTGTAAAGAAAATAAGCTATAGTTTTACTTTGCTTCTGATTCTTGTAGAATTAGTATGTATACTAATTCTGATTAGTATACATACCTAATTAAAAATCTGATCTGGGCAATATTCATGGCCAGGATTTAGTCAGTAACCATCTATTCAGTGAGCTTTAGATGTCAGCAGGATGCTAGGTGCTGGGGAGGCCAGTGAAACCGAGAGGCCAGTGAAAGCAAGTTTTTCCTCACTCCAATCATGAAATTCCCTAATTATAGGACCAGGTACTTTTGATAAAGGACAGGGGTTGGTGTCAGTATTTTTAAAAGAGCTCTAGAGTAATTAGGAAGAAAGAATGGTTCCAAAGGAGACCACCATGCTGGGGATCCATACAGTGTATAGAAATCAAACTGACTCCCTATTTCAAGCGAAAAACAGATCGTAGAGCCAGAGGCCCTTTGACTTGAAAGCGCAGAGGTTCTTCAGCTTTATTGCACATTAGAATCAGCCATGGTTCTTGTAAGATTCTGACTTCCAGATCTCACCATGAATCAATTAATTTAGAATCTCTGTTGGTGGGACCCAGGCATCCTATTTTTTAAAGCTCCTCAGTTGATTGCAGTATGCAGGTAAGTTTGAGAACCACTCCTTCAGGATTCTTTTTTTTTTTTTAACATCTTTATTGGGGTATAATTGCTTTACAATGGTGTGTTAGTTTCTACTTTATAACAAAGTGAATCAGTTATACATATCTCCAGGATTCTTTATCAGCTTTCCTGTATCATCTTGGGGATGGAAAGGGGTTGCTTTTTACAAAAAGTATCTTTGTCTTGTCCTCATCCAAGATCTCATGAATCAGAATCTCTAGGTCTGTGCCTGAGCCTCTCAAAGAATCAGTGTGAATAGTTAAGAGAGCAAATTTGCTACCTGCAAATACACTTGTAATTAACTGAGGTTCTCATGGGAGCTAACTTTTCTGAAAAATGTTGAGAAATAATGACAAATTCCCCTCTTAGGGTTGTATTAAATATTTTGTATAATATATTTTCACATGGATGATATTATGTGATGATGACAGTGTTTTAGTCACAAGGATTAGTAGTGTCATTTGCACAGGTGATAAGAAATTAAGACTGTCAGAAGTGAAACAACTTATCTAAAGATCACTCAACTTTAGAGACAGGCACTGAGGTTTTCTATTGTCTAGATCACTACCACACCATTTATTATGCATGTATGAGCATGTAACTTCTGGATTTTTGTCCTATAATAGGATGGTAATCATCTACTGTATATGCTACAGTTTGTAAAGTCCCTAGAACACAGGAAAAGTTGTAGTTTTTAAGTACAATCTTTCTTGATGATCACATGGGGAAATTATCTGTTCATTAATCCTTACTTCTGTTAACTGATGATCAGTTGATACACAGTAGTAGTAATTTCAAAAAACAGTCAACTTAATGTGGCATATGGGGGTCAAAATAAAGTTACCAATAATAGTTATTATTTCTTGAGGAGCCACTCTGTGCAGGTGACTGTGATAAGAATTTTCTTTGTACTAAGCTCATTTATTCTTAATAATGATATGAGAAAGTATCATTACCCAATTTTACAGTTGAGGAAATTGATACCTGAAGATGTAGTGTCCTTTGCCAACATCATCAGATGTTGGTAGAAAGGAGATTCAAACTGAGGTCTGTCTGATGTCAAAGCTTGTGCTCCAACCGCTAAGCAAACAGCTTCAGTGTCCTGGTAGCAGTTAGATAAGCAGGCCAACTCACTGGGAAAAAGTACCTGCATGTCTTTTCCTAGTAGCTAAGGAGAAAGAAAGCAGCCATGATCATTGCATTGTTATAATTTCATGATTAGGGCCCATATCTTTGTATGTCATAATGTATTCTCACATAGAATGTGATACAGTAAGCACTCAATAAAGCAGTAGTTCCCCAACTTCAGTGTGTATCAGAGTCACCTGGAAAGCTAATAAAGCACGCAAAGGCCAGGCTTGCTGAAATAGGATGGAGCTAAGGTCTTTGTATTTTCACCAAGTTCTTCAGGTTACGCTGCTACTTACCAGAGTTTAGAACCACTGTGATGAGGTATTACTCAATGAATCACTCATTAGTTCCAGAAAGCCATGCAGGATTGCAAGTAAAATAAGTAGTGGTAAATAAAGAACTGCATATAGATGTGAATATATAAAATATTACACTGCAGACTTTCTTAAATTGTGCTCTATGGGACACAAGTTTTGGGAGCAGATAATATATGTTCTATGACTAAAATGCATGGCTGAACCCTTTGAGAAATGTTACAAGCCAGACCTTTTTTCTGAATATGTGTAGCTCTCAAGAGCATATAAAAAACTCCAAGAAATCCTGAAATAAGAAAGTTTTTTTTAATTAATTTTGTTAACCTATGTAAACTTATAAAATTATTATTAACCCAGAGGTATTTGAACTTATTTTTACTGCATATCTGTTAACATCCCCAGGGCACCAGTTTGAGAAGCAACCATGTAATAATATAATAATTTAAAGACATATGAAATAGTATTTAAGAAAACCCCTTTTTTGAAAGATATGTGGTCATTCTCATTATACATTGAAATAAAACATGTAATGAAGTACTGAAATATTAGCAAATAGAAATTTTATAAAAAGGGACATATTAAAATAATAAAAATAAATATTTTAATGAGATATATAGTTGTGATGCAGTGACAGGATGCATAAGAGAGAAGAGGATAGTGAGATGCATACCTTCCAAGATTTTAATGAGATTCATGAAGAGTTGTATGTAATAAGACATATATGTTAAAAAGTTGTTATGAAGTGAATATGTGAGATGGTATAATGAGCTGTCTCAGGAAGTGTCCTGTAAGATGGGCATCCTTCAGATCTGAAATGAGATGGGTGAAAGGAAAAGTGTAATGAGCTGGTCACATAAAGGTGAGGCCATATAATTAGATGCATAAAAGAAGGAAGGGAGACTATATAAATTTTCCAAATATGTAAGATAAAATGGGAACTAGGTTTTAATGTAATAAGATGCAGAAATGAAATGACAATGAGATACAAAAATGGAATCGTGTAATGAGATATGTAAGAACGGTGTAATGAGATGTGCATGTTTAAGGGGTGTAATGAGATGCAAGATGGGAAAGGTGTAATGAGATGAGCATGTTAAATAATCTAATGAGGAGCATGAAGGAAATGATGTCATGTCACATGAAAATTGAAGAAAGTAATGAGATGTGCATTTTAAGGACTGTAATAAAATGGATAAAAGAAGCTAAGGAGAATGAAGAGATGCAGAAATCATATCTTATTATTACAAAGTGAAAAGGGAACAAAAAGTAACCAGAGGAGGTGGTCCACCCACCATTTCTAAGACCATACTCTTCCATATATTTGTTTTGACCTGACAAGTATTTTTGCTGGCCAACTACATACTAAGTACTTTCTGTGGGAATGTAAATATATACATGATTCCTGTCCTTAAGGTCCCACAAAGACATACACTTATATACACATAAGGCAATATAACATAATTATTAATCAAATATTACAAAACTTAATAGAAATTATTTTGAATCAAGATATTTTACATATCTCCTGAATCAAATGTCACCTTGTGGTCCCTTCAAGTTTACAATTCTACTGTTATTCATTTCTCCATTCCTTTGATCACTGGGTTTACTCCCTATACTGTATATTCTTACATAAGTAGATCTTAACATTTTTTGTCTTGTTCATATATCCCATCCTCAAAGTAGCCTATTCCAATCTCTCTTCAGCTTAAAAACAAAATAGAACTTTTATAATACTTTATACTTTTCTTATGGACTATATTACAATATAGAATAGTCTGGCGAGTAATGGATATTAATTATCTTCCTGTTAGTGTGCTCCTCTTGGTCAAGGCTAGATCTAATTCAGTTTTATTTTACCATCTGAAACTAACATTTTCACACATTAGGTGCGTTTTCAGTAATTCTTGAGTGAATGCATGATTAAGTAAGATATATACCCTTGCAGACTCTATTTGTGAAGATATAAATAATAAACAGATTCTTAATATTGGTCCAGTTACATTAGATAGAGGTTACAATCAACCGACTTGCAGAGAAGCCTCACAAAATCAGAATTATTCAATATGAAAGAAATACTTTCATATGAGTTTGATGAGGGGATTTTGTTTCACCATAAAGACACTGACCTCTGTATGAGCATGCCCTGCCTTGTTTTTCACCAGACATCTGTTTGCTTCATTTACAAGCACTTCAGTGTTTTCTGGAACTCAAGTGCTGTTTTAATCAGTCTTGGAAGGAAATCATGGAGTGATTCATTACTGAACTCATCAACCTGAGGAACTATTGTTTCAGATGTCATCCTTGAGTATTCTTCATTACAAGATGGCCTTCACATGATAACAAGCCCAGATGGAACTACATTGATCTAACTTTATTTTAATGTGTCCTATATCTAACTCACCTGGGAGGTTGGCAGTGGCAAGAAAATCTTGTTCAATTATTTACAAACTGCATGCAGCTGTGAGGTGCACGTTGCAGTAATCCCATTTATATAGGATTTCCCTCCCACATATCATGCATATGATGAAATAACATTCATAAATGATCAAAGTTCCAGAGACAGCTCCAGAGACAGCCACAGATCACAACACACGAAGCATGTATTTGTTGTCAGATGGATGAGAAAACACCATCTTCACTCCATCAGTACAGTGACCTTCTGTTTTCTCTTGCTGATTCTCTCAGCAAAAACATGATGGCTAGCCTTGGTATTCATGACTTCAGAATTCTTCTAAAAATCTAGGTATTGATTATTTTTCCAATTGTTCTCAGTTTTTCCTCTCTACTCTCATTCTCCTTGACCTTTCTGTTAATACTGATGACATCTGTCAAGTGCTCCTCCAACCATCCTTTTCCCACACAGGCCATTTCTCTCTTGCTCTGGACAGACTCATCCTCTGTTCCTACCACGGGGTGGTTTACTTCCTCCCGTCACATTGAACAGCAGTTGCAGCATTGTAAATTCTGTGAACTATACTTTGTTCCCATGCTCATTTTGCTCCCTTTGTCCAACCTTGACCCAATATGTTATCCCAGACAGCCCTAGAAACGGTAAACTCTATTTCAGTACTTTGTGTCAATAGCATGTGCAGACTCTGGAATTGTTGCATGAGGATTACCTCCACTATTAATATGGATATTATATCCCCTCACTTGCAAACAATCAGTGGGCCTGATCCACATTAAATAAGGAGCCACCTTTGCTGACCTGCTCTCCAAACCCTAAATCTATTAGTTTGTGGGTCTTAGAAAACAATTTTATTCTAGAAGCAGACAGGGGCAGTTTAATTCTCAGACTCCTGCCACACCTGGATCTCTAGGTTCTCGTCATCATCTCATTCTCCATATAGGGCAGTCATTTATGGAGCATCCTTTAGATAAAGCAACAAGTTTAGCTTTCTGAATACCTAATTTTGAACTTTGGCCCCTATATTAATTACAGGATGTCTGCCAAATTTTCACTATGCTCTCTTTGCTTTTACTCCAGCTTTGATTACTGGTGTCTTATCATATATCCCTTGCACAAGCTCATTAATTTGCCTAGTATTTCAGTTCCTCAAGGAATGGAACTCTGATCTTGAACCCTTAGAATTAGCTGAAAACACTTCTCAATGCTGTTTGCTATATATTTTATTGGTTTTTTTAAAAAAAATTTTATTGGAGTATAGTTGATTTATAATGTTGTGTTAGTTTCAGGTATACAGCAAAGTGAATCAGTTATATACATATACATATATCCACTCTTTTTTTTTAGATTCTTTTTCCATACAGGCCACTACAGAGTACTGAGTAGAGTTCCCTGTGCTATATAGTAGGACCTTATCAGTTATCTATTTTATATACAGTAGTGTGTGTATGTTGCTATATATTTTAAATACCACAGTGTTATGTGCTCCTGTACTAAACCTTTGATAAGATACCCTGTTCTTCCTAGAAATGTTTTAAAAACAATTAAAAAAAATTGTCAGAGAATTTTAGTTGAAGAAAATCATTGTTTAAACTTGAATTAGTGGTCTGAAAAATTAACTCATAA
Source organism: Tursiops truncatus (assembly GCF_011762595.2). Lineage (NCBI taxonomy): Eukaryota > Metazoa > Chordata > Mammalia > Artiodactyla > Delphinidae > Tursiops > Tursiops truncatus. The sequence goes on along the minus strand of NC_047035.1, from coordinate 72,452,952 downwards.
AATACAAAAGGAAAGATCAAAGAATTATAAATCTCATGGGGAAAATAAAATGCCTACAAAAGAGATACAGGAAAATTAATATACCAATAATGTGTGTCCCAGAAAAAGGGGGGAACAGATGGAAGAAAGGCAATAATTAAACAATATAGAAGAAAATTTCCCTGAGCTAAATATAGAATTGAAATAGTATATATTTTGAAGATTAGAAACTAGAGTTAAACTTTCATCATTTAAATGCTTCAAATTCTTAAGAAATGGACAGAACAGAGTATTTTATACTGATTACAAAACTTGTTATTATTATAAGGTACTTAACATATAACAAAAGCACTAGTGCTGTAGACTGTGATCAGATGCCTATTTGCAGGATGCACAAGTTCCACTTTGCTCCTCCATCCATGTTTCTAGGGGAGTACTCCCACGTAGAGAGGGACCCACATTTTCACACTGCCTGTGGGTAAATTTCTCTTTCTCTGGCTCAATATTATGAAGCTCTCTTGCCACAGATTTAAGCCATGTTCTTGAATATCAGTCATTTTTTCCCTATATGCATGAATCCTTCTTGTTTATCTTTTAATTAGTTCATAGTCTGAACAAGTAGGAGATGTGCTATTTATTGGATCGTTTATTAGAGAAAGAAAACATGCGAACAATTCTAAACCAATGCGAACTGTAAACAACAACAATAGTAATATCTAATTTTTGCTAATTAGAGGAGATAGAATTAAAGTACTAGAAACATAGCATGTAAGTTATGAAGGCAGTCATTGTTATAACTGTACAGTCTAATTGCCATATTTGGGAGGGGGTAATATACTGTTTAAATCTAGAAACTAAGTTGGCATGTTAAAATGTAAAGGTAAATACCTAAGGAATAGAAGCAGAATATTTAACTTCCAAACTAGTATAGGAATATTTTAAGATGAAAACAAAAGATATTTAATTTATTCAAAAGAATTCAAGAAATGAGAGAAAAAAGGAATATAGAAAAAAATAAGACAAATAATATGGTAGAAATAAATCCAAATAAATAGGTCTTCCTGGCAAATGTACAAACTTTCTAGGTAAAAGACAATAATTTTCAGACTGAATAAAAATCCTACAAAATCTAGCGAATGCTATTTATTGTATAAGGCATCAACCTAAAAAAGAATAACATAGAAAGATTGAAATAGATGAGATGAAATAAATATATGCCAGACAAATACTATTCAAAGAAAACTGTATGCCTATATTCGTCTCAGATAAAGTAGATTCCAGGGCAAAAAAAAAAGGTAAATAGAATTACTACATATTGAAGAAATATTCATTCACCAGGAAGATATAGTGACTCTATAATTGTATATACTTAAAAATATAAAAATGTTACAAAATTACAAGAAAACAATAAATACACCATCATAGTAAATGATTACAACATTTCTCTCATTAATTGATGACTAGAGCAGCCCCAAATCAGTAAAAGTGAAGATTATTTAAACCACAAGATTAATAAGCTTAACCTAAGGACATTGACACCTGCTGGTATTGCATCCTATACAAAGTTGATGACAAGGTTTCAGTGGAAACTAAACCCAGCTCTCTGAGCCCTACGTACTCTTGTGGCTCTGAATCAGCTTGCAGGAGAGGCTACCTGTCTTTCAGTTGGTCTACTGAGCTACATAGTGTGAGGTTTTGTTTCGTGTGTGTGTGTGTGTGTGTGTGTGTGTGTGTGTGTGTGTGTGTACGTTTTGCCTGCTCGTTTTGTAACCAGCATTTGTCCCAACTCTTATTTTTTCTCCTGGTTTTCAGGGACAGGAAGTGCAGCAGATGTGTTTTCTTAACTCCCTTGCCCTAAGATTTCTAGCTTATATTCTACCATGAGAAACATCCTGCGACATTTTGAATATACTTGAAGCAGAAGCCTTGACTGCTCTGGAGAAGGTGGTGTGTGGGCTTTGGCAGATACCAGAGGTAAAAGAGGAAAAACACTCCTGTCTTGGAAAATTCCTCTATTTACTTACCAGATTACTGGTTCATTATAAAAGAATGGAAGTTAGGAAGAGCCAGAGAGAAGAAATGCACAGGGCAAGGTATGGGGAAACAGTAGCCTCATATGGAATCTTCATTACTTAGACCTGATTGATGAACTCATTGGCCATTGGTGACTGAACTCAATCTTCAGCCTCTTTCCCTTCCTGGGAGGTTCCAACCCTCTAACCAGGAGATTGGTTCCTCTGGCTTAGAGGCTTTCCAAAAGTCACTTCATTAACATAAACTCAGGTCTGGTTGAAAGGAGTTTGTTATAAATAACAAAAGACATCTTTAATGTTCTTATCTCTTAGGAAATTCCAAAGATTTTATTTAGGAGCTCTGTGCCAGGAACTGGGACAAAGAACAAATATATATGTATTATTAAAAATTACAATATCACAAGAGGTATCTGGGTCTTCTGTGAATCAGCTGCCTCAGGGATGCAGGAAAATGAAACCATGATTTCAGTCATTTTTACAATGTCCTGATTTCCTAAAAACTTGCCATTATTTTCTTTGGCCTTTGATCTGTCAGGCCTTCTAGTTATTTTGGAAGTACCTAATTCCCCATATTAGATTTCTTCATGTCTGGAATTCCTAGACAATACCAAGAGGAGCCACTTTTAATTGATCCAAAGAAAGGGACTCTTTCAGTAATCTGTCTTCCTTGAAATCCATGTTTATAATTTGTACTGCCAACTAAAGAATGTCACTTGCCAACCAGTTCTACAAGGATTAAGTTACTAGCCACTGGAGTTGCTGACCTTCAACACACCCTGAAAGGAATTCAGGTCAGAGATTAGGAATGAGGCACTCTGTGCTCTGGGAAAACTGGCAGAATAGACCTTTAGATATGTTTTCAAAAGAAAATTTAATGAACCCCAATTCTTGCATCTTCTCATACTTAGAAAAGCACTGAAACCATTAACTAAGATATCTGTTCCTTGTGACTAGCAACAACTAACGACCTTCTACCAAGATGTGTGCTTGGTTGCACATTCTCCCTTTGCCAAAATCACATAGTTACTGACCTCCCCTTACTTCCTTGAAATAGTTTCTCAGAGCTATCTGAGAGGCTGTCTCCCAGGCTATATACAGTTTTCAGTAAGACACTGAATAAACTCGACTCACAGCTTTAATGTTGTGTGTTTGTTTTTTGTTTTTTGTCAACAGTTTTGGTGACTCTGAAGGGACCCAGAGAAGACTTCTCTTCTTCACCTGAACCCTATAAGGATCTGGAGCCTTGGTACCAGCAGGGCCCCTTGTGCCCATCAGCCTCCTTTGTGAGTCTCTCCTGATACTGGATCTCCCGTTTTTGGTAGAAGATTCAGAGTTTATTCAGAGATTGATAAACTCTTCACTATGAGGAGTAGGTTATCCTTGAACTTAGGTTCAAGAAGAGGTACCTATATGTTACTCACGTGAAAGACACTGAGGTTATCCCCAGTTGAAAAATATTAGTATAATTTTGCTCAGTTGAGAGACCCTGGAGTTACCCCCATAGAGAGAAAAAACTGGGATTATTTTGGTCAGCCTTAGAGTACAAAGGAGGCTTTGCCTGGGTGACTAGGCAGGAAGCTGACCTGATGTCTTTCCTCCATTTGTCTACCTTGACAGAATTTGTAAGGATAAAAGTGAAGATATTACATGAGAGTTTGACTCCAAAGAAGGACAAGAATTCTCCTGGTCAGTTACCATTTTCTCAGGCAACCAAGAAATTTGCGAATCGTGGAGGCAGAGTCCTCATACTCTGCAACAATTCCATAGGGAAAACTACTCACTAATTAGGCTTGTATCACTATAAACTTCCCTCTTAGAACTGCTTTTGCTGCATCCCACAGATATTGGATCATTGTGTTTGTTTTCATTTGTCTCCAGGTGTTTTTTAATTTCTTCTTTCATTTCTTCAGTGATCCATTGGTTGTTTAGTACCATATTGTTTGGCCTCCACATCTTTGTGTTTTTTGCAGTTTTTTTCTTGTAGTTGATCTCTAGTCTCAATGTTGTAGTCAGCAAAGATGTGAGATATGACTTCAATTTTCTTAATTTTTAATGATTTCAATTTTCTTGAATTTATCGAGGCTTGTTTTGTGGCCTGGCATGTGATCTGTCCCAGAGAATATTCCATGTGCACATGAAAAGAATGAGTATTTTGTTGCTTTTGGATGGAATCTTCTATATATATTTAGATGGAATCTTCTATATATATTTATTAAGTCCTTTTTGTCTAATGTTTCATTTAAGGTCATTGTTTCCTTATTGATTTTCTGTCTGAATGATCTGTCCATTGATGTAAGTGGGGTGTTAAAGTCCCTTACTATTATTGTGTTACTATCGATTTCTCTCTTTATGTCTGTTAATATTAACTTTGTGTATTTAGGTGTTCCTGTGTTGGATGCATACCTATTTACAATGGTTATATTTTCTTGGATTGATCCCTTGATCATTATGTAATGTCCTTCTTTGTCTTTTGTTACTTTTAAAGTCTATTTTGTCTTATATAAGTTTTGTTACTTTGGCTTTCTTTTTTCGTTTCTATTTGCATGGAATACCTTTTTCCATCCCTGCACTTTCAGTCATTTTGTTTTTAGATCTGAAGGGAGTCTTTGTAGGAGCATATATATGAGTTTTGTTTTTGTATCAATTCAGCCACTCTATATTTTTTTATTTGTGCATTTAACCCATTTACATTTAAAGTAATTATTGATAGGTATGTACTCATTGCAATTTTGTTAATTGTTTGGTGGTTTTTTTGTTGTTCTTTTTCTTTTATTCTTCCCTTGTGACTTAATGACTATCTTCATTGTTATGTTTAGATTTCTTTATCTCTTTTGTGCGTATATGTTATAGATTTTGGGTTTTTTTTCAATTTAGTTATTGTATTCTTCATCACTGTTTGGTTATTCTTTATATTATCTCTTTATTAAAGACTTGTAAATTCTCTCTCTGTTCATCCATGCTTCTCCTGAGTTCTTTGATCATCTTTACAATCATTACTTTGAATGCTTCCTCAGGTATATTGCCTTCTTCTAGGGTTTTTTCTTTTTCCTTTGTTTGGAGCATGTTTCTCTGTCACCTCAGTTTGCCTAATTTGCTGATTTTATTTCTATGTATCTGGTAGGTTGATTATATTTCCCAACCTTGGAGAAGTGGCCTTTCATAGGAGACAGCCTATGCATCCCAGCAGCACATTCCCCTCTGGTCACCAGAGCTATATGCTCTAGGGCTGCACCCTACATGTTCTGTGTGTGTCCTTCTGTTGTGGCAGGCTGACTAGTGTGGGCAATCTGGTAGGCATGGCTGGCCCCCAGTTTGGTTTGTTGCCAGGCCCTACCTTGTGCAGAGGATGCCAGCTGCTGGTTGGCTGGGCCTAGTCATGAAGTGGTTGGCTGCAGAACCCTGGGTGCTCCCAGGGCTAGTTCTGGCTCACTGGTGGGCAGAGCTGGGTTCTGGGATAGGTGGGTGTATGGCCAGTATTCCCAGATTTAGTGTCAACCTGCTGGTTGGTGGGGCTGGTTCCCTCCCCAGCTAGTTGCTTGGCCTGAGGCTTCATAGTACTGGTGCCTATAGGCTCGTGGGCAGAGGTGAGGCTGGATCCTGAGGCTAATAAGCTAGAGGGAGGATTCAGAAATGGCACTTGCCAGCACCAGTATCCTGGTGATAGAACAAACTCCCCAAAATGGCTACCACCAGTGTCTATGTCCCCAGGGTGAGCTCCAATTGCCTCCTGCCTCTTCAGGAGGCTCTTCAACATCAGCAGGTGGGTCTGACCCAGGCTCCTTTCAAGTTACTGCTTCTGCCCTGGGTCCTGGAGCATGTGAGATTTGGTGTGCATACCTTAAGAGTGGTCTCTATTTCCCACAACCCCACGGCTCTCTCAAAAGTAAGCCCTGCGGGCCTTCAAAGCCTAAGATTCTGGGTGCTCATTTTCCTGTGTGGGACCCCCCCCCACAGTGGGGAGACTGCTGTGGGGCTCAGACCCCTTTCTCCTTGGGGAGAACCTCTGCAGTTGTAATTATTCTTCCATCTGTGGGTCACCCACCCAGGGCTATGAGTCTTAACTATACAACGACTCCACCCTGCCTATCCATCTTGTGTGGTTCCTTCTTTATATCTTTAGTTGTAGAAAATATTTTCTGGTAGATTCCAGACTTTCTTATTAATAGTTGCTCTATAAATGGCTGTAATTTTGGTGTGTCCATGAAAGGAGATGAGCTCAGAATCTTTCTACTCTGCCATCTTGGGCAAGCTTCTAACACTGAATTTTTTAACATCACTCACTCAGCTCAGCCAAGGAGTAATTTCTGTATTTCACATGAACTCCAGAATTCATGACTGCACTTTTCAGAGCCTAGCTCCTCCTCCCACAGGTCTCAGACCTTACGAGTTGGGCTTAATAGGCTTTATATCAAGTGCTTGGTCCCTTTTGGCACATTTTAGTCTAGACAGCCACTTCTACCCAGGAGAGTGGTGAAACCCAAATGAAGGATGCAAGCACTACAGGCTAGAGGGCACCCCTAGCAGGATCCAGCACCCTTCAGGGTTTTGGTGGCCTCCCAAAGAAACCAGGTTGGCAGGGAGAGGAAGACCAAGCCTAGGGTTTCAGGGAAGGAAGGAAAGCTAGAGAGATCCAGAACAAATCTCTCTTTTCAGAATTCTGATCCTAAGGGAATAAGTCCTTCTAGGAGGAACTTGCGTTTCTCTCCCTTTGCCTTGCGATGTAAATGTTCTACCAGGACTATCAAGAACTCTTATCTTATTTAGACTATCTCCAATTCCTGAGACTAAGGTGGCAGGGGGAATAAGTAAGAAAAGAGAACTTTTTAAACTCAACTGAGTAAACTTGACTTATTCCAACTATTATTTATAAACTAGTGAGTTTTATATTGTAATACCTGATTCATGACGAAGTTTTAAAATAAAACTGAGATGTCTGTATCTATATGGATGTATGTATGCCTGTGTGTACATTATAGATATGATATGACTTTACTATGGACAGTTTTATCAAAATTAATTTGTTAATGAGCTATATTTAATTGGCTTAAAGGAAATTAAGCACTTATATAAATTCTCAGAAATGTAAAAGAAACTAACCCAAAGGAATTTAAGGCTCATGTGATCTGGGAAATATGCAGTATTAAATTAATATGTCTTTATAGTATAGTCATCAACATTAAGCATAATAATTTTATTGTACCTAGGATTACTAGAAGTCAAATAAATTATTATATCTGTTGCAAAATTTGTCAGCAAGAAAAATACCTTGGTATGATGAATTTTTTATAAGTAAATTAAATGTAAAATGAGATGAGAGCTTTTAGGTAAACTCTTTAGGAACAATTATGTTTTAGGAATGTCTACTTAAAAATAGTTTCTCCAGATTTTTGGCAACTTAAAACTTTAGAGTTTTGTTAAGTTAAACAGTGTAAGTTTATTGACTATCTAGATAATTCCCAAATAAAATAAAATACTGAAACATTAATTGCTGAACATTGACTTCCTTTTACAGAGAGAGACTACAGGTATGTAGGACTATTAATATATTTTGTGCCACATTAAGGCATTTTCTATAAGAAAGCACTTTTTAGAAATTATAAATATTTATGTTTGGCAATCTATAGAATGCTAGTGTAAAAGACAGTTCATAATTGCTTACTTCTTAGTCTTCACTAGAAACTAAGGTTTTTAAGAGTTGAGAATTCTAACTAAAATATTGTAATTAAAACTACTAAAAATTAATAAGGAAAAGATGTCTTTGTATGCAGGAAAGAAAGTAATTTGGCCCTAAAGCTGGTTATTTCTAAATGGGAAAGAAAATAAGGGACAAATTAACATGGATATAGAAAGTTGTAGGAGATTTGTGAGGGAATAAAAAGGAAACTTTAGAAAGCAATTCTGTGTGTGGTTAGACCTAAGAGTAGAATAAGCTGAATTGTAAATTAATTTTAATATTAAAGGTAAAGTGGTGCAAAACCTGAATTTGGTTCTCTCTCTGTTAAGAGGACAAAGTTTTCTTAAAATATTGATCTGCTTTTGAGAACAGATTGTAAAGTTTTTTTTATCTTTTAGGTAATCTGTTGTAACTTTCTGTATTTGCCTTTGAACTCTTTAATTGTCACTTTGGTTACGTGCATAAGTATTGTTTCACAGTGACCTATGATCCTATTTGGCCAAGTGTTTTAAAAACTTTTTGATATTTTTGACAAACTTCCCAAAGATAAAATTCTAATTGAAGTTTGACCTGTAGCAAGCTGAAGTTTTCCTATTGTAGAAATTATATGGAGTTCCTAAAAATCTAGTATGTCCCAGTAAAATGTTGTCTTAATTCTGCTTATTATCTTAAAATATTGTATGTCACAGCAGTAACCAAGTCAATTGCATTGTAATCAGGTCTTTAACCATGCCTTTTAAAATCTTTTGTCATTCATAGACAGTTATTGTTTTGCTCTGACGCCTTTGCAAAAAAGTTTAATCTTCAAGAAGATTCAGAAGAAGGATTTTTTGAAAAGTAAAGGTTTCTAATAAATTCCAGATCATACCCCTGAACTGGGTAAGAAATTAAAGCATTCTAATGGGAACCCTGATGGCTTCATAAAACTGCTAGCAAAAGATCAAGGATTAGTTACATAGGACTGAGTGAACTGATGAATATGGTTATAATTTTTATGCTTTTTCTGAAATATTACTGGCTTTTAATCTGTTTTCCAGATATGAGGAAATATTTCCTCTTAAACTAGTTATGACTTGCAGCAATTTAGTAAGTTATACTTTTGTAAGCAAAACTGTAACATTTATCTTTTGTCTCTACCTGATCACTCCAGAAACTGGAAACTCTTAGATTCCCAGCAGCCTTATCAGGCAAATAAGGAAGGTTACCTCTTCACAGGTGAAGGAATCTGAAGATACTTTGGGGACCTCAAGAAGAGAGGAATTCACCCGTATCTATAGATATTGCAGGTGAAATCTGATGGCAAACCCTTGACGTGGCTTTCCTGGCCTTGAGAGGCCTTTTAAAAGTTTAATCTGAGATTTCTTATGAAAAGTTCCAGCAAAGCCAATTTTAAAAAGCCCATATGATCAGTTATACTTACTTATATAAATAATCTGGCTAAGTTTGTTGAAAGCAGACTTATTTTACAAACAAATTAGTCTTAATTTGGCTATATTTGGTAGACTTGAGAGTCATTTTAAGATGTTTCAGTATATGTTGGATTCTAGTGCTGTGTTTACTGCCAAAGAAAGAGTCACTGCCCAGATAGTTGCTTGTTGCTATGTTACATTATTGTAAAATTTAACTGAGTTATTTTAAAAGGACATTCTAAGCTTGTTTCTGAAGCTTATCACAGTAATCTAACTTTAAATGAAGATCAGATGTTTCATGACCTACACTCAGATTATGTATGCTGGAAAAGACAACATTTAAATAACTCACTCCAGCCTAGATGGAAAGGCCCTTACTAGGTACTCTTGATTAGCTCACGTGCATCATAACGAAAAGTAATTGACTCTTGGATTTATATTTCCCACTTAAAAAGGGCCCCTGCACCAGACCAGTCTATAGAGCTGACCTCAAAATCACCTTAAAACAATGCTTTAAAAGAGGAGAAACTACACCCACATCAGGATGAGAAGATGACGACACCAGTAGTAGACAGCTATCCTAAGATGCCTCACCTGACCCACATGATTATTAATAGCATTTTTTTGATTTCTGGACTTTTGCATAAATCAAATATTTTTCTGTCATGAGTATGATCCTATGCAGAGTTTAGAAATCAACACAATTGCTGGGTTTATAGTTAATTACCTAAGTCCAGTATTTCTGGGTTACCTAGGTAGACTTCTCTACTCCAAGGCCTTAATTGGATGGCCCTTAGGAAATTTATTCTAGAAGAAAGAAATTGTATTTGTGCTCAGGCCACAGTTGATATTATTAGATGAGATCCCCTCACTTGGCAAATCAATCACACCTGCTCTGACCATGGCCATAAATAAGAATTTTATTTAAAGTTATTCAAGCTTAATCAGAGCATTGAGCTAAATTTCAGTCAAAAAATATAACTTCCCTCAGCTATGGGATGGATTTATATGGCTAACATCATGCTATGATTATTTAAGTTTAAAAGCACTTATAATGGGAACAATGAAGCCATACTAAGGATATAAGCCTAATAACACTAGGAAATTGGGCTAGTTGCCTTATGAACAATGCTAGCACATCATTACCTTTTAAGATAGCACTTGGTACAGAACAAACTTGGCCAAATGACCTGGGGATATACTGGGCCACGCCTAATGAAAGTCCTTGGCTTAAATTCTTCCTTATGACCTTACTAATTCTACTAGCTATATTACTTGTACTCTGCCTATTGTACAAGATTGTCGTTTCTTGCATTACCAAATGTGCAACTGACTGAGTCTCCAATAAAAATACTGATGACTAAGTGATGTGAAATGACCCATCAAATATATAGTTCTATGAGATCAATGATTGTAATAGTGTAACTCTAGGTGGGAGAAGAAGCAACAAGAGGAAATCTTTTCTTGGACTGTAGCAGACTAGTAAAACAGATAATCCAGAGAGTTTTGTCTACCGTTAATAGGACCTAGTCCAGTAATAGCACATTGAGTAGCCTATCAATGATATTCTAGCCTAGGAATAAGCATTCCTAGCACTTTGGGACAAAATGGTCATGAAATGTCTCCCAAACCTTGGTTGAATTTATGACCATTAGGAGGCACTGCCAATGAAAGGATGTCACTTGACACCCAGCTCTACAATAATTAAGTCACTGGCTACTGGAGTTCCTGAACTTCAACACACCCTGAAAGGAATTTGGGGTAGAAATCAGAAATGAGGTACTCTGTGCTCTAGGAAAACTGGCAGAACAGGCCTTTAGAGAGTTAGATATTTTTAGGAGAAAATTTAATGAACCCTAATTCTTGCATCTTTCCATACTTAGAAAAGCACTAAAACCATTAACTAAGGTATTTGTTCCTCAGGACTAGCAGCAACCTTTTACTGGGATGTGTGCTTGGTTGCACATACCCCTTAGCCAAAATCACATAGATACTGATTTCCCCTCTTACCTCTTCAGAACAGTTTCTCAGAGATATCTAAGAGGCTGCCTCCTAGGCTATAGTCCTCAGTAAGACACTCAATAAACTCAACTCACAGTTTTTACGTTGTGTGGTTTTTCAGTCGACGGTACTTAGAATCATACAACTGCAAATGATGATTTGACAATACATATACATCTCTTACAAACATAATTGCAGCATCTATGAAAACTGAATATATACTAGGCCTGGAAGAAGTGTAAGAAATATCAGTGTTAATATCATATATCAGCTCTCTGACCCCAATGCACCTAGGTTAGAAATTAATAATAAAAATGTTTGAAAAAGATTATAACTAGATATTTCAGTCTCTCCAAATAAGTGACAGGTCCAAGAAAAACATCATAATGGAACTCATAATGAGTAAGTATGAATAGACTATATGTCAAAATATGCAGAATGAAGCTAAATTGTTACTGTTTTGGGGTCACCAAGATGACCCTCCAGTTCCGTAATTTGCTAGGAATACTCACAGGGCTCAGCATAAAGTTGTACTCATGGTGCCCTTTTGCTGTAATAAGTCATAGCCAAATGCATTCAGCAAAGGGAAAAAGCACATGGGGTGAAGTTTGGGGGAAACCAAGAGCAAGTTTCCAAAAGTCCTTTCTCAGTGGAATCACACAGGGGATGCTCAATTCATCCAGCAAGGACTTTTGACAACAAAAAAGAAATGTTGCCAACCAGGGCCTCTCATTAGAGACTCAACGACCAGGGTTTTTATTGGAAACTGATCACATAGGTACCCCTTGCCTCATAAGTACCCAAATTCCAGATTCCCATAATGAAAGCAGGTGTTCAGAATAAATGATATTGCTTATACAGTTTAGGCACAGTGAACCACTGTTGTCAATTAATGGTGGGAACCCTCCAAAAAATCCAAGTTACTAGATACCAGCCAAGGTCCAACCTTGTAAGAAAGCCTTTCAAAGAACGCCAGGCCTGCTCTGGTAATTTTTTTCAGTTACTTGACTGGAGAATACATCTCCTTAAATGCCTACATTAAAAGTCATCCAAAAGAAGAAATTAGAATAATGGCAGAATTAATTAACCTTAAAAAAATGCATGGAATGAAACAGTGGGGAAAAAAAGATAGAGATTAATAGTAAAACTGTAATAGAATCAACTAAGCTTAAATTTGATTCCGTGAAGAGTATAGATAAAATTAACTGGAAAGACAGGGGAAAAAAAGGGGGGTTGCAGAGAAACAAATACTAGTAAGAATGAAAATGAAAATGTAACTACAGACAGGATATTTAAATGGTAATAAAACCAAATGAATAATTGCATACAAGTAAATTGTAGTGATCAAATAACAGTTCCTTGACATGAGATCCATGTCTGTTGTCCTTAATTCTGGAAGGGCTCTATGATAATTTGACAAATAGAATATGGAAAAATGATGATGTGTTCCTTTCCTGCACTCAGGCTTTAGGAGACTGACAGCTTCCATTTCCTGTCTCTTGGAACATTCATACCTGGAACCAATCCATCTTGCTTTATTGAATCCAACCAATTCTGTGGCAGTACCCACATGGAGAATAATGGAGGCCTGAGTCCAACAGCCCCAGCTCAGGTCCCAGCAGCGAGCTTACCATCCACATGAGTGAGCCATATTGGAGATGGACCATTCAGCTTCAGTTAGCCTCCCCAGCTAATGTCATGTGGAGCAGGAACAAGCCATTCAACTGAACTCCACCCAAATTGCAGATTAGTGAGCACAATAAATTATGGTGTTATTTTAATCCATTAGGTTTTGGGATGGTTTGTTACACAGCAGTTATGGAAGATTACAGAATGTGATGAAGTTGACAATTCCATAGAAAAATATAATTTTTCAAAATTTATTCAAGATAAAGTAGGAAGCCAGAATAGTCCCAATGCTATCAAAGAAATCAAATCAAGAGGAGTGAAATGGCCGAGGAGTAGGAGGACATGGAGTTCACCCCTCCCCACAAAAGCATCAAGAATACATCTACAAATGGAACAATTCTCACAGACCTGCTGAACTCTAGCAGAGGACCTCAGAGGACCTAAATGGACAAGAAAGATCCCCGCATAGCCAGGTAGGAGGAAAGAAAGAAGAAGGGAAAAGGAAGAGGAGAGGATGTGGGATGGGACCTGCATCCCTTGGCGGGGAACTGAAGGAGAGGAGAAGTTTCCACATCTGTGGAAGCCCCCTCACCAGTCGAGAGATCAGCTGGAACAGAAGGGGCACTTCAGGGGCTCAGAGGAGAGCACAGCAACCTGTCTGTGGTAGGCAGGACAGAGTGAGACCTACGCAGATGGTCCGTGCTACAACCCTGTGCGCCCCAGCCTGGGATGTGTGTCTGCTCATGCAATGGGGGCTGGGTGCTGGAACGTGGGGTTTGGAGTGCAGACCTGGGGAGAGGATTGCTGTTGGCTGCGAGGAGGCAGCCAGCGGGAACAGGAGTGAGGAGTTCCGTAACCGGGAATGATCGTGGAGACAGCCTGGACCACAATAGAAGAGAAGTGCCCTTGTTGAATGACAAGCAAAAGGCAGGGCTGCCTTTGCATCTCCTCTCCCCATGTGCCGGCCCCTGCCTCCCTGGGTATTAGGAAGGGCTCCCACCAGGGTAGGCTCCTGTGCCCCCAGCCACCACCTCCTCTGCACCCCTCCCTGCTGGGGCAGGCTTGGGTGCTTTGGGGCAGCCTCAGGAGCAGACGCCTGTGGTGGCCCACATGCAGAGGTGGAGCTGAAACCACAGCGGAGCCCCAGGGGCCATGCAACTAAGGAAGAAGAGTTGAAATCTCTCCTCATGGCTGTGCAAACTGCGGATTTACACCCCCACGACTGGCTTTGTAAACTCAGTGCCTGCAGAACATCTGAACGAACAATGAGCGCTCCCACAGCCAAGACAGGTCTAGATTTACCAGCTATGGCCTTTATGGGCACGTACACATGGAGGTTGGGCCAGGCCAGAGTCTGAGCTGCCCGCATAGCATCCATGATGGGTCCAGATCCATGATTAGTGCAATTCTGGGATGTGACTTCAGTGGATCTACACTGGTGGTCCGGTGACAACAATGCCTGAGAGGCACCATGGCCAATTGCCAGTATGTCCACAGTTAAGGTGGGTCTGAGAGCAATGCAAACAGTGTAATCTGAGAATTCACACAGTAGGTGAAAGGTGACACAACAGAGCACATCCACAGGTGAACAGCTCCAGAGAAGGAATACTCAGTGGCTTCTCTCCCAGTGGGAGAGCTCCAATCCCACCTACCTCACACCACAGATCAGAGTCACAGCTAAGAAACAGATCTGGGGGCCTCTAGTCCAACAACTAGAGAGCATCCCCCTCCCCTGACAGGGTACTACCAACCACAGAGCAAAGGGGAGGCCATGCTCAATATCCAGTGCAGGCTCTGGTCACCACAACATCAGTCACACCTCCTGTCAAGGGGATAACGGCCAGCATACACTGAGGAAAGAGGTGGCAGACATCTATATTAAAAACAGCCCTTGCACCAAAAAATATTAAACCCATGCAGGCTACACAGGGACGTTCCCACATAAAAATAGCACTCCAAAACAGTCTGAGGGTCTAGGATTGGGGGGAAGAACACCCCAGGGCATTTAACCTTGAAGGCCAGTGGGGCTTGAGTGTAGGAGCTCCACAGGGCTGGGGGAAAAAGAGAATCTGCTCTTGGAGGACACACACAAGGTCTCATATGCACTGGAACCCAGCACAGAGCAGTACCTCTATAGGAACATGGCCTAGACCTACCTAGGGGTCTTGGAGGGCCCCCTGGGGAGGCAAAGGTTGGCTGTAGCTCACTGTGGGGGCAAGGACACTGGTAGTGGAGGCCCCAGGGAATAGTGATCAGTGAGAGCTGATACTGAGCACCCAGAGGTCCCCATTTCAGCACCAAGACCCGGCCCCACCCAAAAACCTGCAGGTTCTAGTGCTGGAAAGCCTCAGGCCAACAACCAGTAAGATAGGAATGCAGCCCCACCCATCAGAAGACAGGCTGCCTAAAGTCATACTGAGCTCACAGCCACCTCAAAACACACCCTTTGATATAGCCCTGCCCACCAAGGGACAAGACCCAGCCCCACCCACTAGAGGGCAGGCACCAGTCCCTTCCACTAGGAAGCTTACACAAGCCCCTGGACCAATCTCACCCACCATGGGGCAGACACCAGAAGCAAGAGGAATTACAGTCCTGCAGCCTGCAAAATGGAGACCACAAACACAGAAAGTCAGACATAATGAGGTGACAGAGAAATGTGTTGCAGATGAAGGAACAAGGTAAAAACCTACAAGAACAACTAAATGAAGAGGAGATAGGCAATCTACCTGAAAAAGAATTCAGAGTAATCATGGTAAGGATGATTCAAAATCTTGGAAAAAGAATGGAGGCACAGACCGAGATGATACAAGAAATGTTTAACAAAGAGATAGAAGATTTAAAGGATGAACAACACAATAATTGAAATGAAAAATACACTAGAAGGAATCAATAGCGGAATAACTGAGGCAGAGCAATGAATAAGTGAGGTGGAAGACAGCATGGTGGAAATCACTGCCACAGAACAGAACAAAGAAAAAAGAATGAAAGAAATGAGGATAATCTCAGACACCTTTGGGACACCAAACACACCAACATTTTCATTATAAGGGTCCCAGAGGAAGAAGAGAAAGGTAAAGGGCCTGAGAATATATTTGAAGAGATTATAGCCGAAAACGTTACTAACATGGGAAAGGAAACAGTCACCCAAGACCAGGAAGCTCAAAGAGTCCCATACAGGATAAACCCAAGGAGGAGGACACCGAGACACATATTAATCAAAATGACAAAAATACAAAGAAAAAAAAAGCAACAGGGAAAGCAACAAATAATATACAATATTATTGTATATTATTATACAATATACAATAATATACCCATAAAGTAATCAACTGATTTTTCAGAAGAAATTCTGCAGGCCAGAAGAGAGTGGCATGATATATATAAAGTGATGAAAGGAAAAACTCTACAACCAAGAATACTCTACCCAGCAAGGCTCTCATTCAGATTTGACAGAAATCAAAAGCTTTACAGGAAAGCAAAAGCTAAGAGAATTCAGCACCGCCAACCAGCCTTACAACAAATGCTAAAGGAATTTCTCTAGGTAGAAAAAAAAAAAAGAGGCCACAACTAGAAAAAAGGAAAGCTTACTGGTAAAGGTAAATGTAAAGTAATAGTAGGAAATCATCTACACACAAATATAGTATCAAAACCAGCAACCATGAGAACAGGTGAATACAAATGCAGGAAACGGGAATTGCATTTGAAATTAAGAGACCAGCAACTTAAAACAACCTTGTACATATATAGACTGCTATATCAAAACTTCATGGAAAATGCACACCAAAAAATTACAAGAGATACACACACACAAAAAGAAAAAGCAACCCAAACACAACACTAGTCATCAAACCACAAGAGAAGAGAGCCAAAGAAGAAGGGAAGAAAGAAGACCAACAAAAACAAATCCAAAACAATTAAGCAAATGGCAATAGGAATATATATATATATACAGATAGATAGATAGATAGATAGATAGATAGATAATGACCTTAAATTTAAGTGGATTAAATACTCCAACCAAAAGACATAGACTGGCTGGCTGGATACAAAAACAAGACCCATATATATGCTGTCTACAAGAGACCCACTTCAGACATAGGGACACATACAGACTGAAAATGAGGGGATGGAGAAAGATATTCCATGCAAATGGAAATCAAAAGCTGGACTAGCAATACTCATATCAGATAAAATAGACTTTAAAATAAAGATTGTTACAAGAGACAAGAAAGGACACTACACAACGATCAAGGGATCAATCCAAGAAGAAGACATAACAATTGTAAATATATATGTACCCAACATAGGAGCACCTCAATACATAAGGCAAATGCTAACAGCCATAAAAGGTGAAATCAGCAGTAACACAATAATAGTGGGGGACTTTAACACCCCACTTACACCAATGGACAGATCATCGAGACAGAAAATCAATACAGAAACACAGCCTTAAATGACACATCAGACCAGATGGAGTTAGTTGATTTATAGGGCATTCCATCCAAAAGCAGCAGAATACACTTTCTTCTCAAGTGCACATGGAACATTCTCCAAGATAGAGCACATCTTGGGTCACAGATTAAGCCTTGGTAAAGAAAACTGAAATTGTGTCAAGCATCTTTTCCGACCACAATGCTATGAGATTAGAAATCAATTACAGGAAAAAAACTGTAAAAAAACACAAACACATGGAGGCTAAACAATATGTGACTAAACAATGAATGGGTCACTGAAGAAATCAAAGAGAGAATTAAAAAATACCTAGAGACAAATGAAAACAAAAGTATGACAATCCAAAACCTATGCAGTTCTAAGAGGAAAGTTGATAGCAATACAATCTTACCTCAGGAAACAAGAGAAATCTCGAACAACCTAACCTTACACCTAAAGCAACTAGAGAAAGAAGAATAAACAAAACCCAAAGCTTGTAGAAGGAAAGAAACTATAAAGATCAGAACAGAAATAAATGAAATAGAGATGAAAACAATAGAAAAGATCAATGAAACTAAAAGCTGGTTGTTTGAAAAGATAAACAAAATTGATAAATCTTTAGCTAGACTCATCAGGAAAAAAAAGGAGAGGGCTCAAATCAATAAAATTAAGAGTGAAAAAGGAGAAGTTACAACTGAAATACAAAGGATCATAAGACACTACTACAAGCAACTATATGCCAATAAAATGGACAACATACAAGAAACGGACAAAGTCTAGAAAGGTACAAACTTCCAAGACTGAACCAGGAAGAAAAAGAAAATATGAACAGACCAATGACAAGTAATGAAATTGAAACTGTGATTAAAAAACTCCCAACAAACAGAAGTCCAGGAGGAGATGGCCTCACAGGCAAATTCTATCAAGCATTTAGAGAAGAGTTAACACCTATCCTTCTGAAACCATTCCAAAAAGTTGCAGAGGAAGGAACAATCCCAAGGTCAATGAAGCCACCAACACCCTGATACCAAAACCAGAAAAAGATACCACAAAAAAAAAAAAAAAAAAACAAAATTACAGGCCAATATCACTGAACACAGATGCAAAAATCCTCAACAAAATAGTAGAAAACTGAATCCAACAACACATTAAAAAGATCATACACTATGATCAAGTGGGATTTATCCCAGGGATGCAAGGATTCCTCAATATATGCAAATCAATCAATGCGATACACCACATTAACAAACTGAAGAATAAAAACCATATGATCATCTCAATAGATGCAGAAAAAGCTTTTGACAAAAGTCAATACCGATTTATGATAAAAACTCTCCAGAGAGTAAGCATAGAGGGAACATACCTCAACATAATAAAGGCCATACATGGCAAACCGACAGCTAACATCATTCTCAATGGTGAAAAACTGAAAGCATTTCCTCTTAGATCAGGAACAAGACAAGGATGTCCTCTCTAGCTACTTTTATTCAACATTGTTTTGGAAGTTCTAGCCATAGAAATCAGAGGAGAAAAAGAAATAAAAGGAATCCAAATTAGGAAAGAACTAGTAAATCTATTACTGTTTGCAGATGACATGATACTATACATAGAAAATCCTAAAGATTCTACCAGAAAACTACTAGAACTCATCAATGAATTTGGTAAAGTTGCAGGATACAAAATTGATACACAGTAATCTCTGGCATTCCTATACACAAACAACAAAAGATTAGAAAGAGAAATTAAGGGAACAATCCCATTTACCACTGTATCAAAAAGAATAAAATATTTAGGAATAAACCTACCTAAGGAGGCAAAAGACCTATACTCAGAAAACTATAAGATGCTGATGAAAGAAATCAAAGATGACACAAACAGATGGAAAGATACACCATGTTCTTGGATTGGAAGAATCAATGTTGTCAAAATGACTATACTACCCAAAGCAATCTACAGATTCAATGAAATCCCTATCAAATTATCAATGGCATTTTTCATAGAATTAGAACAAAAAGTTTTACAATTCATATGGAAACACAAACTACCCCGAATAGCCAAAGCAATCTTGAGAAAGAAAAACGGAGCTAGAGGAATCAGGTTCCCTGAGTTCAGACTATACACAAAGCTACAGTAATCAAAACAGTTTGGTAATGGCACAAAAACAGAAATATGGATCAACGGAACAGGATTAAAAAGTCCAGAGACAAACTCATACACCTATGGTCAACTAATCTATGAAAAAGGAGGCGAGAATATACAGTGGAGAAAAGACAGTCCCTTCAATAAGTGGTTCTGGGAAAACTGGACAGCTACATGTAAAAGAATGAAATTAGAACACTCTCTAAGACCATACAGAAAAATAAATTCAAAATGGATTAATGACCTAAATGTATGCTCAGTTACTATAAAACTCTTACAGGAAAACATAGGTAGAACACTCTTTGACATAAATTTCAGCAGTATCCTTTTTGATCCACTTCCTAGAATAAAGAAAATAAAAATAAACAAATGGGACCTAATTAAATTTAAAAGCTTTTGCACGGCAAATGAAAACAAAGAAAATGAAAAGACAAACCTCAGAATGGGAGAAAATATTTGCAAAATAAATGATGAGCAAGGGATTAATCTCCAAAATATACAAACAGCTCATGCAGCTCAATATCAAAAATACAAGCAACCCAATCAAAAAAATGGGTGGAAGGTCTAAATAGACATTTCTCCAGACAAAACACACAGATGGCCAAAAAGCACATGAAAAGATGCTCAACATCACTAATTATTAGAGAAATGCAAATCAAAACGACGAGGTATCATCTCATACCTGTCAGAGTGGTCATTATCAAAAAGTCTACAAATAATAAATGCTGGAGAGTGTGTGGAGAAAAGGGAATCCTCCTACACTATTGTTGGGAATGTAAATTAGTGCAACCATTATGGAGAACAGCATGGAGGTTACTTCTAAAGATAGAACTACCATATGATCCAGTTATTCCACTCCTGGGAATCCGGAGAATACCGTAGTTCAAAAAGATACATGCACCCCAATGTTCACTGCAGCACTATTTACAATAGCCAAGAGATGGAAGCAACCTAAGTGTCCATTGACAGAGGAGTGCATAAAGATGATACATATACATATATATGTATATATACATATATATACATATATATGTACATAGGTAGATATATACAATGGAATATTACTCAGCCATTAAAAAGAATGGAACCGAGGGGAAGATGGCTGAAGATCACCTTCCTCCCCACAGATACATCAGAAATACATCTACATGTGGAACAACTCCTACAGAACACCCACTGAACGCTGGCAGAAGACCTTGGACCTCCCAAAAGGCAAGAAATTCCCCACGTACCTGAGTAGGGCAAAAAAAAAAAGAATAAACAGAAACAAAAGAATAGGGATGGGACCTGCACCACTGGGAGGGAGCCGTGAAGGATGAAAGGTTTCCACACACTAGAAGCCCCTTCGCGGGCGGAGACTGAGGGTGATGGAGGGGGTAAGGTTTGGCGCCGTGGAGGAGAGCACAGCCACTGGGTGCGGAGGGCAAAGCGGAGAGATTCCTGCACAGAGGATCGGTACCGACGGGCACTCACCAGCCTGAGAGGCTTCTCTGCTCACCCGCCAGGGCAGGCGGGGCTGGGAGCTGAGGCTCGGGCTTCAGTCAGAGCACAGGGAGAGGACTGGCGGCGTGAACACAGCCTGAAGGGGTTAGTGCACCATGGCTAGCCAGGAGGAAGTGCGGGGAAAAGTCTGGACTTGCTGAAGAGGCAAGAGACTTTTTCTTCCCTCTTTGTTTCCTGGTGCGTGAGGAGAGGGGATTAAGAGCACTGCTTAAAGGAGCTCCAGAGACGGGCGCGAGCCGCGGCTATCAGCGCGGACCCCAGAGACAGGCATGAGACGCTAAGGCTGCTGCTGCCGCCACCAAGAAGCCTGTGTGCGAGCACAGGTCACTATCCACACCTCCCTTCCGGGGAGTCTGAGCAGGCCGCCACTGCCAGGGTCCCGGGATCCAGGGACAACTTCCCCGGGAGAACGCATGGCGCGCCTCAGGCTGGTGCAAAGTCACGCCGGCCTCTGCCGCCGCACGCTCGCCCCGCACTCTGTGCCCCTCCCTCCCCCCCGGCCTGAGTGAGCCAGAGCCCCTTTAACCCCGTCCTGTCTGAGCTAAGAGCAGACGCCCTCCGGCGACCTACAAGCAGAGGCGGGGCCAAATCCAAGCTGAACCCCAGGAGCTGTGCAAACAAAGAAGAGAAAGGGAAATCTTTTCCAGCAGCCTCAGAAGCAGCGGATTAAAGCTCCACAATCAACTTGATGTACCCTGCATCTGTGGAATACATGAACAGACAACGAATCATCCCAAATTGAGGAGCTGGACTTTGAGAGCAAGATTTATTATTTTTTCCCCTTTTCCTCTTTTTGTGAGTGTGTACGTAAATGCTTCTGTGTGAGATTTTGTCTATATAGCTTTGCCTTCACCATTTGTCCTAGGGTTCTATCCGTTTTTTTTTTTTTTTTTACTTAAAAAATTTTTTTCTTAATAATTATTTTTTTATTTTAATAACTTTATTTTATTTTACCTTACTTTATTTTATTTTCTTTTATCCTCTTTCTTCCTTCCTTCCTTCCTTCCTTCCCCCTTTTATTCTGAGCCATGTGGATGAAAGGCTCTTGGTGCTGCAGCCAGGAGTCAGGGCTCTGCCTCTGAGGTTGGAGAGCCAACTTCAGGACACTGGTCCACAAGAGACCTTCCAGCTCCACATAATATCAAATGGCGAAAATCTCCCAGAGATCTCCATCTCAACACCAACACCCAGCTTCACTCAACGACCAGCAAGCTACAGTGCTGGACACCCTATGCCAAACAAGTAGCAAGACAGGAACACAATACCACCCATTAGCAGAGAGGCTGCCTAAAACATAATAAGTCCACAGATACCCCAAAACACACCACCAGACGTGGACCTGCCCACCAGAAAGACAACATCCAGCCTCATCCACCAGAACACAGACACTAGTCCCCTCCACCAGGAAGCCTACACAACCCACTGAAACAACTTTAGCCACTGGGAACAGACACCAAAAACAACGGGAACTATGAACCTGCAGCCTGCAAAAAGGAGACCCCAAACACAGTAAGATAAGCAAAATGAGAAGACAGAAAAACACACAGCAGATGAAGGAGCAAGATAAAAACCCACCAGACCTAACAAATGAAGAGGAAATAGGCAGTCTACCTGAAAAAGAATTCAGAATAATGATAGTAAAGATAATCCAAAATTTTGGAAATAGACAAAATGCAAGAAACATTTAACAAGGGCATAGAAGAACTAAAGATGAAAGAAGCAACGATGAACAACACAATAAATAAAATTAAAAATACTCTAGAAGGGATCAATAGCAGAATAACTGAGGCAGAAGAACAGATAAGTGACCTGGAAGATAAAATAGTGGAAATAACTACTGCAGAGCAGAATAAAGAAAAAAGAATGAAAAGAACAGAGGACAGTCTCAGAGACCTCTGGGACAACATTAAATGCACCAACATTCAAATTATAGGGGTTCCAGAAGAAGAAGAGAAAAAGAAAGGGACTGAGAAAATATTTGAAGAGATTATAGTTGAAAACTTCCCTAATATGGGAAAGGAAATAATTAATGAAGTCCAGGAAGCACAGAGAGTCCCATACAGGATAAATCCAAGGAGAAACATGCCAAGACACATATTAATCAAACTGTCAAAAATTAAATACAAAGAAAACATATTAAAAGCAGCAAGGGAAAAACAACAAATAACACACAAGGAAATCCCCATAAGGTTAACAGCTGATCTTTCAGAGGAAACTCTGCAAGCCAGAAGGGACTGGCAGGACATATTTAAAGTGATGAAGAAGAAAAACCTACAACCAAGATTACTCTACCCAGCAAGGATCTCATTCAGATTTGATGAAGAAATTAAAACTTTTACAGACAAGCAAAAGCTGAGAGAGTTCAGAACCACCAAATCAGCTTTACAACAAATGCTAACGGATCTTCTCTAGACAAGAAACACAAGAGAAGGAAAAGACCTACAATAACAAATCCAAAACAACTAAGAAAATGGGAATAGGAACATACATATTGATAATTACCTTAAATGTAAATGGATTAAATGCTCCCAACAAAAGATACAGACTGGCTGAATGGATACAAAAACAAGACCCATATCTATGCAGTCTACAAGAGACCCACTTTAGACCTAGAAACACATAGAGACTGAAAGTGAGGGGATGGAAAAAGATATTCCATGCAAATGGAAACCAAAAGAAAGCTGGAGTAGCAATTCTCATATCAGACAAAATAGACTTTAAAATAAAGACTATTAGAAGAGACAAAGAAGGACACTACATAATGATCAAGGGATCGATCCAAAAAGAAGATATAACAATTGTAAATATTTATGCACCCAACATAGGAGCACCGCAATACATAAGGCAAATACTAACAGCCATAAAAGGGGAAATCAACAGTAACACATTCCTAGTAGGGGAGTTTAACACCCCACTTTCACCAATGGACAGATCATACAAAATGAAAATAAAAAAGGAAACACAAGCTTTAAATGATACATTAAACAAGATGGACTTAATTGATATTTAGAGGACATTCCATCCAAAAACAACAGAATACATATTTTTCTCAAGTGCTCATGGAACATTCTCCAGGGTAGATCATATCGTGGGTCACAAATCAAGCCTTGGTAAATTTAAGAAAATTGAAATTGTATAAAGTATCTTTTATGACCACAATGCTATGAGACTAGATATCAATTACAGGAAAAGATCTGTAAAAAATACAAACACATGGAGGCTAAACAATACAGTACTTGATAACGACGTGATCACTGAAGAAATCAAAGAGGAAATCAAAAAATACCTAGAAACAAATGACAATGGAGACACAACGACCCAAAATCTATGGATGCAGCAAAAGCAGTTTTAAGAGCGAAGTTTATAGAAATACAATCCTACCTTAAGAAACAGGAAACATCTTGAATAAACAACCTAACCTTGCACCTAAAGCAATTAGAGAAAGAAGAACAAAAAAACTCCAAAGTTAGCAGAAGGAAAGAAATCATAAAGATCAGATCAGAAATAAATGAAAAAGAAATGAAGGAAATGATAGCAAAGATCAATAAAACTAAAAGCTAGTTTTTGAGAAGATAAACAAAATTGATAAACCATTAGCCAGACTCATCAAGAAAAAAAGGGAGAAGACTCAAATCAATAGAATTAGAAATGAAAAAGCAGAAGTAACAACTGACACTGCAGAAGTACAAAATATCATGAGAGATTACTACAAGCAACTCTATGCTAATAAAATGGACAACCTGGAAGAAATGGACAAATTCTTAGAAAGGTATAACCTTCCAAGACTGAATCAGGAAGAAATAGAAAATATGAACAGACCAATCACAAGCACTGAAATTGAAACTCTGATTAAAAATCTTCCAACAAACTAAAGTCCAGGACCAGATGGCTTCACAGGCAAATTCTATCAAACATTTAGAGAAGAGCTAACACCTATCCTTCTCAAACTCTTCCAGAATATAGCAGAGGGAGGAACACTCCCAAACTCCTTCTACAAGGCCACCATCACCCTGATACCAAAACAAGACAAGAATGTCACAAAGAAACTACAGGCCAATATCACTGATGAACATAGATGCAAAAATCCTCAACAAAATATTAGCAAACAGTATCCAACAGCACATTAAAAGGATCATACACCATGATCAAGTGGGGTTTATTCCAGGAATGCAAAGATTCTTCAGTATACGCAAATCAATGTGATACACCATATTAACAAATTGAAGGAGAAAAACCATATGGTCATCTCAGTAGATGCAGAGAAAGCTTTCGACAAAATTCAACACCAATTTATGATAAAAACCCTCCAGAAAGTAGGCATAGAGGGATCTTTCCACAACATAATAAAGGCCATATATGACAAACCCACAGCCAACATCGTCCTCAATGGTGAAAAACTGAAAGCATTTCCACTAAGATCAGGAACAAGACAAGGTTGCCCACTCTCACCACTCTTATTCAATGTAGTTTTGGAAGTCCTAGCCACAGCAATCAGAGAAGAAAAGGAAATAAAAGGAATCCAAATCGGAAAAGAAGAAGTAAAGCTGTCACTGTTTGCAGATGACATGATACTATACATAGAGAATCCTAAAGATGCTACCAGAAAACTACTAGAGCTAATCAATGAATTTGGTAAAGTAGCAGGATACAAAATTAATGCACAGAAATCTCTGGCATTCCTATACACTAATGATGAAAAATCTGAAAGTGAAATCAAGAAAACACTTCCATTTACAACTGCAACAAAAAGAATAAAATATCTAGGAATAAACCTACCTAAGGAGACAAAAGACCTGTATGCAGAAAATTATAAGACACTGATGAAAGAAATTAAAGATGATACAAATAGATGGAGAGATATACCATGTTCTTGGATTGGAAGAATCAACACTGTGAAAATGACTCTACTACCCAAAGCAATCTACAGATTCAATGCAATCCCTATCAAACTACCACTGGCATTTTTCACAGAACTAGAACAAAAAATCTCACAATTTGTATGGAAACACAAAGGACCCTGAATAGCCAAAGCAATCTTGAGAACGAAAAACGGAGCTGGAGGAATCAGGCTCCCTGACTTCAGACTATACTACAAAGCTACAGTAATCCAGACAGTATGGTACTGGCACAAAAACAGAAATATAGATCCATGGAACAGGATAGAAAGCCCAGAGATAAACCCACGCACATATGGTCACCTTATCTTTGATAAAGGAGGCAGGAATGTACAGTGGAGAAAGGACAGCCTCTTCAATAAGTGGTGCTGGGAAAACTGGACAGGTACATGTAGAAGTATGAGATTAGATCACTCCCTAACACTATACACAAAAATAAGCTCAAAATGGATTAAAGACCTAAATGTAAGGCCAGAAACTATCAAACTCTTAGAGGAAAACATAGGTAGAACACTGTATGATATAAATCACAGCAAGATCCTTTTTGACCCACCTCCTAGAGAAATGGAAATAAAAACAAAAATAAACAAATGGGACCTAATGAAACTTCAAAGCTTTTGCACAGCAAAGGAAACTATAAACAAGACCAAAAGACAACGCTCAGAATGGGAGAAAATATTTTCAAATGAAGCAACTGACAAAGGATTAATCTCCAAAATTTACAGGCAACTCATGCAGCTCAATAACAAAAAAACAAACAACGCAATCCAAAAATGGGCAGAAGACCTAAATAGACATTTCTCCAGAGAAGATATACAGAGTGCCAACAAACACATGAAAGAATGCTCAACATCATTAATCATTAGAGAAATGCAAATCAAAACTACAATGAGGTATCATCTTACATCAGTTAGAATGGCCATCATCAATAAATCTAGAGACAATAAATGCTGGAGAGTGTGTGGAGAAAAGGGAACACTCTTGCACTGCTGTTGGGAATGTGAATTGGTACAGCCACTATGGAGAACAGTATGTAGGTTCCTTAAAATCTACAAATAGAACTACCATATGACCCAGCAATCCCACTACTGGGCATATACCCTGAGGTTTTCCATAATTCAAAAAGAGTCATGTACCAAAATGTTTATTTTAGCTCTATTTACAATAGCCAGGAGATGGATCCTGGCTATTGTATAAGTAGGAGCTTGCACAAATCTCAGGTCGGGACACACAATTTTGAGGACATTAGCCCACTCTGGCCCCCTTGGCCTGGCAAAGCAATAAAGCTATTTCTTTCTACTTCACCCAAAACTCCAAGATTTAATCTGGCACTGGTGTACAGAGGCCGTGTTTCAGTATCACTTGGGAGATGGAACAGGTCTTGGTTAGGTGTTTATTATAACACAGGAAACCAATCATCATAGTGACTGGGAAACTCATTCTAAATCCACATACCTGACTTGGAAAGAACTCCTAGAGCCCTGTGTGGTTGGAACCTGGTTGGCTGCAGGCCTGGTCCCTACTTGTAGGTTCTGTGAGACCTTACAAGGGGTGAGGCTGGAGCAGAGATCAGGAAGCTAGAGGGAGTGTACACTAATTACTCAACAGCTCAACCAACTCCTGTATCTGGGATTGACATTCTTATTCTTCCTAAAAGTAATCACAGGAAAATCATACAGTTTTAAAGATGAGACCAACTACTTCATTTTCCTGAGGAAGCAACTGGAGTCCACAAATTAAGTAATTTATTTATGTTCACCTCCTTAGTGGCAGGTCCAGGAGTAAAGTTCTCATCTCCCTATACCTTGACTCTGTATTTACATTTCTCTGACCAATTCTTCAGCATTCTTTACTTTTCCTTATTTTGAATCTCATTTGTTTCTCACTATTAATCATCTTGTCTTTTGCAGAAGCTATAATGGTTACAATTTATTGAGTAGCTATTATGTGCCAGATTCTTTGCATACATTGTCATTAAGTCTTGCAACAACACTCTAAATTTGAATAATGCTATAACCCTTTTAACAATGATGAAACAGCCATAGAAAGATAAATAGTTTGCTCACAGCTAGGAATGGTGCAGAGGGGATCTGAACTGAGTTCTCTCTACTTTATCACACTGCCTTCACCCCCACCCTCCACGAAGTCTAGCTGCTTGCTCCTTGGGGTGATATTGCCTCTCTCTTTTCCTTTAAAACAGTAGTTCTCAGCCTATGTGACTATGAGAAATATTTTCTCACTTCAAATATTTTGTCAGACCAATACCTGACAGTAGTTATATTTTAGTATTTGCAATTGCTTAGAAAATACAAAATGAAAATAAACTTCCATGAATTCAATAAAACAATGTATCTTTTAAATTAATTTACATTTGATTAATCTTATAGCATCAACAGACACTTGAAAAGAGTAGTATATATGCAAGCACATTATCTCATCATTTGAAAATGCCTGGAATGTTTATGGATCTAAACATTCCTAACAATAGTTCAGGGTCTCCCCGAGGATCCACAATTCCAAGACTGGAAGACATTGCTCTGTAAGTTGTCAGCATCTGTTCTTTCTGCTCCCTTAAGTTATCAGCCTACAGTTTGCACAGGCTGGCTTTTATCTTATCTATAGTGATCTTTGACTTATTAATTAGTTCAGTTCCCAACTTCCTTTTGCATTCATTGCATGATCAATGGCCTGATAAGTGGTCTGCTCATATCAAAAAAACAACCCAATCCAAAAATGGGCAGAAGACCTAAATAGATATTTCTCCGAAGAAGATATACAGATTGCCATCAAACACATGAAAGGATGCTCAACATCACTAATCATTAGAAAAATGCAAATCAAAACTACAATGCAGTATCACCTCACACCAGTCAGAATGGCCAGCAACAAAAAATCTACAAACAGTAAATGGTGGAGAAGGTGTGGAGAAAAGGGAACCCTCTTGCACTGTTGGTAGGAATAGAAATTGATACAGCCACTGTGGAGAACAGTATGGAGGTTCCTTAAAAAACTAAAAATGGAACTACCATATGACCCAGCAATCCCGCTACTGGGCGTATACCCTGAGAAAACCATCATTCAAAAAGAGTCATGTACCACAATGTTCATTGCAGCACTATTTACAATAGCCAGGACATGGAAGCAACCTAAGTGTCCATCAACAGATGAATGGATAAAGATGTGGCACATATATAAATGGAATATTACTCAGCCATAAAAAGAAATGAAATTGAGTTATTTGTAGTGAGATGGATGGACCTAGAGTCTATCATACAGAGTGAAGTAAGTCAGAAAGAGAAAAACAAATACCGTATGCTAACACATATACATGGAATCTAAAAAAAACAAGGGTTCTGATGAACCTAGGGGCACGACACGAATAAAGACACAGACATAGAGAATGGACTTGAGGACATGGGGAGGGGGAAGGGTAACCTGGGATGAAGTGAGAGAGTATCACTGACATATATACACTACCAAATGTAAAATAGCTAGTGGGAAGCAGCTGCATAGCATAGGGAGATCAGCTCGTCGCTTTGTGACCACTTAGAGGGGTGGGATAGGGAGGGTGGGAGGGAGATGCAAGAGGGAGGGGATATGGGGATATATGTATACATATAGCTGATTCACTTTGTTATACAGCAGAAACTAATACAACATTGTAAAGCAATTATACTCCAATAAAGATGTTAAAAAAAAAAAAGATGATAAAACAAGGTGACATTGACCTAGTTTCTTGCTCATAAGCACTTCTTGGTCCTAGAGCAGTCATTAAGCACAGAACCTCCTTTTTTCTCTACCTCTCAGCTTTGAGGCAACATTCAACCTTTCTTCCACCTACTTAACCTCTTGTCAATTCATTTCAGAAAAGTGTTATCTCTCTGTGTCACTAGCTCCTGACTTATTTACTTGGTCCATGCTATCTATCTACCTACCACCACTTTCCTGCCCAGCTCAATTCTAACATAATTGGGACTTTTGATTATATAATCTATGATCTACATCAGTGTTTCTTCCTGGTGTAACTTGGGTTCGAGGCAGAGGCAGGAAGTGGTATGGAGTTCTGATTGAATGTTCGCTAAGCTTTGGTATGGAGCCATGCTTGTTTATCTGATCTGTAATTCTAACTCAAGTAATGACTTCTAGGTTCTTGTTCAGTTCACCTTCTATAATTTTAGACTTTCTCTGAGCCACAGAACATTCCCTTAGGGACCCCATGTCAGAACTCCTGAACCCAAGTACTACCATCTTCGCCACCTATACAATCACATGGCAGTGTGATCCAAGTTAATGGTACCAGGATTCTGCTCTGATCTCATTCTAATTTGGTTCCAAAAGTCAACCTGAGACAGGAAGGGGGCAGGG
This sequence comes from Tursiops truncatus, assembly GCF_011762595.2. NCBI lineage: Eukaryota > Metazoa > Chordata > Mammalia > Artiodactyla > Delphinidae > Tursiops > Tursiops truncatus. The sequence continues at coordinate 72,422,891 of NC_047035.1, read as the reverse complement.
CACAACCTTTAAAAGAATGACATAGCTGTTGAGGACACGACATAAACTGGTTAGAACCAGCTAGTTTCAAGATGGCAGACGACTGATTTCCAGTAGATCTTGGGCCTCCTTATATGCTTATAGTAATACATTAGCATATGCTAAATGACAGACCCACAGGCCGACAGTTCTGAGGCCAACCATAAAGGGCCAAAAACTGGGCAGGGACCCAACTCCTGGAAAGCTCTGCCCCTTCCCCCAAATAGTTGGAATAATCCTCCCACTCATTAGCCTATGAAATTACCCACCCCTATAAACTAACCACACCATATTTTGGGGCCTCTTGCCTTCTGAGATGGCCCACACTCTGTCTATGGAGGTGTATCTCCCTGAATACACCTTTCACTTTACTGTGGCTTACTCTTGAATTCTTTTCTGCACAAAGCCAAGAACCCACACTCAGCAGCTATCCCAGGGACTTTCCTGAGACCTGGGATGTGACCATCCTCTCACGCCCCACTTTCTTTCGTGCAACAAATCTATTCTACCTCCTCTCACTACCTGATATGCCCACACCCTTTACCAGCCTTGTTTTGCCTTTGCTGATCTTCTCCAGCTGCTAGATTTTAGGTTTGAAACATATATTCACTTATCAGGAAAGTTGTGCTGTGTCATCTTTGACCTCCATTCTACTTGCCCAAACTATGAATGAAGTTGGCCATGATCTTGGAAAATCATGCCCAGTATTTCAATATGAAGGGGCAACTCTACAAAGCAGCAATTTTCAACAGTGCGTAAGGGTAGGATTTTCCCTACACATAGTCTATGTGGGTCAATGGAAGTTGATGAACACTGAATTCTTAAGAAACTTGGGTCTAAGCTGGGGAACTGATCAAGATATAATCAGTAAATTCAGAGTGGGTCAAAAAAGAAATGAAGTCAAATATGAACAAGGAATAAATCCAGGTTGTTAGATCCAAGGGGGTCAGATAAAATGAATGAAATTTGGATATAAATATGGAGCAATAGGAACTCTCAAACATCACTGGTAGAAATGCAAAATGGCACAGCTAATTTGGAAGACAGCTTGGCAGCTTCTTGCAAAACTAAACATATTGTTACCATCCGACTCAGCAATCTCACTCCTCTATATTTACTCTGAGGAGCTGAACATTTATGTCCACACAAAAACCTGCACGCAAATGTTTCCAGCATCTTTACCAATGACTGCCAAAATTTGGAAGTACCATGATATCCTTCAGTAGGTGAATGGGTAAACTATTGTACATTAATTCAATGGAACATTATTCAGTGCTAAAAAAAAAAAAGTTATCAAGCCATGAAAAAACCTGGGGGAACTTTAAATGCATTTTACTATGTGAGAGCTCAAGCCAGTCTGAGAAGGGTACATACTGTATGATTCCAACTATATGACATCCTGGGAAAAACAAAATTATTGAGACAAAAAGATCAGTGTTTGCCAAGGGTGGGATGAGGAAGAGCTGGATAGGCAGAGCACAGAGGATTTTTTAGGGCAGTGAAAATACTCTGTATGATATTACAATGATGGATATATTTTATTATACATTTTTCCAAACCCATAGAATGTATAACAATAAGAGTGAACCCTAAGGTAAACTATAGACTTTGGGTGATTATGATATGCTAATGCAGGTTCATCCTTGGTAAAAATGTACCATTCTGATGAGCAATATTGATAATAAGGAAGGCCACGCATATGTGGGAGCTGTGGATATATGGCAAATCTCTGTACCTTCCTCTCCATTTTATTGTAGACCTAAAACTATTCTTTAAAAAACAGTCTTTTTAAAAAATTACATTGCATGGGCTCCTTTCCCAGAGGTTCTGGTGTACTTTAAAAAATACTAATGCTCGGGCTCCTCATGGACTTCAAAACAGTGACACCTGGGTAATCCTAATATACAGTGTTGAAAAACCTACATATATGGGTTTAAAAGCATAGTAAAAATGTGTTGATTTTGAAATAAAACTAAATCAAATTTTTAAAAACTGTTGTATAACTTACAGCAACAAAAGGAAATATATTTGTACAGATGAAAAGTGCTTCTTCTCTTAACCATTTTCTCACAAATACCACTTCCAGAGTATCTTTAGTTTATGTGCTGATTTCCTTTATTAGAATTTAATTTCTGTTATGGCTCAGATCTGAAACCTGTATTTTCTTCAGTGACTTGTGCTTTCAGATTTAAGATGGATGTTTTATCTATTCACCTTGCAATGATTTTAAATATTTTGAATAATGTACTACCACTTCTAAGCTACTATTACAACTATTGAGTTATAATTTTAACTTACAAGTTATCAACTTCAAAACAACCGACTGGGCTTCCCTGGTGGCGCAGTGGTTGAGAGTCTGCCTGCCGATGCAGGGGACACAGGTTCATTCCCCCGTCCGGGAAGATCCCACATGCCGCGGAGCGGCTGGGCACGTGAGCCATGGCCGCTGAGCCTGCACCTCCGGAGCCTGTGCTCCGCAACGGGCGAGGCCACAGCAGTGAGAGGCCCACGTAACGCAAAAAACAAACAAAAAAACAAAAAAACAAAAAACTGACTGCTTTAGGTGTTTTAGGGAAATTAAGCCAGGCTGCCACAGTTGCTCTAGAGTATCTTGCCCCTTTAACTCCCATTGATAATCTCTTTTGTAGGTGAAGAAGTGACAGAAGCATTAGTGAAGCATGATCTAACACCTGGTTGAATATTTGCTTAAAGAGTGTTAATTGATGGAGTTATCAATTCCAGCAAAGCTTTCTAATATTTCATCAGAAAGATTTGTAGTTGATCCTAGTCAGAGTAACTTAGTCCTAGCTAATTTATTGATTGAGTATACAGATGATATGCAAATCTAAGTATTAGAGGAGACAGAACTGGCAATAATTTCTAATGTTTTGAATAAAATAATTAATATTTCAAAGCCTGGTCAGTGGACTTAAAGCCTAAGAGTGATTAACATAAAAGTGCTATGCTTAGGTTTAACCAACTAAAGGCCTAAATACAGAATTTGACTCACTGGTAGTTATGATGTAAGAGGTAGTGGCAAGCTGTAACTAAGAAAAGTAAAAAACAATATTCATGACATTGTATTTACAGACATAGGAGAGCTTTAGAAGGAAAAAATAAACAAATGAAGTGAAATTCTAGAGACGGAGAGGCTTGGTGAATTTAGCTCACAAGATATTTTCTTCTGTGGTGGCATTTGCCATGCCTGGAGATGGACTGGGGATGTGCTTGCCACAGAGAGAAGGATGGGCTTTTGATGGCCACATGAGCTAGTGTGAAAGACTGGAATCTAGAAGGATCTCAAACTCCTGGTATGTTTTTTCCAAGGGATATTTGAGTGCTAGGGTAGTAAGGGGATCTTGAGGAGCCAGACTATAAAGACAATAAAATCCCCCCCAGTCTCATGGTGCTTTGAAGGAAAAGTCCCACTAGAGGGAGGGGTCTACAACATACAGATGACAAATATCCTCCTGGAGATACTTGAAACTAGAGGTGGAATGATTCTAATTAAAGCTAAAACCTAGCTTTGACTGAACTCAATTCCTGATAGGATTGTTTTGATCAGCCTCTCAACTCATCTGCACAACATAGGATAGGGTAAACCATTTCTTGGAGAAAATTAGATCAATATTAGACTGTTTTCTTTACGTATGATGTCTAGTACAAATAAAAACTTAAAAGACTTGTAAAGAAGCAAGAAAATGTATCCAATAATTAGGGGGAAAAGTCATTGATAGAAGCAGATACACATATATGTTGAATTGGCAAAGACTATAAAATAACTACCTTAAATAGGTTAGGAAATTGGAGAAAAGATTGACAAAAAGGATGAAAAGATAGAGGATTTTATTAAATAACTGGAAACTATAAAAAAGAATGAATATTCTGGAACTAAAATATTCAAAATTTTAAATGAATTTTGCCATCATCTTGAACAAGGCAAAAGACATGATTAGGGAACTCAGGGTCAGGTCAATAAAAAACCCAAACTGAAGCACAGAGAGAAAACAACTAAAAATAACAATAACAAAGCATAAAGGACATAAGAGATACAGACAAATGGCTTAATATGTGTATAACTGGAGTATCAGAAAGAGATGAGAGAATGGGATAGAGCAATATTTGAAAAGATAATGGCTAAGAATTTTCCAAAATAGATAGAAGATATCAGTCCACAGATTCAAGAATCACAGTGAACAGAACACCAAACAAGATAAATACAAAGAAAACTGCTAAGCACAGGTAGTGGCAAGTGGATGTGCAGTTCACATTTCATTGTCTGGAGCTGATCAAATGACCATACCTAAGTGCAGGGGTGTGAAAAGAAAGGAAAGGAGAGCAAGATACTGGTGACAGCAGTGAACCTCAACATGTCTACACATGCCTATTTTACTAGTCTACACTTTTAATCTCCTTAAATTTCTCTGACCTATATAATTTACTTAATTTGTCTCTTTAGGAATCTTCTTTATAGTCATCTGAGTTTGATCTGTGCTTGAGAATGAAAGAAATATAAATTTGGTAAATTTCACAAATGGGGATTCCTACTGCCTCTAATTCCCCAGCACCTGTATTCTGCCATGTCCCTGCAAGCATTTGGTTAGTCACTTCCAGAATCATTGGATTCACCTTCTCCCCTTTCTGAATCTTCTTTGGTGCTGCTGTTTGGAAATAGTCAAGTAAAAATCTGTGCCACTCTTAATAGTTATATGTTCTTCCAATTATTTAATATATACATATATATGAATATATTTATTCAACAAATTTGTATTGAGCATCTACTAATTGTCATGCTCTGGCTTAGGTTCTAGGAATAAAGCAGTTAATACAAAAAATTTTTTTTACCTGTGTAGAGCTGTATTAAAACAGTTAATACAAAAAAATTTTTTTACCTGTTATTTTGGGGGGAGACAAAAAGCAAACAAAATGTAAGTAAAATATATTTTATATTATTGTATAATAAGGCTGGAAAGGAAAATGGAGGGTTGCAGTTTAAAGATGGTGTTCACAGAGGCATCATTGAGAAAGTGACATCTGAAGAAAGTAGGGAGTAAATAAGGGAGCTTTCTGAGGGAAGAAACAAAGACCAATACTTGAGGAGTAAGTAGAAAAATCCCTGAGGTAAGTGTGTGTGTGCTTGGTGTGCTCAAGGAAAAATAAGTCAGCAAATGTGGCAGAAGTGAAATGAATTGTGTGTGTTGGGGGCAGAAGTATTGGAGATGAGGTCAGAGAGGCAATTCAGGCCAGATGCCAAGGGGAGCCATCACTGGCTTTTTCCTCTGGTTTAGCTGGGAACCCACTGGGAGGTTTTAAACAGACAGTTGACATAATCTGACTTGAATGTTAACAAGCTCACTCTGACATATGTGGAAAATAGATTGAAGGGGGACCAGAACAGAAGCAGATTCACCACTTAGGAAGCAATTGAAATAATAGATGAATGATGGTGTTGGTTTGGACCAACTATGAATGACAGAGGTAGTAAGACATTGTTGAATTCCTTCAACATTTGAAGGTTGTGCTGATAAATATGCTTACAGGTGGATGCAGAGGTACGAGACAAAGAAGGAATTCTGTAACTCTAAGGTTTTTGGTCTGAACAATTAGAATGATGGGAAGACTATGCTGGGCTTAGAGAAGTGATTGGAAACTCAGTTTTGGCCTTGTTAACTTTAAGTTGCCTATTAGATACCCAAGGGGAAATGACTGAGAGGCAGTTGGATACAGGAGTTCATGGATCAGGGCTTCCAATGCTGATGGGAATTATTCACGTTGAAATAGAAGGTTGCTAACTAGTAACATAAAAACATATGAAAATATACAACACACTGGTAAAGGAAAACACATGCTCAAATTCAGAATACTCTAATACTGTAATATGGTGGTATATTAGCCATTTAACTCTAGTATAAAGATTAAAGGACAAAAGTATAAAAATAACTGTAGCTACGATAGTTTGTTAATGGATATGCAATATAAAAGGTAAACTGTGACATCAAAAACATAAAATGGTGGTGAGTAAAAGAGTAATTTTCATATGAGATTGAAGCCAAGTCATTAGCTTCAACATAGAATAGACTGCTGAATCTGTAAGATGTTTTATATATGCCTCATGGCAACCACAAAGCAAAAACCTACAGTATATACACAAAAGATAAAGAGAAGGGAATCAAAGCACATATAAAATCAAGTCACAAAGGGAGATGGCAAGAGGGGAAGAAAGGAACAAAGGAACTACAAAAAACAAAACAAAACAACACATAAGACAGTAAGATAACATTAGTAAGTCCTTACATATCAATAATTATTTTAAATGTAAACAGATTAAATTCTCCAATCAAAAGGCATAGAGTGGCTGAATGGATAAAAAACAAGAGCCAACTATATGCTGCCTATGAGAGACTCACTTCAGCTTTAAGGGCACACAAGCTCAAAGTAAAGAGAAGGAAAAGGATACTGCATGCAAATGGAAACCAAAAGACAGCAGGAGTGGATATATTTATATCAAACACAGTAGACCTTTAAGTCAAAAACTGTAACGAGACAAAAAAGGTTATGTAATATAAAGGGGTTAATTCATCAAGAGGATATAACAATCATAAAAATATATGTACCAGTATATGACCGAATACTTATAGACCTGAAGGGAGAAATAGACAACAATACAATAATAGTTGGGGACTTTAATACACCACTTTCTATAACAGATGGATCATCCAGACAGAAAATCAATAAGGAAGCATCCTTGAAATATACTTTAGATCAAATTAACCTAACAGACTTATACAGAACATTCCATCCAACAACAGTAGAATACACATTCTTCTCAAGTGTACACGGAGCATTCTCCGGTATAGGTCATATAACAGGTCACAAAACGTCTTAGCAAATTTAAGAAGATTGAAATCATACCAAGTATATTTCTGACCACAATGACATGAAACTAAAAATCAATAACAAGAGGAAAACTGGGAAAATTCACACACACAAAAACACATTCCTAAACAAACATATGGAAAAAAAAGTCCTTGACACTAGTCTCAGCAAAGAGTTTTTGGGTATGACGCCAAAGCACACGCAGCAGAAGCAAAAATTAAACAAATAGGACTACACTGAACTAAAAAGTTCATACAGAAAAAAGCATCAACAAAGTGAAAAGTAACCTGTGGAATGGGAGAAAATATTTGCAAATTATATATCTGATATGGGGCGATATCCAAAGTATATAAAGAAATCATACAACTCAACAGCAAAAAAACCCCAAATAATCCAATTTAAAAATGGGCAGAGGAACTGAATAACATTTTTCCAAAGAAGACACACAAATAGCCAAAAGGTACTCAATATCACTAATTAAAACCACAATGAGATATCACCTCACACCTGTCAGAATGGCTATTATCAAAAGACAAGAGATAACAAGTATTGGCCAGGATGTGGAGAGAATTGATCCCTTGTGCACTGTTGGAGGAAACATAACTGGTGCCACTACTGTGGAAAACAGTATGGAGCTTCCTCAAAAAAATTAAAAATAGAACTACCACATGATCCAGCAATCCAGCTTCTGGGTATATATCCAAAGGAAATGAAATCAGTATCTTGAAAAGACATCTGTACTCCCTTTGTTTCAGCATTACTCGCAATAGCTAAGACATGAAAACAACTTACATGTCCATCGACAGAAGAATGGATAAAAAAAATGTGGTGTACATATAACAATAGAAAGCTATTCATCCAGAAGAAAGAAGGAAATCCTGCCATTTGCAACAACATAGATGGACCTTAAGAGCACCATGCCAAGCAAAAGAAGTCAGAGAAAGACAAATACTTTTTTTGTTGTTAAAATCACTCAGTTATACAATATAGTGTTACTATAGTCACCATACTTTACGTTATTAATCTTATAACTGAAAGTTTGTACCCTTTCACCAGCATCTCCCCATTTCCTCCAGCCCCTGGCAATCACTTTTCTACTCTCTGTTTCTATGACTTTGATATTTTTTTTGCTTTTATTTTTTTAGATTCCACAAATAAGTGAGACCATGCAGTATTTCACTCATAGAATCAGAGAGTTAGAATGGTGGTTGCCAGGGCCTGGAGGGAAGGAGAAATGGGGAGATGTTGGTTGAAGGGTATAAACTTCTAGTTATAAGATAAATAAGTTCTGGGGAGCTTTTGTACAGCAAGTTGATTATAGCTCCCAATACTCTATTATTTACTTAGTTGCTAGAAGAGTAGATCTTAAATGTTCTCACCAAACAGGCGCACCCATGCACACACGTGTGCGCGCACACACACACACAAATGGTATTTAGGTGAGGTGATGGAGGTGTTAACTAAAGTTATTGTGGTAATCATTTCACAGTACATACGTGTATGAAATCATCACACGGTATACCTTGAACTTATACAATGTTACATTTCTCTTATATCTCAATAAAGCTGGGGAAAAAAGAGAAACCAGCAAGGAGAAAAAGAATAAAGAAGGTGCTTCAAAGAGGAGGTAGGAATCCACCCTGGCATATGTTACTGATAATGCAGGTAAGATAAGAGCTGAGAATTGATCAGTAGGTTTAACCACTGGCAGTCGTAAGAAGCAGAAGCACTGTGGATGTGCTGCTTATGCACTGTACAAAGGTCTGTTCAAATAGGTAAGTGGTTGTGAAATACTCCCTGCATCTGCTACAGCCACGTGGAGGGCACAGCTATTTATAATGCATCCATTCAGATGGGTGTCATTTTCTAATTTGCACAAGGCATAGTATTTACTAGCTGAGTCCCTGTCGACAAAGGCAATTTCTGGGCCAGTCCCTGCTTGGAATGTGTTCAAGAGAGAATGGGAGGGGAGAAGTTGGAGACAGTGAGTATGGACAATTCTTACCCACAGGGTAGTCCATCAGCAGTAGAAGAAAAATAAATTGGGAACTAGAGGGGGAGGTGGAATCAAATAAATTTTATTATTATTTTAAAAAAGGGGACATTTACCAGTACATCTGAATGCTGATGGGAAAGATTCAGTACAGAAGGATGCTGTGTGCTTGCTTTATTCTAGACACTATATGTTATCTCATTTACTTCTTTCCATTGGAAAAGTAAGAAAACGGGAATGGAAAGATTAAAAAACCACATCCAAAGCTACATACTTGTTTGTTTACTGCTGTTTTCCTCATGCCTAGAAAATGTCCAGCACATAGTAGGCAGTCAATTAATATTTGCTGAATGTTAACCAGCAGTTGAACTCAACATCGTTTAATTCCCAATCCTGAACCTTTAAAGGTTGGACTTTGGTACCTTTTTCATGCAGGTCTATGTACATGACGGCAGTTTATTTACTTTTGTGGAGAGGCAGAGGAAAGAAGACATTTATTCACAAGACTTATCTCCCTGCGGCCCGGGAGCATGCTTTCCCATTTCTGCATGTGGCTTAGGACAATGTTTGGCACAATTTAAGTATTCAATATGATCAAGGATTTGCTTATCCAAAAGCCACTTGATTATGGGAGTTGGATTAACATTGATTATCCTACAAAATAATTCATTCAATAAAGTTAAATCTAAAATCTGTTTTAAAGGCTGATGTTTTACTGATTATAAAATAATGTATGCTCATTATAGAAAATACGGAAAATGCAGAAAAGTAGAAAGAAGGAAATCAGTTCACCTCTAATCCCAGTTATCAAGAGACCATTGCTTTTGATCAATTTGGTGCATTTTCTCCTGTCCAATAATTTTAAGTTCATGCTGTGGAACTCGTTTCAATAATAGTAACAACAACTCCATTGCTTGTGCACGTGCAAGGTACATTACCTCACTTAAACTTAACAACCAGCCTATGAAGAAGCAATTAGTTCTGTAACGTTTTATAAATGAGAAAAATGAGGCTCAGAGAGACGGAGCCACCTTGTCGAGGCTGCCAGTGCAGCCATATTAATGCCCTTTAATTCACCCCTCTGATTTCAAGTGCTATTAAATCTAATTTTCTCTCAGGTTGATAAGGGTCTGTTCTACTTTTAAGTGTCTGTCATGCACCTTTAACAATTAAACATTCCCCTTGAAATTCTTCATTGATTGAGCCCCCCTGAAGATTCCCGGCTGTCCTTTGATTCCTCTCTCTGATCTAAGCAGGCTGATTTGTAAACATACAGTTGCTTCATGGCCTATTGTTCTCTTTAACAATTCTCAAAGCTCCAGAAAAAAAATGTTACCTCGGATTGTTAATATATATATATTTTACTGGCACAGAACCTGATACAAAGTCTTGACGCAATGGAGATGCTGAATAACAAGAACAAAAACTGTTGAATCAGTAAGTTCTTCCACGTCTGTATCCTAATCTTGTTGCTACATTTTGGGTTACTTATTCTCCTTCCGGGACTCAGCATAGGATGAGGTGAGAGAGAGAATATGTGAGGACCTTCTGCTCTGTTTAATAACCTCTTTTACGATTTTATGGGGAAAAAGAAACAGCACTTTGAAGGCAGAAGGCTGAGGTAAAAGACTGTTATTAGGCACGGTTTGGGTATTTGATGCACTGTGTGGATAATGACAATGGTCAGTTCTTAACAGCATCAGTGCTTCCCGCATCGGAGCGTTGTTAGGCTTATTTGCTGTAAGTGATCCCTGCTGTGTTAAAAGGGGAAATAAATATCCCAGTTTCATTTTCATATTATTTTTGCAAGGGAAAAGAGAATCATTTTTTGATATACCCAGCTTTTTAGCAGCCTGCCAAAGTTACTATTACCATCATTTGTTACACTGGCTTCAGAAAACAAAACAAAAAAATTCCTATATTCAGTAAGTCTGTTCAGAACCTATTTTATTTTTAACATTCAGTCATGCCTCTTTGCTGATCTTCTGTACTGCTGCTGTGTTGGCATTAGCTTTGCTATTTATGATTTCTGCATTTCTATTATGACTCTCACATGTTCTTTATTTCAGTGCAAAAATATATTTGACCTATCCTAAAAAAAAAACAACAAACCCTGCTTTTAAAAATCCAGGTCCTTCTGCAGTTGTTTCTGTATGTGTCTTCCAAATCTTGGTGACCAAATCCAGAACCGGGAAGGGAAGAGGTTCTACCTCATTTCTATTCCATTGGAGTGGAGTTCATCATTCCTTCTCAAGTATCCGGGAAGGCAGTGATCAAGTTTGAGGAAATATCTAACTACTGTTCACCTTCATGAACCAGTGAAAGCTGTTTGCATTTTGGGTGAGGATATTGGAGCACATTCCTGACCATTTTGGATAAGCTTTCAGCTTCGATCATGTTTATGTTGGGAATCCACACCGTCCTCTTTCTGGTTAAGGGTAAGGACCGGACTTCAAAGTCTGTCTCTATACTGACTAGCTTGGACTTCTCTTGTAAAGAGAAAAGAGGATGTGTTCATGTTTTGATCCTGCTTTGATTCCACATGGAGCCTTTCCTTTCCCCCCACAACAGGCTCCAAGGTTGCAGCTTTTGCCTTGGTCCTCTCTTTATCCACTGCATCCCTCTCGTCTCAAGCCTAAATATGGGACATGTTAAGTTCCACTTTTTCCTGCTATTGCTTGCCAGCCCTGAAAAGCAATATATATTCTTATTCCACATGCTTTTATGTGCCCAGATATGAATTAGGCCAGTAGTTCTCATCCAGAGTGATTCTTCCCCTAAGGGGATGTTGGCAATGCCTGGAAGCATTTTTGATCGTCATGACTGAGGTGGAGGGAGTGCTATTTAATAGCAAAGGATGCCACTAAACATCTGACAGTGCACAGGGTAGCCCCCAACAACAAGGAATTACCTGGTCTAAAATGTCGGTAGTACCAAGATTGAGATATCCTGTGTTGGGTCCTGAATATAAAAATTGTATAAATCACAAGACATTTCTTCATATAAAGTAAAAACATTTTATAGGTGCTATAGTATAAGACAATACTGGTTAGGCACAGAGGACATAAAACGAGTTATAGTAGGATTGGAGTAGGGGGAGGTGTCAGGACATTTTCATTGAACAGATAATGCTTTGTCTAAGACTTGAAAGATAACTGGGAATTTTTCTTGGTGTGTAGGGATGTGGTGAAGAGTGCATTTTAGGCTGAAGAAGTGAATGAAGCAAAAGCTGGAGGGCAAATCGACATTTCAAATTTAGAGAATAACGTATGCAGAGGCATGGCGTATGCAGCTATGACATATCCTGTATGCAGAGCCTCACACACCATCCTAAATCACTGGTGCTTTTTTTCCTAGAAAATATACTTAGCAGCAACGTGGGGAGAGGTGCCTGCATTGAATATTTGGAGACTGGAGCCAAGAAGCCAGTTAGGAAACTATTCTAATAGTCTGGTAAGAAATGGTGGGGTGAGAGGGAACATGGCTTGGACTGTCAAGCTAGTGGAAACCCGGGATGACCATCCAAGTGCATGGCGACTTTCTGTATAACCCTCCCTCTACAGACTATGTAGGAGACATGCCTGGTTACTGCAGGTAAAATTAACTAGGTCATTTTCTCTTGAGTCAAAGAAATATTCGCTAGAAGGAGGCTGTAAAGCATGTAGTAAAGGCAAGGTTTGCTGTGAATCTGAAAGTTTACTGTTCTTTGCCCATCATTTTCTAGATGGACTTCCCAGTTTCAAGCAAAAGGGTTAAGTAAATGAAGTGTGGTTCAACGGGGAAGTGAACACAGGCAAGGGGCAGATTTGGGGAAAGATAACATGTTCATTGAGATTCCTATGGGACATTTAGGGAGAGATACTTGCAGGAAGAGACTGTCACTGATATTAGATTTGGAAACCATCAGTTTGGAGGTAATAAATAAATGTAAGATCAGCAAGAAGACCGTACAGAGCAATTCAAGGAAAGGTTTTACTATAGAATACTGAAGAGCCCTGTTATAGAGGCCAGCAGAATCAGAATTTCCAGTAAAGAACATAGCGGAAGCTGGTAAATAAGAAGAAAAGAGTGGCGTCAAGGAATTCAGCATAGATACATTTTTTAACCACTGTTTCCAGGGATGGGGATTTTGGCTAGGGTGGATTATTACATTTTTACGTTTTAATAATTATTACATTATTACTATTCGACTTGTTACATTGAGTATGTATCCTAAAAAATACTCTAATTTTAATTTTATTAGAGTATAATTTACTAAAATGTACTCTTTTGGTGAACAGTTTGATACTTTTTAATGAAGATTTTCACCCATGGAATCTCATTCTAATCAAAATATAAAATATTCTCTCGGCCTAAAAAATTCCCTTGTGAACCACTGCAATCACAGCTGCATCAACTGCGGCCTGAGTCTCCAGCCTGCCGGCTTGCCCTATGGGGTCCGGACTCGCAGCCTCCACAGTCGTGTGAGCCAATTCTTTAAAATATGTCTCTTTATAGATAATATAAACATAATTGTGAGTCTGCTTGTCTTTTCATCTCTGTTATTAGTTACGTACACATTTAGGATTGTTGTATTTGATGAGTTAATACTTCCATTATTAAGAAATGCCCTTCCTAACTTTTACAACATTCCTTGTCCTGAATTCTAATTAGTCTATTATTAATATAGCCACTCTTGTCTTTATATGGTGTTTGTATACCATATTTTTTTATATTCCTTTATTTTTTATATTTGTCTCCTTATATTTTACAGGTAATTTTTAAACAGTATACAGTTGGGTCTTTTTTAAAAATCAGATCTGACAATCTCTTCCTTTTGATTAGGGTGATCAGACCATTTTTATTTAATATGGTTATTGATAAGGCTAGGTTTAAATCTGCCATTTTGTTCTCTGTTTTCTATTTATTCCGCTGTTCTTTTTCTCTATTCTTGTCGAATTTCGGAATAATTGAGTCTTTTAAAATTTCACCTTATCTTCTTTGTTCGGGCTTATTACCTATAACAATATTTCTTGTTTTGTTATTCTAGTGATTGTTTTAGGACTCATAGTATACAGTTTTAATTTATCATGCCTTACCTTCAAGTGGCATTATGCAATGTCACCTATAAGATACTTACAATAGTGCATTTCCATTTCTCTCCTCCAAGCCTCTAGGCTACTGTTGTCATATATTTTAGACATATACATATTATACAGGCCACATTACTATTTTTGTCTAAATAGTCAATTATCTTTTAGAGATATTTAAATAGTTAGAAGAAAATTTCACATGTTTACCCATGTGCTGCTGTTTCCATTCTCTTCACTACTTTGTGTAGGTCCATATTTCTGTCTGGTGTCATTTTACTTTTGCCTGAAGAAGGTTTTAAAGATTTCTTATAGTCCAAGTCCTCTCATAATACATTTTCTCAGTTTTCATATTTCTGAAAATGTTTTTATTTCCCTTACAGTTTGAAAGACATTTTTGCTGGGTATAGGATTCTAAGTTGGTGCTTATATTTTTATTATTATTTAAAAATTTTAGTACTTTAAAGCTGTTGCTCAACTTTCTTCTTTTTTCTTTTCTTTTATTTTTTAACATCTTTATTGGAGTATAATTGCTTTACAATGGTGTGTTAGTTTCTGCTGTATAACAAAGTGAATCAGCTATACATATACATATATCCCCATATCTCCTCCCTCTTGCATCTCCCTCCCATCCTCCCTATTCCACCCCTCTAGGGGGTCACAAAGCACCGAGCTGATCTCCCTGTGCTATGCGGCTGCTTCCCACTAGCTATCTATTTTACGTTTGGTAGTGTATATAAGTCCATGCCACTCTCTCATTTCGTCCCAGCTTACCCTTCCCCCTCCCTCCACTTTCTTCTTACTTATATTGTTTCCAACAAGAAATCTGCTGCTGTCTATATGTTTCTCTTCATGTAATGTGTCTTTCTCCACCGCTGCAATTGTTAAGGTTTTCTCTTAAGTACTGGTCTTGAGCAAATTGGTTATTGTGTATCTTGGTGTAGTTTTCTTTATGTTTCTTCTGCTGGAGATTCATTGAGCTTGGATCTGTGGGTTTACAGTTTCCCTCAAATTTGGAAAAATAATCATACATTATTTCTTTCAATATTTCTCCCTTTCCTTTCTGGGAATTCTAATCACACATATATTTGGTAACTTGAAGTTCTCCAACAGCTCATTGTTCATTTTAAATCTGTTGTCTGTGTTTTATTTTGAATTAGTTCTATTGCTATGTGTTCAAGGTCATCAACCTTTCAATCTTCTCTTCTGCAATGTCTAAACTTCCACTAAATCCCATCCAGTATAATTTTCATATCAGATATTAAAGTTTTCACCTACAGAAGTTTTGTTTGAATCTTTTTTATAGCTTTCATATCTCTACTTAACTTTATGAACATATGGAATGCAGTTATAAGAACATTTCAATGCCCTCTGCTAATTCTAACATACGTACCAGTTCTTTTTCTTTTGATGAATATTCTCTTCATTATGGTTCATACTTTCTTGCTTCTTCATGTGTCTCATAGGTTTTGATTGGAAGGCAGTCATTGCGAATTTTACATATTGGCTGTTGAATGAGTGTGTCCAGTCTGGCTGGTATGAACAGGCACTTTTGTCAGCTCTCTCGGGGTGCCCTGCACTGTTTACTCTTTTTGGGTGGCTCTGTGCAGAGCCTCAGGTAGTGATCTCATACAAATGTACTGACAAGAACTCTTCTGAAGAGCTAAGCATGGTAATGGTCAAATTGTTAAATTCCTTGGTCTTCTCCAGGGACTTTAGAAAACTTTTAAAATAATTTTGATATGCGGTGAATATAGATGTCTGGTGCGGTCAGGATAAAGCGCTCAAATGCCACTTCATGTGCCCCATATCACTTGCATTTGCTAATTTATATTGGGATGGGAGATCTCATGAGATAAACTAAAAGAATCGGACCTGGCCACCAATGAGGTTCAAAGCTATACTGACATATCAAATGGACCACTGTAACTCAAATGGAGTCCTTTTCAGGAAAGGAAATAGGACCCCTGAGAGATTTCATGATAAAAGACAAGGACGGAAATAGTGAGCCAGATATAGTGGGCTGAAGGGAGAAAGAAGTATTGATTCTCATATAGCTAGGTGGCTGTCACCAGAACTCACCCGAATCCAGCCATACATGGGATGAGTGGGAGGCCAGGGTGGAGTGCGGAAGACCTGAATGTAGCTACGTGCATGCACGAATTGCAAAAGCTGAACTGATCTCAGACAACTCTGCTGGGTACACATTCTAAGGGAATATTAAAGAACAATTAGAAGATTTCTCCCTGTATCACCTTTGCCCAGGTGAACGAGTGGAGAGCTACATAACAACGTACAATAGGCAGCTTGAGCAAGTAGCACTTTGTTATGTCAAATGAACCCACTCAGCAAGGCTAGTAGCAGTGCTGGTGGTGTCATTGGCCCGCCAGCCCCAACTACTACTGTGGTGGCAGTGGTGAGGACTAGTGCTGGAGGGACCAGTTGACAGTCGCAAAGGTGCTAAGGTTTTAGGCAATCAGGCACCGAAAAGCAGTAGCAAGATTAGATGGCTAGATATGACTGGCATGTCTGTGGGACTAACAGAACCTGGGCTGCAAAGCCATAGTTTTACTAGCTGCGACAGTGAGTGAAAGTTATTGATAGCTGCTATAAAGCTTTGCAGTTCTGTGTTCTAATTAAAGGGCTCACTCCCACCCCACCTCCACTCCCATCAGTTAAGCATAACGCAGAAAAAGCTTTCTCCTTCTCACTTCAAAAATCATGGAGAAGGATTTCTGATCTAGTTATGACAGTGGCAGTAATTGGATTAGGAATAGAATTCCAGCTTTGAATGGCTTCTTAGTAAGATGGTGGTGCCTAGGCTACATGATCCTTACCAGGAAGCAACTGCATGCTGTGACCATCATGACAGACTTATGGACATCTGTCAGCACTGTTGGAGATTCTCAGAAATATTGGTATAAGAGAATTCTGTAAAACAGACTCCTACCTCCTTCAAGAGGTGGGGCCTTGGGGCTTTGATACTTGAATGCAAACGTGAATGGCAATACATTCATATTCACTGTCTAGGGAACTATACTTGAGCTATATGATTTAATATATAATTAGATAATTCAAGAAATTAGATAAATCTTGTTTGAGGCCCGTCATGTCTAAAGCATCAAGGTAGGTCCCATAAAGCACTGATCAGTTAATTATGCCCTCTGAGAAAAACTTATAATTTCATAGAAAGCACTAGATGAGTGTACAGTGTCCATGGTATAATGTCCAGTACAAAAGGGAATCAACTTATTTTTTCTGCATCCTATGTGCAGCCATTTACTTAAATCCTTAGAATTTGGTTTCAACAAGGCATGTGGTGTGAGAAATGCAAAGTCCCAAGGAAAAAGCAATTCAATCTATCTATTTGATTCAGGAATACTTTTTTTAAAATTAATTTTTATTGGAGTATAGTTGATTTACAATGTTGTGTTAGTTCCTGCTGTATAGCAAAGTGAATCAGCTATACATATCCATATATCCACTCTTTTTTAGATGATTTTCCCATATAGGTCATTACAGAGTATTGTGTAGAGTTCCCTGTGCTGTACAGTAGGTTCTTATGTCACAAAAAAAGAAAACTACAGGCCAATATCACTGATGAACATAGATGCAAAAATCCTCAACAAAATACTAGCAAACCGAATCCAACAACACATTAAAAGGATCATACACCACGATCAAGTGGGATTTATCCCAGGGATGCAAGGATTCTTCAATATACATAAATCAATCAATGGGACACACCACATTAACAAACCGAAGAATAAAGACCCTATGATTATCTCAACAGATGCAGAAAAAAGCTTTTGACAAAATTCAACATCCATTTATGATAAAAACTCTCCAGAAAGTGCATACAGAGGGAACCTACCTCAACATAATAAAGGCCATATATGACAAACCCAGAGGTAACATCATCATCAACAGTGAAAAGCTGAAAGCATTTCCTCTAAGATCAGGAATAAAACAAGAATGTCCACTCTCACCACTTTTACACAACATAGTTTTGGAAGTCCTAGCCATGGCCATCAAAGAAGAAAAAGAAATAAAAGGAATCCAAATTGGAAAAGAAGAAGTAAAACCGTCACTGTTTGCAGACGACATGATAGTATACATAGAGAATCCTAAAGATGCTACCAGAAAGCTACTAGAGCTCATCAATGAATTTGGCGAAGTTGCAGGATACAAAATTAATGCACAGAAATCTCTTGCATTTCTATAAACTAACAATGAAAGTTCAGAAAGAGAAATCAGGAATACTTTTGGGAGGAGTTGGGATCTGAGGCAGCACTTGAATGGTGGGTAGTATTCAATATCTTGCATAGCACACACCAGGGCATAAGAGCATTACAGGGAGAGGAAACCATGAAGGCATGAAGTAGAAAATGTGGGCATTTTGAAGGCTGGATGGATTCTTAGGTATATGTAGGGGAGTTGTTGAAGGCAAGGCTAGAAAGACAGGAGGGACATAGGGAGGATTTCATTGACAATTAAAGGCAATGAAAAGTCTGAGTGTTTTGGGGGCAGAGAAATAGTAGGTTTATCAGCCTCTGCATGATTTCCCTAGTTCCACAAAACTGGACCTACTTAACTTCCTCCCTCAAAATACAACCCTGCCCAGGTTCTCATACCAGACTAAATAAAAACCAAGGAATATTACAACAGAGTTAGCATCTCTACCCCTAAATCCAGTGGGACCTAGCCTTGGCCACCCTCTACAACCCCTGGAGATACCTATCATTCCCATTTTTATTTCTAATGGGAACCCGATTTTCCCTCTTGGAAACTCTGGTTCTGTCTATGCCTGAATCCTGACTGAGCCTGCCATGCCCTTGGAAAACTATGCATACTATGATCTTCCCGATATCTGTGGTGTTCTCTCTTGCTTTTGGTGACCAGCCTCATGCCAGTTTCCATTTTTCTTCCTCTTTTTTTCCATCTTATTTGCTAAAGAATCATTCATCTTTGGGTCAGATCCACAAAATGTAAAAACGATGAAAAATACTAATTTGGCAGCAATGTAGGGAATGGTCTTATTTAAAGCAAGTCAGTGGGAAGGCAATAGGGCCTGAACTACAGCAGTATGCAGGGGAAGAAAAAGAAAAGGAAGAACTGGTAGAGAGAGTGGGACAAAGAAAGCATTTACATTGCTGAATTAATAAAAAGAAACGAGATTTGTGGAGTGAGGGCAAATCAGGACTTGGTAACAAGGTGCAGGGAAAGATGGGAGAGAAATCCCAAGGACCTGGATAAAGTTCCGCACCTGGGTGACTAGGAGTGATGTGAGCAGTCAGAGCACAGTTCCACTCAGTAGGAAATGCCCAGTTCAGAAAAAATGAATTTGAGAGCCACGTAATGGGACTTGGATTGAAATACTCTCTATTTGAATAAAGTGAGAAAGTGGAGAGTTTGGAATGGGACATGTTGAGCTTAATGGTAAAATTGTTAAAAAAAAAAAGCCTGAAGGAATATTTGAGGAAGATATGTAGCGTGTATATTCATTTGGGGAATCTCATATCTTGGTGTGATAGTGAAAGTCATTGTGGTATAAGAAGAGGTGAACAGAAAGAAAATAAAGACTCCGAAGGCAAAATCTAAAAAAAAAAAAAAAAAAAAAAAAGCCCATATATGTTTTTAGTTATGTATGTGATAGAAGGAACAGTCCCAGTGACTGGAATCAGTGGCCGCGGTGAGGATGGCCAGGCGACAACAGCAGGAGGGGAGCATTCTAAGTAAACATGTAATCTAAGTAAAAGTAGTATGTTTTCTAAGCAAATGAAGTTTCTTTGTAAGTTTCTTATACGTCTCTGCCATCCTCCACCAGAATAACACTTCTAAGTCTTATATAGAAATTCTATAGTCTTATATAGAAGTTCCACCACTGGCTGGCTTCCCAGGTCCCCAGAGTCTGATTATGTTAAACAACATAAAATTGCCATTTTAGTGGACCAAAAATGGTTGACCATTTGAAATTTTATATGGTTCCACCTAATAGGGCAGTGAGTTTCCGATGGAGATAAGCACAGCAAATAAAGGTTGCCTGTTCTCAAATCCCAACCAGCTCTTCTATCGTGACAAATGGGCTGAACTACCTGTGAAATCTAAGAATTTCTTTTCCTTGAGAGGAGAAGCACTGCCTTAGGCTCAAGTAGGTTTCTGTCTGGTTCCATTCATTGCTGCCTTCCTGTGTGTCTTGACCCCATGCTTCTTGTCTTGAGCTCTCAGGTGATCAGGGTCCTAGTGGTATGTGTGGAGAATGGTGGGGTTCTCACAGATTAAGTCTCATGGAAACCCAGCATATTCGTGGACTTGGATGAGCATCATACCAGCTGGGCCATCTCTGGGCAAGTTGTTGCTTAGAAGTAAAGAGAAATTCTCTCCAGAAATAATAGAGTGGACTCCAGCTTGACAGTTGGTGCATGGGATGGCTGAGTGATCTGCTGTGTTGATCTAGTTCCCAGACAATTTCTGGACGCCCAAACAGTGTCTGTCAGGAAGATACGAACGCTCCCTACTGATCATGCTTGTACCTGATCCTTTCTTTTTTTGCCTGCTCCATAATATCTCACCATTCCTTTTGCAACAGATCTCGTTGAGGCTTTATAACAAAAGTTAGTCAAAGGATAAATTTTGTTCTCTTTGAAGGCAAGAAACACTTAATTTTAAACAAGCTTCTGCAACAAAGGAAGTAAAAAAATATTTAATTTCTGTATCAAAACAACCTTGAGGGCTTCCCTGGTGGCGCAGTGGTTAAGAATCCACCTGCCAGTGGGGACACAGGTTCGAGCCCTGGTCCAGGAAGATCCCACATGCCACGGAGCAACTAAGTCCATGTGCCACAACTACTGAGCCTGCGCTCTAGAGCCCGCGAGCCACAACTACTGAAGCCCACTCACCTAGAGCCCGTGCTCCCCAACAAGAGAAGCCACCGCAATGAGAAGCCCGCGCACCGCAACGAAGAGTAGCCCCCCTTTGCCGCAACTAGAGAAAGCCCGTGCACAGCAATGAAGACCCAATGCAGCCATAAATAAATAATTTAAAAAAACCAAAAACAACCTTGAACATTCACAACCTGCTACAACCGGTTGTCCTAAAAATGGTTAATAGCAATAACTTCTCTTCGCACTCTGTGGACAAGGGTACTTTTTGAGACAGGTTCTCTTGTACAAATAACAGCTGCATAGTTAGAAAAGTTTTCTATAAGGGTTTACTAAATGAGTAAGGAATACAAGGACAATGAAATCTTCCTTGTGGTAAACTGTGTTTATCATGTAAATTTTGGAAAGATTCTGACCTGCTCATTGAAGGGCTTTGTCATTCTTGCCTCTTTTGTCTGACTGGCCACTAGATGATGTCTTCTGGAAACTTTCAAAATTACAGTACTTAAAAAATTGCTGGGCATTTGTACAGCAAAAGCGACAAAACACAAGGCCACTGTGTAAGCACTGGTTCTCTGAGGAAATGCACAGGCCTGAGGTTTTGGGCTTCAACGGCTGAGAGGCAAATTGTTGCCATCCATCGCCCTAAATTTAAACACGCCTACCATGATGTGTTTCCTTAAAGGAAAGAAAGTGTGGCATTTTATTTCTAGCTGGTTGTCTGAAAGAAAAGGCAGGATTTTTAATGGAAGGAGATAATGTCTGCTTTATGTATGATGAAGAATGGAGATTTAAGCAGTTTAGCTACACTGCTTGTTGTCTGGGGGCAAAGGAGAAGAGATAGCTTAAGTTTTGTGCAATAGAAGGGTGGTCCCCATCTCTTGCCATTCTCCCTCTGACTCATTTGTTCCTCTAAAACACACACATATGTGTCACCAGGACACTTGTGTGGTTCTCTCAGCCAGGCGGTAGATTTTAGTGCCTTTTGTGTGAAGTCAGATATGCAGTGTTCATCGTTATTAGCTAAAGCAATTGCCTCTGATCCACCGGAGCAAACCGGAGGGTAATTGGCAGACTTCAGAGCAGCTGGTCGCTGGGCTCAGGCAGCGGTGTGGCACTGAGTTTTCCCTCCACCTTTTTGTGACTTACGGTCAGTGTGGTCACACCCTGAGGGCTTCCCAAATATTTTCTGTGTGACAAAGTTGCAGTGCTTTTTCTTAGTGATGCTTCCGGTTTCATTTTGGTCCTTAAATATTTCATCTCCTCGGAGGAAGGAAGGGGAAAAGGGAGTTGGGCTTTAGACAGGGAAGACAGGATTGAGAATGGGATTCTACCCCATCTGGAACTCAGAACTCTGCGCCAAGCCTCGTGCAGTTACTGAAACACCAGTCAAGTTTTGTAGCCGAAACAGGCCATAGAAATCCAATAAAATATATTGAGGTCATCACAGGGACCATTTTCGGAAATAGATGTTTTTGAAGGAGGGGATATCTGTGATCAAGTGACTCTCCATCTCCCAGTCAAAATATTTGTTTTCTGAAGCAGCAAAGTGGCTTTTCCCCCTTAATATCCCCATACACTCATAGATGGCTGAATTCCAAATACCCTGCCATTATCCTTGAGTTTACAAATGGACCTTTCTGAAGGTCAACTAAATAATCCTTTTGAAGCTAAAGAAACGAGCAAACTGTAGAATCATTTGCTGTAAAAGGTAGCGTCAGCCAAATTAAATGAAGCTGCATAATGGGGGGATGACCCCATATGAGGGGAGAGATATTAGATTCATTCAGCTTGTGCCATTGCCACGGAGCAATAGCAAGCTGGCAGCGTCTCAGATGATGCTCTGCTGTGGCACACGTTCCTCTGGGACCTCTAGATGTGCCCTCTCCTCTATATGGATTTTAGTAATTATTTTCAGAGCTAAATTTTAATCTTAAAATGAAACGGGCATTTTAGGATACTCATATACTCTTAAGAATTGGAGTGGCTTCTCTCTCATCTTAAACTTTGATCTTCTAAACAGAATAGTTGGGGGGAGGGGGAGGGGCTTGTATGTGTGTATGCATGTTGGGGATGAGAAAGGTAATAACTGGGAAGACAGTCCCTTTCTGTTTTCCTAGATGCTGACAGTGACTGGTTATTCATCCCTACTTGGTGTGGTTCCTGAGAAAGATTTTGAAAATAGAAAGGAGAGTTCTAGACGGTACTATAGAAAATTTCTAGTCCATATTAAATTGAGCAAACCAAGGAAACCAAAGAAGTTAGGAGTCTTGCCTGGTGTCTTGCCTCTTGTTCATAACAGAGTCACTACAAGAACAGCAGTCTGTTTTCTCCCAGGACAATGATTTTTTTTTTTTTAAACTACAGTAGCCTACCTAGATAAAGGTAAGGAAAATGAGAGTTGGCTCTGCTACTATGACTGAAATGATTTCAGGCAAAACAAGTAACTTCTCTGAGCTTACATTTCCATTTGTAAGATGGAAATCATAATGACAGTCTTAGTGGTCTCTTACCACCACTGTGACGATCAAAAGACATGGGTTGAGTGAGAGCTTTTTTGAAGAATTTAAAATGCTGTACGGATATTAGAATCCCTTCCTTCAATTAAACCTTTTTGTACCTTGTATTTTGGGGGTAGGCTGGTGACTGCATTTGAGCTTTTGAAACAGAATCCTTGACAACACGGGTAAGAAGCATCAATGCTGAATGTCTGTCTGAGGTAGTATTTCTGGGTGTGTGTGTGTCTCAATCCAGCCCTGCTGTAACACAAAGATGGGCATTTAGAGTGAGATGTGTCACTAAAGTGAAAAACTTACTTAAAAACATAGGGTGAGGGAAAACGCAGGTCTCTGTTCTTTCCTGGCTAAATGGGCTGAGTGTCTCTTGGTCCGTGGGTTTCCGTGGAGCCATGTCTCTTAATGGCCACCAGTGCAGCAGAAGCCAGCTATGAGAGCAGACACTGGTGTGTTCCAGATGTGTAATGCTAGACAGAAGCACCAGAGGGCAAGTTTTAAGAGCTAGAGAAAGGGGTGTAGTAAAAAAGAGATTTGAAAATCTTTTAATCTACTCAGTTTCATCTCAAGCATTCCAAAAGGCAGGGTTCTCTACCTGCATAAAGAATCAAAATCCTGGAATAGAGACCAAATCCCAACTCTAAGTCAATACGAAGACACCCAGTACAAGCAAACGCTCAAGCAGAGTTCACAGTGACTAAAAGAACAAAGGAAAAAGAGAGGGAGATTAGGGCATTTTGCAAGCAAACAGCTTTTATGCCTTTTGCAGCAACTACCTCATATGAAGATCTTGGGATATATGCTATTTGTTTATACTGAAATAAGCAGCAGGGCATTTCATCTACGAAATGCTTTGGTGATGAATTATAAACAGGGCAGGAATGGAAAGGCCAGCGAAACTCTTTTGTTGCCATCAGATCATATATAAAATATTTCCAGACACCAATTCTCTTGGAAAGTCTCCAATTTGGAAGATTATTTATTGGGGAGAGATGAATTCTATTAGAGACAAATAGAGTCGGGAAAACCGTAGACCGGGAATGAAAACTATTAAAATCAAACGGAGTCAGGAAAACAGTATTACAATGTTTTTCCTCCTAAATTTAAACTATGCTGTCTGAATATGAGCAGAAAACAGAAAAGATGGTATGCAGAAAGCAGGCATTCGCCCTACCATCCTGATCCATTCGTTGTAAGAAAGAACCGGCTACAAGCCATAAGATCTAATTACCCAGAATTGCCTTTCCTGCCCCAGAGCAATCATTTTGATGACAGCCTTCTCTGCACTGTAAAACAAGATGGGGAACCTGTGCTGTGTAAACTGCCTTGCGCTTCCTTCCCTTCATCTGCTATCAACCTCCCCATCTCATTTATTTTCCACACATTAATGGTAGCAGTCACCTTGAGCCGGTGATGCAGAGTAATTTTCACAGAAACCTTGATCAGAAACCATAAATCAGCCTGATGTGCTTTTATGGTCTAATAACATTCCGGTTGCTCCTACAAGCCTGTATGTAAAACTGCACTGCAGTGAGTCCTTCGGATGTTTTTTTTCCCCTTTTCGTACAGTGCATGCGCCTGCGCTCTCCAGGGCTCTCCCCAACCCCGATCCCACCCCCACCCCCTCCTCTTCTCACTCTCTACCTCTCTAGGTATAGTATTTATAGACACACATGTGCATGGGCATTTTAGTCATGTGGATATAGTTCATTTCTAACGAAACCACATTTAAATGGCATTATATATACTACTCATGGTGGCGAGGGAGGCAAATTCTCTCAGGAGCATAAGATGATGCATTCATTGGGTTCTCATTGCTGCATCTTAACAAATGAACTGCCTCTGACCCCAAAATAAAATGGCATAACTATTTTGGGACCATTCGGTCTTTTAAATGATTCAATTATTTTTTTTCTTATTAGGACACTGGAGGCTGCCCCCATTCCTCAGGGCTACACTGTGGCTCGGTTGGCTTGAAGCTGAGCTGTATCTGATTCTTTGCACTATGGCCCACGGTCTGCAGTACCCCTGACCACCTTGTCTCCTACTACTCCCTAGGAGGCTGAATTAATATGGAGCAATGGGGGCTTCCCGGGTGGCGCAGTGGTTGAGGGTCCGCCTGCCGATGCAGGGGACACGGGTTTGTGCCCCGGTCCGGGAGGATCCCACATGCCGCGGAGCGGCTGGGCCCGTGAGCCATGGCCGCTGGGCCTGCGCGTCCGGAGCCTGTGCTCCGCAGCGGGAGAGGCCACAAGAGTGAGAGGCCCGCGTAACGCAAAAACAAAACAAAACAATATGGAGCAATGGGACTAGAGGAGAGGCAGGGAGCAGATCAGTGAGTTTGCGGTAGGGGCTGTGGAGGGCTGGGTGAATGTGGCAGGGAAGCAGTGAAAGGGGAGTTGGCTTGGCAGCTCAGGGGGCTCTGCTGAGCGACTGGGTGCTGGGCATGTCACCAGGAGCTGACAGTGATGCTGCAGCTGGCAAAGAAGCTCCGGTGTCTAATTGGACTGGTGTGGGATTAGAGGTAGAATTAGCAATGCATCTGAGTTAACCATAGTGGGGCAACCTCACCCCAGCCTGCCCCAATAATCTAATCGGATCTGCGCACTTCAGCTCAGAACTAACAACAGCAGCAAAACGAAACCAGCTCGGGCCCAATCCACACATCCTTCACCTATCTGAGAGCCTGCCAGCCAGACATCTCCTGGGTGTGTGTGCCTGTCTGGAGCATGCAGCAATTTCTGGTTTAAAATGTTTCAAAAATACAGCCTCTCATAGCTGTGTTTTCCTCAGAATGGAAATATCTGCAACAAGCCAGTGTCACTACTGCATTGCCACTTGGCGAATTAGTACACGAAATTAACAAAGACCGTTTGACTCACTCTGAGAGAATGTTTAGCCTTGCTTTGGAAGTGAGGAAAGCTGGCAATGATCTCTGATTTTTCACTGCTAATGCATTGAGTGATAATTACTCCCCAGTAGACCTACATAAATTCCAACCTTCTTAGCTGGTGCTTCATGAATATACTAAGGGGAAAAAGGTACCCTGGGGCATTAATCAAATTTGCCAGGGTACTACTCCTTGCTGGTTAAAAGATACATCTGAAATTATTTATACGTATATCTATTTTTATATGCCTACTAACATTGCTCTTGTGTGCACTCATGCGCACATCTGGCGTAACAACAGGGCAAGCCTTTGCAAGGATGCTCCAAATGTCAGTGGAGGGGTAACTGCAGAACATGGATCTCGTCTTCTGCAGGGCTCTTTGTTTTCAACTGTAAATCATGATATCTAATTCCCTCACTTCACACATAATGGTGATCAGGTTAGGCAGTGGCCACAGCATTTGTTAAAATTTATTTCCTGTAGTCTTAAAAATGTGTTTTTCTTTTTTGAACCACCAATATTTCAGGAAGCTGCAACCAGTCCTGCACCCCAAATCTTCAGTAAAAGCTCAGTATTGAATTTTCAGAAGTTGACAGGCAATTTCTCCTTTTGCAATGGCCTGAGCTTTTCAGGATTGCGGTAGCAAAGGCTAAATGTGAAAAAGAAATGGGGGTGAGCAAAAGCGCTTTCTCTCCACAGCGTCCACTGCCCTTCGATTCAGAGACCAGCATTTGTTGTCTGTTTAGGAGCTATTTCTAAACCCTTCTAGCTGCAGGCAATGTACACCAGACCAGTGGGGTGGGAGCAATAAAGGAGAAATGCAGTAAAGAACAAATTCTTTTCAGATTAGCTGATTGGCAGTTGTGAATAATGCAGCTCTAGCACTAAAGCAAGAAAGAGCAGCTTCAACCTTGGCACTCATTATTTTGCTGTAAGCCTTTTTTTGCTAGGAACATTTTTCTCTTTCAAGTCTTAAACTATGTTAACTCCTTATGATCTAGCCATTTTTCCAAAAGGGTGAACTATAAAGACCCTTTGTGGAAACCTCTAAGTTGTGGATGTGAAATGATAGCAAGAAACAATGGCATTCTCAAACACTCTTCCCACCTGCACTGAAATTATGACAAAAAAATTTACCCTCTGGGTTAAATACTATTCATTCTGCATCAGACCCGAAAGGCATTTTGAAAAAAAATTAAAGAAATTGGGTACATATGTGGTTTATATGTATGGCTACATAAAGAACTCAGATCAATGAAAATGGGAAGAGGATATGTGAAACGGTCATTTAGTGATTCTAGAGATATTTTCATTCTTGGCAGTCATGAGGATACAGTCCACCAGATTGATCTTTAAATCCTCTGACCTAGTTCTGAAAGTAAATTATCAGACCAATTATAGGCTGGATTTATTTCAAATTGATATAAAATAGTCTTTTTGCTTAATTATTTCTATGATTTAACAATAATACATTTGTGTTCAATTATGACATTTATTGAGAGAGAAGGAATTCTTCTACAAAATCATTTGTCTTTCCACGTATTTCCATTGTTTTATTAAAATGTTTCTTTCCAAATTGTTTATTTTTATCCTTAGGTCCAATGATTACATTATAATTTAAAAATGCTATTTTTCTTATTATAAAATCAATAAATGTTTTAATAAAATACTAAATATATAATTTGTCTAAAAGAAAATTTGATCTCTCAGACCCTTCAATTGTTAAAAATAAGGGATTACCTAGTTTCAACACTGTTAGTGGCAGTATTTGTGGAAACCTTCCATTGTTCTTTTCTTTTTTTGCATCCTAAATTGTGAACCTTTATGAACAGGAATCCTATCTCAGTTATCTTCACACTCACCTCAACCTTGTTTAGAACCTGACTCACATTTGGCATTCAATATGCATATTTTGAATAAATACATACGTAAATAATAGTATAGGTAGTTAATTTCTGGGATAATATATGTATTTTTAAAGTATGCTAGTTTTCTTAATTATACAGTACAATAAAATAACACATTTCTAGATATCTCACACAAAAAGCAATTTGGTAAAAAATATTAAACTTTTCTAAAACTATTTGCATACACTGTTGTGATATTGTTATTTATAATTAGAAATATATATATATGTTTGGTCCTTGTCCCATTTCTGGCACAGAACTCCCCAAACCCTTGGAAATTTCTAAGCGTTGAGAGTGATTAAAGTAGCTTTTGTTATAGTAATGAACTGGCTTTTGGAAAGCACCTACTTTCCAAAGTAGTTGGGGGCTGGTTGCCAATGGGGTCAACCATGTGATTTGAGGGTTGGAACTTTCAGTCCCACCCTCTGACCTCTGGGGAGGGGAGAGGGGATGGAGGTTGAGCCAATTGCCAATGGCCAACGATTTAATCAACCCTGCCTATGAAATGAAGCATCCATAACAACCCAAGTGGACAGTGTTCAGAGAGCTTCTGGGTTGATGAACACAAGGAGACATGGGGAGAATGGCACGCTCCGAGAGGGCATGGAAGCTCCCCGCCTTTTCCCCATGGCTTGCCCTATGCATCGCTTCCATCTGACCGTTCTTGAGTCATATCCTTTTATAATAAACTGGTGATCTAGTAAGTAAAATGTTCCTGAGTTCTAGCTGCTCTAGCAAATTAATCTAATTTGAGGAGGGGGTCATGGGAACCTCTGATTTATAGCCAGTTGGTCAGAAACACCAGGTAAAACCTGGGCTTTCGACTGCCATCTGAAGGGGGGTTGTGGGGGAGGAAGGTGGCAGTCTTGTAGGACTGAGCCCTCAACCTGTGGAATCTGATGCTATTTCCAGGTAGATAATAGAATTTGAGTTGAATTCTCAGACACCCTGCTGTTGTCCAAGAATTGCTTATGGTGCGGGGAAGCCCCCCAACACACACACACACACACACACACACACACACACACACACACACACACACACACACACACGAACTGGATCCAAGAACGTAATTTACTTCGACCAGGCTCTTGTCTGGTATGGTTGCTAGGGAGTTTAAAAGCTCTGGCTTCTGTGGGCTAATATGCAAATATTAGAGAAGGCTCTGTACTTATTTTTAGTTTGTAGCTGATGTTTAGTATATTTTAGAAGGCTCAATAGTCTGTCAGTAAATAATTATTGAGCACTTGGTATATAATGTAAATGTCCCAATTTATTAAGAATGCAAGACACAGGAGACAACTGACTCAAACTCTTTCCTCCTAAAGAGACCCATCTGGGGCTTTAACCACCAGTTGGTATCATACAGATGCTTCCACAGAAAATCTAGGAAGCAGTATTTGTTTCTTGAGGTTCAATGATGGCGCAGCCTCTGGGACTCTAGCTTTGATAGAGTCCTATCAATCTTCCACTCCAATCTCCTGGCCAAACTACCAATTCAAACACTAAGCCTTTCCCCACATTCCTTTCTATACATTGATGGTTCTAGTTTTTTTTTTTTTTTTCTCCACATGTAAGATTATGCTCTTATCTTTTCTTGATGACATTCTACCCATCCTTGCAGGTCCACTTAAAATAATACCTTCCAGGCTTCCCTGGTGGTGCAGTGGTTGAGAGTCCGCCTGCCGATGCAGGGGACACGGGTTCATGCCCCGGTCTGGGAAGATCCCACATGCCGCGGAGCGGCTGGGCCCGTGAGCCATGGCCACTGAGCCTGCGCGTCCGGAGCCTGTGCTCCGCAACGGGAGAGGCCACAACAGTGAGGGGCCCACGTGCCGCAAGGAAGACGAAACAAAACAAAACAAAACCTTCCTAAGAAAGCCATTCCTGCCCCCTCAGCCAAATATGCTCCACCTCTCTGTCTGAGCTCTAAAGACTTCTCATTATACATTTACAGCTCGTGCGTGTGGGACAAATGTCATGGTAGACATCTGTTCTCTTTGGTGTTGACTGTCAATGTTGTCTTTCACATATTTGTCTATAATTACACAGACAGGAAAGTGAAGAATGACTCATAATATTATTATGTCTACTGATAGGTATGTTCTAACTCTGCCCCCCAAACCCAAACTTTTGTCTTTATTAGTTAGTGTACATTCATTTTATTTTTCCCTTTAGACTTTTCTAAAGACACTAGTTTATTTATTTATTTATTTTTTTCTGGAGCATGTATCACAGAGTTTTGTACATGACTGGGATTCTATAAAGATTTGAGTTCAGATAAATCAGATATAGTCTTTGTAGAGGGCATCAAAGAGGTAGGACAAAGAAGAAATCAGTTCTTCAATTACAAATTACTTATCAAGGACCTACTATGGTGATTAGGTGGTTAAAGGTACAGGAATACATAGAATATAGTAAGTGCTTGAAGGGAAGAGGCTATCTAATAGAAGGAGACGGGCTGATAATTCTAGGCAAGTACAATTTAATGCAAATATTAAGATGCTGGGGACAAACACAGTCTTTTATCGGAACTCACAGAGGCACATCTTTTGGAAGGGTTTTTAATTTATTCCCCTCTTCTTTTCAAATCTTCTAAAGGTGCTTCAGGCTCGTGAGAAACAGAGTGGAAGAGAATTATGAAAAAATTATTTTAAAAAATAGTAAGGGAAATACAAGAAGGAGGAGTGGGCAAAAACAACCCTGGAGAGACCTGCACACATTAAGCGTGTACACGAAGGAGTGAATGAACCCAAGTGCCGAAAGGCAAGCCTCTGAATCAGAGATTGTGTGGAAGGCGCCCTAGGAGAAGGCTCTTCTCTCAGAACTCAGCAAGAACAGCTGAGCAGAGCAGCTACTGCACTGTGATTTTGCATCCCTGGTGTCAATATTTTCATCAGCGGCCAATAACAACTTGGAGTTGTGCATCTATTCCCCAAGAAGAGTTGCTATGAAATTAAAGAGAACTGTTACCTTCCAAATGCTTTCGAATTCTACCTGGAAAAAAAAAAAGTTCCCTTCATTGTTTTGATGATTATCATCTTTTATGTGTGGTGTTTTGTTTAGGTTAATTTCCGAGCAGCCACAGCAAATTCAGCTCCGTGCCGGATGCCTTGTTCATAGTATCACTTAAGAAATACTTGTTGAAAAAAATAAATGAATGTAAAGGTGAGACATGCCAGCCTATTTAAAGGGGTGATCCATATATTTTCCAACTCGGGACACTTCAGGTTGTAGGATAAAGGAATTCAGTGTTCTTTAGAATTCACCTAGCAGTCATTATGATCCCAGGCGAGTGGGCATATGGCCATTTCTCAGGATGAATCAGGACACATTTTAATAGTTAGTTCTGGCAGTTCAAAGTGGAATGGATTTATTTCAAGAGGCTCAAGGAAACCTCATTTTGAAGGCTCTAATAAAAAGTAAGGATGATAAAGAACACTGTTTTTCATGATAAGGAAAATTCTGCCTTTCAAGAGAGACATCATAATTTCTTCTAATTATAAGAAAAATGTTGCTGCCTTG
The DNA here is from genome assembly GCF_011762595.2 of Tursiops truncatus. Taxonomy (NCBI): domain Eukaryota; kingdom Metazoa; phylum Chordata; class Mammalia; order Artiodactyla; family Delphinidae; genus Tursiops; species Tursiops truncatus. The sequence continues at coordinate 72,391,219 of NC_047035.1, read as the reverse complement.
AGTGCTCTTATTCATGTGTACAGCCAAAGGGATTTCTGCATAAAAGAATAATTAGGTTCTATCCCTTCATAATAAATTAAAAAAAAATCAGCTATCTTTCTTTTCTTTTATACCTTTTCCCCCTCATATTCTTTGACCTCTACTCTGCTGAATCTTTTATATGTCATGGAAGGAAGATTTAGAGGGGCTTTGATTTCTCTACTTCCTTTGGTGGCTGGCAGTGTTTGCTGTGCTGAATTTGGAAGTGCCTAATTTGGGAGTTCTGTTCATGTTGGGCTGTAAACTGATCAGATTTCATTTTATGTGTGAAGATCATTTTCCGTCCATAGATTTAAACATTTTATTTGCCTGAAATACATAGTACATAATGTACTGTGGGCATTTATTTAGGAAAGCTCTTAAGCAACTTCGTTTTAGAGACAAAGGACATTCTGGGAAGCTTTACCCTTTAACCATACGAACAGTTATGGAGAAGCTGGGGTCACCCCACAGTTCTGAGATGGTGACTGCAATCACATCTGGAATTGCTGCATTATAAAGGAAGGTGTATAAGGAAGACAGCTGAGCACAATTAGAACTTTTCATTGACCTGATTTGTGTGGTCCATAATTCTCAATTGCGTAGATAACTGCCGTGAGAGGAAAGATGCGCAGCTGAAATGGAATTAATTCAACCCAAAATGTCAGCAAAGTAGAAAGAAGGACTGCTCAAATTCATAGTGAATGATAATACAGTTTGAACCTTCTGAGAGATTAGAATTTGTTGGACTTCAAAATGGAATGTGACCTTTGGCTTTAAAATAGAAAAATCAATGATAGATATAGACAGAAAAAGAAGTCTCAGGGATTAGATTTTTCTAAGAAAGTTTAGTGGCTTTTTGAAATAATGATGGTAACAGCCACCATTTCCTGACTGCTAAATCTGGGACAGACCTGGTTTTAGGATTTTAAGAACATTATCTGTGCTCTGTACTGCAGCCCTGGACAGTGGAGAAACCGAGAGGCAAACAACTGATTGGCCAAGATCACATGGTCAAAAACTGGTGGTCAGACTTCACTTCTAAGTGGTTTTATATAAACATGCTATCCAACCTGGCATTGAATACAAACAGGACTGGTTTCTTTTTTCCTTATAGAGAGTTTTATCACATGAGCTAGACGCTACCAAAGAGATAGGCAGTAACAATTTGGGTTAAGGGCTCTTTGAAATAATAACTGCCTAAGATCAGCAATCGATCGGGTCACATCTAGTTCAGTCATGAAGATGACCTGTGCGTCTGCTTGAAGAGGGGTGACTTCCAATCAATTGTTGAGGAGGGGAGACCCTTCCTTTCATAGTTGCCCTTTAAAATCTTTCATTCTTCTGTTTCACTAATTTTTTCCTTATTACTGTTATCTGTAGAGTTTCAGGGACTCTTCCTAGCATATCAGGAGAGGGAAATGAAATCATTTTGTCCACAAGAAGCACAACACCCGCTTAGACGGGAAGGTAATAGCCTTAATACGCCTGTGTGCTGTACTCAGCGAGGCAGCACAGCATGGCCCTTGAGAGCAGGGACTTGAGAGCCAGACCAGCCTAGGCTGCCAGTTATATGCATGTATGACTTTGGAAAGTTATTTAGTCTCCTTGTGCCTCAGTTTCTTCACCTGTAAAATGGGGATGATGATTAAAAAAAAACAGGGCCTATGTCATAAGCTTGTTGGGAGGATTAAATGAGTTCATATATGTAAAGTGATGAGAACATCGAAGGCATGTAGCACAATGTCAGAGTAAGTAGGATATAAATATGGGTGGAGTATTTCAGGTACATTCTCTTCATTGAATCCTTACCATATCCCTGTTGGAAGGTTATGCTATATTTATTTTACAGATTAGTAAATGAGTCTAATAGAGATTAACTAATTGGTCCACAGTCACTCAACTTGTAAGCATTCAAACCTCAACAAGTCAAGGTCCTAAGCCAGACCGGGACATGAACCCAGGCTGTGTGATGTGCGTGGTTTTATCCTTTATATTCCTGGTTGAGGAGAATTTTGCCTTTATGGTTTTAATATATCTAATACCAGTATATTCATATATATGATATACAGATATGATATTGTATACTGACCCTATGGCAGGCAAGAGTGCCAGCTTTACCGAATGTCACAAAGTCCTTGTCCTATTATCCACACCTTTCATAGTGGAGCGATGAAGTACATGGCCCCCGGCCCCAGACTCTGCCTGGATTCGAATCCTTGCTCTTCTCCTTACTCTCTGTATACTGTGGGAAAGTCATGAAATTTCCTCATGCCTTAGTTTCTTTATATTAAATTAGAGATAGTATCAATAATCTTTGTCAGAGAATGTGATCATTAAACGAGTTTATCTGTTTAAAGCACTTGAACCTGACATACAGTAAGTGATACATAATGTGTATTATTATCATTATTACTACTGTTATTTTTCTTCAATGGTTTCAGATTAGGAGTTCTAAGAAGCCGTGGCTGACTATGCTAAGACCTGCAAATAACGACAACAGGAACATGAGAGAATTAAACAATGGTCCATGGCTGATAATTTGAAAGATTATAAAAGAAGGAGGGAGACTTAATCCTGATAATGTTAGGATTAATAGTTTGCTCATAGGATTATTTTATGGTTAAGAATCGCCATTCATTTTCTTTTAAGAGTCTCTTTTAAGGGTCTCTTCCCTCTACCAGAATTGAACTGAATACCAAACAATTGAGTTGAATCAATATATTTTCAGGGAATTTTTCTGGATTTTTATCAAATACATTTAAGGGGAATTTCAGATTCTCTACAGCTCATCAAAGAGGTTGTTATGAGTTGGGAGATGAGGGAGAGAAGGGATGATAATGTATCTAAGGGGAAGGTATATATCCTATCCTTGAAGTTTCCTAGTAACGGTAAAGATTGTCTTCTGGGCTTGGCTACCTATCCACTCTAGATGTGTGAAACTAAATATTCCACGCTCTTTTCTTCACCACTTTCTCCTGCCCAGCAATATTGCCTTTTTTCTCCCTCTAGCTTTTTGTATAGCCTAACACCCTCTTTCTCTTATATGAGTCAGAAAATTAGAATATATTCTTAAGTTTTTCTTCCCCTTCACTTGCCATGTCCCCTCAGTGATCAAGTCTCCTTTAATTAAGCTCTACTCTGTACAGCCTCTCCTTTTGCACCATCATTACTTTAGATTAGGGCCTTGTTAGGTCTCACCTGAGTCACTGCAATAATCCCCCTCCCCCTTCTACTCTCCTGCCCCCAATGTTGCTCTACTCCAAAGGATATACAAAGCAAATTTTCTTCTCATCACGTGGCAACTAGTACTTAGTATATTTCCACGGCAAGATTTCCATCCACGGCGCAATCTCTGGTCTTACTCTTGCTTCTTCCTCCCTCTCTCCCACAGTTCTCCATCCCCGAACAAATGCAAACCAATTATATTAAAATCCTGGTGATTTCTCAAATGGGTTAATCTTTGCCTTTGTCATCGCTGCTCCTTCTGCCTGGAATACCCTCAAGGACCTCCACTTCTACTCATAAATGGTCACCTGACTAACTTCTCCTAATCGGCCGCCAAGACCCACATGCTCTCACTTCCTCTAAGAAGACATCCCTGATCCCCTCAGCCTCCACCAGGTACATCTACTATATCTTCAAACCTTATCGGTCCATATAGTAATTATTTAACCATCTTTCTTTCTAAGTGGCAAACCTCTGAAACTCAGGTATTAGATATTTCCTCTTTGTTTCTTAGGACCAAGCACAGTGGCTTTCACTGAATAAGTGCTCAATAAATGTTTGTAGACTAATTAAGATGCATAGCAATAAAAAATTTAGTCTTGAGTCTCTCTGCAAGTGAGACTTCTGTAGGTAATTCAGATCATTAAACAGCAATAAATTAATAGCTTCTGGTCAAAAGTTTGGAATGTCTAAACTGTTCATATACCAATATCCAAAATAAAAGTTTGTTAGTATCTCCTATGAGTGAAGCATAGTGCTTAATATTTTATATTTTTAAAGAACTTTCTAGTTTTCAAAGTGCTGTAACATGCATTATCTTTGAGGTTCATGACAACTGTGAAGTAAGTAACACGGGTATTATCCTCATTTTACAAATGAGAAAACGGAAGCTCAGAAGGAGAACTGCCATACATAAAATCACTCACACAGAAGTAAGGTAATTTGAAACCCATTTCAGGACTCTAAAAATATAAACATTTAAGCCTTTACTACACACATTTGTTGTTTCCACTGTATCATACTGCTTTCACATTACCTACATCAAGCTGGGGGAAAATTAGAAAGAAGTAAAGTGTATTAATTTACAGAGAAGTACCAGGGACTATGTATATATTTTAATTCAGTCCTCAAAATAGCCCTGACAGATAGGAATTATTAATCCATTTTACAGATATAGAAAATGAAGTCAGAAAGGATAACTTGCTAAAGGTTGCGAAGTTATTAAGTAGTAAAGCCAGATTTTAAACTGAGATTTGTCTAACTCCAAAATTCAAATATGCTTAATCCAAAAAGGGGGTGGCCAGCAGACCAAGGAAGCATGAGAGTCTCGAGTTTAATCTGGAATGGTATTCATAGCCAATGAGTCTGATCTGGTTCATGGAAGGGACCCAACCCTAGGAGTTTTTTTCGAAAGAACTTGAAGGTAGCTTCACCCCAGGAGAAAATGACTGGACTATAGCAGGACTTCAGTCATTAGCTGGTGATAAAGGAAGAGTGCCCAGTCTTCTCTAAAAAGGGGCTTGTTAAATAAGGGCTTACTGATTTTCTGGGCACCAACGAAGTGATCTTAGGGTTTAGAGCAGGGCAACCATCCAAGCGGGGAACTGGAATGGGAAGCAGGAACTAGGACAGGAGACAATTCACACATCAAAGGCACATAGGGAAGGGGAGTGGAGGGAGATGCAGCTCATCTTCCTGAGATAGCCTTCTCTTTCTCTGCACATCCTTGAAGTTTTCTTCTATTTTTATTCTCAATCCTTATGACTTCATTTACCATCTCTGTGTTGACAAGGCCCAAATGTCATAGTTCAGACCTGTCTGAGTTCAGACCCCTGGCGTCACTGCATGATAGACAGCTCCACTTGGAGGTCCGCAGACACGTCACGCGAAATGTACACAGAGTTGAACTTACCGTATACTGCCTTCATAATACCTACTTTTCATGTTATCTCTATTTCAGTAAAATGTAGCACCATTTATCCATTTTCCCAGGCAAGAAACTTGAGTGTTATTCTTTACTTATACATCTCATTAATTTTTCCTCGCCCTTATCCGATCAATCCCTTCATCTTACAAGTCTATCTCTTTAATAACTCCTGAAACTGTCCCGTACTTTCTGTTACGCCCAGGGCTCAGGCTTTTGATACCTGATGATTGCCTTCCACCTTTCGCATCTCCACACTGTGCTCCACAGTGAACTCAGAGTTATTTCTAATGTGCCCATCTGGTCATGTCCTTCCTGTGCTTTAAAACCTCCATGTATTCCCTGTTGCTCTAAGGATGAACTCTGACCTCTTTAGTGTGGGGTATAAGGGCTTTTCTGACTTGGCGTCTGCCAACCTTCTCACCTCACAGCTTACTCCCCTCCCACAGCGTTTAGCCATATCCTCGATGCTCCAGGGAAGCATTTTAAAGTCCCTGAGGAGTGAGTGAGCAAGGGAACCTCTTACTTGTTCTCACTCACCCCGCTGCAGCAGGGGCCCCAATAAAGCCTTGCCTGAATTTCTTGTCTGGCCTCTAGTTAATTTCTATTGATCAGGGAAGGCTGAGAGCCCTGGTCGGTATCAGATTTCTGATGCCCAACGTGGGGCAGTTGTCCCCTTCCGGGGAGAGGATCCGGGCACCCACGGGACCACTGAACGCAGCTTCCCCGTGGGTGACAAGCGGGCACCTGAACCTCTCGTTTCAGCATCACTGTGTTTGGTAGGTCTGCCTTCCTGGCCCTTGGGGGCCTCCATACCCTCATTCAGGCAACGCTTTCCTCTCCCCCTTGTCCTTTGCCCTCTCCTGATATCTCCCTACTTCTCCTTTCTCCGTCCTCTCCTCCTTCCGTCCTATCCTTCCGAGAGAGGGGGACGTCGGGCAGCTACAGCATCACTCCTCTCAGCTTGTGAGGCCATGCTCCCTCTAGCAGGCAACGGCTCACCTTGACAGGTGACAAGCAGAGGTGGGAGAGGCTCGCCTCACACCGTGCCGACCCTGGTCTACCAGGCTCTCCCTGATGGGAGATTCATGAGAGTGATAGAGGTTTAAACCTCATACAGTGTAGTAACTGAAAGTCTTATCCTCCCAATATTCTCACATTTTCCTGCTGTCTCTTTCTCTTTTTCAGTCTTTTCTGTCCCTCCGAAGTTTACCTCTCCCTTGACCCTTATACCTGCACTCCTGTCCCCTTTATCCTGAAAGCTTCTTACTTGTGTCTTTAAGTTTTTGTCACTGGTATCTTTGTTTTATGTAGTTTTGTCTGTCCGATGGCTCCTGCAAATCTCTGCCAAAATTGGCGGCACGGTGGAGTATTTAAACCTTGAAATTTTAGAGAACAAATAGAAAAGAAAGGAGCTTGTATTTTTCTCTCTTCCACATTTGCAATGTAACTATTCTTTCTGCCTGAGCTCCAGGGGCTTGCATTTTCCCCCCTCTGCTTTTGCAATGTAACTGTTCTACCTGGGCTCAAGGAGCTTGCATCTTTCTCCTCTGCCTTTGCATTGTAAGTATTCTGCCTGGGCCCTCAGAGAACTACCCGATTCATCTGTAGCCCCCACACTGAGGGAAAAAAAAATGGCCATTTTAAATTCAAGTGGGAAAACTATGAGATCTCTGGTTTTGTAGAAATTGGTTTGTCTGGTTTAAGCTTGTGGGTTTAATTAATACAGACCAGTCTTCAGAGTCATCAACATTAAGTATAATACTTTTATTGTACCTAGGGTTACTGAAAGTCAATAAGTACATATTGTTTCTGTTATGAAATGTGTCAAAAGGGAATAGAACCTGATATGATTACATTTTAAGTAAATGTAACTGGGATAAGAACTTTTTGGTAAACTCTACAGGAATAATTATGTTTTGGAAACATCCATCTAAAACAGTCTCTCCAAATCTTGGTAAACTGAAACTAAGTTAAATGATAGGAATTCATTGTGTATACAGGCCATTTCAAGTAAGATGAAATATTGGAATATTAATTGTTAAACAGGTCTAAATTTACCTACTTTTGTCTTCTTGTGAGAGGGAAACTAAAGCTGTTTGGTGCCACCTTGAGATGTTCTCTACCAAACTATAGAATGCTAATGAAGAAGACAGTTTATGGTTGCTTAAGGAAAGTAAGAAGCGTGTTTTCAGAAAAGGTATGAGGAATGGAAATAGATTTTTGTTAAAGGAAAAAAGGTGTTATTGTCCCAAAGCTGGTTATTTCTAATGGAAAGAATAAGGGGCAAAGTATGGTTACAGAAAGTTGTAGAAGGTTTGCAGAAGAGGAACATTGAGAAAAGAATTTTGTATGTGGTCAAGGTTTTCTAAGTTTAGATTCAATTTAATTAGGTAAATGGATTTTATTAATAGTAGGCTTATGCAAGACTGGATTTGGTTTCTCTCTCTCGTAAGAGAACAGAATTTTCCTGGAATGCTGCTTTCGATATCAGATTGTGTGAGTTTCTGTGTCTTTAAGTGATCTGTATTTATTTTTGAAAATTTTTTTCACCTTAGCTCAAGGAATAATTGTTTCACAGTGACTTGTGATTCTATCTGACCAGGTGTTTTAAAACTTTGAAATTTTTGACAGACTTCCCAAATATCAAATTCTAATGAGAGTTCTTTTGACCTCCAACTAACTTTGGGGTGCTTCAAAGGGCCCCTGGAGCATCCCAAAGAGAGATCCTAAACTAATTGGGTTCATATGGTATGTTAAATTACATGGGATACATTGTCCAAATTCGCTGTTGCCAGTGTCAGATGGAATCATCAGCCTCTCCCCAATTTTATTGTAGCCACCAAACAGATAGCGGAAAGGGTTTTGGGTTCTTCTGCTGTCTAGTCTCGCCCCTTACTCTATGTCCAAAACCATCACCTGTGGGAATACTCCTACCTCTAGGCCCTCAGGTCCTGACCCCCGTGGCATTTTCCATTGCGCCCAACTCTAATTCCTCCAGGAGTTCCTTTTTGCACCTCTAGGACCCCCTTCACTCCAGGCCTTGGCAGTCCATACCTTATGACAGACTACCTCTTGGGCTGGCCACTTCCAAGCAGCCCACATCCTAGGCTTTATACATGCTCAATCTTAAGTAATACACCCCAACAAATTATTATAGGACATTGTTATAGGACATAAACTTTATAGACAACAGAACCCCCTCAAGGAGAGTCCTGGCAACGCTCCAGCACTGGTTCAAATGTACCCTATTGTGGACTCCTCGTGCGAGGGACTGACGGCCAGAGACAGCTGGTTAGGTGATGGGAGAGTAGAGGACGCTCAAAATCCCATTAGGTAAGAAGGGAATTAGGAGGACACACCAATCCCCTCCTGACAAAAGCCTCCTAGTAAATGTCTCTGGGATGCAGGACTTCATTTCTAGGAGCGTTCTTGGTCGCAGGTTACTCAACGTGGGAGGATCTTCTAAGCCAGAAGAAACACCTCGGGAATGCATCCTTAAAAATTGGAAATTTTAAAAAATAGATGGGCTGAAAAGGGAAAAACTTAAGCTCTACTGTAACACGGCCTGGCCTTCATGTAAGTTGTGGGGTGGAGAAAAATGGCCTGAAAATGGGTCTCTAAATTACAATGCCATCTTGCAATTGGATCTTTACTGTCACAAGATGGGAAAATGGACTGAGGTTCCCTGTGTTCAAGCCTTCATGATCCTTTACCAAAACCCCACTCTAAGCGGCTCCTGTAATCAATGGAAAGCAATCCTGACATTTTAGATGATCCCCTTTTAACCTTCCCCAACTTTCAGGGGGTGAAACCAACTTTCCGCTGCTTCTCCAGAGGCACCTGCTTCTCCAGAGCCACCTACCTCCCTGGAAGCACCTACTTCTCTGGATCCCTCTGACCAATCCCTCACTCCGCCTCCCTATGTCTCTTTATACCCTCCATTGCCCCAGGAGGGAGAGACTTGTAAGGGATAACTTGTAAGGGAACTTCCTATCACCCAGGATCAGGAAAAGCATGCCCTCTTAGGGAAGTGGCAAATGGGGAAGGGACAATCAGAGTACACGTGCCCTTCTCTTTAACTGATTAAGCCCAATGCAGACAGAGACTGGGCCTGTCTTCTGAAGACCCTAGTAAGTGTGCTGAAGGGTTTCAGGCCCTAACTCTGGCCTTTGATTTAAATTGGAAGGATGTCCAAATAGTCCTATCTACTTGCTGTATCCCTGAGGAAAAACAGAGAATTTAAGCAGCAGCCCAGGGACCAACCTGAACATTTTGTTATGGGCGGAGACACAGTCCCAAATCAGGAGCCCTGCTGGAATTACAATTTCTGGGTGGGAACCGAAGCCGGGAAACACGTGATCCAATGTGCATTAGAAGGGATGAGGAAGTATATCAAAAAGCCAGTTAACTATGAAAAGGTAAAGGAGTGACCCAAGAGGAATAAGAAAATCCAGCCCTCTTTCAGGGACGGCTTGTGGAAGGTTTTAGAAAATTTATTAACACTGATCCATCCACTCCCGAGGGTCCATCCCTGCTGGGACAACATTTTATCAGCCAGTCTGCCCTGATATTAGGCAGAAACTCCAAAAGTTAACAAAAGTTAGGCTCACGAAACCCTGTTGCCCCAACTCCTAGAAATGGCCTTTGGGGTATTTAATAATCGAGATCCAGCTGAGGAGGGAAGAGAGAACTGGACATGAAAACAAGCAGGCCAGGGCTCAAGCTATACTGATGGTCATAGCTGTCAGCCATGCCTTGCAACCTCAGGACAACCCCAGGGGGCCAAGGAAGTTTAACCATCCACCTGGAGGTAAAACCAGCAAGGGCGAATGCTTCAAATGTAACTCAACAGGTCACTGGGCCCAAAAGTGCCCAAAAGAAACCCCCTGGTCCATGCCCAATCTGCAAACGAACAGGTCATTGGAAGTGGGACTGTCCCCAGTCCCAAAGGGGGAGGGGGGCTCCCACTCCCAAGATGGCCATGCTGGATGAATGAGGTGGCCCAGGGATTCTGGCAGCTCCCCTCAGTGAGATTTCTAACCGTATCGAGGAGCCCCAGCTGGTCCTTGACATGGCAGGTAAGAAAATCAATTTTTTAATTGACATGGGAGCCACTTAACTCTGTCCTGATCTCTCACACTGGGCCTCTTTCCTCCAAAAGCTATACAGTGACTGGTGTCGACAGAAAGATTCGCACCTGCTTCTTCGCTGGACCTCCCATTTGTGTCAGTTTGAACAGCGCTTGATCTCACGTACCTTTTTCGTTGTGCCTGAGTGTCCTATCCCACTACTGGGGAGAGACATTCTGGGCTCCCTTGGAGCAACATATTACTATTAGGAGGTCCCAAGCAGCCCCTTTTCTTGATTATGACTAAGACAAATCAGCTGAAAGAACAAGGGCCTATTCCCAACCATATTCTACACACAGTAAACCCTGCAATTTCGGACAAAGGAATCCCTGGGAAGGCTATAAATGCCCTACCTGTAAAAACCAGCCTTAAGCCAGAAGTCGCTTATCCTAAAAAGAGACAGTACCCCATAAAGCTGGAAGCAAAAAAAGGTTTGCAACCCCTCATAGATAAATTCTTAAAACATGGCCTCTTAGTGCCCCGTCGGTCTCCATGCAGTACCCCTACTCTGCCAGTTGTTAAGCCAGTTGGGAAATATCAAATGGTATATAAGACCTTAAAGAAGTAAATGATGCAATGGTCCCTGTACATACCCTGGTGCCCTATCCTTATAATGTATTAGTCCAGATTCCTGGAGATGCTAAATGGTTTACTGTTCTTGACCTCAAGGATGCCTTCTTTTGCATCCCAGTTAATCCCTCATTTCAGTATCAGTTTGCCTTCGAGTAGACTAAGCCCCACTCAGGCCAAATGCAACAATATACCTGGAGAGTACTGCCTCAGAGGTTTCAGAACAGCCCACACTTGTTCTCCCAGGCCCTGGAAAAGAACTAAGGAAAATACACCTAAAACAAGGGGCCATTCTACAGTACGTAGATGATATACTAATATGTACCCCACCATGAAGGCCTCAGATCAAAATACCACTGAATCCTTCATTTCCTTGGGACCTGGGGTTACAGGATCTCCCAGAAAAAAATCCCAAATCTCAAAGCAACAAGTTAAATATATGGGATATATTATAAACCCTGACAGACCGTTATCTCCAGATAGAAAACAAGCTATATTAGGCCTAAGTGCCCCAAAGACAAAAAAACAAAAAACAAACAAAAAAACAACTTTGTACTTTCTGAGGCACGGCAGGATTTAGCAGAATTTGGATTCCAGGATTCAGACTAATGGCTAAGCCTCTATATGAAGCCACTAAAGGCTCAGATACAGAACTATTACTTTGGACTGGGGAACAAGAAAAAGGCTTTTCATAATATCAACCAGGGCCTCACCAGAGCTCCTGTGCTGGGCCTCCCCGATTTAAAAGAACCATTTATCTTGTACGTAGCTGAAAAGCAGGGGACAGCTCTGGGGGTCTTTGGGCAAAAGCTAGAAGTTCCTCAGGCTATTTTTCCAAACAAACTTTGTGGCCTGAGGTTGGCCTGGCTGCCTCCGGACGGTAGCTGCCCCTGCTTTATTAGTGGAAGAAGAGAACAAACTTACCTTTGGACGGCCACTGGAAATCCAGACCCCTCATCAAGTATAAGGGATTCTGGAAATTAAAGGTCACCATTGGCTAACTGGAGGCTACCAGGCTTTACTCTTTGACTCCCCAGAACTAACCCTCAAAGCTTCCCACACCCTCAACCCAACTATACTAATGCCCACGGAAAGCCCAGAACTCACACATTCCTGCCTTGAAATCCTTGACCAGGTTTATGCCTGTAGGCCTGATCTAACAGACCAGGCCATAGCAAACCTTGAGGAAGAATGGTTTACTGATGACAGTAGTTTCATTAAAGATGGAGTCAGGAGGGCAGGGTATGCTATTGTGAGCTCTTATAGTGTTATAGAAGCAGAACCTTTGCCACCTAACACTTCAGCCCAGAGGGCTGAACTAATAGCCCTCCCTGAAACCTTAACCTTAGGGGAAGTGAATTATACATATATATAGAGAGAGACTCAAAATATGTCTTCCTTGTTTTACATGCCCATGCAGCTATCTGGAAAGAAAGAGGACTTTTAAATGCAAAAAATTCCCCTGTAACATATGGGGCTGAGGTTTCACATCTCATAGAAGCGGCTCAAAATCCAAAACTAGTAGCAGTCATTCAGTGCCGCGGGCACCAAAAGGAAAATTCTCAAATTACCCAAGGGAACAACAGGGCAGATTGGGAGGCAAAGAAAGCAGCCCTCATGCCCACACCAGCTAGAAACCGACACTGAGAAAATTCGAAAAGCCATTTGCCTTCAGCAGATAATTAACCACCATTCCTAGCTATTCAATATGGGCGGGGAAATGGAAAACTGGTTCTCTAGTTTGCTCTCTTGGATCCCACAAAGTATAAAAAAATTTCTGGCAGGAGGTTTTCATGTTCTTATAACCCTTTTCTTTTCAGTCATACTGATTTATGCCATATTTTGTCTAGTGCTCTGTTGTCTTCCCTGCCGTTGTAAACCTGTGACTCAGACTTTTTGGTCCAAGAAGGAGAGCTGGGACCCACAGGTCCAGACCTTCCATTCTAAAAATAGAGAAACACATTAAACTTTAACCCTGAGATGAACAAAAATATATACCCAAGGAGAATGGCTTCTTGGCAAGAGCGACATCACCTCCTTTGTCTGGCCAACAGTGAAGGAAGCCCAAAGTTAACCTGGTTCCTTCCCTTTCCAGGTTCTTTAATGGTTATTCTTGTTGTTCTCCTTTCTACCCCTTGTTTGTTTAACCTTCTGGCAAGAGTTTGAAGTAAGGCTCATGATGGCTCAAGGAATTCAGCCCATTCCAGTGGAGAGTGGCCCAGGTCCCTACAGGTCCTTAGAACAGTCAGCAAGGGACTTCTGTACCTCTAGGGTAGGCTAGGGTCTATGGCCCCTGTCCAGCAGGAAGGAGTTTCAGAAGAAGACAACTCTGGCCCCTTACCCCTTAAGAATAAGGGTGTAGAACCTCTCAGGGGGGAATGAGACAGGCTGGGACCTGGGACCCTTTGCTGGGACCTGGGACCCTTTGCTGAAGTGCTACAGTGCCTGCACCTGGACACACCTCTCCTCCAGCAACAAAATACAAAGAAACTGTATGGGACTAAAAATAAGTGTGTGCATGCAGCAGTGGGGCAAATTCTGGACCCCAAAGATACAAAGAGACCAAAAAACCCAACTGCCACTTTTGAAGAGCCTAGAGCAAACACTGGGGTGTTGGGAGCAAAAGCAGAGTCCTAAGCATGTTCCCAGCACACACCACCACCTAAGGGATGGGCAAACCACCTAAGCCACGCCACCGGCCTGACCCCTGGACACACCCCTACTCTCACCCCATATAAGGAAAAGCTTCCCCTCCCCCACCAAGGGAGTGAGCAAGGGAACCTGTTGCTTGTTCTCACTGCCCCCCACAGCAGCAGGGACCCCAATAAAGCCTTGCCTGAATTTCTCGTCTGGCCTCTAGTCAATTTCTATTGATTGGGGAAGGCCAAGAACCCTAGTAGGTATCGGGAATAGGCAAATGAAGAGACACACAGAACAAAGTTTAGGGAAGTGGGGTGCGCTGCTTGCAATACCCTATCCAGGTGTGTCACCATCCCGGCACATCAGTGTGTTCACCAACCAGGAAGTTCCACTGAGCCTAAGTGTCGGGAGTTTTTCTTAGAGTTTCATTAAATAGGTATAATTGATTAAATCATTGGTCACATGATTGAATTCAATCTCCAGTCCCCCTCTCCTTTCCCAGAGGCTGGGCTGGCCCACAGTTCCAGAGATTTTATCTATATGATAGAGATTTTGAAATCATTGAGAACTCATGTATGGGCTTGTCCATGTTTAATTTTTGTGAATATTCCATGTGTGCTGGAGAAGACTGTCAGATCTCCAGGTTGGCACAGTGTCCTATACATGACAATTAAATAAAGACTTCTAATAACAAAAAAATAAAAAAAAATAAAGTCCCTGAAAGTCTTCCTTGACCCCTCCCCCGACATCTGGGTTGGGTAACCTTCGTATTCTTATGGCATCCTTTGTCACATTTACCTCTAACATAGCACCTGCCGTATTTTATTAAAACTGTTTGAATTTAATCTACTGTAAATTCTTTAAAAGAAAGAACGATATGTTTTTCACAGTTGTTTCCCCAGAACCTCTCAAGGCAGTTGGTACATAGAGGTGATCAACCAACATAAGCTGAAAAAATGAAATGAGTCCCAGGGGGATCTAGGCCAATTCCAAAGTCATTGCTGGTAGGAAGATAATGAGTCTAACGACAGACATGGTTCTCCCTGGCTCTGGACCTTATACTAAATCTGTAACTAGAAGATATTCAATACCAGCACTGGCCAAAGATGCACAGGCAGGCACAGCTGGTTTTAGACTAAAAGCTAGTATCTCTGACTTAACTTCAGACTTTTATTCCTTTGTGTTCATCCATAGAAAAAATAACACAGAGCCTTGCCCCTTGTTGGGGTCCTGGTCTGTACAGAATCTTACAAGCTTGCTCGGACTACCTTCCCTTGGCTGTCTCACCCTTTGTAATGAAAAATTTCATAGGCTGAAATAAAGGAAGAGATGGTGCTAGCAGATAAAATTCTATAAATGTATGGATCTCATAGGATTTATTTTACTTGAATAACTTTCATTATTCTCTTTAGATTGATTCTTGAATAATAAAGTAGGCTCACTTAAAAATAACAGATTGATATTTCTAGTTTTTTAGTGGACCATGTATCCAAAAACTTGCTTTGGTATGTATAAAAGCATCATGGAGAAAATCCATCCATTGGCATTGGGTAGCTTCTGAGTTTCCTTTTTTTGCCACATAATCCCTTGGCTGTTCCTTTGATCAGCAGTGCAAATCCTAATTAAAATTTCATCTGATAATTTGATTTCACGATAAAGATCTATTCTCAGTCAGGAGCTTTGCCTCCTTAAATTCCCGAGGTTAATGAAAATCACTAATCCAATGGATAAATAGGCAATGGGAAAGTCAAATCATAACTTCCATGTTTTCAAAAATACTGTGACTTAAGGGTTTTTGGAGGCTCTTACAAGGAAGAGAGATTGAGATGCAAATTTCACTGAGAGGGAAGAGAAAACTTCCTAAGTGGGAAAGGAAATTATGTAAATGACATTGTTGTTTTAAAAGTACAGTGCTTTCTAGTGCCACAAATCTCACAGGTGTTGAGGTAGGAAAGGACAAGAAGGTGAAGTTGAGCCTTGCAGAAAAAAACTTTGCAATGGATTCTGAAAATGAAAACTAAATTCTTGCTTCACATCTACTTGTCATGTGGCCCCTGAGTTTCTGGGCTGGCCCCTCAACTCTGAGTCTAATCAATGTCAAGTTCATCAAAAAAAGGTCACTTTCTTTCATCAAGAAACCAACAATGAACAAACTTGGGAAGTAAATTGATGGGTTTTTCTTTTCTGAATCCTATTAGTTCTGGGAAAATTCCAAAAGACTTTTACAACATTCCCCAAATGGCCTGAGCTAATAGCAGAGTTCAACATATTAACATTCAGCAGGATGAATCCATATTTATTTCATGAAATTTAATTATATACCAGAAGAAAAAAAAGAACCAAGAGGGACATAGAAGAGATAAATACCAATGCACTGAGAAAACAGGGAAAGGAGAACAGTTGCATATATAGCTGAGAGATGGCAAGAAAGAGAATAAGACAGAAGCGAGATTTAAATATGCCCATGACCACTTATTCTGAATACTGCTATGAAATACTGGAAATCACCTCCTGAATTTAAGGAGAATCTGTTCTATGTTTGCTTTATATCATCTAATTATAACAAACCATCTGTGAAGAAAAAGAGACATACAACACACATGCACAAACATCCCCTCAACGTCCAGATAAAAAGTAAATTAAGTCTGTGTTTGTACACTTTACCCAGAAGGTCATTGGTTCTTATTTTTCTAATCCTCTCTTGTAATAAGAATGTCCATAGATAGTTCCAAATCATTTATGGGAAAACTTTTTTTTTTTTTTTGAGCAGGGTGGCTGGGAAATAGGATAAAAAGTACCATTTCAATTTAGAATTCTAGAAAGATCAGTAATGGTGGCAAAGCCACTGCCTACTGCCAGCCCTCAGGTATGCTTTGTGAAAGAAGTTCGTGGCTCCGGGCTATTTTGAAGTGAATGCAAATCATCAGTCATTGAAAAATCTAATACTAATTGAGTCTCTTGTCAAAATGTACAGTTAAGAATCTCACTGCTTTCTTATTTAAAAACAGTGGCTCTCTCCTAGCAAGGTAAAGGAGGAAGAACATCAGGAGTGTAAGACATGACCCAATAATGAAAAGGAATTTATTCTCATCGTTATCATTCTTCAAGCGGAAAAACCGGCATCACTATGACCTTGAACCTGAAAACAAGGAGGTGTGTGTGTGTGTGTGTGTGTGTGTGTGTGTGTGTGTGGTGTGTTTGGAGGGGACAGGGGAGGATGTATCCATACACACCTTTTTAAGCCAACCACTTAGGGTTCTGTCTTTCATGGAAAGAAAGCCACAACAATTTACATTCACATAACACATCCAGAAGGTTAACTCCCTCTTTTAAAAAGGTGCTTGTATTTGTCTTTCTTTCTCTATCAGACACAGTCCAGGGGCCCAGCTAAACCTAAATGACTTAAATCACGTACGGTGGACTCTAAACAGAGTACATCTAAATGGGAAGTGGTTACAGGAATAGAACAGTTGGGTTGTATAACAGAGTCTTCATTTCAATCCAGAAGTAAACAACTCCTGTGTAAACATCAGCTCTGTGAGTACCATCTCCCCTGCCCCCCATAAAAACCGCTTACATTTTAGATGCAAGAATATTTGCATATTGAAGAACTTTTATAAAATCCAAATTACCGACAAAATTATCTGTGTATCAGAATAAAGCGAAATAATGAATATTTACTGAGATTTTTCTATAGACAAAGCACACTGCTGGGGCGGATAAGGAGGCACAGTACAGTGTCAGTAATGTCAGTCCTCTAATGAGATGAGTGTCTGTTCTCAGGCAAACGCTGTTCCCAGTTACTGCAATAATTATACAAATAAAAGGGGAAAAGCAGATAGCGCACTTGCATGAAGTATACACACATACATACATACAAGCTACATAACTGAGAGGCTATAGAGTATAGTGTCTGAGGGCACAGCCTTGAGCCGACTGCATTGGAATCAGCTCTACAGCTTCGTAGCTATGGGATCTTTGGCAAGTTATTTAACCTTTAAGCATCTCACCTATAAATCAGAAATAATAATATCTGGGACACAAGAGTGTTATGATGCATAAATGAGTTAATCCATGTGAAGGGTTTATCTCAGTGCCTGGCATATGTAAGCGCTGATTCTATTATTATAAACCCGCAGCAGATACCAGACACATATACATAGATGGTATACATACATAGCATACACAAAAGCATTTAGGACAGTATACCTGTTTTCCGGAGGTTCAATCTAGTTAGAAAAGAGATGCTATAAAGAAGTAGACATTAAAGCAGGGAAATCTAGATTTAAAAATGAAAAATACCAAGAGTTAAAGATGGTGGCCTGAACTCTTGCATTTATTTCTGTACTCTCCGAAAAATCCATTAAAAGGAGTGTGAAGTACTTCTAAAAAATAATAATCAACAAGGACGAAAAGAAATGGAAGAAGAGACAAGGTATCTGTGTAAGTAGAAACCAACAAGAGCAAGCTAGCGAATGCTACGGAACTCCAGAAAAATTCCAAAGTTGAGAACACTAGGGAGGAGAGAATGGCTAAAAGTATGTACAGGGAGCAACAGGAACCACCCCCCCTCCCTTTCTCTTCTCCAAGACTTGCAAACAGGTGACTAGCCCTTTCCCCTTTTCTCCCCTAGGACACACATACATACACACACACACACACTCAAAAGGCAAAATGGAACCAGAAAAAGCCGGAAAAATAGAACCAGAGAAGCCGTGGACTTAGCACATCAAACATACTGCAGGGCAGGTGAAATGAGGACTGAAAACAGGGATCCGATCAGTCTGCATATTGAATCATGAGCTTCCTGGCTCCCTACACACTATCTTACCCTCATCATCCACAATCCTGCTCCCAGGCTTACACCCATAGGTGAAAAGTTATAGGATCCCTCATTCAGGAAATGAAATTGAAGATAATGCTGTTAAGAAGTCCTCCAATGAAATGCTCAAGTTCAGTTGGGAGAAAGCTCTAGGGACCAGCACAGAGCTTCCCATTAGCTTTTGAGTACCTCACTTTCAAATATAAATAGGGAGCCAGGTTTCACCAATTAGTTGAAGAATACCTCTACCAGGTATGAGACAACCATACTAAAGACACTTGGATAAAACAGCCAATGCAAGGTGTAGGAAAAACTTTAGAGAAAGTATAAATAGTCTCAGAGTGGTAAGTAAAGATATTTCACTTATGAAACAGTAACGGGAAACTGGGCACATGGAAGACAAAACAAAAAGCCAAACACAAAACAAGGCAATTATGGAATTAGAATCTGAGGATTAGTAATGAATATATTCAGCTGGTACTTGCTCCTGGGATACCAAAATCACTGTCAACAAAATGCACACCCTTTCCTTCTCCCTAACCCCCACGCACAGAGCCAAAAAAAGTGAGGATGCAGGGATCTAAATCACGACATCTGCCCTGAAGATTCTGGAGGGCTAAAAATACTCTTGCATGTAGCTCCAAACAAAGGGCTTACATCCTAAGGCAGGGGTAGAAACACATTTTAAGTAATGAGAATATCAGTAGAACTCCTTTCTTTGCAAAGGACGGAAACCCAACTCTTTAAGCTAAGAGAGTAATATTTTAGGGATAAAGCAAGGAGATATTGCTGGTATGAACCTGGCAGCGCCCATTAGCCCATGTGCATAGCTGTCCCTAGAAAATGGGTAGCAGGCAATGTTAGGTGTTTATTTCAATGACAAAACAGGAAGGTATACTTTTCTGTTTAAAACAAGACCATAGCTGTGTCAAAGTGAGAGCTACCACATCATAGTATGTGATTCAGGAGTCATTAAAAAATAATAATTAAAACTGCTATACTCGTCATTGCTTAATTACGTTATACTTGTTGGGGGAAAACTTGACATTAATTAAAATGATTTTTTTTCATATAAACTTGTAAAAGAAATATTGCCCTGAATAAGACGACTTTATTCACGACTGTTGCAACAGGAGAGAGAGATTAATGCTACAGGGGAGACAGACTGAACTCAACTCCACTGACAAAAGGCGGAAGGAGTTTTTAAGTGCGAGGGTGAGTTAGTGGAAAAGTACTGGAGGAAGCTGGCAGGGAGGTTGTTCAAAGTGTTTGCTAACTGGCACGTACTGAAGTTAGGCTCCTACTCCTGATATGATGCACTGAAAAGAACAAAATTTCACCTCTCTGATATTTCTGCCAAAAATGCATAACCTGAATCTAATCATGAGAAAACATCAAACAAACCCAAATTAAGAGACATTTTCCAAAATAGCTGACCTGCACTCTTAAAAATTATCCACATCATGAAAGAAGGAATGAGGAACTGTTTCAGATCAAAGGAGCCTAAAGAGACATGATAGATAGCAAATGATCTGAGCCTATGATCTGAGATTTTCTTTTAGTGTAGAGGACATTATTGTGACAACTGGCAAAATCTGAAACAGACCTGTAGATTAACTAAAAGCATTTTACAAATGTTAATTTTCTGATCTGGATAAATTTTATGGTGATTATATACGAGAATAAGCTTGTTTTTAGGAAATATACACTGAGTATATAGGGGTAAAGAGACATCATGTCTGCAATATGCTCTCAAAAGGTGCAGAAAGAAATAATATGTATATGGAGAGACAGAGAAAGGAAGAGAAATATAGAGAGCGAATGTGGGAAAATGTTAACATCTGGGGACTCCAGATAAAGAATATACAAGAATTCTTTATTCTATTTTTGGCAGCAGAACAATGCTCCCTCCTCCCCCAAAATGTCCACGTCTTAACCCTGACATGTGGTTATGTTAACTAACATGGCAAAAGGAACGCTGCAGATGTGAATAAGTGAAGGATCTTGAGATAGGAAGATTATCCTGAACTCTCCAGGTAGGCCCAATATAATCTCACACATCCTTAGAAGTGAAAGAGGGATGTCAGAAGACAGTGAGAGTTAGAGAGACATTTGAAGATGCTACACTGCAGGCTTTGAAGATGTAGGAGGCGGCCATGAGCCAAGTAATGCAGGTGGCTTCTAGAATGTGGAAAAGGCAAGAAAACAGATTCTTCCTTAGGTCTTCCAGAAGGAATGCAGCCCTGCTGACACCTTGGGTTTTACCCTGAGACTAAATTTGTGGTTTTTTGTTACAACAATAGTTGGAAAAAAATACACTATTCTTACAACTTTTCTATCAGTCTGAAATTATTTCAAAATAAGTTTTTAAAAAGCTTATGGTAGATATTTCTCAAAAAGAGAGCATAATCTTTTAGCTGCTTTGGTCTAAATATTCAGAGGTGGAATCTGAGTTAAAAACATGGAATAGCCATAAAATCTAAAAAGTAATTACACCAGAATCTCAGTAGGCTAGTCAATAAAAGTCTACATTGAAATGTAGCACTGAGCATGTTTCACAACTATCTTTTTTTAACATTTTTATTGGTGTATAATTGCTTTACAATGGTGTGTTATTGCTTTATAACAAAGTGAATCAGTTATACATATACATATATCCCCATATCTCTTCCCTCTTGCGTCTCCCTCCCTCCCACCCTCCTTATCCCACCCCTCTAGGTGGTCACAAAGCACCGAGCTGATCTCCCTGTGCTATGTGGCTGCTTCCCACTAGCTATCTATTTTACATTTGGTAGTGTATATATGTCCATGCCACTCTCTCACTTTGTCCCAGCTTACCCTTCCCCCTCCCCGTGTCCTCAAGTCCGTTCTCTAGTAGGTCTGAGACTTAATTCCTGTCTTGCCCCTAGGTTCTTCATGACCATTTTTTTTTTTTAGATTCCATATATATGTGTTAGCATACGGTATTTGTTTTTCTCTTTCTGACTTACTTCACTCTGTATGACAGACTCTAGGTCCATCCACCTCACCACAAATAACTCAATTTCGTTTCTTTTTATGGCTGAGTAATATTCCATTGTATATATGTGCCACATCTTTTTTATCGATTCATCTGTCAATGGACACTTAGTTTGCTTCCATGTCCTAGCTATGGTAAACAGAGCTGCAATGAACATTTTGGTACATGACTCTTTTTGAATTATGGTTTTTCTCAGGGTATATACCCAGTAGTGGGATTGCTGGGTCGTACGGTAGTTCTATTTTTAGTTTTTTAATGAACCTCCATACTGTTCTCCATAGTGGCTGTACCAATTTACATTCCCACCAACAGTGCAAGAGGGTTCCCTTTTCTCCACACCCTCTCCAGCATTTATTGTTTGTAGATTTTTGATGATGGCCATTCTGACCGGTGTGAGATGATATCACATTGTAGTTTTGATTTTCATTTCTCTAATGATTAATAATGTTGAGCATTCTTTCATGTGTTTGTTGGCAATCTGTATACCTTCTTTGGAGAAATGTCTATTTAGGTCTTCTGCCCATTTTTGGACTGGGTTGTTTGTTTTTTTGATATTGAGCTGCATGAGCTGCTTGTAAATTTTGGAGATTAATCCTTTGTCAGTTGCTTCATTTGCAAATATTTTCTCCCATTCTGAGGGTTGTCTTTTTGTCTTGTTTATGGTTTCCTTTGCTGTGCAAAAGCTTTGAAGTTTCATTAGGTCCCATTTGTTTATTTTTGTTTTTATTTCCATTTCCCCAGGACATGGGTCAAAAAGGATCTTGCTGTGATTTATGTCATAGAGTGTTCTGCCTATGTTTTCCTCTAAGAGTTTGATAATGTCTGGCCTTACATTTAGGTCTTTAATCCATTTTGAGTTTATTTTTGTGTATGGTGTTAGAAAGTGTTCTAATTTCATTCTTTTACATGTAGCTGTTCAGTTTTCCCAGCACCACTTATTGAAGAGGCTGTCTTTTCTCCATTGTATATTTTTGCCTCCTTTATCAAAGATAAGGTGACCATATGTGCATGGGTTTATCTCTGGGCTTTCTATCCTGTTCCATTGATCTATATTTCTGTTCTTTCACAACTATTTTTAAATTTATTTTGATATAAACCAGCATGCCTAAGATTGTGGACAATGAATATTGCCATGCTAATTAGCATATTAGACATATTTATAACTATCTCATTACATGTTTTCTATTCTTTCAAAAGATAAATAAGTTCCATTTTACTATTACCAAATTTCTCCTCCCTCTTCTCCCAACCAAACCTATTATTATTATTTTTTTTAATCAAAGCTGTTCTTTTCAGCACCAATTAAAACTAAAAGCAATTTCTTACCCTCTATTTTCAACCAAACAGGGAGATGAGATAATCAAAACTGCACAGATGAATACTAAAGAGAGAAACAGCCTCAAGGGTAAAATAATTGTTTCCATGTGTTAAAAATGTATAACGACTCAGAAGAGTAAATTCTTGATATTAATTGGGCAGGGTTTTTAAAAAATGTTAGCTTTGACCTGTCACTTGAAACAGATGAAGAGTGTGGTTTAGCATCTCATAAGATGGTAAACTGGTGAAATGTATGTAGGCCTGGAAAAAGGCTGAGAGGTGGCTGAAAGAATTATGTTTAGAAGATAAGGTTAGCTGATTCTAGGGTTTTACAGACGCTTATCCAAAGATGGAAGCAAATATGGGGTGGGATTAATGCCAAAAGAGACTTAGAGGTTAGAAGTCAGGACTGATCTAGAGGTCAATGGGAATTTAAATCCTAGAGATTATTTCAGCTTCTGAAATCATATTGAACTATTGACTGCAGTGGTGATTTCGTTTGTAGTAAAAGTCTAAATGGTTTAACTGTCATTTTGCTGTTCCTTCCCAGAGCCACAGCTAATTACCTATTAATTACAGGGGACTGAAATGAAAGTATTTACCAAATTGGTTTGCGCAGAGTAGCAGGCAAGAGAAACAGGCTACTTCCTCCTTAGCGTGCACTTCAACTCTATCATGTCAAGCCTGGACAGGTTTCTCAACAGTGCCAGCGACCTCTGAAAATAACCTTGGCCCCAAAAAGCAGATGTGAGCTGGAACATTTCAGCTTTCTATGGGGATGTTTGAGTCTTTGTTGGTTTAGGCTGGACCCTTGATATTATTTAACATGGTTTATTGTACATAATTAGATTCTAATATCTGGAGAGAGAGACATTTATTTTCAGCACCGAACTGGTAATTCGAGAGAGGGTAGTTTTAAATCCAGCGTGAGTGTTATTCATGCTGTATACCAACATACTTTAGAGGTAATTGTTTCTACTGCTTTTTAGGACACAGCTTGATGAATAAAATAAATTTGGAAAAGGAGAGACACAAAATGCAGAAATATAGACCATTAAAAAGCTTATAAACCCACAACAAATACTTTAATTACATTGGATGAATGTAAATCATGAATGCCGAGCAGCTGGATGCTATGAAAATGTAAATGCAAACTAATCAGTGGAAGTCGAATAAAGCTGGAAGCTGTATGAATCAAAATATCCATTGGGGAAAGCAGAGGGGCTGCCATCAGGCATTTTTATATAACCACGTACTGGACATTCCGGCACATACAGACACACACATATAAGATAATAGCAAGATTTTGGATAGAGCATCAACTTTAAAATGGCTCTGTGGCTTCCTTATTTCCATAATGAGCTTACTCAAGATGTGTGCCTGATTTAATTTTTATGAAGCCACTAAGCCACCCTAGTTATTTTAATGATCTGGCTGGACTTGAAATTTAAAAATTGACTTTTCCTGGTGGTACCCTGAACTGTGCAAAGTGAACAAAGGGAGGAAGGGGCAGAGTTTTGGCATACTCTTTATCTCATTAGCACACCTTCAGTAAATGCTAGTCATAAGGGGAATCTAAATAAATATGAAGGTTAACAACATTCTTGTTATCCCCTCCTGTGTCATTTTAACGTTCAATGCAACTTCCAGTTCTTCAAAACCCAAATGAGATCTTTACTATGAGCCCCTCTCTCCAAAACCTTGCCTCTCCTCCGCTTTTTAGGTTTAAACCTTCACCTTTCCATCAGCACAGAAATCTATTTCCTTCTTTTCCTGGTGCAACCAAAGCAGATCTTTCCTCCTAGCAGTCCCTAAGCCCTGGCTGAAAGGTGTAATGAATGAGAATAAAAACAAACAGCAAAACCTGTTAGATTCCTGCCTTACAA
Source organism: Tursiops truncatus (assembly GCF_011762595.2). Classification (NCBI taxonomy): domain Eukaryota; kingdom Metazoa; phylum Chordata; class Mammalia; order Artiodactyla; family Delphinidae; genus Tursiops; species Tursiops truncatus. The sequence continues at coordinate 72,366,663 of NC_047035.1, read as the reverse complement.
CATTCAGTGCAACAAAAATCTTTCCCTCTGCATTTATGCAGTATTTACACTGCCTAGTGATTCACAAACTTGGCTGGACATTAGAGTCATCTGGGAAACTTTGAAAACTACAGATGTTTGGATGCCTTCCATTAGAGATTTTGTTATCAATTAGTCTGTTGTAGGGCTTAGGAATCAGACATATATTTTTTAAAACTCCCTATGTGATTCTAATGTGCCTGGGAGTTGAGAAAAACTACTTTGGTTGTTGCATCTTACAGCCATGTTTATGAAAAGTATCTGTTTGCAGCGCATTCCAGAGAAGAGAAACTTCATCGTCCTCTGATTTCCTGTTCCCAGGAAAGACATCTCTCTCTGCCCAAGACCCAATCCTATATCTTTGCTTGTGATTCTGGCAAACAGGCTTGGTCCCCTACTCCTAAAATGACTGCCTTTTTTTTCTTTTTCGCTAAGCACATCAGTAGCCCAGTATCTAGAGATGCAGCCATAGATGCTTTGATATCAACTATCACAAGGTATACCTACTAAGTACATTTCAGTATCAGCAGACACCTATTACCACAATGGTTTTAGGGGTCTTGCTTCCCCTAAGCCACTTAGGTCATAAATGCTGGTAATGATATAAGATTTGAGGATGCCTTTCATCTCTCCTCCCTTCTAGAGCTCTGACCATTAGGGTTTCAAAATTTTTTATTAATAAGCAGGTGAATGCCTTGTAACTCCCTGTGCTTTTGTTACATTTTGCTGGACCAAGAAGCTTAATCCTAAGGTTATTATGAGCCCTTGTTCTTATTATTTTGAATCTAAGGGTCCATTTAATATTGGAATATGCAATAATATGGACCACAGATCTCCAGAAGCAAACCCTGGGCCCTGTCTGGGCATGCAGACTCAGGAGGACAGGCAGCGGCCGTAGGTACCTGGGCATAGGAGGCAAAAGAGCAGGCAAGCACTCCTACTGGCCTTTAATCCCATTATATGCTTCCTTACCTTGTGTTGACCATAAGCACTGGTGAAAAATGGTTCAGAGAATACCCTGGACTGTGACCAGGCAGACTAGTTTCTCCTACTACGGGAAGGAGCCTGTAAGGGCTAGACTGTTAGCAGAAGTTTCTTCCTGTGTGGGCTAAGATGAAAAAGTAGAGGAACAAGGAAACTTCTGTCTTATATAGTGGACGGCCAGGATGTTGAAACATGATGAAACACTGGACACTCTTGAACATGTAATATGTATTTCTCTCAAAGAGCACAGAGGAGCTGATAAAGCAGGGTAAAGAATCCCTTGAGCCCAAGATACAAGACTTAAAAGTTATAATAAATTAGTGTTGAAAGAGAACTTAATGTCACCTATTTAAGTGATATTTCAATCTGATCTACTGAGCTCTAGAGATTCCAAGAAACTCATTCCAGGACCACTGCAGGAAGGACCACTGCAGAGAAGGAATGGACGGGGTTCTAGGCCCCGTAGCCCTCTGTTTCAATTAGAGTTGTTCCAACTTTAACTTCAACAAGATCTCATCTAAACAGGGACTTTTTTTTTTAAAGGGAATTTGGAAGACCTCCATTGAAGAATGCCAAGCTAACTACCAAGGACATTAGAAAATGAATTACTATATATCAGGAGCAATAGAAGACGTTGAGGGACTCAGCAGTGCGTGCCAAACATTGTTCAGTATTAGAATACTGCAATGTTACTCTGCTTCAGTGAGGAGAGCACCACTTGTCCACTTCAGTCAGGGAACAGTACAGGGGCAAGAGAGAAGTTCTCCTGATTTGCCAGATCCCCATTACCTTCTGGCTGAGGGATCAAGGGGGGCTTTTACCTAGATTAAATCATGGTAGGGTTTGATTTCGAGCTCGGTTAATATGAAGAAATCTTAGCCAACAAAGCTCTCTCCATCTAGAAACACTTGCCTTTGGTTTACAGGAATGACACCATCTTGGCTCTTACTCTTTCTTGCTACATTAGGATGAGCCGTGGCATGTATTTACGATATGAGATTTCTAAGTGATGCTTAAGGGGCATTGCCTATACCAGGGATCAGCAAACTTTTTCTGTAAAAGGGCAACTAGTAAGCATTTCAGCTTTGCAGGCCAGACAGTCTCTACAGCAACGACTCAGTTCTACAGCAGTAGAGAGATGTGGAAGAGAGTGGGCATGGCAGAATTTGGCCCAGGGCCTGTTGTTTGCTGACCTCTGATGTATACAAGAGGGCTGTTTTCTTCATTAAACTTTTCCCTTTCATGATCTAATAATTATACTACTGGCACCAATATTTTATAGAAGGACATTCTTCATAAATCCATAGATTTCTGACTTACCATACCATCGGCAAACCTAGACATGCCAGGTACATGCTGCTTACCACATACCCAAAATAAAGATTTTCCATTAGTAAATACCATCAGAAAACCTGATCAGCATATTTGCAAAAAACTCAACCCTATCACTTCTTTCTTTTTCCTCCTGCACCCCTCCTTCCTTTTTTCTCCCTTCCCAATTTGTCCCTAGGGTTAGAAGGATGAATTACAGACCAGTCACTAACACTTTCCTTCCTATACTGCTATGATGTGAGCTCTGTGAGGTTAGGCATTTTTACTGATGTGGTGTTAGCTAGGACTTGTGGGTAGGAAATGCAAACTCATACCTGGAATATGTGTCAGTTCCATTCAATATGTATCACTGCCTCTTCCAGAGTAAAAGGGGTGTAATATAATTAACTTTCTAACAAGTGGCTGGTTGGCCTTCTCAATGGATGGTACCATATTGGGATATCACTGTCAGATTCTGTTGTTGGTGTGTTGGACATCTGGCAGGTGCAATAGCTAAGTCATCCTTCATGAGTGGGAGCCCATGCTGGCTGGCCCGTGGTAACTCCATTCATGCATCCAATTTGTTAGCACTGGAGTGGCTAATAGAGTCTGGCTGACATCAACTGGTCAAGCCATTCTTTTGACTCCTTGGCTGTGTAGTGCCTCTTCCATGCTTCCATGGTGGTATTAAATTCTACACGATGGAAGTGCTTCACTGTGGATGAACCCTCTTTTACCCAATTTTATATTCTGCCCTTCTTGATATAGCAATCTCAGGATTCAATCCCATTATATGCTTCCTTACCTTGTGTTGATACATGTTGCTTAAGTCCTGAAACTTCTACAGATTATAGTCCCTTTCTTACCTTAGCCAGCCTAATGCTCCCCTGGCTAAGTATTGTTGGGACTTAACTCTAGTTATTGGTTTGGTGGCAAGGAGATGTGGTTGAGATAGATCCTGGGTTGGGGGTGTGTGTACATGTTTTCATTAAAGACAGATGTCTCTGCATCATTTTCAAGGAAAAGAAGGAGAAAGTTAGCCTTTAGGGGGAAGAAGTGGCGACCTCCGCAGCCTCAAAGTGTTCAGGGGGATTGGGATTAAAGATTTAAGTGCATTGATTAGATATTCCTATCCCAAGTCTCAAGGTCCCACTGCTTCCCAACCAGTGCCTTAATACCTTCATAGCAGACTTGCAATGGCTGGGAATTCAACTTTCCCTGAAGCACCACTATCTTTGTGACTGATCCTAACCTGATCCAAAGATTATCTGCCTTTAAGCTACAAGAGATACGAGTTCCTTTATCAACTGCCAAGGAGACCCTCTGATTTTAACACTTTATCTTAGATTGGTGATTAATCACTCCCAAGCTTTATTTTCTCCAATGAATAAATGGCACCAGCAACAGCTACCCAGTTCCATTGTCCTTATCATTACTTAATCTCTCACATACTTGAGACACTGCATTTTCTAGTGCATTCCGTTCCACAACTATACAATTTGAGTTTACCATTGGGGAAAATCTTAACAATTGATTCTGTACAGGAGGTCAGAGATGATCAGACTAACTACCATCAGATTTGCCAGTGGACTGGCAGGTAATCTAGTTTGCAAATTCTGTTTCCTTGGTCTACCACTGGCATCAACTATCTTTTTGTCTTCAGTCAGGTTTCCCAGCAAACAAACTGTGAGATGAAGAGTTACACACAGAAAGTTTGGGTGTGTTTTTGGCAACACCTGTGAGGCCATGAAGGCATCAGGATTGGGAGACACTGAACTGCAATGGAATTATAACAAATCCTTGGTTCATCCCATGGGGGAAGTAAGGCACTGGGATGGCTATTCGTAGTTGCCCCAGATCGTGAAAAGAGGGCCAAGGTCTTTGTACCTCTGCACCAACCAGTAGTCAATGGATGGGAGTTGCCCCTGGGAAGGGGATGTAACCTTAGGTAAGGCAGCTAGCTCCCTTTGACTAAGGAAAATTCCTGGTTGGAAGAGATTCAGCTGTGAGCCATCAACAGGCAACATCGTAGCTACTGGAAGGAATGAGTTCCTTGATTCTGAATGTGGATCAGAGATGTGAAGCACAGCATTTAATTAAGCAGTAATAGTGAAAATGGAAAGGAGAGGGTATATGTGAGATTATTTAGGGAGTAGAAACAACAGGTCTTAGACACTGGGTTTGAGGAATCAGGGAGAGGAAAGAGGATGGAGTGGCACAAGATTGAACTTGGATGGCCAGAAGAAGAGAGATACCATTCATGAAAAAGCAGATGGTAGGATTAGTCGGGTTTTGGGGGAAAGGCAGTAGTTAAATTTTGGACATTCTTGGTCACCTGTGGAGAATTTAATGGGGATTATAAAGTGTTTGGAAATAAGGATCTGGTAATTATGAAAGATTATAACTGGAAAATTTCAGCTATCAATTTACAGAACATAGTTTGTAAAAGATATACAGAAAATATATATAACAGAGAAGAAATAAGGGGCAAAAGTGGAATCTGAAACATTTAAAATGCAGATAAAGACAGACAGTAAAATTGTTCTAACCAAGGCCATGAACACGCTCCCATTGACAAATCTAACATAGTTTGAAGTTCTTGGCTGGCCAAACTGGTGTATCACACTTGCTACATCTGGATGGATCCAGAGCTCGCCATAAAAGAGAAGCAGGTGCTGCATATTGGAGTATGTGGCCAGTTGATTTTTATTATAGGCACATTTAAACTATATAAATTTGTTTTTTCTCTTCCTTTTTCCTTCCCTTCCCTTCATGAGCAATTAATTCCTAAAGGCATTAAAGTGGGGCAAAGCACATTGGGCTTCCTTGCCTGGGGCAGGGAGCAGTTGTGAGGGACCAGAGTGCAGTACTGGAATCTGATCAAGGTGAGGAGGATGTTGTCCTAGGAAGGCAGTGCAAGTGTGGGGTGTCAGAGCCAAAGCAGGGTGACATGGGGGAAAATTTGCTAGGGTGATGAGTTGTCATGAGGAGGTAGAACCCAAGCAGGAGGAGGAGAGTGTTCATGCCTGGGGTTGGGTCTTACATGGAGTATTAGAGACCAAACAGAGTGAAGAGGGTACACTTCTCCATGGAAAACAGTTTTATGAATTATCAGATATCCAATAATATATTTGTATATGTGCATGCATTTTCTTATTATTTCTTATAATTTCTTATTATTTCTCTTTCATGTCACATTTGATGCTGCTGATAACTGTCATACTTGAAACATTTTCTCTGCTAGGCTTCTAGGACAGCTTTCCTATTAAATTATTTTCCTATTTCCTTCATATTCCCTGCAGATTTCCATTCTACCTGCTCTTGTTTACATGACGGTTTCATTCTCAGCCTTCTATTTTTCTCATTCTACCTACCCTGCCTGTGTGACCTTATCAACTGCCACGGATATATTTACTACCAATGATTTACAAGTCCTATATATACTAATTAACACTTCCCTGCAACGGTTTGGAACTAAGGGCTATTTAAAATCAATACAAAAACTTACAGAACCTTTCTTTCCTGATTTCCAGACCTAGATATCTCAAACAACTATTTCAAGCATCTAGTTGAGAGAATGCTTCCAAGATTCTCCAACTCGTCCTCATCACCTCCAAAGTGATATTTCTTTATCTTTGCCCTTTTGTTCTGTTAGGTGGCACAAATCCTTATCCAGCTCTCAAAGCCAGAAGCCATGAAAATAATAACTATGCCCTCTCCCTTCCTCTAACACTTAGTGGCTCACCAAGTCCTGTGGATTCTACTTTGTATATCTTTCTTGAACCTTTCTGTCTCTATTTCTCTTTCCCATTCCTATTGCTATACCTCAGTGCAGACTCTTTTCCTTTCTTAATAAGATTATTGAAAATGATGTCTTGCTCTCCAGTCTTGTTTCCTCCAATTCGTTCTCCATACTACTTCTTGTGATCTTTTTAACTAAAAGTATCATCATGCCATTCCCCTGCTTAAAATTCTTGAAAGGTTCAAAACGTCCAAATTCCCTGGCATTACCTGCATGATTCTTTATCATTTCGCCCCTGATGCTTTTACACGTAGCTCCAATAACAATAACCTTCTCCACATTTGGATTTGAACGTGATGACGTGAAACAGGTTTTTATTGAGGTATATCTGCATTTTGCTGGGAGTTTTTGAAGATAATTGTCCTCATTTGTGTGCAAGAAAATTTGCCCTTGAAACAAACGTGAAAAGCACACAGAACATGTATATCCTTCTGTCAATGAGTTTCTGAAATAATCAGAATTGTATCCTAGGAACAGGAGATGAAACATAGCACAATGACTGCAAACCTACCAATCTTTTGAAATTTGATTTTGTGAACTTGATTCCATAAATAAGAAAGCAAAAACCTTTCAAATCATTTTTATAAAAGAAAATAGACAGTCACTTACTTCTGCAGTAAAAAAAAAAATACACAGTGGGGAGGAGTAGGGAGAGATGCTTGAGGCATCTCCCTGGTCCTCTTTATGGCCTAGATGAATTTTGAAATCCAGAATATCTTCTTTTGAATATTACCTCCTCCTTTGGGATGTGTTCTGCCTCTTAAGTTTATGAAATAGCTTAAAGTAAAAAAAAATAAGTGAGCCAGTCACATGTCCTATAGGCAAGGCAGGCAGACAATAAATTGGAAGTAACCGTTTTACATTATTAAAATTTCATTAAAATTCTCGGCCATTAGGTGACATCAGCAATATTCCAGTAAAAAGTATTAGGAAAATAAATTCATCTCTGAGTCTTTGAACTTGTTTTCACAGGCCTGTATCTAATGTTTCACAGTGGATTGCTACCTAACTACTTCTGCTTATCCAAATATAGTAGGGCACAGGAAAGTAGAATTTGAGGATGTAACCGTACTCCCCATCAGTTTCTGGGCACATTTTTACCATCTTTGAATCCATTTTTATAAAATTATATTTATTTTTTTAAATGGTGAGATACTAACAGACATTGAAAGCTACTTGCTAATTAGGACTACAGGTTCATTTCACTATGTCGTCTACAGAACATATACCATTGCTTTGAGCATAGTAGATGTTCAGTAAATAATAAATACTTGTGGTTTCAAGTTTAATTATATTTCATGTTGTTCTGTAGGAGAGGTCTGACATTTGGAGATTTAGCTGTGCAAAGCTAATTCTTCCATCAGTGCATTTCTCTCATTCTTATCTCTGTGGATGCATAAATATATAATAGCATATTTGGTATTTTTATAAGTCTTCTTTAAAACTAACATTAGAATTTACTGACTGCATTGCCAAAAAACTCTCTCAAAAAAAACCCACAATATTTTTACTTTATTGATAACTTGACAAGCTGCATGAAATCAAAGACATAGACCTATGCAATGGGATTTGAAGGAGCCCAAAGAACATTTCTATTCAACTGAGCATCCAGATTACCTAAGCAAGGATACTGAAATAGTGCATACACTTACATAACAAGCCACAGATGATGATAATTGAGGACCAGTGGTTCAGGAGAATGTGTCTGACCATTCTGTGCCCATAAATGCCTCCAAGGTGCTGATTATCAGGCTTCATGAAAGACAGCCATTCTCATTGTATCTTTTTTTTAAACCTTAATTATGCTCCTTCAACTTGCATCTTCACTGTATTTGACTAGACAATGACAATCTAAGCACATTTCCACAGAATGTGCAATTTCCATAGGAATGGAAAGTGCACTTGTAAATTTAAAGTTCAGCTTCTTGCTGATCATTTGATACTTTATTTCCCACATGGACTTAAAGGGCCCCACTTGCTGATGGAGCTGGGAATGAGAATACCAAGACCAAAATTCCCCTCTTATCATTATAAGAAAGTGCCCAGTTACTGGGAAAAATACCCTTAAAACTTTTACATCTTTTTGCTCTTTTATTTAAATGACCTCTGTGAAAGTGAGTTTTTCGTCTTAAGTTTTATGATCTGCAGTTTGAAGGATTGTGTGTAATTATTTAAGACTAAATTAGAGCATGCCAGGATTTTAAAAAGAACATAGCTTGTTAGAGTCATTTGTTTAAAATCATATTTTAGAGAACTTATAGATTAACACCAGATTCTCTAGAATGGTTGTCTAAGAGAAAATGAGATCTAAGCTTCCAGGGTTTTTTTTGTAAATTATTTTGCCTATAAACACAGCCATTCTTTTCTACCATGACATCGCCACCCGCTGTTCTCCCGTCCTCTCCTTACCAGAGCATATCTGGTTTAAGATTTAAAAAGAAAATCTATTAGCACAAGAAATGTGTATTTTACCCTAATAAAGTAAATCTAAGGTAGTAATTGTCATTGCCTATAACATGAAACCTGATATACAGTTATCTTAGACAGAAAGAATACTGTAACTTTCCACATAAGACAGATTACTTAATTGAAATGTCCAAAGGTCCTTGTTTTCATCTATGGGGAAACTCTGTAACACAGCGCTAAGAAGAACATTCAGTTATTCAAAAAGTATTTACTAAGCATGCATTCTATACCAGGTACCATTTGTAGAAGTGGATAGGACAGACATGGAGTTCACATTTAACTGAGGGTGGTGACTGGGAGGAAAGAAATGATACACATGACCCTTGCAGATTGAGACATATCATAAAAAGGAAAGATCAATAGGATGATGTGTTAGAGGATGTTCCAGTTCTGTATTGATGCACAAAAAAAAAAACAACCCACACTGAGTGGGTTAGAACAATAACCTTTTATTTTGCTGACCAATTGCAGTTTGGTCAGGGCTTAGCTGGGACAGCTCATTCCTACTCTAAATGGTAGCAGGTGAGGTGACTTTGCTCACATGGATTGCAATTTAGTACTGGCTGTTGGCTGTTCTCTAAGTGGGCCTCTTCATAGTACTGCTTTGGCTTCCTCACAGAATGGCAGCTGGGATCTATAAACACATCCCAAGAGACAGGAAGAAGTAGCTGCCGGTTCTGATAGACTGAGCTGGACACCTAGAAAAGCATCATTTATGCTGTGTAACATTGGTTAAGCAGTCATGAGTCTGCTCAGACCCACTTCTTCATGGAAGGAATGGCAAATAATTTAACGATCTTTCATTTACCTCATAAGGTAAATGGAGGGAATGGTCAGAAGAGAACTCTTTGAGGGGTTGACATTTAGGTTGAGACCTGAGGCGTGAAAAGGAGCCTGAGGAAAAGGCTCATTTAACATTCATTCACCTATAGTTATCGAATAACTCTCATGCACAAGGTACTTTTAAAGACACCAGATACATAAAGCATAAATAAGGTATTTGTCTCTGAATGGTTATATTCAAATGACATAGTTAAATATGTGAAAGAATAATGACAAGGCAATGTGGTAAGTGCTCCAAAGCATGAGTATCTATGTTTTGTGGGATTGTTAAACCTGATGGAGAATTCAGAGATGCCTTCTCAAAGGAGGCAAAGTCTGAGCTGTGTTTTGAAAGTCAAATCTCTCAGATAGATAAGGAAGAGAGAAAGTGAGAACCGTGGGAAACAGAAGCAAGGAATGAGTATTTGCAGATACGAGGAGGCACAGGGAAGAACAACAACCCAGCTGAAAGTAAGCTGAAATGGCTTGGTTGGAAGCTCATTTGTGAAGAATGCCTGAAGCTGAGTCTAAAAATGGAGGCTGTGTCTGGACCACGAAGGATCTACAACATGCAGAGTTCAGAGATGTGCCTGCTAAAGAGTTAGGGATTTATCTTGCAGGTAATGCAAAGCCACGTGATGTTCTAGTTATGTCCCTGGAGTCAGTATAGCTAATAGAATTACACCAAGTATGTAACGTGTCTGTCTTTTTTTAAAATGTTGAATGCTCAGTTGAGACCACAACTCCTGGAACTGAAATGATTGAGTTAAAATTCTGGTACCATGACTTTCTCAGTGTGACCTTGGGTAAGTTACTTAAGCTCTCTGTGTCTCAATTTTCTCCTCTGTAAGATAGGTAGAATAATAGTTCCACTTCTCACTGATTTGTTGTGAGAATTTAAGGAAATCATTTCACGTAAAGCATTTCGAGAAAACAGTACTTGGCATGTAGTAAGCACTCAGTGCTTTTAGTATTATTATACAGTCCTAGAGTCTGTGAGACTATGCCATGCCCATCTCCTGAGGTCTCCTCTGAGTTAAGGCAAAGCCTGCTGGAGTGCCCACACTGATGAAATGGTCACCCCATGCTCCTGGAATTAAAATTTGCTATTGTAAAGAGTCAATTATAAATATAAATGAGAACATTTATCTATCTCTACCACATTTAACATAAACAAAGATAGTGTTCTGCCCATTAGAAAACCTTCTGGGATGAATTATGTTCTTCCAAACACTAAGTCAATTTAAGCACAGTTGGTAAAATAGACAAAGAAACCAAAAAAAAAGTCTTTTTCCCCCCTCATCCTGCCCTCTGAATACTTCTCCCTGAACGTAAGCCATATTCTACCCTTCCCTTCCTTCCTCCTCTGCTCCTTCCCCAGACTCCTTCATTTCCTCCCTCCTACAGAAGTATTTCCCTTTCTTATATCTAAAGAAAATCTATTAATACCTTCAATTTTAAAAAAATGCCCACTAGCCTTATAGTTAGTTTCTGATTGACAGCAACTATTTTCATTTGAAGCTAAACTGCTCTCTTTCAGTTGCCAAGTGGCGCTTGGAATAAGAAATCTTTCTTATGAAAGAAAATGACCAACTTAAAAGAAAAAAAAAAGACATTCAAAATCCATTTCAACCCAAACATTTCAAGCAAATGCTGATCAGTAGGCTGAACTCCTGGCTAGCTCGCCGGTCATTGTTGGTGACTGGAAAGGGCTAGAAAAGAATGCATGATTTCTGCACTCCAACACCTTCCAGTGCACTTTTGTACTCAAGTGGGTGACACATGAGCCAGAGGTGATGGTGTGCATCAAGCTGATGGATCAGAGCTGCTCTTTTGAGGGCAGTGGCTTTTTGTCGTTGTCCTGTGCACTGGTGTGCATGTATGCAGGCATGTGGCTTCTCATCTCCGAGAGCCTGATGCTTCCTGACCCTTGTGGCAGCTGATTAGGGTGATTAGCTGGTAGTGGCTGCTTTGTGGAATGTACAATGTGTAACAGCCAGCAGGAGACAGACAGCGTTGGGAGAGGAAAAAGGCATCCAAAGCCAGTGCCATTAATATGGAGCTTCAAAACAGCCATTTCTACCTCACTTTCTGAAATTAGAGGCTCTATATGGTGTTATTATTGTTATTTAACATTTATCGAATGCCAGCTGTGAAGCAGGCTCAGAATGGAATATTAAGAAGCTACAATCTCTACCCAGTGGGCCGGCAATTTAAATAAGACAAACAACACAATAAGCAGTGGGAGGAGGGGACTGGCTCCCACCTGCAGAAGATAGGGGTACCGATTCCTCTCTTCTCCATGAGCCCTTGGATTTTTCAGACTATTCTCCTTCCAGCCTCCATCAGTCACCTTTGTGGTGTGTGCACACACCACAACATCACTCCTTGTACATCAGCTATAATGAACAAGTGCTCTGGAGGAAAGTGGAACTATTCAATGCTGCCGGGTCTGGAAGTGCTGACTTTGGCTTTCCAGGGAACACATTCTGTATTGATAAATGTCAGGACCCAAGGAACAAATTTAATTCCAGGCGAGTCCAATTAGACTTCCCCACAGAATGGTACAACACCCAACCTCACTGAAGAGTGTGTGGATGGAGTCTCATCATAAAAGTGTGGGTGTTTAGTCATCTTGAAAAGATCAAAGGTCATCTACTCCTTGCTCATCATTAGCCACTTTGGGAACTTTTATTGTTGTTTGTTTTCAGTTGACTCTCCCTTCATGTTTGATTTATCTGCTTGAATTTGAGATATGTTTAAGCAGAAATGGCACATTTATTTAATGCAAAGCAAACTGACTCCTCGTATTTATTATTTACATCAATAAATGGACATCTTATGTACTCTTTGCCAAAGGGCATAAGTACAAATTTTAAAACACCAGAGTCAGCAGCCTTCCAAAAATCCTATTTTGAAAGCAATTTCCTCAAAATAGCCCCTTCCCAAGGATCACCAGGTTGAAAAGTTGTGCCCTGGGCTTTGCAAGTCACTTGACTAAGGTTCCACCCACCAAAACTAAAAGGGAATTTCGTAAACAAGTGAAAGTGTAAGATATAAAGTAAGGGTGGTTGTTTGAAAATGAATATTTAATTCTTTCCAGAATTGTGGGAACTAGGTTATATTACGTCTCGAAATACAGCTTTCCAAACTGTTCTGCAGAACTAAGTGACTTCCCGAAGCTGCTCTGTAGACCCCTGATGGTGGTGGTGATGGTCAGAACCTGTAAGTTGTGTTGAACAAGCTTTAGGAAACGTCTACTACATCAAATTAGAGACTTCTTCTGAGCCATGAAAAACTAACCTAGGAAAGCACTGTGTCTGAAATAAACAAAAAGGTAACCAACGCTTCACAGAAAGGGAGCAGAATGTGGCAGGGACTCTATACAGAGGATTCTCATGGGAAAGTTGAATTATGGTCATGGGTTTTCCTTTACTACCTCAGGAACAGAAGTCACACCTAGGAGTTATAAGCAATGGCTTTGTAGGTGACCCACTCCATCCCTTATATTTTCAGTTCCATGCCCCTCATTTTCTTGGCCATACCATGGCTCATTTCTTCTGACTTGAAATAGAATTCCACAGAGCCAGACCTGCTTCATCCTTGAAACCATTAACTCCCATTTCTCTCCTTTCAGCTTATTAACCCCTTACTTCTTAAAGGGATTCACCCCTCAGCCTCGTCAAGACCTCCATTTCCTCGACTCTTTCTTGTTCTCCCAAACTACTTACCTGCAAAGCTACTCGCTCTCTGTGGATTTTTCTCCCACTACATTTAAACACACTTAAGCTTCTCTCATCCCATAAAAAACAAACAACAAAATTCCTCTGTCAAGCTTATGCCCCTCCACAGGTGTTATCTACACTTTTCCCTCTTCCCAACCTGGTGCCTTGAAAGAATCATCTACATGCAAGTTCTCTGCATTTTCACCTCTTTAACCCACTGCCATTGCTCCACTGGAATTGTTCTGGCCAAAGCCATTGATACCCTTTTAGTGACTCATCTAAAAGATACTAATCTGAAAGGTTTTTGCCTTCCACTGATGGTTCTGCTGGTACACTGTTTTTTAATTTTTATTTTTTATTGGAGTGTAGCTGATTTACAATGTTGCGTTAGTTTTAGGTATACAGCAAAGTGCTTCAGCTATACATATACATATATTCATTCTTTTACAGATTCTTTTCCCATATAGGTTATTACAGAATACTGAGTTTCCTGAGCTAAAAAGTAGGTCCTTGATTGTCTATTTTATATGTAGTACTGTGTGTATGTTAATCCCAAACTCCTACTCTACTGGCACATTTACCAAACTCTTCACCATCCATGGAGGTGGTTAGCAGCCCCTAATAAAAGGAGATCTGGCTAGACATACTGGGGCCACTGGAAGTTTCTCCCCTTTACAGACAGCCTTCCCTAAGTAGGTCAAGAATGAGCCAGCCCAGGTTTCAGACCAACGCTGCCCCAATGCTGTGCTGTGTCTGCACAGGCCCCAGCCTGCCTTTAACCCCCTTAGCATTTAATACACTGTCATCCTCTCAAGACTCTCTCCTCCCTTAACTTCCACTGACATATTTTAGTTTTGGTTTTCTTCATTCTTTCCTGGTTGCATCTCATTATGAGAATAACTTCTGAAAGTAATGTATAAAGAAAAACTTGCATATAGTAAAATAAATTACCCTTGATAATTATTGAAATTGCCAGTGAAATGTAAATGCGTCAAGATGTTCACACTGTAAGAGTCATGTAGGAAATTGAAACCTACTGAGAGAATAACGTATTCACGCTTCTCAGCTCATGCTCAGTTAAGGCTAAGTTTATTTAGTGACAACACCCACATTATTTCCATAATTTCCCTCTTCCTTTTATTTTGCCTATGTACAGAGTGAAATTTTTATATTTTGAACACTCAAAACAATGTCAAACTTACAGAGAAGTTACAATTACAGTATGAAGAACATTTTTCCTCAACGATTGGAGAGTAAGGTGCCCACATGACCATGATAAGCAGCCCTCATCATCCTAATATTTTAGTGTGTTTCCAACAAACCAAGGCATTCTCCTATATAACCATAACATGACCATCAATATCAGGAAGTTGTGATAGCATCATACTTTAATTTCTGAGTGTATCTTGGTTTCCCCATATGGTCAATTATATAAAACTCCTGGCTGAAACCTAAAGTATAGCAGGATGCAGAAACCTACTGACCAGTCAGTAATAATCATCAGAATTCACCATAGCTGGAGTAACAAACAAGACTTAGGCAAAGGACAAAATCTGATTCCACATGCATGAACTAGTGGAAAATAAATTGGTCTAAATATTTTTTTCTTAATTGTCAACACGATTCTAGGCACTGGTATTCCATATATTGGCCTTTTTTTGCTTGTTTGTTTGTTTTTAGTCCTCTATAAGCACTATAGAAGCTTTAATTGAGTTTTGGTATTTTGAGCCATTTTCTAAGACAAATTTTAAATTCTCATTCATCTTTCCATCAATTATGCCTGCTTTGCTTGTTTGGCTAATAATTCTACATCTAAAAATTCTGTCTTTAAATTGAGTACTTTAAATTAGCTGTTTTCAACCGAGGTTAATCTTGCTCCCAAGGATTACCCAAACATTTGGGAATGCCGGAAGACATTTTTGGTTGTGTCAACTGGGAGATGGGCTGCTCCTTGCTTCTAGTGCGTAGATACAAGAGATACTGCTAAATATCCTCCGATGCCCAGGACAGTCCTCCACAACGAAGAATTATCCAGCCTACAATGTGGAGTGCTGAGGTTGAGAAACCTTGCTCTAAAGCAAAGCATTTCAAACTGAAGATCTTTCAACCTCACTTCGACATGTTGATAAATGCTTCTACAGCACATTTTCAAATGAATTTTACTGCTTTCTGAATTACTGTTATTTTAAAAATTTTGTTTAGAGTTCAGGTTCCATATGGCTTATGGGGCCACACCTGAGAACTCACAGGCGGGGCCCATGTGGGAGGGTAGTCAGTTCCAATAAGACTTGGTAAGACTTACATCTATTTTGGGTCTAGGTGGAAAAAATAGTTTAGATATTCAAATCAAGGATAAGGCCAATCCTCAAAAGTAAACTGCTTCTACTGAGGAAATTTCTAAATTTGTACACGCAAAGGAGGCGAAAGAACGGAATGGGTTAGGTGGTGAGACATTGCCACTCATAAAGTCTATCAAACTGTTGTGTTTCTGAAAAGACAAAGACCCCAAACACCAAGAACAAACGTTTCCCCACAATGGTTACCATTAGCAACTACATCCTGTTGCTAGGCAAGTTCAGGTCAGCTTTGGGAGTGAATGAGCAGCCTCCAGTCATGGAGGCATGGCGGTGAAAGATGTACAGCTCCCCGTGACCTGCGGAGCGTATTTCAGCAGTCACGGGTTTGTTACTGCATAGGTGAGGGGAAGAGGTTTGTTAGAGGTCCTCACTTGATTACCCTCACCCACGCTTTCAAAGATGAGCTGGCTTGAAGGACATCAGAAGTTGTTTTTACACAAAGTCTTTTGTTGGATGAAGCTAAATTTGAGTGCTAAATTTAGAGCTGTAATGAGAAACCATTTTTCATTTATCAAATAGCTAAGATGTATTTTAAAAAACATGGAAAAGCTTGAGAAGTCAGCATGGAAAAGAGTAAGAAACTTCAACCATAGTATTATAGTTCCTAAGGCAAACTGTGATTTAGACAATCAATAATAATTTAACTGGGGAAAATAATATTTCAGTAGCAGGGGCCAAGCTAACAGTAAGCCTGTTTATAATACTGTCTATCTTCATGTTACTAACGGGGATGCTACTTTGAAATAATGTGGTAGGCTGCGCCAGACCAAAGGGCCAAGATAACTGACTTACTTTCACTATTCACTTCCCCCATAATACCTAGGCTTTAGTAAAGCAGAGTTTAAAAACTCCCAGGATATACCATATGCTATCATACCTCCATGGTTTTGTACATATTGTGCCTTCTCTTATTTGGTTGGCAAACTCCATTTATTCTTTATAGTGCACTTTAGGTCATTTAATAAGATAACTCCAAAGAATCATGGTCACTTCCACCATGAAGTCCTCCCTGATTATCCTAGGTAGTCATTCCTTCTTTTATGTTCCAATATAGTTCCCTCTAGCGTAACTACAACGATGATGTCTGTCTCTGAATTTTCTGAAAAAAGTTCTAATTTTAAATATTTTGACCCCAGGAGTTATGGTTTTTGGCTTTACTATATTGGTCAACATGTGGTCTCCTTTGTATAATGGGGCCCCTCTGGAATATGGGCTGTACCCCTCCACCTTTGTATCGCCAGTGCCTCAAATATATCTGGATACACAGCTGTGGCTTAATATGTTTGTTGGATATATTAGTGAATAGGCAAATGCATAATTATTTATAGCACCTTTCAAAGTCTCTGTGATATTTATCCTTCCAAAATGTTTCACATACTGTATTTATGTACTACTTGAGATGAGAACTACGGGTTGGAGAGATTAACCTAGCTATTTCTTATAGCACTGATGGTAAGTTAGTGCACTTATGCCTGTGTTCATCAATGTCCTGGATGCTCTATGTGGGGTAAATACTAGGCAAATACATGAAAAAAGTAAAGTTTGTTTTCAATGCCCCTCCAGTTATCTGTGTCCTTTTGCTACCTTACCATTTTCTGGCACTCAAATAGCTAAAAATCTTATATTTTTCTCCTTGAACTTCAGGTATGTAGAATTAGATTAATCATAAGTTTATGACATACCTCATCACTGACCCATGTATGCTAAGTTTCCAGTTATTTAGCTACAATAATTATTTTTAATAACGTAATAAGCATCCATGAACCCACCACACAAAGCGAAGGTAGGACCTGACAATAACCTACGTGTTACCATGTAGTTCCTCCAATCCTGTTCTCTTGCCTCCCCACCACCACCTGAAAAATCTGTCATCCTGAATCTTGTCTTTGTCATTTCCCTGTTTCCTTTTATGTAGTGCTTTATTTCATTGCATTTACTTGTACTCCTAGAAACAGAATTTTATTTTAGTTGTTTTTATCTTCCTATAAAGGATGTCATGCTTTATTGCAATAGGTCATTCTTTTTGCTCCTGTTGATATGCATTTGTGTTCTTTCCAGGTTCTTGCTATTGTAAACAGTGCTGCTATGAACACTCTCGTGCAGCTCTCCTATGGTGCATGGGCAAGGCATTATCTGCATACCTAGGTTCGAAGGTACATGAATGTTCAGCTTTGAGATAGAACATCCTTCTATTTTCCACAGTGGTTTTACCATTTACAAGTCAATGATCAATGTATAAGAGATTGTGTGCATCGATAATCTCCCTGACATGGAATTATGAAACTTATAAATGTTTCCTGATCAAATAGGTTCAAAATGGAATTTTATTATCTTGAATAGAAATGGGGATAGTGGACTTCTTTGCCTCATTCCTGATTATAAGGGCAATAACATCTGACATTTCTTCATCTAAGATGATGTTTGAAAAGTATCTGTTTAAAAACATAAGACCTCTATCAGGTTAAAGGAATTTCCTCTTATTTACTAAGAGGTCTTTTTTTTTTCATCTTGAATAAGCATTTAATTATATAAAATGCCTGTCCTGTATCTATAAGACGTTCATATTTTTTTTCTAATATTAAACCAGCCTTGCATATCTTGGATATACGCCACTTGGTTGAGGTATAGTAACTTTATTGTTTGATTTATCAGCTAAAATTTTATGCTTAGAATTTTTAAATGTAAGTTTTAAAAATATTGGAATATGATTGTTGATAACACTCTATAATATCTACTTTACCTGTAATTATGGCAGTTAGCTTCTCAATTTGGAGTATTTATGACTATACCATTTCCCTTGAAATATCTTTTATTGGCTTCCACAGATTAACACATGGAATATATTAAATTGTTGTGTTTTTGTCTCTATTTACTGTTTTCATATTAACTTTAAACTTAATTGTTAAGACTACACAGATCTATTAGATCTCTTTCCTACACACACATCGTATATATATGATATATATATATGTATCAATATGTATCATATATATGATGTAATTTGCTCAGAACCTTCTAGATGTCAATTAGATCAAGTTTTAAAATGTGATGTTCAGATCTTCTATATTCTTAGTGTTTTTATGTCTGCTCAGTCTATCAATAATCAAAAGAAGTACGTTTCTATCACTATGATAGTATTTATAAGCACTCTCTACAAACTTATCCATTTTTTAAAAAATATTTAAGGCTATTTTATTGGCTGTAAAGATGTTGAAAATTGCTGTATCTTTTTGGTAAATTGATTTTTTACCATGATGCCATGCCCCTTTGTAAGCATAATTTTTTTGTTGCTGTTCTAAACTTATTTCGTCTGATATTAGGTTGCAGCAGTTTCTTTAGGTTAACATTTGACTGATACGTTATTTTCTATCCTTCTCTTCATTTTTGTGTCTTTACGTTTTACATACGCTTCATCTGCACAGCTGTATCAGGTAAGTTTAATTCACTGATATTTATTGTAGTTATGTTATATATTGTAGTTATATAAACATTTAACCAGCCTTTTGGGTGTGGATGCCTGAGTTGGCCAATCCCCACTCGTTTCTCTCAGCTCCTTATACTCTGCCCTGATCTCACTTTTGAGGGTAGAGGTCATCAAGCACTCCTCTGTCCTAAGACAAGGATGAAGAAGAAGCAAGGGATGAACTCCAACAATTCTCTTCTTAGTATCCCCCCAGAGCTTCGCCTTGCTGCCTCTTGTCTCAGGTCAAAGCCGCATCCCTCCAACACCAGCTCAACACAGCCCCTTCACCCAGTTGTTTATGTGTGTTCCTCGACTTAGTCTTGAAGGAGGGAGGCAGTCATTCTGCTGCTTCACAATCATGGCATCTTATTAAAAAATATGCCAGTCTCACTAGCAGTCAAAGAAATTGACTTTAAAAAAATAGCAGAGCACCACTTTCATCTACCACCTTGGCAGGCATTATTTTAAAATAAAAATTCCCCAATTTAACAAAGATTTGACTAAATGGGTATTTTCACACACTGTTGAGTTCTAAGGAGACGCCACCTATTTTGTAAAATGTATTAAAGATATTGGAGTGCATAAATTCTTTCACACAGCAACTCCACATTTATATTTAACTACAAAATAACCATTGTTACTTTATGATAATTAAAAATGGAAAGTTTTGATATTGGGGACTTTTTACCTACTTGTGTTATGTCCAGAAAGCGGAATATTCTATAGCCATTTAAAAGAATTTTTAAAGACCAAATATGAAATATAAAAGAGTACATTATTAAAATATTAAGTGTTTATATCTGATTGATGGAATTATGAATGATTTGAGATTTCTAAATATTCTTTAGTGAATATATATTATTACATTGTTCTAACAAATTTCTTCCTGTACATCACTTATCCTTAAAGTCCCCCTACCCACAGATGACAGAACTAATGTAATCAACTACTTGAGGTAAAAGACTAGTGGATTAGCCCTCCAGCATCTTTTGCATTTTAACTGGTAACTCTGTCTTGCGAAAGAAGAAACTCTGAAAACGGTAGACGTACCAGGTGCTTTCAGGATATAGAATAAGCCTCACATCTCTGAATCATTTCGTATGTCATACATCATCTTTTCTATTCTGGAGAGAGAAAATATTCTCTCTTTCTCCCTCTATCTCAATCTCTCTCTCTCTCTCAAAATATGTGTATATACACACAAACATATGCATATAACATGCATGTATACACACACACACACACACACACACACACACACACACAAAATGAGAATTGGGGAAAGGAGGAGAAGAAGGGCAGTATACCCTGGGACCCACTGGCTGTAAACCAGGCACCAGAGGATGTCAGAAAACAAGTATTGCTCAGGTAAACATTGAAGCACATATCCTATATGATTCCTATCATGACGGTCTTAATTTAAACACACCTACCCAGGAACCAGGTATTCAGTCATCACCACTCTTTTGGAGCAGAGGTTCTTAAACAGGATTCTTTGGACCCCTTTAATAGGTCCATGGGGCATCAGAATGTTCACAAACTACTGAAATGATAGGCTAACTAATGATTTTGGGCTATAACAACATTGTTTTATCTTATACCTTAAATTTATTAATCTACTTCACTAAGAATGTCATTTAAAAAAAAGGTAATTTGGTACAATCTGGAAAGAAAGCATGAATTTAGAGTAACTAATCCAGTTACTGAGTTGCTATGCTTATGGTATATCTACTACAGAGAGCTGCGATGTATTTTGTTTCCCTTCATAGAAATAGCTGAATCTAGAGAAGCAATAAAATCATTAAGAGAAAGAGAGAGATTGAGATAGAGGGAGAAAGAGATGCAAAGAGGTGATCCATCCCGGATCCTTTTTCCCCACCCTTACTCAGGCCAGGATCATTTAAGATGGGACAGTTGCAGTGAATGCTTTAGGGCTTCCCTGAGGCTAGTCTTGGTATCCTACACTTTATACAAGCCAGCCAGGTTTATCCTTTGCAGATGCAACTCTGATCCCATCACTCCTCAGTTTAAAATTCGTTAATGACCACCCATTGCCTTAGGATAAATACAAATTGCTAATTTGTCTTACAAAACTTGGCCTCCAATATCTAACTTCTGCCTCAATTTCCACTGTCAATTTACCCCATTCTGCCCATACCAGACTTCCTATTTAGCTGCCAAAGTACACTTTGCTCTCTTGTGTCTTGATCCTTTTCTGACTGGTGATGGCTCATATGAGAAGAGCTATCATTAAGGTCCGTATCAGCTATGAGAGTACAGAGTCTGTGCATGCAGAAGCTGAGAAAAGAACTGGAAAACAGGTAACACTTGAAAGGCTCTTAAAGATCCTGTAGAAACACTGCACCTAATTCAATGCCAACACTTAAGATTCACAGACTGGAAATTAAATACCAGGTATTTCAGACTCCTTTTTACAGAACATAAGGAATTAGTGTCTGTGTTTTTATGAATACTTTCATCCAGTCAACATTTATTTAACGAATATTTATCAAGTGCTGCTAAAATGTCAGGTGCTCTTGTCAGTCCTGGAGATGTAATGAAATATTGAACAAGAAGTAGTTCCTGACTTCACATATCTAACATCCTAGAGACAAACAGTAAATAGATACCTAGCGTGAGTCAAGTAGTAGATTGTTAAGAAGAGAAAAACAGAATAACAGAAGTACCTGTGTGCGAAGAGTTGCTGTTTTATGTAGGATGTCAGGAAAGGTGCCTCTGAGAGGTTACATTTGAAGGAGACCTGAATGAAGAGAAGGATGGAGCCCTGAAGCTGTCTGGGAGGAATGTTCAAGGCCAAGGAGATGTCAGTTACTCTGAGCCTCGACTGAAGAGGGCCATGCAGGTCTTGGTAAGGAAGGACTTTAGATTTTACTCTAATCATGAAGGAAAGCCAGTGGAACATTTTAAGAAGTAGTATATCTTGAACTGACTACTCATCCATGAATAGTTTATGCATGGCGGACCTGGGGGGACAAGTAGGATGAGTTTATGTCCAGGTTTTCAGGGACAGTCTCAGTTTATATGCATGGTCCTGACATAATTGGTAGCAGCACCCCCTTCACTCTCAGTGGTGTCCTGATACGGGCTATAAATTACATGGCCCCCTGGCTAGCACTCAAGTCTCCCCTTTTCACGACTAGTGACTTTTCTACTACACTGTGCAGTGCGTATCAATCCGTCACCAAAATTTCAATCTATTCTTTTATTTTTTCAATAAGGGAATTTCTATGTATACAATGTGAAAGTAGGAAGATAAGCTATATGTAAAAGTATGAAAATAAGATCTACTTTATAGAGAATAGAACTTATGGCTCACTTAGATGGAATATATCTATTCTGTACAGTGAGGGATACTGAGTGTGCGCAGTTTGACTCCACATACCTCTCGGTCAGACACTACCTGCCATCATACCTTCAATGGGGGCTTTGGCCAGCTGGAACCAGTCTTAAAAAGATCATGGTTACAATCTGCAGAAAGAGAATTAACTATGTTTCTGAATGCAGGGATCACATCCAACGCCTTGTTTTTCCCCCAGAGCCAGGCACATTGCTAGGCACATAACAGATCCTCGCTCAGTATTTTTCAACAAATGTTTTAAAAACTTGAATAATATCAGACCCTGAAATTTAAAGATACAAAGTAGGGTTTCACTACTGATTTTATTAGGCTGACACAGTATGATAACAGAGGGATAATATGTAACATAAAATATTTTACTGCATTCTGTCATTTTAGTGAAGTGTGACTTATATTACACTGTCTTTGTACCTGGTATTTCTGTCCTTAAATGTGACTAATCTTTCAATGAATAATTAATAAGTTAATGAACCACATTTCTTAGACATAAAGCTAATTGATACAGTTATAAAATTACTCAGGTGACATTTTGTTATGTGAAATTATTATAACACTGTGATTTCTCTCCTTATTGTTACATGTATGTGTCCACATTCAATGGTTGGTCATATTAAGTGGAATAGTAGTATACGGAAACATCTGAATGGTAGTTTATGCTATATGTGGTCAAAATTTAGTCAAATGTTAAACATAACAGTCATGGGTTTTTACAGATAGTCTTCAAAATGAAGTTATGTTTCCTTATGTTGGCAATCCCTGTCTGTTGTTAGACTGTAAACTTTCATCTAAGTTAGAAGGAAAAGGAGCTCGTCAGATAAAGTGCTTAAGGTACTAGAGAACCAGTGACAAGTTAACACACCACTGTAGTTCCCTTTCCCCACTACTTTTTCTTAATTAATGTCACTGACACTTGTTCAGAATGAAACATGTCCCTTTGCAAAGACTCTTGAGATAAATAGAAAATCAACAGCAACGAGACAACCCTGGTCCAATTTATCCTTTGTAACATCCCCAACTTAGTCTACTTATCCGTAACATTGGATTTAGAAAATTTTCTGGAATGACTTTTCTTTTGATAAAACAAAGACCCTTTTTTCCTCATATTCTAAAGTCCACTACTCAGGTTATTTGCAGTGGTCATTCTGTCAACCCCTCCAACAGACACACTTTCACACACAAAAGTACTTATCAACATTCAGGGCTGCTTGTTTAGTAGATATAGTACAATGTGTTTTTCTGATCTTCTAAATGTAGTAAGTTTGTTTTGAGAAAATGGATGGAACCATTGGTGTCCATAGTGGATGCTCTGGTGCTGTTTCAGGGTATGGTAGGAAGAGCCCTGACCTGCAGGCTGAAGTCAGAAACCTGGGGTTCCAGCTTGACTCTCTGCCCTGGCTGGCTGTGGGACTTTGAACGAGTCATCTGGGTTCTCAAATTGGGTCAGTTCCCTCATTTCTAGGATAAGAAGGACTGCAGTGGATGATGATCTGTAAGGTCTTTCCTAGCTCTGAAAAATTTTAATTCTCTATTTAGTTTAGAAATAGAGGCCTTTCTTGTGGCTTTCTTATGACCTGGTGCTTTAAACCCTTTTGCCTTGCAGCTGGTTCTCTAGAAACTTAAACGTTCATTCCCACGTACGCCATGTTTTATTAGAAATGAGTGTCAGGATATGTGGAGGATCCTATATTTAACATCTCAGAATTGGATACAAGTTTGATATAAATAGCAAGTTGTTATCTGAGTAGATTACAATGGATTTACTATCAAGCAAATTAAGTCACTGGGGACAGATGTGTTTTTAGAATTGTCTGAGACGATCAATCTGTGCGGAGAAAATTTTTGGTAGCTGCCAAGCTGTCCTGTATAATTCAAAGATATGTCACCCAAGCACTTCCTTTTTGGTGGTCAATAGAGAGTGTTAGCGGGAAACGAATGATCAGAGAGGGACAGGTGTGTGCTATTCTAAATTGTATACTATAGGCTTTTTTGGAAATTGTGAAGCATTTGGAATAATGAGCAGAAAAGTTAAACAGGAAGCAACATGATGGATAACAAAAGGTGCAGGAAGGAGACGAAGGAGAGGGAAATAATTGAAAGTCATACTGTGTGGTCAGTGAAGTATCAGACTTTTATGCTAAGAGAAAATGGAAGCAAATGGTGGGAGAGGCCTGACCAAGGTCATGAGCAAGAAAGATCATCTGAATGCATTAGAATGGAAGGAAAATGGTGGGATTGGAGAAGCCCCATAAGGAAAATGTGGTAACTGGGCAGATGTAAGAGGGATGAAGAATACGTATGTTGAACAGTCAATGGAAAAAACAGATACTTTTTTCAAAATGCTTCCCCAGTGAGATTGACAAAATCGGCATTTCATATCAATGTTGCAGTAACCGAATTTTCAATGAATGGTCAATTTATTTCTCCCTTGGAGAAAAGTGTTATCTCAATAAAAAATGCTTTATAAAATGTTTTTCTGTTATATTAAAGATCTAAAAATGAAAAAAATTTTTAAATATTAGAATTATCGGAAAATATTATGACCTTAGGAAGAGAAATAGTTTCTCAAAACACAAGACTGATACATTTTCCTTCGTAACAATTATAAACTCATCTACATAAAAATACAATGTTAAACACAAGAAAAAGAATTATTTGGAACATGTATCATAGACAATTACTATCCAGAATATATATATTTCCTAAAAATCAATGTGATAAAGACTAACATTTTTTAAAGGTTCATATAAAATTAAGAGAAGATAGGAACAAAAGATTTTTTTAAAGTGCTTTTCCAGTGAGATCTGGGTAATTATTACTAATGACAATATGCAGGTCTTTAGATAAAGGACATGGCAGTCTTTGCCCAATGAGAACCTTGTTTGTTCATTGACCCAGAAAATAAGATTCTATCACTAATCAGGGCCATTTGTGTTTAGCAGAAATGGAGTTAGCAAACTTACTCTGTAAGGGCCAGATAGTAAATATTTTAGGCTCTACACTTAACTGCATTAGTTTCCTAGTGCTGCTATAATAAATTACCACAAACGTAGTGGCTGAAAACAACACAAATTTGTATTTCACGGTTCTGGAAGTCAGAGTCCTACAATCAAAGTGTTGGCAAGGCTGTGCTCCTTTTAGAGGCTTTAGGGGAGAATATGTTTCCTTACATTTTCCAGCTCCAAGACCACCTACATTCCATAGATTATGGCCCCTTCTTCCCTCTGGAGCCAGCAGCATAGAATCTTTAAACCTCTCCTTTCCTGACCCTGATACTGGGCTCACCCAGATAATCCGGGATGATTTTTCCATCTCAAATCCTTAATTTAATCACATCTGCAAAGTCCCTTTCGCCATGTAAATGAACATTCATAAATTCCTAGAATTAGGACAAGGATATCTTTGGAGGCCATTATTCTATCTACCTTATGGGCCCTTTGGTCTCTTGTTGCAACTACTCAATTCTGACATTGCAGAGGAAAACCAGCCACAGACAACACATAAATCAGTAGGTGTACCTGGGTCCTTATAAACCTGCATTTACAAAAACAGACCATGAGCCAGAATTCAGAATTGTCCTGTATGCTCTCATTTGATAGCCCCTAGGATAGATTTTTTTAAAAGCAGGAACAAATTTAATATAGAAAATTAGAGGTTTACACAAGCATTCGAAGAGCTAAAAGGAAGAAAGAAAAGAGAGGGCTCTGCAGGCTTTCAGAGTATCCAGAAGGGCAGAAGTCCCAAGGAAACAGATGATCCTGTCTGTCTACAGCGTTGGCCTGGCTTGTATTCAGGAGGAAGCCTGGAAGCCCTGTACACTCAGTCTTCACTCACACCTGCCCTCAGTTATACTGAGTTTGGGGAATGTAATTTCCTGGGTTTTAGCTACTTCATGGGAGAGCTTAGAAGGGTGTGGGTGGTACTCAGTACCCTCAGATAATACCTGACAAAGATGGTGAGCTCTGATTTTAAAAAAATAATAATTTGAAATGAGCACAGAGAAATGCCATGAAATGGCAGATACACCAGGGAAATACTTGCTGGAAAATGAATGGGATTCTTTCAGCCAGACTATATTTCCCAGTTCCACAGTTTGGTTGATTATACATTATAAGCATGTGAATGTATCTGTTTTTGTTTTCACCAACTGGACATAAACAGTCTGCTCTAACAGCTTTGAGATCAGCCATAGCTGGACCTCAATCCTGTCTCCGCCTCTTTCCATCTACATGACCTTGGTCACTGCCTTGGTGTTGGGTTCCTCATCAGTAAAATATTTGTGACAGTATCTGTCATACGATTTGGATAGGAAGAGAATGAGATAATATATGTAAAGTGCAGGTATAAAGTTGATGCTAAATAACTTATTATTCACTCTTCCTTATTAACTCATGAGACTGAATATCTTAGAGAATTTTAAATAAAAGATGGGTTCTCCATTACATGTTCTTACCGGCAAAAAAATCCCAATTTGTCCAAGAACAGCTCTGACCCCAACTGTATCAATCAAGCAAACGCATCATATCTATGACTGTGGCAGGTGATAATGTAAGGATGATCATTTGCCACCTAGCCCTGTATCTCTAAGATACAACAGCGTCCTCAGAAGTTCTGGTGGAAGAAGTTGCCACCATTATTTTTCCCCTTTTTCCTTCACTGACTCCCCTTTTCCCTACCTGTTCTTACCCCACCCCACAGAGGAAACCACCTCTCCTCAGGTACAGTGGCTCACCTATCTCTTCCGATATCCAGTTGATAAAGCAAATCAGGTTGACTAAGTGGACCTGGCCATCCTTGTAGAAGAAGGAGATCTCATTTTGGACTCAAGTCTCTGATGCATTGTCCAATCAAGCTTTACCATCAATCTAGCTGAAGTCTGACCCACATTTGATTCAATTTTCTCATATAGAACCTGTGATGAAGACTTGGACTAAGTGGGAGAGGTAAGTGGTATGATTTATACACCAAACCCTACCTTGTATCTTAAACAATTGGCTTGGGACATTTTCTTTCTATTTTTATCTTTGGTTAATAATGACTTTCATTTAAAAGTTTATTAACATAAAGCTAAAAAAGCATGCTTCATTTTCTGCTTATTATTCAAAGGTATATAAAAACTTCACCAAAAATTATTGTTTGCTTATATGCTGTGCTACACTAATTTCTCCTTTAAGAAGGTGCGTGCCTTTATAATATAACAATTTGGTGACTAATTTTAGTAGAGAGTTGCAACGGCTTATGAGACAGAAAGGAGAGCTAGCATGCAAGAATACGCATTTATGCATTTTACTTTTCTGGTACATTACACATTTTGTGTCAACTGAAGTTTCTACTTTTATTATTTTCCTTATAGGTGAGAAAAACTAAAGATGCGTAATTTGCCCAAGGGTCATACAATTGATTGTAATAGTGTGCTAAGAACTAGCCAGAGACAGAAACTGAAGAAATACTCAGCTTTGCTCCTTATGGCTCTGATTCTACATCCACCTCTTTATCATGATTTTTGAGCTGGGCTCAGAGAAGTCTTTCACATACCCATGTCCAGGAGTTCCT
This sequence comes from Tursiops truncatus, assembly GCF_011762595.2. Taxonomy (NCBI): domain Eukaryota; kingdom Metazoa; phylum Chordata; class Mammalia; order Artiodactyla; family Delphinidae; genus Tursiops; species Tursiops truncatus. The sequence goes on along the minus strand of NC_047035.1, from coordinate 72,338,786 downwards.
GACAGCCTCATGCACAAAGGAGCCCCGCAGTGAGGTGGAAATCAGCAGTACTGCTAAGCTGAGAAACCCTCCACTGCCAATCATCCTAGAGGCAAGAGCAAGTGAAGAATATGCTGTCAGCTCCTGGCATTTCCCCTTGTAGAGGAAACTGAGTGCTGGCTAATAGAGGCCAGAGGTCTGAGTAGCCTTGGGATGAATTCAGGGGGTTGATCATTGAGCAGCAGAAGGGAGAGGACCTAGCCTAAGGGAGGCTAGTAATCCTCTCCTATGAAGCAGAAAATCAGCTGGAACAACCCACTCATAAGTAATTAACTGGCATTAATAACTTAGCCCTTAACTTAGCTGACTCTGAACTACCATGTACATCCTGTTAAGCGAACAGAAAGATAATCTTATCTATGGGCTTATCTACAAGCATTGATATATGCTGCTTATAGGAGGATATTTACAAGATCTACCTTTTCTCATTTATTTGCCTTTAATATGTGGCTAAGAATCAGTAAGAAACACCACAGAAGTGTTGAGAAAAATTAAAATTTATGTTGCTGGGCCTTTATAAAATCTAACTTTTGCTCCCAAACACTGAGTTGAAGATATGGTAGCAGGAATTCTTCCCCCAAGCTGCTAATGACTTAAACTCGAGGCAGCGTATTTCAACCAGTTAGAATGCCAAATTAGGCATCAGCAAGTATGAATTCCAGAATCCTAAAGCTGGAACTATCATTAGCTTTCTGTAAATTAATTTCAGAGTGTCAAGTTCCTCATGAGAAATATAGAACCTACCTGCTTTATAAAAAGTCACTGGTTGTTGAAAAGGCCAAATTATAAAGCAACTGAAAGAACATTTAGAGAATCTCAAATGTGTTAGAAAAAGGTAGGTTTCATCATCATAGAAATCTACATTAAACTGACTTGCACACAGCATTGGGCTAGGTTGGTAATGTGCAGGTAATGCAATCCACAGATGAGTTATTTCTTCTAAGGGAAACTTCCAATTCAGATTTGCAAATCCGAATATGATTCAAGAAAAACACTTTTTAGATGGATTAAGAATATCACAAAACGCCATGAGCAGGTGTAAAAGCAAACTGCATTTGAGTTCATTTAGCAGAAAGTGGCTACAGGGTGCCACATGTTATGGTATTAAGCTCGATTCTATTCAACATCTTTATTAATCATCTAGAAGATGAGCAAAACAGCACATTAATTAAATCTGCAGATGGTGCTAAACAGAGAGACATTTCAGAGTCCACTGTGGGCAAAGTAACAATATAAAAGACTCAGTTTAAAAGGATGCAGAGCAAAACACTAATGAGTATTTGTGTTGGTACAATAAAGGCTCAAAACACACCTACAGTGGAATATGAAATGCTGCTAAAGGCCCTGAACAGGGTGATAACAATTAGCGGTGATAAGGATACAAATTAAAATATTATTGGCAGCAAAAAAGAGCTGTGTAACTAAATTCCTCTTCTTTCATGTCATGTTATCCCTTTGCCTGACATCCAGACAGAATTTATTTCATAGACGAGGCACGCCAGACGAGAGCAGTCGCGATGTGGGACTAGGTGTATAAAGGGACCTGACTGGATAGCTCCTCAAATATGCACTCTAAGATTGATTTCACCAAGCCAGCTCCTACTGGCCTGCTAAGTCAGGGACTTCTTCTTCCTTCCAGGACCTTGCTCCACAGTTTATCCTACATAAAGCTACCAGAATCGTCTTCCTCTAACACTGTTCAACATGTCGCTTCCCTGTTGAATAAGTGAACAAATGGCTCTGAATTAAGACCCCTATCATTCTTTTTATTTTCCCCATTAAAAAAAAAGTTAATATCGTTTTCAGGTTCTAAACAAAAACTATTCATTGCTCCCCAAATACTTAAAAAAAATCTTTTTATATGTGATTTTCCCTAATTTTCTTTCCATCCCTCTCCATTTATATTAGGCAAGGTCCCAACAAGAATTAGATGCCACACTCAGAATACCTCACAAGGGTTTAATTACAAAGGGGCTACTCACAGAGGTATAGGTTTCTGGAACCACGTATTTGGCACAGTTTAATATGAGGTTGACTAGTAGACCCTCTAGGTCTGAAGGGATGAGGAACTTATCAGAACCTAGAAGAAGTCATGTAAGGTTGACAGCCTTGAGAAAAGCAGTGACATTTAATCCCAGGCATCAGTCAGCTGGAGACAATTTTGGTGGTAAAGAATGAGGGTGATGAATACCTTGATCTCACTGTCCTCCCTCCATCCAATCACCTTTTAGGGCTCTCCAGCGACCTGAACCAACCAGAAATCAAAGGGAATGAGAGGTCATTCCCGTGGCCTGTATGGGTCCCCCTCCCATGGCAGGGAGCAGAGCAGAGAAGGGGGAGAGGCAAGTGGAAGGTACCTGGTATGACATTCTCACCTAGCACTTTGAGAAGATGAGGGGTTGGGAATGAGGATACAGGTAAGTGGACCACCCTAACTATATCCTAAGCTTCCTCTTGCCTGAGGATATAATCAACAGGACATTTAGGTAGTAATTGATTGCTACAACAAAACATAGTAAACTTTGGCCAAACTTGAGACCAAAAGTTCTAACATATATAGTATATATAGGAGAATATATGCAATGTTTAGGTAAGTTATAAAGAATCACAAGTGAACACCTGGAATCCACAACATCTTAAATAGACCATTATCCTTACAGTGAAGTCTCTCTCCAAACCATCCCTGGCAATGTCCCCCAATATTCACCAGAGACAAACACTACTCTAAGTTGTGTTTCATTCCCTTGCTTTTCTCCATAGATTTGATTTTAACTTTAAACAACATATTTTTTAATATTGCCAGTTTTTGAACATTTTTATGAGTGGTATCATGCTGTATGTGCCCTAGCATGACTTGCTTTTCAATCACTCAATGTTCTGAGATTCATCCATATTGCTGCATAGAACTGTTCATTTACTTTCACTGTCATAGTGTTTTATCATATGAATATTTCACAATTATTTATTAATCCTCCTTTGATGGACATGTGTTACATATAGTTTACTGTTGAAAATAAAGTCATTATGAATATTCTTATTCATGTCTCCTGGTACACATGTACAAAAGTTTCTCTAAGATATATTATCTAGGACTGGTAATACTGGGTGACAGGGTATGTGCATTTTAACTTTATTAGAGAATTCCATAATTTTGTATCAATTTACTCTCCCAAGAGCAGTGTTTAAGAGTTTCTATTGCTTCTCATGCCCACCAACTCTTAGCTATGTCATTAGTTTAATTTTTTTGGAGCCTAGTGTATGCGAGATGGTATCCATTGTGTTTATTTTTAGGTTTCAGGTCTGATTGCTAATGAGTTGGAGCATCTTTTCATTCTTGTGTCCTCCTGTGTGAAATATTTTTTCATATGTGTTACCCATTTGGCGGTATTATTTTGTTTTTATTTTCTTAATTTGTGGGAGTTGTATGTTCTGGAAATGAACATTTTGGTGGTTATGTTGTAAATACCTTCTCCTAAGCTGTATATTTAAAACTTCCTTTAATGTCTCTTTTGAGAACCAGAAGTTCTTAATTTTATTATAGTTAATTTTATTGGTCTTTTCCTTTGTGGCTTACATGTTTATTGAATAAATCTTTCCCTTTCTCAAAAGCATAAAAAGAATATTCTTTATTGTTTCAAAATGTTTTAAAGTTTTGCCTTTATATGTAAGTCTTTAATCCATTATATGCATTCTGTTCAATAATATTGTTTTTCTTGGCCATTCTTCTTCCATATAAATTTTAAAATTTTTGTTGAGATTATGACTGAAACTGCATTGAATGTTTAGGTAGAATTGGGAAGAACTAATATCTTTAGGATATTTAGTCTGTTTATCCATTTTGTAAAATTATATTTTCTATCCCTATTCTAGAAATGCAACTGATTTTTTTTTTTTGCCACTTATTGATCTTTCATTCAGCAAAACTGTCAGTCTCTCATTAATTCAGATAATTTGTCTGTAGAAAATTTGGGGTTTTGAATGCAGGCAAGACATCCATGAAAAACAGTTTTGTTTCTTACACTCCAATTCTTACATTTTTATTCCTTTTTTCTTGTCTTATCATGCTGTTTATGAGCTCCAGTATGCTGAATTAGATAGGGCAATAATGGACATCCTCATCTTGTTCCTGAAGTGAAACAGAATGCATCTAACATTTCACCAATGGGTAGAATTTTTACTGTAAATAAGAATATTTTGAAACTGGAATTTTGTAACTCACATCATTTTTATGTTAATTCAGGAATTACTTTTGTCGAGAAATACTGAGTTAATATCATAGAAGTGGGTGCTATAGAGGCCTAAATTTAAGCTTATGGATATCTGCCTAATATTCAAACAGATTTGGAAGAAAACTGGGAGAAAGAAATATTTAAATCTTTTCACTTTTCAACCCTCCCTCCCCCATCCCCAAGGACCCCAACCCACTTCACTCATTATTATCATCACTCAACTTGAAAAACAGAGTTGCCATTGTTTAATATGGTAAAGATTGTGGGAGCAATAGGTTTGAGGGTAAGACATCAGGAGTTCATTTTTTAAGTTTAATCAAAACTGGTTTTTAAATATTTAACTGGTAACATCAAATAGGCAGCCAACTGCAGAGTCTGGAGTTCAGAGTAGAGGTCCAGGCTAGCATAGAAATCTGGGCAACATCAGTTTTTATAGATGGTGTTTAAAGCCATGAAGACTGGATGGAATCACCCAGGGGTGGTGAGTAAAGACAGTAGAAAGCATCAAGGACTGAGGACTGGGAACTCATTTTAAGATGTGACATATTAAATGAAGTTAACAAAGGAGGCTAAGGAAGAGGCATCATTGAAGAAAGAGAACCAAGAACACATGGTTCTCCTGAAGTCAAGTTCTGAATCTGTTTCAAGGACGAGGGTGCAGTCATCTAGGTCAAATGATGCCAATAGGTCAAGTAAGAAGAGGATCGGGAACTAAGCACTGGATTTCACAACACAGAGGTCTTTAGTAACCTTCCTATCGTTTGGTGAAATGGTTGATGACAGGTTCAAGAGAGAACAGGGAGATAGGACATCATTCCATGTATAGTCGTGTGACCTAATGTTTTCACTTAATATATTAAAAATAGAATATTTAAGCACACAGAAACTTTTATAACATCAGTTTCAATGGCTGGATAGTATTCAAGTGTAGATGTTCTACATTGTATTTAATTAATTCCATATGTTTGGATATATGAACTGTTTCCTTTCCCCCCCTTTTTTGCTTGTAAGAACACACTGGAATAAATATTTAATACATTTTCTATTTCTGGAATTCTTCATTTATTTCCTTAGGTTAAGTTACCACAAGCAGATGTGCTGGCTCAAAGGATACACGTAACATATGTCATAGCATATTAAAGAATATCGTGCTATGGTATTTCACAAAAGAATATATAAATGGCTAATAATGAAATTAGAAACCATGTTTATCTATTATCAATCCAATAATGCAAACTAAACATGCTGAGAGGAGGTTTAATCAGAATTTTGAGAGCTGTTATAAGACTCCCAGCTTAAGTGAAAGTAGTTGAGAGTCAAATCTGGTTTATATATGTATTTTTTCTTTCCTTCTTTTATTCAATATTTTTTGAGTGATTTACAGTATGCTTGACCCTGGGGAGACAACGACTATAAGATAAACATAATCCTGTTGAACTATGTGGCCTTATATCATCGTACATTTCCTTAGCTAGCAAACAGTATATCAAATATCAAATAATTTTGCCTTTATCTCTTTTGCCAGTGGATAGGTAGGATTTATGTAATTTTTGGTGTTTAACTGATCCTTGATGCTGGATAGCAACCATTTATACCAGTGATTCAAATAGAACCTTGATTCAGCTCACAATTTTGAGGTTAAGTAGTCTCATCCCTTCTATTACTCCTAATAATTACCCTGCCATTTATCATGGGATATGGATTTTTATATTTTGAGGGCATGGCATGAGGGATGAATGTCAAGGAATCATAAAATGCTCTAATATGAGGGGTCTGGCTTTTATATTTAGTTGTTGGTGATTGGGGATTAGTAGGATAGTAGGGGTGATTAATTTAAGATGTGGTTAAATAAAGGTCAGGCAACCCTTTGGACAAAGCTTGAAATGTACAGAGTCTACTCCCATGAGTCCAAAAGACAGGTCGATAAAACCTTCCAAGATTCTTTGAGGCAAATGGGTTTCTCTCCTCTCTGCTACTAAAAGAGCCTAATGGATTAAATATGGAGGACTATTTGGTTGTTGTAACAAAAACAAACAAGATACCATTATACTAGTAAAGAGAGAGGGAGAAAGAATATACTAGGTATATTTGGAAGGGTGCAAATGAAGGAGCTCTCAGATACTGCTAGTAGCAACATCAGTTGTTACCTCTCTGGAGAGTAGTTTGACAATAAGTTTCTAGAGTCTTAAACTGTTCTACTTCCAGTAATTTATCCTAGGAAAATATTTGGAGGTGTTCTCAAAGATTTATGTATTATGATGTTTATTATAGTGTTATTTATAAGAGTAAAGAGTTGAAAACAATATAAATGTTCACCGATAGGGACTTGGCATAATAAATTAAGGTGTATCCATGTTATTTATTACTATGCAGCAGTTTATAATCATATTTTCAAAAACTATTTGATAGCATGGAGAAATATTCACAATATAATGCTAAATTAAAACTGTCAGGTAAAAACAAACAGCATTAAATAGCTACCACTTATTGAACATTAATTTTGTACTAGGATATGTATTCAGGGCTTCAGAAACATCTCACTTAATAACCCTCTAACAAATCTGTAAGATAACAACTGCTATTCTCAATTTATATATTATGTCCTACAAAATGGAGCAGCTTCAAATATGCAGAGGCACTGGAGGACAAATGTTCTTTAGAAATCAGAAATTTTCTGTGCTTCAAGTTCAAGGGAGAGAGAAAGTGGCAGATTATGAAATAAAGTTAGGATTTGCAGAGTGTTATATCCTCCATTATAATAGTTTAATCTGGTAGGTGATGAAGATACCTTCGAAGTTTTCAAGGAAAGGACTGAAGTTATCTGATTTCTGCTTTAGAATAATAATGGAAGAACTGTACCAGGGATGGAATTGCAATTGGACATTGGCAGCTGTTTAAATACCAGTCAGTAAAGGTTTTGTCTCTAGGGAGCGACAGTGGAGACCAAGTACATGGGACAGTTTCGAGACACACTGTGGGTAAAGAACTAACTAGACTCTGAGACAGATAAGATGTTACGTTCTAAGACACAGCAAAGGGAGGAGACAATAATGCCTTTAAGTTTCCAATATCAGCAGCTATGTGCACAGTGATATCAAATGAAGTAGAAACCTAGGCAAAGTTCAATATACAGGGCAGCTGAACCTGAGTTTGATTTTGAAGAAATTTTACGTGAGGGATCACTTTAAAGGAGGCAATCTAGAAGCAGAAGGTTTGGGGGTTCAGGGGAGAAAACTATGTTAAAGTATAGACTTGAGGGTTATTTGCATATTAAAGTTATTTGAAGCCATGGGAGTAAATGAAATTTCCAACAGAAAGGATATAGAACAGGGCTTCTCAAATGGGCATGGATGGGTGTATCAGAATTGCCTGAAGAGATTTATCCAAACTACATATTCAGTCATTGTCCACTCAAGAGATTCTATTATGTCTCCCCCTTTTATAGGGGATGGGGAGACTGGGGTTTGCAAAAGTAAGCAGGGCTGAGCTCATGTTTTTTGTTTTGAACTGGCAGCCATATTGATAGATGCTTAATAGACACTTTATAAATGAAGAATTGATGGATGCAATTAGAATTCTTGAAGCCATACTCCCTGAATGAAGTGTTGGGGTTAATATAACTCTGATCATGTCCTTAATCGGTGATGGGATATTTCAGGAGTGATATTTCCTCTGTAAGAGCAATAGGGCCAGAAAAATCACTTAGCATGCCTGAACTTACATGTCATTTACATTTCTACATTGTATTTGTAATTTGATATTGAATCTTTGAATTCATTTTCCCATAGGAATAGTTTCCAGGCAAACTCAGAAGAGCCTGTTTCATCCCAATATATTCTAAATAGTATTTATTTTCCCAAGAAAATTGGTACTAAATCATATTTTTGTAATGTGAGTACAGCTTATTAAAACAGAGGAACTATAAAAATAAAACAGAATGGATTGAATATACAAGGTGATATCTAAGCCGAGAAGGTGAAGGATAGAAAAAAAGGAAGAGTCAAAATGGGTGAGTTATTAATTAAAAGAGATGAGGAGATTTCCAGTCTCACTCCCAAGTGGTCCCCTAGGTAATGATTTCAGCCTAGAACATTTTAGATGCTTAGGTGTAGAGATGTGTCAGCTATGAGTAGGAAGGAATCAGATGTTGACACTAGTCATCTCTTCATATGGAACATTTGAAGATATGCCCCTTAATTCACAAAGGTTTTTACTTAAATTATAAAAGAAAAACTTCTGTGCAGATACAGAGGGACCAGAAGAGAAGCATCAGAGATTAACAGAAAGTACAAAGAAGCTCATTAACCTCCACATCTTGCCCATTTAAGCTCTTCTTGGTTTAATGTGACAAGATATTAAGTCATGTATTTTCTGTGCTGTATGTATATTAGAGAGCTATAGTGAATTACAAGAGCTATAATTTCCTTGCTTTATAGTTCTAGATGTTCCTCCCAGGGAAGAAAGGAATTTGGATGGTAATTCAGTAAAATTTTGTGGTATGACATTTGACTATATTAGAAAAAAATGAGTTTTACCATTAAATTTTTAAAATCTATTTTATAGGAGCCAGACCGAAAATGAATAAAAGTACAATTAAATATACAGTTTGTACTTGAGTCAGTTAGGCAGGACGCTACGTTAATCCCACGTAAGACACAATCAGCTCGGAAAGTTAGATTCTAGAATAGGAAATCAACTGTTAAGGGCACTGTTACATTTCAAGTACCAGTGAATGGATAAGGATCTGAACTCCTACTGTCTATCTCTATTGTCACAGCTGAAGACAGATAGGAAACACAGTTCAGGGGTAGAACTGACTAGACTCAGAGACATGCCTCCCACACAGACGTTTAGAAACACACACCCACTACTCAGCCCTAGATTTTCTTTCATGTATGCATCAGAACCAGCATATCCTCAAGTTGGCTGCATAGAGGGTCTTACGTGCTCAGTCACATGCCAAAGGCACACGGCAGGTTCTTACAGTTGGTCTTTCAATCTGAGCTCTCCCCTGAGGGCTCAGTTCTCAAGCTGGATACAGCATACCTGGCAATCGGCCACTGAGACGAATTAAAGGTGAATCTCCTTTGTGTTAGGTGGGGCAAGAAATGTAAAGCTAGGGTTCATGTGGAGTGAGAAAACTCGTGTTAGAAAAATCTTTGGAATAGAGACTTTCATCATTTTGCAAGGCTCCAGATAGCACTTATTCTTTTATTTTCTAGCATGGGTAGGTGAACTTATGAGACTGAAAAGAATCCTTTATGGTGGAGAGAGACGGGGTGGGGGGGGGGGGGTAAGGGATAGAGAAGAAGGAAATCTTCCAGGAGCTGCTATAAGAAGGTAGGTCCCTTTACAGGTGCTTGTGGGCTTGGCCAAAATAGGAAACAGTTGCTACAACGCAAGAGACAAGGCACACTACTTAAAGGAGAAAACATAGTGGGAATCTTAACTCTAGGTGACAGTACTGCAGTTTTTAAGGTTAAATAATGATTAAAAGTGATACTAGATTTTCTTTTCCTTAAATCTCTCAAACTGAGAAGAAAAAAAATATTCTTAGACTATACTCAAAAGAGAAATACTATTAGAGGTATGGAGACTATCTAGGGGACATACATAATTTTAAAAAAGTGTTTGCAAAGTACATATATATTTTCTTCAGGCATAGCAGTACTGGAAAAGCTTTGATGATTAAAAAAAGAAGAGAACCAATACTTAGAAAATATCCTTGGGAATATAATTTCTGGGTGGGAATACACTGGTTGACAATGTCATCTCCAGTAAAACTTTCATTTTTTTTTTTTTGGTGGTACGTGAGCCTCACTGTTGTGGCCTCTCCCGTTGCGGAGCACAGGCTCCGGACGCGCAGGCTCAGCGGCCACGGCTCACGGGCTTAGCCGCTCCGCGGCACGTGGGATCTTCCCGGACCGGGGCACGAACCCGCGTCCCCTGCATCGGCAGGCAGACTCTCAACCACTGCGCCACCAGGGAAGCCCTAAAACTTTCAGTTTTTTAAATGTAGTTTGAATCTTTCAGATCTGGCCTTTTGCTCTAGCTCTGAAAGCTAGCCTCCTACCCAGACTCTTGAATCCTTGTTGACCTGGTCAACTACCAATGCTTTCAACAGTCACCGGGCATACAACCAAGCTTTGAGTAGCAAGGAGTTAGATGACTTTTGCTATACTTTTGTTACATAAATTATGCTCATTTAAAAGGCATATTCTGCAATATGAGTTACCATAAAATAAACACCAGTGCAGGAAGCTGCCCAATCATTAATATGGTCTGCATCTTATTTTTGCAAGTTTAAAAGAAATCTGTGCTCGTTAGAGAAATATGACTAGGGGAGAAACCTGAAGGTAAGTGGAAATTTAAGGAACAGGGCAGCATGATTAATTTCTCTCAATAGGAAAATTCAGGGCAAATAAAATGTTTGTGGACTTGATCTTTAGAAACTCTGAAAAAGCTGTTACAGTGGTCAAGAAGTTGTATTCGTTGTCCCACCTGGAGGGGAAAAAAGCACTTTCCTCACCTTCTAAAGCGTAATATTACCACAGTTCTGAAGTATCTGAGAGTATCTTTGCATAAGGAAAGGACTGAGATTCCCCAGAGGCCTGTGCAGTGCACTTCAGTGCCCTTCCTCCAGGAATGTCAATATCCTCAGCAAACCTTAGCTGAATCATAGTCATTACAGCCCAGACAATAGGCATCTGAATATCTCACAGCATCTTCTTTTCAGTGTATAAAAGAGACTTTAAATTGGGACGGAGTGTGTCATGGCTAGGGGTCAAATAAGGCTTTTTCAAAAGGGAACACTGAATCCAATATCTAATACAACACAGGAGTTAGAAAAGTAGTTTTCTGTTCAACTTGCCCAAAGGTTCTTTGCTGGTTGACAGAGGAAGTGAAAATTCCTATACGGTATTTTGCAAGAATGACTCAGCCTCAAGGTGCATGAATCTGCAGAATGGCTGGGAGGGCTACCTATGGCTTGTATACCCCAGCATGCTGCTCTCCCAGCAGATCTTTGTTTTCCCTATTTTGTAAATATATTCAGAAAATTTAGTCTTAACCTTTTAAGTAACCCTGAAATTCACTTAAGAGTCTAGTTTTCTTGCAGAATAGGATCTCTAATTCCAGACAAGTATTTTTTTGCTTGGATATATTATATACTTGAATTTAGCTAACATTCCCTCCAAGAAACAAAGAAAGGTTCTCTCTCCTTTAAGCACTAAAGGGCACCATGTGGCACGATGCAGAGGACAAGCTGTTTATGTGTTATTTCAACATGTTTTGTCATCTCTGCTAACCTCGAGCATGTTTTCTGTCAATAGACGGTACACTTTAAGAGGTGAGAAAGTGGACTTTGAATCCAGAATGAGTTCAAATGTATTATATGACATTGATGATCACCAACACTAAGGACATTTGGAGTAGCTGATCTCTGGTTCATGAAGAATGAGTTATCTTGGTTTTAATAATTGACTTAAAAAAATCTTTTCCCTCTGGGCTTCCCTAGTGGCGCAGTGGTTGAGAATCTGACTGCCACTGCAGGGGACACGGGTTCGAGCCCTGGTCTGGGACGGTCCCACATGCCGCGGAGCGACTAGGCCCGTGAGCCACAACTACTGAGCCTGCGCGTCTGGAGCCTGTGCTCCGCGACAAGAGAGGCCGCGACAGTGCGAGGCCCGCGCACCGCGATGAAGAGTGGCTCCAGCTCACCGCAACTAGAGAAAGCCCTCGCACAGAAACGAAGACCCAACACAGCCAAAATAAATAAATAAAATTTTTTAAAAAAAGGAAAGCAAGGATTTTTTTTTTAAAAAAAGAAATCTTTTCCCTCTATTCTTTATCTGTGAAGCTGCAAGAGCTTTCTACCTGACCTTAGATGATTACTTAGTTATATTCCTAGAGGGCAGATATAAGTTAATGAGCAACAAGGGAGGGGACAAGGAAGCAAGAACAAAAAACAGCATATTGCCTTCAAGACTATTAATGTCCCTTTGTGGAGAATGGCAACAGCTAATGTCTGGCAAGAGCAGCGGAGGAAGAAATTGCTGCAGGTTCAGGTGGGAGAGCGAGTCTCCTTGAGGCTGGCATGGCTGATGAGGTTTGGAGAATAATCTTTCCATTAGGAGTGGGTCCTCCTTTGAGGATGGGGGTATTATTAATGTCCGGTACTTGAAATGTTTTTTTTACTTCCTGTGTACTGCATGGGAGCAAAGCATTAAAGCCCCACACATCACAGATCCGTAGAGGGTTTCTGCAAATGCACCTAATTCTCAAAGATGTTAGGAGATTTGGGAGTTTGGAGCATTTCTTTTGGTGTGTGGGCATACATCACAGTACAGAGATGCAAGTTATTTGAATGGAGAGATAAATAGGTAGGTAGGTAAATAGGTAGGTGGGTCGACAGATATCATCACTTAGGATTTTTAGTAGAAAAATGTCTTGTCTGTAATGTGCCACTCTGCAAAGTTCTTGTTTATGGGAAAATTGTTAAATTTAGATATCAAAATAGTTAAGTCGCTTCTAGTGTACCTGCAACCACAGAAAGTGTCTAGCAGATGTTATTAATAATAAAAGTGACTTTCATAGAGCTGGATTTGGAACTGTGTGCTTGCCTTAAATGTCAAGTCATTGTAATGAGGTATTAGCTTGTTTTGGCTTAAATTTGTATATTTTACTCTTACTCACTTTTAAATACCTTTTCTTAATCCCTTATTTTTGGCTCATTTGGGATGATTATCATTCCAATTCCTTGCCTCCTGAATAACAGATTCTAAATCATTCTCATTTTGGTCTTTGATTCCCTATTAAAAGTCCTGAAGCCTAACAGCTAATGATGCCATTGATACACGGCAATGTTGCGTTTAATCAAGGTTTTTGTTTTGTATTTTCATTATTACACCACATCCTTCTTACCCTATCAATGATCGTTTTTGTGTTTTTCCATTTCCTCTTGCTATTTTAGAAGCTGGGAACAGACATTTATAGTCAGTGAGCCCCCCAAATGACCTTATACCTAATAAGGTGTTTTCACTTCTAATCAATATAATTTCATGGTTGACGCCTCTTTCTTGAGGCGGCTTTGGGTACGTCTGCATACAGCAGTTTTATGTTCCTCTATTTAAGCCCATAACATTTTTTCTTTTTATAAAATGTCTAGGTGTAGGAGGCAAGTCCTATCAGACACAGGCTATCTAATGCTCTTAAGAGATATAAGAATTCTTGAGTTTACTGAACATACTTATTTTTCCAAAGAAGTAATCATTTAAAAGATGCAGATTTCTCAGTGCGAGATAGCTGCCTTTTGGTTTTGAATTAGTCAAATGGGTTTCAAATTGGTCTTATTGTACCAGTTACCAGAGTTGGACAATAGTTTAAAGAAAACCTGTGGTCAGCTGGCTAGCTGTACAAGCAAAATTTGTGTAACTTGTTTGGAATTTTGACTTCCTAAGGAATTATTCCAAAAAAATGATCTATGGAAAATAAAGCTGTTTAATAAATATTGTATGTGTGGAATTTGTGGCATGTGTTTAGTTCACTGAAAAAATACCCCAATCAGCTATGAGGAAGTACTGAACTATCAGTGCTAATGAGACCCAATGTGTTGGTTCAACCTGGGTTCCCTTCTTCTGTTCCCAGCTACGAAATGCACAACTGTGTACTGCAGTCACCAGGAGGACCGTGTCACAGTGTGAAAAGGGAAGGAAATTCCCTTCTACTACTTGGGGGGAAAGAAAAAAAAAAAAAATCAATGAAGTAACATTTTCTATTTATTGTCCAATAGGCATTACATCGCCTTATGAAGAAAATTAAAGAACTGACGCAGGATACTATTAAGCAGTTATAAAGTATGAGAAAGGCAAGAGATCACTTTCAGCTGCCAGAATCTCTTCTGGAAACTTGTTGGTATATTTGTAGAGGAACAAGGATTAAAAAGGGGCAAAATAATTAAACAAAGATCCCATCTTAGATGTAAATTCCTAGTCAGTGTGCCTCTCTCTCCAATGACTTAATGAAAACTAATAGAAAGTGTGAGATGAGGTACTTGTAAAAATCTTTTTAAATTGAGTGGCTCCAAGAGCAAGACTTGCTGACAGCCAAGGCGATGATATTACACATCTAGGGAGTATGTGCAAACTGCTGCAAGTGCCCATGTGTATTTGATGTTCACAAACACTATACAGGGAAGAACAACAGTGACTCAGGCCTCGGGGGGGAGTACTATGCAGGGTACTAGGCTTTTTTTTTGCACAATAAAAATATCTATTAAAATACTCTACCTCCCTGTGCTCTGATTTCAGCTACGTCAGTCAACCTACAGATTACTAAGGATTCTCCAGGTTCTTAAGTGCTGGGATAGGAGTGCTCTGGTTAAGAATAATTTTTAAAAGATTTGATTAAAAATGAATTGAAATTCTAGTTTAAACTTCAATCTCTTAGAATATTGTTTTCCTTCTTCCATTGAACAATGGTGACACCTATGTGCCAGGCATTTTCCTACTTAAAGAAATAACAATCAGCAACAAGGAACATGGTCACGACTGATCTTCTGGTGAGTAAGGGAGATAGTTATCTCTTTCTCTACGCTGCCCTTGCCAACATTCCATCAAGAAGTCTGTTCTCTCTGTGGCGAGATGTATCCAGAATCCGATTATATCTTCACCTCTCCCCTGATACCCATAGTCTGAGCCACTATCATCTCACATGTGGATTTCAGCTACAGTTTCCTATCAGGTCTCCTTGTTTTTGAGTCTTGCTCCCCTTACACATGGCCTGTTCTCAACAGAACAAGAGCGATGCTTTCAAAATGCAAGTCAGACCATGTTATTTCTCTGCTCAAAATCCTACAATAGCTCCCATTTCACTGAGAGCAGAAACTGGAGCCCTTGTGCTGGCCCAAAGGGCCCAGGCCACCACCTCCTCAGCTCATTTCCTCATCTTTTCACCTGCTCATTCTCCTGCCACATTGGCTTCCCTGATCTTGCACAGGCCACACACACTCAGACCTCAGAACCTTTGCAATAGCCCTGCCGTGAGAACAATCTTCACCCAGAAATCTGTTCTAAGTTTTTGCTCAAATGTCACATCTCCATGAGGCCTTCCATGACCATACTCACTTAAAGTTACAATCCATTCTAAGTACTCGCAATTTTCCTTGTTCTGCTCTATTCTTTCTATTTTTGTTTTTTTTGTGGTACACGGGCCTCTCACTGTTGTGGCCTCTCCCGTTGTGGAGCACAGGCTCCGGACGCGCAGGCTCAGTGGCCATGGCTCACGGGCCCAGCCACTCCGCGGCATGTGGGACCTTCCCGGACCAGGGCACGAACCTGCGTCCCCTGCATCGGCAGGGGGACTCTCAACCACTGTGCCACCAGGGAAGCCCTCTTCTTTCTATTTTTAAAAATCATTTTCTCACATACTATATAATGTTTTAATTTATTAGCTGTGTTATTTTCTTTCTCTCTGACTAGAATAGAAGCCCCTTAAAGGCAGAGATTTTGTTCACTGGTATATCCTACAGCAAGCTTGGCACATAGCAGGCATTTTAATAAATTGAGTGTTTAATGAATGAACCAAGTAAAAATTAATAATTAAAAACTGTGATAAACAGTAGGCAATATTTATGTCAACTATTAAGTGCTTCACATAAAAATTACATAAAGTTACTTTACCTTGAAAAAAAACCCTATGAGACAGATACATTATCTCTATTTTAAATATGAAGCAACTGAGACACAGAAGTTAAAAACTTCTCCAAATTATATGCTAATAACTAGTAGAGTTGGGTTCAAAGGCAGGCAGCTGGGGTCCCGAGGAGGCCACACTCTTAACTGTGAAATACTACCACCTTCTTGCTGTCACGATGCCAGCGGTGTGACGAAAAAGCATATATCTCAGGGGAGCTGGATCTGGTTTGGGAATTCAGGGGAGGCTTCCCAATCAAATGGCTTTAAATTGAGATAAGACAAGTAACACTTATCTGGTTGGAAAGAAGCAGTCTTTCTAAGTCAGCTCAGCTTTTGAGAGCTGAGATGATGGGAACTTTCCAAGCTGAGGATTAGTTTGCAAATTCAGCTAATGCTACCACGTGAGTGAGCTGCTTACTTGTCACACCTCCTCCTTTCCACACTGTGGAGAGATGAAATTGTCTTGCAGAGGGGTTAGTTACTGCTCAGCTTGTGTGGAGAATTCCTCACACTGACCGCATAAGTATAATGTCACTCAGCTTTTCAAATTATAGGACAACACTTTGAGAAAGCAAAGATGAAGGAAGTCTTATACCTTCTGTTAAGTGGACTGGGCAGGTGCTGTAAATGGGGTTGATTATGATCCCTGCGACTGAGTGGATTTCACTAGTAGGACTGAGGTAATAGGAAGAGACTAATTGGTTCCTGGAGGTGGCTTTGACTGCCTTGGAGAAAGCCTCAACTGCAACTATTCCTAGAATTAACAGCATGAGGCAGTGGGTAGACCACTCATTTATATTTCTGTGTTTAACTACAAATGGGGGAAGTAACTGGAGCATGCACATACCAAGAGTCTCAGATGGGTATGCCATCTGGCTTCCTTTTCCCAGTTCCCACCCCACTTATACTTCTCTTCATTTTCATGGAACCCTCATGAGTATTCACTTGTGGTTCTAAATGTTCTCCTACAAGCATAGAAGTGAACTACAGTAGGTTTCCAAGAACTGTATTATAGCCCACACTCCTAAAGATCCCATCTCCATGTTACTTCATATGTCCTATGATTTATTTAATACTAATATGGCTATACATGATAGTTGAAATTGACACACACCAATTTTTCCCTAATATCAAAAACAAGGTGAAGGTATTTATTCTTACTATTCTATCCAACACTGTACGAAATCTCCTACCCAGTGCAATATGGCAAGGAAAAATGCATGGTATAAAGATTGGAAGAGAAAAAAATACATTTATATTTATGCACAGATGACATGGTTGTGTGACTATGCAAAAAATTATTATTTTTATGTATAAAAATCCTATGAAACCTAGAAAGATACAATGACTAATTGTATAATGAATAAGATAGATCCTAGAATACAAGGTCAACATACAGAAATCAACTGATTTTAACATCAACAAGTTATTGGAAGATATTAGTAAGCTGTACAATTTAATAGCACTCCCAAACCCACAAAATACTTAGGAATTTAATGAAAGACATATTTAAGTCTATACTAAAAATTAGAAAACTTTGTTAAGAGAAAATCTAAAGACGATGTAAATTTTTAAAAAATGCCATATTCATGAATTGAAAATTCAATATTTTTAAGATTCCCATTTTTTCCAAATCTATAGATTCAAGGCAATTGAAATAAAAAAATAGCATAGACATTGACAATCTGATTCTAAAACTTATGTAAAAGTCAAAGATCTAGAAGATGCAATCCTCAAAAAAAGATTTGGAGACATTACACTATTTAAAGAATTACTATTAAGTGACAGTAACAGCCACTGTGGCACTGGAATACAAATAGACAAATAGATCAATGGAAATAAATAGAACATGCAGAAATAAATACTTACTTATATGGTTGAATGATGCCAATGCAGTTTAATGGGGAAAAGAAAGTCTTTTCAACAAATTGTTTGCAACTAAAGTAAGGAAAATGGTGAAGCTTGATTCCCATTTCATGTCACATATAAAAATTAAAAGCTAAAACTCTAAAAGTTCTAGCTTAAGTGATAGATTAATACTACGACCTTGGGTTAGACAAAGACTTTTAAGCCATGAGACAAAGAACTCTAAATATTAAACTAAAAAGATAGATTTAGTTCAATTAAATTTTAAAATATCTGCTTATCAGTAGATGTCATAAAGAAAATATTAAGACAAGACAGAGGTGGGAGGAATGTGTTGACAATACCTATATGTGATAAAAGATTTATATCCAGAACATACTAAATACTCTTACAAATAAATAATAAAAAGGCAAACAACACAACTACAAACAGGCCAAGGTCTTGAACAAATATATCCCAGAACTGAGATATTTCCTAGAAATGGATATTAAATACATGAAAATGTGCCCAATATCATTAGTCATCAAATTAACACTACAACTTGATAATACTTCTAACAAAATGGCTAAAATTAAAAGATGAACAACACTAAATGTTGGCAAGCTTTTGGAGCAACCAAATTCTTATGTACTGTTGATGGGAGAGAATGTAAATTAGTATGCTTCAAAAAAAATCCAGTAATTCCTTATGAAGTTAATTATATGCCTACCATATGACTCAGTGTTTCACTCATTGATATTGTAGTACTTTCCTGTTGTCGTTGGAACAAATTATCCCAAACTTAGTAGCTAAAATCAAAACAAAATTATTATCTTACCATTCTAGAGTTCAGAAGTCCAAAGTGGGTCTCACTAGCCTAAAATCAAGGTGACGACAGGTCTCTCTTCCTTTCTGGAGGCTCAAGGAGAAAATCCATTTTTGTGCCTTTTCCAGCTTTCAGGGGTTGCCCACATTTCTCGGCTTATGCACTCCTTCTACTTTCAAGGCTGGCAACATCCAGTCTGGGCTTTCTCTCACCACATCTCTCTGGCACTGACTCTCCGGCCTCCATCTTCCACATTTAAGGAGCTAGTTGATGACAGTGGGCCCACCTGGATATCCAGTGCGTTCTCCCTGTTTTAAGGTCAGCTAATGATTAGCAACATTACTTCCATCTGCTACCAGAATTCCCCTCGACATGTAACTTAACTAATTTATTCCAGGTTCTGGGGATGTGGGTATCTGAGAGGCCATTATTCTGCCTACTACAAGTATTTATCTAAAAGAAACAAAAACATATATTCATGATACACTTGCACAAGACTGTTTAAAACAGCTTTATTCAGAATAGTACAAAACTAGAAACAACTCTGATGCTTATCACTGGGGGAATGGATAAACAAATTGCAGTAAGTTATTAGAGTGAAAAATTGTTCAAAAATTTTAAAAAGAACATTTAATTGATGCATTAAACAATCCCTAAAAAATTACAGTGAGCAAAAGAAGCAAGACATAAAACTAAACACTATATATTTCCACTTTTATGGTACTCAAGAATAGCAAAACCAAACTATGGTGATAAAAATAAGAATACTGGTGACTTTAGGGGGCAACATTGACTGGAAGGGGGTTCGAAGGGGAAAACTTTATGACATTTTCTCCCATTCCACAATGGGAGAAACACTTGTATGTATAAAATGAAGTCAGCGGTCTTAATGATGATCACCTGAAGAGATGGTGAAGGTTCTCCAAAGGCGCCTATGCTGGCAAACCTGATGCCAATTTGCAATTAGTGCCCCTATGATTTAGAGCCTTTTCACTACTCAGAAGTGAAATTTCTGAGATAGGTGATAGTAATACTTTATATTTTGGTCAAGACTGAGATATATATCAGTACTTACAAGATCTGTGCATTTCACTATGTATAAATTGTACTTGATAAAACAAATTTTGAAATATATTTGGAGTAATAAAGGAAAATACACCTACATTTCTATAATTAAACAAAAACCAAAAAAAGAAACAAATAGTAGTAACAAAATTATCACTGTTGCTTGTTGCTATGAACTTACAAATTTAATTTTTTAAAGTATACTCTTCAAATTCAAATGTAATGTCTATGTAAATTTCTGCAACAAATTTAAACACGGAGATCCTACCTTTTCACCTTGCTGGAGATATTTTAGAGAGTTTTAAAAAGTGTAAATCAGATTTTTTTCAGCTTTATTGAGGTATAATTGACAAATAAAGTAATAATATGTTTAAAGTGTACATGATGATTTGATGATGCACACATTGTGAAAAGATTAACACCATCAAACCAGACAAAATATTTTTAAGTTCGAAGGGGAAAACTTTATGACATTTTCTCCCATTCCACAATGGGAGAAACACTTGTATGTATAAAATGAAGTCAGCGGTCTTAATGATGATCACCTGAAGAGATGGTGAAGGTTCTCCAAAGGCGCCTATGCTGGCAAACCTGATGCCAATTTGCAATTAGTGTCCCTATGATTTAGAGCCTTTACTGGCTTTCTTGTTCAGATCTCTCCCTTCAGGATTCAGGCTTGGGTCCCTAGGGCTAAGACGGAAGATAATCTGAATGACAGATGTACTGTTATGAATCACCCCATGCTCACACCCCCTCTCTCCCCCCAACTCCTCAGCTTCAAGAGCTTTGAATTCAGAAAAAACCAATGTGCCTGGGTGCTCTCTACTCTTTCAATATTTTACCCCCAACAGTCTCTTCAGCAGTTTGTGCAAATAAACTTCTTAGCTAAAGAGACTCTTGGTAAAATATTGAAAGAGTATCCAGCAAGGGGGTATTCCTGGAATAAACTGTCTTAGCCAGTTTACTGAGGAGTCCATGATACTAGGGTGCTGGTTAGTCAGCATTGAAGCACCTCAAGGTAGAATCTTGGAAGAAACAGATGGTTTGGGTGAAGTGAGAATTATCGAAAAAATAAAGCTTTCACAAAATTCAAGAGCAAGTATCATGCATCTAAGAGAGTGAGTCATAACAGGTATAAAGGATATGAAAGGTCTCAAGCATTCAACAGTGAATGGGCTGCTGATGCAGGATCAAAAGTGACCTGTGTGGCTCCACAGAATGGAAACACAGAGGAAGCTGTAGTATTGAATTATCAACATAAGCAAAACTAAAATATCTAAGAAATAAGGTAGAGATCAGAGGAGGAGGAAAAATGATGGTGACATTGGCTGCCAGCAATGTACTGACATGGTGTTAATCCTGGAAAGGGAGTGTTGGTACAGAGGGGTGATTTATGTATTTTTTAGGGCATTTGCTTCACCTCTTTACCAATCTCAGATATAAACATCCTTCAAAACTTAGTTTAAGTTACTTCTCTGTGAGAAGTCTTTTGTGGCTGGGACTCCTAGCTAGTTTGTTATCTTGTTCTTCTCTTCGCTCACACATTTACTCTCTTAATGAGGCAGACAGTGATACCCAAATTCTTCTCCTAGAAGTTTGCACAGGGATATCCAAATTCTTCTCCTAGACTATAAGAAGCAACACCTGTGAACCTGACCTAGGTTCCTGAAGGTCTGTGCAATTATGGAGCAGGGCAGGACTGACCTATGAATGCAGAATGAGAAATCATCACAAAGCAAAAGGAAAATAGTACACCATGCGCACAGCCATGCAGGGCTAGTGGGGAATCACTTGCAGTGCAGATAAAATTCAGGTATAAGGTTATCAGACTATTGCAAAAAGGGTCAGAACAAGTGAGCAGGAGTGAAAACTAGGAGACAATCACTACACATTTGCCTACAGCCTCTACAAGCCTAGGATTTTGTGACTCATAAACCTTTCCACACTTATATATACAGTCATGAACCTCCTTAAAACTTTTTGAAGTGACTTCATCAATTTTGAACCGTATCATCTGGCAAGATTCCAATGGAGAAAGGGCTGAGGGGGGAATTAGACAACCACTCCTGTGTGGATTGTCAAGTGGAGACAAGGCAGCTAATGGCTGAAGATTAAAAAAATGAAACAAGACAAAAAAACGCTGTCAACCATATCCCCAAGGCATGACAGGGACAGAATTTCCTTTTTGCTCCCATCGTTTAGAAAGTTTACTCTGTGACATGAAAAAGGGACGAGGCCCTGTTTTAGCCATTTTACTGAGGGGTACGGTGGAGAGGAAGACAGATAAAGAGACACAACAATAGAGACAGAAACTGCAAAAGGTGGGTGAGAGAGAGAAAGAGAGACAGAGTGAGGAAGCTAGCGGCTTTTTGACCTTTAAGTGGTTTGGACACAGTGACCAAACTGTATAGGGTGATGGTATAAGGTGGGAGGGAGTTGTTAGCTCACCTTTCGGCTTCCAGGTTTCTATCAGCTGCTTCCCCTTCTCCCTATTCTTTGATTTGGGACAAAGGATTTCTTACTCTTAAAATAAAATGCTGTACAGTTGCCACTTTAAGACAAGATCCGTAGTCCCTGCTCTTAACCAGATTGCCCCTTAAAAGCTTCCTAAATGGCTTCTGGTTTCTGCTCAAGGATATGAGAGCATCTCTCTCACCCTGATAACTAAAAAAAAAATAAACAAATAACTAAAAATCTGGATAAAGTGCAAATTCACGACTTTTTTCAAATCCATTGGAGAAAGGAGGCACAGGGCAATCAACTAGTCTCAAAGTCAAGGAGACACCGATACCTAAGGGAGCAAAGAGATGTGAACACCTACTTACCTGGAGTAGAGGTCCCTAGGCATCAGGAAGAAGAGTTCAGTTAGACTAGATCACAATGTGGTGAGGGGCAAATGTAGCTGGCAGGAGAGTGTGAAAGAAATTGAAGTTCTTCAGCACCCTCCGACAGGCTCCTTCTTCATGAACCTCATCACGCTTTCACAGAATAATTAGGAAAGAGCCCTTAAAAAGCCTTTGTTGTGGTGAAGACCCTGTGGGGGGAGAAACACAGCTTCTGCAGGAGAGGTACAGGACTCCATCTAGACCATTTCCCCTATTTTCCCTACAAAGAAAGCCTTAATTTGTGGAATGAAGGTCAACAAAACATTTTTACCCTTAGGACCCAGGTGAAAATTCACAGACTCTGGGGAAGGCAACAGGGAGAAAAAATCTGGATCCCTCAGGAGGGACAGGAATACATGGTGGGCCCAGGACTAAGTGGTAGGGTTGGGGAAAAAAACTAAAATGGTACCAGGGACAGGTGCCTGCCTAAGAATGGGGGTTAATCAGAACAACAGAGAACACTCTCCACTACTTCCCCAACATACCATGGCTCCCCCCTCTCCCCCATCCCACTGATGAGATTCCAGTAGCAAGTAACAGCCAGATACAGCTGACAGACCCAAAACAGACCCTGTCTTAGAACAGTTCAAAGGAAAGACCTAAAAGGAAAAGCAGATATTCCGGTCAAATCAGCTCCCTCGCCCCCAAACACAATCACTATAGGAATTTGATGCTTGTGGTACTCTAAGGGTAACCAAAGCAACAAAAGGCCTTCAACCCAGACCAACTCCTAAATACACTCAAATTCCCACACGAAAGCCCAATCAGAGAGGAAGGCGTGCTTATTTCTAGGCATAAAACTATTTACACCAGTCTCCAGTGTCTATATAAGATGTTTGGCTTTCAACAAACTGTGATAGAAAAAGTATACAGAAAGCAGGTAAAGATACAGAAGTTATGAAGAACATTATCTAACAATTAGAGCTAATTCACATTTGTAGAACACTCTAC
The DNA here is from genome assembly GCF_011762595.2 of Tursiops truncatus. Classification (NCBI taxonomy): domain Eukaryota; kingdom Metazoa; phylum Chordata; class Mammalia; order Artiodactyla; family Delphinidae; genus Tursiops; species Tursiops truncatus. Next base: position 72,315,253 of record NC_047035.1, on the reverse strand, counting down.
CAAATGGCAGCAGAATACATTTTCATTACTAGGGCATTTGGAACAGTCTCCAAGATAGACCATATTGTGACCATAAAACAAACGTCAACAAAATTTAAAATAATAGAACAAAATGCCAAGTATATACTTGGATCATAACAGAATTAAGCTAGAAATATAAATAACAAAAAATTATCTGGAAAATCCCTAAATGTTTGGAAAACAAACAACATACTTGTAATGCCCCCATTTGTCATTGAGGAAGTCTCAATGGAAATTTAAAAATATTTGACCTCAATGAAAATATAAATACCGCATTTCAAAATTTGAGAGATGCAAAGAAGCAGTGCTTAGAGGGAAACTGATAGCATTAAATTCTTCCCCTCACCTAAGCTTTAGTGATATAAAACTGACATATAATATTGTGTAAGTTTAAAGTGTACAACATGATCATTTGACATATGTATATGTTGTGAAATAATTACCACTATAAGTGGTGAGAGAGGGTACCCTTGTCTTGTTCCTGATTTGAGAGGAAAATCTTTTAATCTTTCACCATTGAGTATGATGTTAGCTGTGGGCTTATCATATATGGCCTTTATTAAGTTGAGGTATGTTCCTCCTAGACCCAATTGGTTGAGTTTTGTAAAATGCTTTTTTTCTCCATCTATTGAGATGATTGTATGATTTTTATCTTTCATTCTGTTAATGTGGTATATCACATTTATTGATTTGTGAAATTTGAACCACGTATCCCAGGGATAAATCCCACTTGATCAAGATCCTTTTAGTGAACTGTTGAATTAGTTTTCTAGTATTTTGTTGAGAATTTTTACATCTATAATAAACAGGGATATTGGCTTGTAGTTTTCTTTTATTGTAGGGTTCTTATCTGGCTTTGGTATCCAGGTAATGCTGGCCTCATAAAATGATTTGGGGAATGTTCTTTCCTCTCTAAGTTTTGGAAAAAATTTGAGAAGAATTAGTGTTAATTCTCCTTTAAATGTTTGGTAGAATTCTCCAGTGAAACCATATGGTTCTTAGCTTTTCTTTTGGGGGATTTTTTAAAATTACTAATCCAATATCCTTACTTGTTATTGGTCTGTTCAGACTTATTAAATTTTTTCATGATTCAGTCTTGGTAAATTATATATTCCTAGGAGTTTATTCATTTCTTCTAGGTTGTCCAACTTGTTAGTATATAGTAGTATTTTATGATCTTTAGGATTTCTGTGGTATCAGTTGTAATGTCTCTTCTTTCAGTTATAATTTTATTTATCTGAGTCCTCTCTCTCTTTTTTCTGATTACTTTACCTAAAGGTTTGTCAATTTTATCTTGTCAAGGAAATAACTCTTAGTGTTATTAATCTTTTCTATTGTTTTCCTATCGTCTAGTTAATTCATTTCTGCTCTGATCTTTATTTCTTGCCTTTCGCTAACTTTGGGCTTAGGGCATATGCTTCTTTTACTAGTCCCTTGAGAAATAAAGTTGGGTTATTTATTTGAGATCTTTCTAATTTCTTAATATATGTGATTATTATTTATTTACTGGTTGGGTCAGCTGGTAGCATCCATGGGCAAGCCAGGCTTGTTACTGGAATCTCTTGCTGGGCAAGGCCACTGTTGATGCTCTGAAGTTGGTGGCAGGGGGTTGGCAATGGCTGGGCTCTGCAATTGAGTGGACCTGCTGGCTGGGCTTTGCATTTAAGTGGGTTGCTGGTTGTATTCTGTGGTCAGGTGGGTCTACTAGTGGGGTTGTGCAGTCACCTTTGGTTGGGCAGGATGGAAGGCTGTGTTCCCTGGCAAGGTGGTACCACTGGTTGGATTCTGTGATTGGGTGGGACTCCAGGCTATGTTCTAAATTTCCCCTGGGTGGGTGAGGCCTCAGGCTGTGCTTTCTGAGGGGATGCTGCTGCTGGCTAGACTCTGTGTTGAGGTCAGATAGGACTTCACGCCGTGCTGTGATCAGGCAGTGCCACAGGCTGTGATCTTCTGTTGGGTGAGGTCACTGGCCAGGTTCCTTGGTTGTGTGAGGTGTCTAGTTGTACCCCAGAGTTGGATGAGGCTGGAGACTGCTTCAAAGTTAGGCTGGGTTGCTGTCCAGGCTCCTTGGTCAGGCGATGTCACAGGCTATACAGAGCCTCACGGCTCTGAGGTTGGGGTGGGGAGTATCACTGGCTGGATTCTGATGCAGGATGGGGTTGTAGGCAAGGCTCCAGAGCTGGGTGGTACCATCGGCTGGACTCCAAGGCTGCTCGGGGTCACTGCTCAGATTCCCTGGTTATGTGGGGCCAGAGGCTATGTTTAATAGTTAACAGGGCTGCTGGCTTGGCTTCCTGGCCACACAGGCCTTAGGATATGCTCCGTGGCTGCCAGTCCATGCTTCCTGCTGGGGCAGGACTGGAGGCTATGCTTAGTATTGGAAGGGACTACAAATTTGCTCCCCTAACCGGGTAGGGACCTAGAATGGGTCCTACAGCTGATATGGTCCATCGGCTAGGGATCTAATTCAGGCAGAACTAACAGCCGAGCCCCTGGGCCAGATGGGGCTACTGACTTGGCTCTGCAGATTAGTACAGCTGCTGATTGGGATCTCTGCTTGGGCACCAGTGCAAGCAGAAACATGGTCAGCAAAGATCTGAGCACTGATGGACTGTAAGACTTACCTCTCTTCTCAGTCTCTATCTGATCCCCAGTGGCCAAGCTCTGCAGTTTCCTCTAGTGATCCCTATGAGGTGAGACCTAAACAAGCCTCCTGGCAAGTGTCCTGCAACACTGTGGAAGATGGATGTCCACCTCAGGGGCTCTCTTTTCCCACTAGAGGAGCTGTAGGCCTAGGGGAGCCCTCTTGGTGCAGTAGTGTGACGGCCTGGGTGAGGGGCTTCTCTTACCTTTGTCATGCAGTCTGTCTTGGTCTCTGTTGTCCAGGAGGTATGTCAGCCTCATCATCGGGTTCTGGGATTTTCACAATGGTGTCTCGTCTATGAATAGCTGCTAGCTGATTTTTTGTGAAGAGGACTGAAGTCCGGAGTGACCTATGTCACCATCATGGTGATGTCACTTCCCTAAATTTTTATATTAGAAAAAAAGAAAGGTCTCCAATCAATAACCTAAGCTTCCATCTTAAGAAACAAGAAAATGAAGAACAAAGTAAATCCAAAGTGAGAAGAAAATAACAAATATAAGAGTAAAAATTATTTACTAAAGAAAACTCATTATCATCTTAGTAGACATAGAGAGTATTTGATAAGATTCAACATAAATTCATGATACAAACTCTCAGAAAACTAAGAATAGAAGGGACTTTTCTTAAGATGATAAAGCATACCTATAAGATATCTACAGATAACATCAGACTGAATGGTGAAAGACTGAATGAATTACCCCCAAGACTGGAAACAAGACAGGATATACTCTCTCAGCACTCCAATTTGACATTGTACTGGAAGTTCTAGCCAGTACAATAACACAATGAGAAGGAATAAAAGGCAGAAAGATTAGAAAAAATGAAATAAAACTGTCTTTATTCACAGATGAATTAATATGTAAAGAATTCCAAAGAACTTATAAAAATGTCCTCAAACAAGTAAGTGTGTTAACAAGATTGCAGGACACAAGATCGATACACAAAAATCAATATTATTTCTATATACCAGTTATGAATAATTAGAATTCAAAATTTAAAAAAATAATTTAAATAACAACCCTCAAAGTGTTAGCTATACATCCAACAATGTGTTGAATTTGTATATTGAAAATCCATACATTGATGAAAGGACTTTTTTTAAAGGCCTGTAGGTCAATGAAACAGAAATGGATAGACATAAATATAGTCAACTGATTTTTGTCAAAAGTGCAAATGCAATTCAATGGAGAAAGACTAGTCTGCAAAAAATTATGGTGGGAAAAATTGGACATCCATATGTAAAAATATGAATTTCAACCTATATGAAAATTAACTTAAAGTAAATTATGTACCTAAATTTAACATGTAAAATTATCAAACTCCAAGAAGAAGGTTTAGAAGAAAATCTTGCATTAGAGAGAGTTTTTAGATGTGACAGTAAAGGAATGATCTTCAAAAGAAAAAGATGATAAATTCTACTTTATCCAAATTTACTACTATTCTATGAAAGACAGAGTTAAAAGAATGAAAACAGAAAGCACAACTGGGAAAAAAAAAAGCATTTGAAAATTATACATCTGACAAAGCCCTTATTTCCAGAAAGCCTAAAGAAAATCCCTTGTTTCCAGAATATATAAAGAATTCTCAAAATTCAAGAATAAGAAAATAAAAGGAAAACATTTAAAAACTGTCTAAAAGATCTGAACAAATACTTCAAAAAAGAAGATATACAAATGGCATATAAGGACATGGAAAGATGTCATTAGGGAAATGCAAATTAAAACTTCACTGGGATACAACTAAACACTTAATTAGAATGGCTAAAATAAGTTTTAAAAGTACAAGTGTTGGTGAGGATGCAGAACAACTGGTTTTCCAATACACTGCAGGTGGGAATGCAAAACAGTTTGGTAGTTTCTTATAAACTTAAAAATACGTTTGCCATTATGACCCAGAAATCCCACTCCTAGATATTTACTACAAAAAAATGAAAAGTTATTTTCACATGAAAATCTTTATTTGAATGTTTAATGTCAGCTTTATTCAAAATCACCAATGAATAGAAACAACTCAGGTATCCTTTACTCAACTGGTGAATGCATAAACAAGCTGTAGTACACCCATATATGGGACAGCAGCTAAAAAGAATAAGCTGTTTTTCCACACAATAATGTGGATTAATCTCAAATGCACTTTATTAAGTGAAAGTAGCCACATCTCAAAGGTTACATATTTCATGAATCCATTTATAAGGTACTTTGGAAAAGGCATATCCTTGAGTACCAAAGATAGAACAATGGATGGCAGGAGTTGGAAGGTGGAGAAAGGCATTGACAAACAAAGGGTAACATATGGGAATTTTCAAGGTGATGGAATATTCTGTATGGAACCATGGTAGTGCATCCATGACTCCATGCATTTGTCAAAACCCATAGAAGTATATTCCACAAATATACTATATACGTATAGCATATAGTATATACTATATATAATCTTTATAGTATACATTATATACTATATATAGTATATAATCTATATATGTACGTATATAGTATATAATCTATGTATGTATAGATTTTATATATGTACATTTAAAAAATCAACCAGAATGAGAGGGGAAAGATGAAATGCAGCAGACTGTGACAAATGAAAGTAACCACATTACAACTGAATAAAGAGGGTGGGGAAGAAATGAACTCAGCTACGTATGTTTAGAAAAAAGTAATTTGATTAGCATATGTACGGCTATAGATAGAAATAATTTTATGCTACCTTTACATTCTATTTGGTAAATGTATTTCTCCCAGAAATATGGTTTATCAATTCTGAAACTATGCATATACTAAACTTAACAAATAAGTAAATACACTGTGATAATGAAAACCAAGCGAAAAGGGAAGGCCAGAATGAACCATGTGGTTGGTTGTAGATTGGAGTCAGAGGTATCAGCATACACTCATGATGGCCCAAGTTGGTACAACTTCAACAACAAGATAAATAATAAGAGTATTAGATTATAACCCAAAAGAATAATATAAGTACCCAGGAGTCCATACAAATATAAATAGAAAGCTGAATAAATAAATAAATGGGGAGTAGGGACACCACAGTAATAAACTGCTGGAAGCAAGATCTACCAAATGGCTGCTAAAATCAGTGAATGAAAATTTATACAGAAACAGAAAAACTATTTTCCCCCCACATATTTATTAATTATAAAGCATATCTGTCCCTGATATTTATTAATTGTGAATGGAAATATAGTCGTTTTACAGTGAAGAAACCCGGCAGACACCACCTTATCTAAGTGATCAAAATTAATATTACCAGTAATATATATTGATATCATCTACCCCCTGACAGGTGCAGAGCACCCCTGTTATCCTTCCCAATACTTCACAGACTCAAGCTAATAATGAGAAAACATCAGGTCATGAAAGACAAGAAAAGCCTGATGAAATGTCACAAATTATAGGAGACCAAGGACACATGGCAACTAAATTAAATGTGAGATCTTGGAACAGAAAAAGGACATTTATGGAAAATTGGTGAAATTTGACTAAAGTCTCTAGTTTAATTAATAGTATTGTGCCAATGTTAATTTCTTACCTTTGATAATTGTTCTATGGTTAGATAAGGGTAAGAAGATGGGTAAAGGGCATCCTTGGGTAGTCTGTTTAAGTCTAAAATTAGATGTAAATAAAACATTTTAAAAATGACAAAAAAACCTCTCTATACTTCAATTCTAGAGATGTCATTAAACATATACAACAGACAAGTATACAAGCTTTTCATGACCTTGTTTAGCATTCTGCATTTTACACTTCAAAAATCAAGGGGCTTATTTCTATAATTTCCATTTTTAAAAAATGATGAAACAAAAAAGGAAGGTTTTAAACTGTGATTTATAAGCTCTTCTCTTCAAGTAACAGATTGTGGGTGTGGAGAGTTTTTATTCCCCACAAATGAAAAGCCAAATTAGATATAATAGTCACTAGACTTTATCTGTTTAATTTTCAAAGTACTGGAGGCATCTTTCGATACTGAGCAGAATTTTGAACAGATAAATGTAACAGATAACTGGATCTTGTGTAGAACTCACTGAGGCAAATTTGCAGTTAGTATTGTTTTTATACTTCCCATCCACTTGTACCTCAGCAGTGGCATCCCTTATTTCTCTTTGATCTATCCAAATGGCTATTATGGGTATAAATTAAAAATTAAATAATATATTATTAAAAACAAAAACAACATAAAACTAAAAATTATCATGATGGCACTAACATTAAATTGGATGAGAGATCTACTAAATAACTAAGTCATCAGCCACCTCATTTTATTTGGGCTTTACTAACTACTTGAAATCCTCATCTAAAAGTATTCAGAGGTTCTCCAATTATTCCATTTTAAACAAAAATATGTATATTTCCATTGTTCAATTTTAAAAACTAGAAACTAGAGCAGACGACATTGCTGACTTTAGCATCTCCCTGAATGACATTAAATCTCTGATACCACAGCCACTGTTTGAAAAACACAGGTCTGGTGATTAAGTGGGGAGTCAACCATTTTGAACTCTCAGCGTGTTTATACAGAACAAAATATAAAAAATAAGAGAGGCAGTTTTGTATCATTTTGGATACCTTCAGGTGCAGATTATAAGACAAGACGCCCCTAGGCAGGGCGGCTCCAGTTGTTATTCATCCACTTAATGAGGACCAAGAAAACCCAGCTTCTGTATACATTTCTGCTGCCACATTTTCCTACAGAACTTCCAGACATAACAATGTCCAAAGAAAGAATCTATTCCTCTGTGTCACTTTTCAAAAGAGAAGAAATCTTTCCAGGAGTTTTTTGCCACCCAGTTGACATCCTTTCATGTCTTGTTGGCCAGAATTATGTCACTTTTCCATTCCTAAACCAATTACTGGCAGTAAACCAATATACTAATCTAGGATTGATTCCTGAATTGAGAATATAGTCACTTTCCTTGAAAGCTGAATACTTAGATAAAGCTAGTTTGTGTTGACAAGGAAGACTGAGTTAATGGGTATGGAGTGGGCAGTCTACCATGTCTACTAAAAATGACTTTGGGAAGCATTTAAGTTACAAAATTGGACAGAGAAGGGGAGTGCATAAATAATAAGAAAAGTTTAATTCAGTGTTATGAGAGCTATGAGAGAAATATAACCCAGAGTGCACCCAAACTATGAAGCTTGGGCATTTATGTCACCAGAGATGGCTTCCTGGAAAAGATAACATATGGACTGATTTGGCCTGGAGGGGTACGGGATTGGAGCAGTAAAGACAGATGAGATCCAAAAGGGCCTCCTATTCTATGAGTTTGTGGACCACCCTAGAATTGACTGAAAGCAGCTGAAGGACTTTAAACATATACGGGACATTATGAGATTTGCTTTTAAGAAAGATTGCACTATCCAGCAGGGACAGGCATTTTATGTCTTTCCTCTGACATTTTATATTCTTTATTATCTGATCTTCTTATTTGGCACTTAGCATTCACATTCCGCCTCGAATTAGTTTTCATGTGTGAGAGAAATGGAATCTTATCTCCTCAACTACGTTATAAATGCTAAGAAGGAAGAAATGAGTGGCTGGTTACTCATATGCCTCTCAACACGCAAAACATTGACTAGAGTCTAGAAAGTGCTCAGTTTGTTGCCATTTGTCAACTACTTCCATCACATTCCATCTACAAAGCTGCACTAACTCCGGATGGCGATGAAGTATGTTGGGGACGGGTAGGGGTGGACTCCATCAGATTACGGTGTGCGCTGCAGTTTCCTCATCAGTAACGCAGGTGACTATCATCCTTCTCTTTCTGAGTTGTTGTTGTTTTTTTAAATTTATTTATTTTTGGCTGCGTTTCCTCATTGCTGGGCCTGGGCCTTCTCTAGTTGCAGAGAGTGGGGGCCACTCTCTGTTGTGGTGCTTGGGCTTCTCACTGCGGTGGCCTCTCCTGCAGCAGAGCACGGGCTCTAGGCGTGCAGGCCTCAGCAGCCATGGCACGCAGGCTCTAGAGTGCAGGCTCAGTAGTTTTGTCACAGGGGTTTAGTTGGGCATGTAGGATCTTCCCGAACCAGGGCTCGAACGTACGTCCCCTGCATTGGCAGGCGGATCCCCAACTACTGCGCCACCAGGGAAGCCCTCTTTCTGAGTTTTAAGGATTAATATATTTCAGGTAAAACACCTGAATATTGGGGACTGAATGAATAAAATTTTATCTTGTTTATTTCTTTATTTTTCTCTCCCTCTATGGAACATAACCTCTATGACAAAAAAAAAAAAAGCCTTTGATTGTCTAGCTCATCAAAGTATCGGAGGTACACACTCAATAAAATACTGGAATAAATAAATGAATGAAAGTCTGCAAAAATAACTTTCCATTCAACAGTTAGAGATAATGGCACACTGAAGAGAGCCTTGGGCAGAAATACAATGATCTTAGGCCTTCAATTTGGTAAGCTTAGATAAAATACAATTTTTTAAAAGTCATTTTATTTTCATTTATGTAGGCAGGACAGAGCCTCAGGTGTCTACATTATATCCTAACTATCTCTGAATATTGATTCAACTAATTTCCCCTCCCTTACTCCCATGATTTCCATACATCTTCCTCCCTCACCCTTTTGCAGGGATCTTCAGGACCAGAACCTGAGCTGCTCAGCTGTTTCCTATCTCCTGGTCTACCTATAGGTGCAGGAGGTTAGAAGAATGCCCCATAGACCAGAGTAGTGGTTCTCAATCCTGGCTGCACCTGAGAATTACCCGGTGAGCTTTTTTTTTTTGCGGTACGCGGGCCTCTCACCGTTGTGGCCTCTCCCGCTGCGGAGCACAGGCTCCGGATGCGCAGGCCCAGCGGCCATGGCTCACGGGCCCAGCTGCTCCGCGGCACCGTGGGATCCTCCCGGACCGGGGCACGAACTCGTGTCCCCTGCATCGGCAGGCGGACTCTCAACCACTGCATCACCAGGGAAGCCCCCTGGTAAGCTTTTTAACTAAAGATGCCAAACCCCACTTAATACTAGAATCTCTGGGAGGTGGGGCTCTGATAATATTTTCCTGTGATTTTTATGAGCATTAAGTGTTGAGAATCACAAATATAGTACTCCCCAAAGTTCATATATGATTTTAAATATTCCTCAGTACATCTCTCTCAGTACCTTAATAATAGAGACACATGAGGTATAGTTTTACTTTTTATCGAAATATAATAAACATAAAGATAAATGTACAGGCCCATAAGTTTTCCAAACTAAACACACCCCTATAATAGCAACCAGATCAGAGATACATTACCAGCGTCTTAGAAGGCATCCTCCTGTCCCCTTCCGAGGGTAGCCGCTATCCTGACATTAATCAGCATGTATTTGTTTTGCTTGTTTATTACTTTCTATAAATGAAATCACGCAGTAGGTATTCTTTTGTGTCTGGCTTAAGATGCCTTTGTAAGGGGGAAAAGGTAGAGTGTAGATCACATGGATTAGTAAATCTTAGGTAAATCTAATGAAACCCAGAAAGAAATGTTGAAAAATTGACTTGAAGATATGGTAGTGAAGAATAGTTTAAAGCAGGTGCCCTAAAATTGGATGAACTCAGGTTTATATCCTTTTTCTGCTACTTGTAAGAGTTGTGACCCTGGGCAATTATTTATCTCTCTATACTTCAGTTTATCCATTTGTAAAATGTTGTTAATAATAGTAGTACCGCATAGGATTGTTATGGGGTTTATATAAGACATTATGTGTAAAGTGTTTAGCACTGTGCCAGGATATAGAGTAAGCATTAGCAACTAGTAACATTTATTATTTGTGATTACTTAGAAAGCAAAAAGTAATCACTACTCACTAAGATTAAGTGGAGACCACAAAGTTAAAACAAAAGAAAATGGAATACGAGTCTTGGAAATCAGAGGTCAGGAAATCATAATACCATTGTAGGCAAGATACAGGAATTGGTCTTATGACGTCCTTCTCAAAACTTAGTAGCCACTAGGTTCCAAATCATGGACTATATCAGAATCACCAGGGCATTGTATTAAGAACAAAGATGTCCTGACCCTTGACCCACTATAAATCTAATAAAAATTACCCCAGGTTTTCTCCAGGAATCCACTCTTTGATCAAGTTCCCTGAATGAATCTGATTTGCTGCCAAGTTTTCACCACTGAACTGTACTGCATAGGGCTAAAGGGCAAGAGCTCCATCCTCGATGCTTCTGTAGCTACAATGATGCTTTAGTGTCTGGCATATGTGTTCAATGAATATGTATTTGTTCAATTGGGGAGAAAAATCTCTGTAACGTGCCTATCATTATTCTGTTCATCAATTTCATTAACAATTTGAAAGAGGTTGAAGGCCTGCTTAACAAGTTCACCAATGGCAGAAAAGACCGAGTGTATCAAAGACAAATGTAAGGTTTCAGAAAAGGAAAACCACTGCTTAATCAGCATTTCATATAAAACGAAACCAAGGATCTAGTCGCTAACATATTAATATGACCCAACAATATGAGAAGGGTTATCAACAAAATAAGTGTTATCTTCAGATACGTGAATCAATGTGGCACACCTTTCTGTTTGTCTGCTCCAGGGGTAAGTCAGCAACTGAGCTAAATCCAGTCCACTGCTTGTTTTTGCAAATAAAGTTTTACTGGGACACAACTACATTTATTTGCTTATGTATCGGCTCTGACTGCTTTTGCACTGCAACAGCGGGGTTGAGTATTTGCATCTGAGGTCATACAGCCTGCAAAGCTGAAAGTATTTACTCTCTGGCCTTTTGCAGAAAAGGTCTGTCAACACCAATTCTATTCTAAATCTCACTCTCCCCATCTTTCTTAGTAATAGGACCTACAACTGTATCTGCACATATGGCTACTTAAAGACTGCATTTCTTGGTATCCTTTGCATCAGGTGTTTCATGTGACTGTATTCTGGCCAGTGAGACATGTGTAGAAGAATTTTGTTTCAGCTTTCTGAAGTCTTTCTTAAAAGATGGCCCCTTCACCATTCATGCTGGTTGGAAATTAAACCCGATAGCTGGAGCTCAAACAGCCATCTGGTTCCACGTAGATAAATGCCTAGGTTTGGCAGCCTGGACCTGAAAGGGGCCTAAGTCCCTGAAGGTTTTGTGGAATTTCCATAATAGCCTTTCACTGCCAACTGCCAGACATTTTTTTCATTAAAAAAAAAAAAAAGTATTTGTGTGTTTAGGTCACTGTTCATTTGGATGTTCTGTCACTTATATATGAACCTATCCTGATACCTACAGATGTATAATGTCCAGATCTTAGGACTGATTCTGTTCAACACATCTGGACTCTTTCTTTCCTTGTGAAGTTACAGAACTCTCCATCACTGGGAGGTTTTCAGTCGATCCTGAGTAACCACCTGTCAGATAAGTGATGCAGAGTTCCCTGAGTTGGACAGAGGTTAAACTAGATGACCTCCAAGATTCTAAGTTGGGTATTCCTGGACCACATTTTTCTTTATTAATGGAAAGTGTTAAATGGGTTCTTAGTTCAAGCACTTAAAATGATTAAAGTAACCAGCCAGAAAGCCAAGCTGTCAAAATGGAAAGTGTAGAGAGAGTAAACTATCAGCACAATTCTAACTTTCTATTGGCAGCAAAGCAATGATTTGGATGGTACCTTAGGCTCTCATCTTTCTACTGGCAACAAAGCAATGATTTGGATGGTACATGAGGCTCTCATTGAGGAAAGCACTGACACGACATCACATGACAAAATCTCCTATCCAAAAGGTTGGAGCTATCCATTTTCATAGAAATGCTGGGACAAAGGAAATATCATCACTCCATATGGGTGATTCCTTTAGCATAAAATGTATTCTGTTTTATTTTTTTTTACAGACTGTAGTTAAATTGAGCCCAGCATGAATACCAAAAATCTCTAAATACCTTTATGTATCCTCTACTAGATAAACATGAAGAAATAGGAAATTCTTGGATGAGCAGAGGATCATAGTCAGGGACTATGTGACTCTGGCACAAACGTACCTTCTCTTTGTTGATGCCTCCTTATTTTTCTTTCTGCAGTATTCATCATAAATGTAGTTTCCTCAAGGATCGTGCTGTGACCCAGAAGGACAAGCCATGTTTTCTCATTATTTTCTTTCATAGTATCTCACATTTATCCTTCAGAGAAGTTGTCACAAGTGTAATTTATCAGTCAGTTGTGAGATCCCCTCCTAGTAGACTGTAAGGTTCTCAAGCACCGCGGCCAAGTTTGTCTTACTGTGCTCTCATCGTGAATGCAGGGACTGGCAGTGGAGGCAGTCAATAAACACTTGTTAAATGATGATGATGCGATTAGGAGAGATAATCCTGCTCTTTATTATATGCTACCCACCCTGGGGTGCAGTTGCAGATTTCTCAACTTTAGATAACCTGAGGCAGGATTATTCTTTTTGAAAGAAGTCGTAGCACTTTAACCAAAAACAACAGCCGCATCAGTGACAAGAAACTGGAAACCCTAATTGTGGAAATTTGTCATTTTATCTGGCTAGTAAACATCTGAGAACTCCGTCATATGGTTGGGGAATTCCCAAACTAGTGATACAGCTTCCCACCCTAGAAGCTGAAAACAGCAGACACTGGCTTTCCCAGGCTCTCATCCACCTTGGGAGTAAGTAATTGATCTAGATTCTAGTCATTAGATGAACAAGCTTTTGACTTTGAATCAGGAACTCTGGCAGCTTTTGTGGCTTGAAAATAAGAACACCCATATAAAAATTGGTACCATAAGTGGGTATTCCACAACAGAGGAAGGAGAGAGAAGATTTGAAGTGATGATGGTGGGAAGAATGAAGACTTGGCATGGGTTCAATAACATGGATTCCCTCTAGAAAATTTCCATTAGTCCAGTCAAGCTACTGCTATTGATGAGTTTCCATTTGTCAACTGCACCAACTAATCAATCCGAACTCTTGGTGGGGCATCTAGATATTGGGTGTCAGGTTGATTACAGGCGATGCATTTAACCATGAAAAGAACTTCAATTTTTCCATGTTAGAACAGACAGCTATTATTGGTTTGGACTTTCTTCCCCCATCTACCATGCTCCTTTCAACAACCATCCATGGAATTACTGAATGTCCTATACCACAAAGTAGTGTCTCACATAGCACTGATAATTACTTAGACTTATGTCTAAAACACAATTAAGGCAATAAAATGATTATTGTCAGAATTTCTAGTCTTATCCATTCTGCTTCACCCAGAAACAACTGGTTGCATGTAACAGTAGGATGTCTTATTAAGGTATATTTTAGTGTCAGCTGCAAACAATTTGTGAGGCTGAGGTTATCATCTTACAAAGTGATAAATACTCTGAACCAGGAACCAATACACTTATTCCTATGGTTCAGACACACAGTTCCTAAAACCAAGGTGTGGGAATACAAGTAATTCATGTCTTAACCTGGGTATCCTTAAAAGCACAGCTTGTGGAAAAAGCTGTATATAGGTTATCTGTTTGATAAGTGAACTTGGAAGGAGGAAGGAGCAACAGAAGGAACCAAACGGAATGAATGTCACAGCTGATACAAGTTTGTATTTTCCAGTTAGCTACCCATATGGGCAAATGGTATTAAGACCTGTATCTTATGAAAAGCATCTTAGGATGTTCCTTCTGGGGAAAACATTCCCCAACCCCTACCCCAAAGTGGACAAAGGAGGCTCATGAGCTTCTGGCCTGCACACGCATGAGTGCTGAGTAGGTTCCTGCACTGCTCGTGACACAGCATCAGAGAGGCTCTGGAGCAGAATACAAGAGGGACATGACACAGGCCCATGGTGAGGCATTCCAGGTCGCACCTGCACAAAGCTTATCAAAGCCTGTGTGGGCCTGGTCACCACTGAGGTGGCTTGAGAAAGACATGGGGCTGAGAGGATTTGAAGGGCACACAAGTGAAATGTTTCATTTCACTGAAGTGTTTGATAGAGTTACTGATTAACTTAACAACCCATGATTCTCAAAAAATGTTTGCTCCTAAGCCTATGATTCTTGGTGCTCATGACTTAGAAATCTTAATGCCAAAGAGGAAATGCTTCCACCAGGAGATGAGGAGTAAAGAAGTAAGAAATATATATATATGAATATATGTATATATACACATATATGTGAATATACGTATATACACACATGTATACATACATACACATATATATGTATATGTATGTATGTATGTATATCCATCGTGTTGGTTCTGTTTCTCTGGAGAACCATGAGTGATAGTACACTAAATAAAAATGCCATGCGCTTGCTTCCCAGCCCCCCTTCCAGCGATGACATGGCTACTTAACTAGATACCACCAGGAAGATTTGCCCTAAACTTTGAATGAGGAACCAAAGTTCTTTTTGGCTGACTACAATTAGGATTCTTTATTGATATGCACATGATCATAATGTTGTGAAAATAAAAAAAGTTTTATTCAGACTGAAGTTTATATACATAAATTTAAATATATAAAGATATGTTATACACACACACACACACATACACATATTAAACTGCAGTCATGACCATTATTGGTGATTGTCTACAGGTCCTGTTCAGCCTCTCCCTAAGGAATATTTGCTGTTTTATTTCATATTATGGCTTAGCTGGGGCTACCTGAGGACGTAGCTAGCCAGTTCATTGTATAAGATTGGAGAATAAATTGGGTTTTAGAAACAAACAATTAAAAACGCCAGAGGAATGCTCTGTTACTCCCATGAAGCAATGACATGCTTATAAATTCAAAAGAAAGCAGGTTATTTGCTGTATGAACAATGCTAATTAAAAGAATCATATACCAACTACACCGAAAAAACTTTAAAAGAAAACCTAAGGACAAACAGTGCTCTGTCTCTCTCTTTCTCTTTTTAATAGCTTAGAACACTGCTACTTTGACTTGCTTTTCCTAATTCTATGTACAACTAACAATTCTATGTATTTAAATGCTGAATAATAATTCTCATTACAGTTATCTCTTTACCCACCCTTTTGTGGAAAGTAAGAAGGTCAGGATTATCTTTGGAAGAAAAAGGAAGATGAAAGGGAATCACCCTATAACAGTTGTCAGGATACTTTCAGAAACGTAGCAACAGAAATAAGAACCTGAATATGGCTTCCATTCTTACTTTAAGTACTGTCCTGTCACAGCCCACTGATATTTTCCAGTTCGTCCATAAATAATAATAATTTTGCCTTCTTCATTCCAGTTCTCGTACCTATGTTTACAATTCTCTTCTTACCACATTGGTTCTGTTATAAATACTCATGAGGTAGTTGCAGTGATAAAAATAGCGTTGCTTTTTGACTGGCCATGACAAGGATGGATCAGAGAACAATGGACAGGAGACGAAGGTGGGACACTGGGATGCAGTTAGTTTTGGTGTGATGTGCTGATGAACTCTAGAAGGAAGATTAATGAAATGGGTAGGAAGGGACATGACTGAGAAATATTTTAGATATTTCTCTGTGAAGAATTAAGGGAATAAGAGGAAAAAAATTTCAAGCCTTCCCTGCAGCAAGAAGGTCTAATTGCTAGTATGTGCAATAGGGACTGAAATTGATTATAATCTATTCATCTAAAAAGATGTGAAAAAAAGTACATTAATTCGACTTCGTGGTATATAGTTCTAAATATGTGGTTTCAAGATAAATTAAGAAATATTTTCACTTTCTCATACATTAAATGATCTGACAATCTAGCTGTATTTGAAATATCTTATGATAATTAACATTAACAGTATTCTACAATTTCCAAAGCAATTTTACATGGATTATTTCATAAAATTTGCATAAAATAGAAAAGTTTTTAGTTTGTGTAGCACTTAAATTATCTTATTTAATATTCACATACCTATATTTCCTTTAAACTCATTCTGTTCATTCACTAACAAAACCTTTGAATTTATACTTTTCTAGAGACAACATACTGTTCAAACTTTATTTGCTAACCTATCTATCTAGAGGATGTCTAACTCATCCTTTAAAACCTGGTTACTGCAGGAGAGGCCTTCATCTGCTGGATGTGTATGTTTGTGTATGTGTGTGGGGTAGATGTAAGTTATCAAGACAGCAGAAACTGGCCGTGTCTCCTTTGCTTGGTCCCATGAGGTCAACCAGTCGGCTTTATCTCGTATGGACCATCCCGTGCAATACCCAAGATCACTTAAGGAGCCAAACCCACACTCACAGGTGGAAAATCATAGCTGAAAGAAGAGCAGCTTTATCATGCTACTCAGTTTAGTTGAGAGGCCCAATTTTAATAAATTATACCACAGGTATGCAGACATGTGCTGGCCAATGAACCGACAATTTTTAAAAATTTCACAAAAATATAATGCTTTTAATTGTACTTAAGTTTAGTGATAGCAAAGAACCTGTAGTAAGTTTGAAAAAGATGTCTGAACGTTAATGTTTCTTCAACACAATAGATATTAGTTCTTAAAAGTTTTCTTTTTCTAAAGTTACGATCATAGCCTGAGTTCATTTTCGTTTAACTGTATATATTTTTAAAATTATTCATTTATTTTATCTATTCTTAATTTTGGCTGCGTTGGGTCTTCATTGCTGCGCGTGGGCTTTCTCCAGTTGCAGCGAGCAGTGGCTACTCTTCATTGCGGTGCGTGGGCTTGTCATTGCGGTGGCTTCTCTTGTTGCAGAGCACGGGCTCTAGATGCGTGGGCTTCAGTAGCTGTGCCACGTGGGCTTAGTAGCTGTGGCTCACGGGCTTAGTTGCTCCGTGGCACGTGGGATCTTCCCAGACCAGGGCTCGAACCCATGTCCCCTTCATTGGCAGGCATATTCTTAACCACTGTGCCACCAGGGAAGTCCCTAAACTGTATATTTCTTAAATAGCTTAGGTTTCCAGGGAGTAAAACTGAGTCAGATGTCTCATAGGAATCACAAGAGAGTGCTTATGCCTATATAAAAATCAAAAAATTTGAAACCTGTTCTTGATTTTTAAAGAACAGCTTTTAAAACTTATATTTACCTTCATGATGATTTTCCAAAAGAAATTAATTGAGAAAGATTAATCTGTAAACAAAATATCCTATAGAAGAGATAAATGATGTTCAGAGTACCATACAAATACATCATGGAGAACTGATAAATCCAAAATAACTACTCATTAACTCAGCTATCTGTCAGTTTTTTCTAAGTTACCTAACCAGTGGGGTGGTCAGGACACTCTGAGTCAGACATTTCCCATGCTCAGATTCAGACCACATTTCACTACACTTCATATTTGAAACATGACCTTACACAGTTTTTTTTTTTCCTTCTTCTTAGAATTTTTCATTCCCTACTTCTCTTCTTATTCCCTACAGAGAAGGCATATGCCTTCCTTTCTTCATCATTAATCATGATCATCTTAATCAGAAAATCTGTGTAAAGGTATCAATTTTATTGTCAAGAATATTCTTCATGGGGCTTACTGACTTTTGGTTCTAACGTGTACCAGTTGAATTTGTAAATGTACCAATTTCAACTGTAAAGCATGACTCTTTAGTCTAACATCTATTCTTTTCCCATGTTCCTCAAAGAAAAAGGTCATTTTTGGTTTTGCCTTTTTAAAAAATTAACAGATTTGTTGAGGTATAATTGATGTACAGAAAACTGCACATATTTATTGTACACAATTTGATGAATTTGGACCTGCTGCATACACTCAGGAAACTTTGTTTTCTCTTAAATAATCATGATAACCTTATTCTCCTTGTCAGTGATTGGTTTAGGGATATATATGGACTCAATTCTGGCCAATGATAAATAAGAGTGAGTATGCTAAAGGCTTCCAGGATAGTTTTAAATACTGATTAAACGTGGAAAGAAGGGGGTGAGCAGAGAGGAAGAGTCCCTCTCTCTCTCTCGCTCTCCCTCCCACACACACTCCTGCTGGCTTTGCTCATGGCTAAATGTGATATTTGAACTTCATTGGCCATCTTGTGATCTTAGGGGGGAGATTTTCAGAAGGTGGCAAAGTAGAAAATTGAAAAGAAATTGAATTCTTGGTGACAAAATTGAACCAATGAATTAACCCTGGAGGTTCACTAACTCAGAATGTTCTGACTTCCGAAATTACAAATTTTCTTTATTGTTTAAACCAGTTGAGTTAGGGCTTTCTGCTACTTGTAACTGCTACTGATAAGCTGACAGTTCATAATATCTTTTCATGAGATCTAGGTTTATTCCCCAATTCCTTGTCTCTTATATCTTGCCTTTTTTTCAATTCCTTTTTTGTTTTGCCTCAGCTTATCTGCAAATAAGTATTTTGTCTGAAGTAACTTACACTTCCTATGGTTGTAAAAAAAAATTATATATATATATATATATATATATATATATATATATATATATATATATATATATATAGAGTTACTCCATGCTTGGTTGATATTTAGCTAGACATAGTATTTTATTTCAAAGTCATTTTCCTGAAAAATTTGAAGGCAATGCATCATTGACCTCTAGCTTCCAATGTTGCTGGTGAGAAGCTTCAAGCAAGTCTGGTTTTCATTCATGTGTGGGTAAGCTGTATTTTTCTCTGAAAACTTTTAGGATTTTTTTCCTCTTGATTCTTATAGTTTTGAAATTTCACAAGACAGTTTGTGTCTTCTTTTTTATTTTATTCCTTTGTACCCAGGAATTTTTTTAACCTAATAACAGATATTCAGCTCAGAGAAATCTTCTACTGTTCCTTACATAATTTTCTCACTTCCATTTGCTACTGGAACTCTGATTAGATAGATGAACCTATCTTCTACATCTTTTAACATTCTCAATTTCTCTTTTCTTTTATCTCTTTTATTTCATTATTTCTCTTTTATGTCCATATTTTCTTACACTAAGTTCCTCAACTCTTTCTTTCAAATTAATAATCACAATTTTATTATAATAATAAGAAAACACATACAGTGCTTACCTATGTGCTGGGTACCTATATTAGTTTATAGAGTACTCACAACACCCCTAAGTGGTAGATACTAATATAAATCCATTTTACAGGAAAGGAAATTGAGGTAAAGAGAGCTTAAGTAACCACGAAGTGTTGCACAGCTACTGACTTGCAAAATCTAGATCAAATCCAGATATTGTGACTCTGGACTTGGTCCTTTTAGCCATTATTCTATCCTGATTTACCATCTGTCAGCAAAAAGGTTGTGCAGAAGGTGTAGAGGTCATTGTTCAAGAGATCGAGAAGACAAGTGAATGGACACAGCTCCGGATTGTATCACAACTTCCACATTCAGGCTTCCTGAAGTCCAGGGATCAATGCACCTCACCAGAATGAGAGGACTGCTGTGTCAGGAAAGTCCAGAACTGTAGCTTCTGCCTTTATACCACTATCACAGCACTCCAAAGTTTCTGTACTAACATATTTGAAACATGTTGTTGTATCCCTGTTGCATTCTTCCAAATTCTTTTTCTTGCTATCACCAGGATAGGATACTGCTGGCAACATGTCTACTCTGCCTCTTTTGTTCTTTCCTCTTTATACCTTAACTAAGGCATTCTAGGAACCAGCCCTATGCTCTGTGATAACTTTTTCCTCTATGAATTTTGGGTTGCTTTCCTGTTTCCAGACATTCCTCAAACTGTCCTAGACATTTCAGGCAGTCTTTCTTGTTGTCAGGGCTGTTATAGATTTATTAATTCTTTGTATAATTTTATTGTCATTTTAGTGCTAGGGGGAGTGGATGTGTTCAGTCACTTATTTCCAGCCAAGTGCATGGCAGTCTGAATTCTTCCAGTTCCTGAAATACTCATCCTAATACTCACCCACTCTATGAAATAAGGAAAATCTTTCCAGGAAGCCCACTTCTGACATTATTTCTGCAATATAAGTAGGCACATTTACAAACCCTGCACAAAACCAGTGCATCTGCTAGAGTGCATACTCCCGTTGAATACATCCAGCTCTACCAGATACACTGTCTAATCTTCAGAGTGCACTTTGGGGTACAAAATTTTATCATTCTACTTTTGAGTGAAGGGAGGGCATAACTAGTACTTGCTTTAAAACGTGTTGCATTTGGCAGCAGACATATAGTATTAAAATCATTTTTTAAAAAAAATTTGGCCATTTTACAAATGGTATTATTAGTATTTATTAGGTCAGGCAGCACTTGTAGAACTATGATTCATCTGTTCCTTATATAGGAAAAAAAGATGAAATTCAGTAAACCAAAAATATGAACTATCAACAAAAAAGGAAACAATATGTCATTAAAATCAACAGTTATTACCAGAAGTTTTACCACAATCTGTGCACATTCGTAATAAATTACATTTTCTCCAGCATATCAAATACTTCAATTTAGTTTTGGCATTTAATCTACTGGAAAAGCCATTTAGTTCTACTTCTTTGTATGTCCCTGAAGACCTTGTCCTTTAAGTAACGTGCTTTTGAATCCAAATTGAAGATAAGAGTTAAGCATATTTAGACTGCTTTATCTGAAATGTTTCTAAAAGTTGTGGTGGGAACTAGAATCAAACTTGATGGAAGAAGGTCTTGGATACTAGGTGAGGATGGTAGCAGGTTAGAGAGATTCTTTTTTACTTGTCTCAAGGATGATGAGGAAAATTTTCACCAGCAGTCCTACTCAATGTTGACTGTACACATTGGCCAAAGGGAGCTGTCAACTGAATTAATAGCTGGAACTTCTTAAACCTGGAGCACATTACTGTCGTTGCCTGTTGCCAGAAATGCAGCTACTTTGACACTCAGAACTCTTTGTTTTCCAGACCCCAAATTATAAGTGATGGTATTTGTTATATCTTTTCATTTTTTTCCTCGTGTGGACCACAGGTAATTTAGCCAACTAGAAATGAGGATGAATTGTCTGTTCCATTAGTGGTCTCCATTAGTTCAGTGACAATGACTTAGGTTCAGGCACTGTTGTCTCTTTTGTCCTCTGATCTTGCCATTTCTAGTGCTCAAAAGAGTGAGGCTTCAGTATGAATAAAAACAGTGAGTCAAAACATAGAGCGACTGCTGTAATGATCTTAATGACAAAAATAATAACACTGTCACTTTACACTGGATCTGGTCACATTGCTCTTTAAAATATGGACTTCTTATGACTTTGTTTTCCCAAATGTCACTCTTTAATCTTTTTTTACTCCTCATGTTAAAATAATATAAAACCCAATATGACAATCTTCATCACAGGATACTTTTTTATTACATTTTGCTGCCTTATCAAGACCACTTTCTCTGCACCAAAAAGATGGGTAGTTTAAGACTACACAGATAGAGTTAATTTCAAGAACTATGGACCCACATTTAGATTAAAGTTTCCTTAATGCTCTGTGACGATGTGTTCTGTATGCATATTTCCTTTGCTTATTTCTTATCTACTGCTACCCTAGGCTTAGAATTACATTTTCTTTTACCTAAGCATATACGATATTTTGTGCAGATGTTCACACCTATTTATTATTTTCCTCATAAATATTAATTATTTATATCTGAACAGAAAGAACCCAGGAGGATTGAAGATAATTAATTTTTTCACTAATGCACCATCTGCTTTTATCGGTATAAAATATTTGGATAACCAAACTATTAGAAGTAAATTCCCAGTATTAAAAATAGAATTTCTGCCAGAAGACAGAAATTGGATAAAAGTACTGGAGACACTTTTATCTTAAAATATTAATACTGAGCAAAATGACTACCAAAAATACAAATGTGATCATATTAATAATGGCAATAAATATATACATTGCATCTTGGGCAAACATAGGTGCTGGTTTTTATAGCAACATTTGATTAATCGTTATTTTTACCCTTCCCACTAGAAAAGAAAAGAATAGAGGAATTGTGGAATACATTTTTTCCCATAACGAGTCAATATAAGAAATACAAATCTAAGAAAGCAAAATTATATGATTTCTGAAACCTATGCAACGTAAATAGACCTAAAAGAGTACTTAAAATCACGCATACATATTCTTTCCTCCTTCTCATTTGGGAGCCAGAGACCATTAGCAGTCATTCATATCTAGCATGTGCTTACATGGTATAAACATGCTTGTTTGTTGGTTGGCTGGTTGAAGCCTTGTCCCAGAAGAGATCGTTTTAAAATTTTAGAAGGCACAAAAATGCAGTTAGATAGTATAGGAACAAAAGAACAAAGAAAAATGAGAATTGAAACATAAAATAGAGTCAGGAGTGAGGTTAAAAATTCATGACAAAAACAATCGCACAGTTGATATCAGTGTGTATGTAGCAATTTCTGACCCTTTGCAGGGGTTTTTGGAAAAAAATGTATTTTTTTCAATATTGAAGATATGATGTCAAGAAACATTGTCTGTACTTGAAAATCTTACATTTAAGTTTCAGTGTAACTAACCAAGGAAATAGAGAAAGTTGTAAAGAAATCAGGAAAGTACATATTTCTGTATGTCTCTTTTAAACAGGCTTATTCTTTGAAAACCTGAAACATATATTTTAATTCAATTGAGTAAACATTTTTAAACATATTAGTGTAACAGGTTATAATAAATATTATGAGGGAGGGATACACCTACAGTAAGAAACCACCAAGGAATAATCAAGTAAAGTTCAAGTATATACTCCAAAATGTTAAGTTTTTATCTCTGAGTGATGTGATGACAGGTAGTTATTTTTAACTTGCTTTTTTATGATTTTTGCTATTTTCTACATTTTCATTTTTCTACTGAGGTATAATTGACATAACATGTTAGTTTCATCTATAAGTTACTGATTTGATATCTGTATATATTGCAAAATGATCACCACAGTAAGTTCAGTTAACATCTGTTACTATTTTCTCCAATGGAGATGTATTCGCTTATAACAAGAGACACACCACATGATTTTTTCAAAATGAATGAAAAATAATCAAAATGATCATAGTTTGGGCTTCAAGAAGATTCAGAATACAATTAGACACAAATCATATACACAAACACTAAATAATAATAGAAAGGAAACACAGGATAGCATATATAAATAATATGAAATTTGCACACATAATCCTATTTCATCTTTAGGTCAACTCTGTTGGGTATTGTAAGACTTATTATTCCCACTTTATGGTTGTGTGCATCCAACTGCCTACACATGTTTTCAACTTGGATGCTCAGATGAAATCTCAAAGTCGAAGTAGGTTCAGAACTGACCCCCTGATGTTCGCCTCCCTCTCCAAACAGTTTTATCCAGTCTTCCCCTTCTCAACTGATGGTGACTCCGTTGTGCCATTTTGCCAGAAATCTTGGAATCATTCTTGACTCCTCTCTTTATTTTCATATCACATTCAGTCCCTAAGGAGACCTCATTGGTTCTACCTCGAAAATATATCCAGATGTTCTTCTACGTTTCCTTACTTCCATTGCTATCACTCTCACCTATGCCATTATCGCTTCTTGCCATATTCATATAATATGCTCCTAACAGGTCTCCCTGCTTCCACTTTGTCTGCCACAATCACAACAGAGCAGTCAGAGTGATTCTTTTAAAATGCAAGTCAGGTTACTTGGATATGCCAGAAACCTGCAGTGGTTCCCATGTCACTCGAGTGGAAAATAAAGTCTTACAGTGGACTACAAGGCCCTTCAAGGTCTGTTCTCTGTTCTTATTATCTCTCTAAACTTTTCCCTTCCTACTCTCTTCCTTATTCATTCCACTCCAAACACAGCTAATTCTTTGCTCTTCATTGAATACCACAGACCTCAGGGCCTTTGCACCAGCTGTTTCCTTTGCTGCACTTGCATTTTCCCAGATAGACATATGGTGAACTACTTTACCTCCTTTAACACTTTGCTTCAATATCTGTAATGAGGCCTACCTTGATAACCCAAGTTAAAATTTCAACCTGTCCCTGCCTCTCCCATCTTCTGTATTCTTTTATACTTAAAAAAAATCACACTTAAAATCTTACAACATGCTATACAACTTATTTACTTACTTTGTACATTTTAAAATGTCTGCAAGTCTGTCTCTTCCCCCCAGAATGTGAGGTATTTGTTTTGTTCATTGACACATTCCAAGCATAGGGTTGACTCTTAATAAATATTTGTTGAATTTGATTATCTAAACTGAGATTTTCAAAAGATTACATATCTTGCCCCAATTCATAGGAGACAAAAGTTGAACAGATCTTCTTATTCTAAGTCCTTGCAATCCTTTAACTATTCTATGGGGTTATGATGAGTGCCTTAAGAGAGGTATGAACAACAGAGATAATTACATTCAGTAAAGTCAAGAAGTGCTCTGTGAAGCGTTTCATCACTCACCTTGCAGAATGGGTTGGATTCTGAGCTAAATTAAGGGAAAAGGACATTCCAAGAAGAAGGAAAAGAATGAGCAGAAACACAAATGGAGCTGCTCAGGAAATGTGGCTTAGGATCAATCCATAGTCTGGATTGACCAGAACGTAAGGGGCAGGGAAGATTAATGGGAAATGAGGCACAAATGAGCTGCTAAGGCTTTGAATGCTAGGCCTTGAATGCTAGGGTGAAAACTTAGTATTAATTTAGTAGTCACCAGGAAGCCATTTGACATTTTAGAACACGGGGTTGACATGATTAAAGATAGACTTTGGGAAGATTAATATGTCAGTTGTGAGTAGAATGCATTAGGGTTTGGAAAGGGTAGGTGAGGAGACAATTAGAAAGCTAATATGGTTGTCCATCTGAGGAATAATGAGGGCTTCTGCGAGGATCGTGTAAGCGGGAGTGGAAAGAAGGGAAGAGATAAAGAAGACATCATGAAGGCAGTGGAAGTAGAATGAATATAAACTGGCAAGTAATTGAGGGGTCATAGACAAATAGTTTAATATGATGACGAAGGTTCTGAGCTGAAGTGATTTTGCAAATAGAAATCAGAAGGAGCTAGTTTAGGAGGATCTGCTGTGTTCTCTTTCTAGATGCTGCATGTAACTACTGAGAAGTTTGGATTGGCAGAAAAATTAGCCCTCTGACGTGGGAGGGTAGCAGTCCTCCAGCATTCTTCTATCCTCCCAGCCACTTCTATAGTGTCCCCTGTGAATAGCAAAATATCTCTTACAGGACAGTTTTCAAGCCCTAATGTGGCTCACTGGCTACCCAAGATGCAAATTCACTTTCCGACATACAAAGAAATGTTTCTAGGTGTTGTTTTTATTTATTTTTTTTATTTTTTCTAGGGGTTGTTTTTAGTTTGTGCACTTTTTTCTCAATCAATTGCAGTTGAATGTATCAACTCCGAACTCTGTTCCAAACAGCATCTGTTTCTAAGGAATATTAACCCAACCATAGTTGCCCTCATGCCTGGTGTTGCTTTTTATTACCTGGTTCCTCAGCTCGGTCAGGACAGCATACAAAAGTGCCTTAATTGCCACGATGATAGGAACTGAATTAATCCATAGCAGATGAACGAGGATAATGAAATCATTTTCTTTTCTCTCAATGGTCTGTGCAGCATCATCTCTTCTGATACACTTCAGTGTCTGACCTTTTAAACTGACAGGATGTTCACTGCTGAGGCTTTTTAAAGACATCTATCTCTCCACAGAAAAATGGAAGCCAGACATCCAAGACCGACTTATATTTGTCTGTGAATCAAGCTGTCATTTTTGTTCTGCCAGAGTCTGTTATCACGTCTGGACAAGTAATTATTCTCTAGGTTAGGTTCTTACAACCTTGAATTTTTAGGAAAGTCCTTGAGACTGAAAGCAGTCACTTTCTTGCTGCTACAGTTCATGCATATTAGTGAGTTATGTAGTGACTCGGCAGCTCTTACTGCTATTAAGCATTTAGTCTATTAAGCACACAGTTTTTTTAACTTCGCAAAAGCTTCTAGCCTCCATCTGTTTTCCCTATTTATTAACATCCCTATTTAGTTCTCCTACTGCATTTAGGCGACTGGCAGCACATTCCTTGTAGAGCAGGTGTAAGCTGGGACAGAGAAGGACGAGATGGAGCAAGGACAATCACAAGCTTCTTTAGGTTCATGTATACTCTGGCAGGAATCATGAAGTAGGAAACAGAGGGCCTCCTACTTAGTACTCACTTCTGCTGGAAACAAGGGCACCCATTAGATGGTGCTGAAGAAGGCATGGCCGTGGCACAGTGAGGTGGGGCTGGCAGAGAACAGAAGGTCCCAGATTCTTTTGCAGATATTGGAAACACACTTCGGTACTTGGAACATGAAATCTAATTCAAAGTGATGCAGCTCATCTAAGTTGCTAAGCATTCCAAATCAACTCAGAATTCAATAGCTTCCAATGAAAACCTTAGGTCAGATTTCAGGGGAAAAAACCATCAGTGAGTGATTTAATAATGTATAAAGAGACCGGCACCTCCTACAGAATTCTGTTTGAAATAGAGAACTGCTAGGATAAAATTCTCATTACCTACTTCTGCTTGGAGGAGAAACCATGTGCAAGCAGTTAGACAGTGGGTCAGTCACAGATATTACACAGTGTAAATTTAAATTTGGTAGTTTGATGACAGTATTTCAGCTATGTTTTGAAAAGGCCTTTTTCCTTTTTCATGCTCATTTATCCAGGCAGAAATTCACTCAACCCTCTTCTATGCCCCACCCACAATCACCCTGCTTCTGGGGCTGTCATGATGAGTACGATATAGCACACTGTCCCGAGTTTAGTCTTTAAAATATCATTAATAATATAAAAGGATAGCTCAGCACACGAAATAAAGATTGTAAGGAACAAAAGGAATGAGAGTGAGATCAGGCTCTCAGAATACATCGCAGATTTATAGGAACAAAGAGAAAGGCATGCTTGCCACCTTTGAAAAAATAATAGAACAGGTGAAGGGGCTGTATAGATACCAGTGCACATCTTTGTTTCCAAATGATATGTGACCCTGACCGTGCTTCATATTACAGGTTTAATGACAGCCATTTCCTCTCCCGTCATTTAGGCATGAATGGTCCAAAGAATCTTAGTATTATTAGGTAAAACACTATTAAAACAAAATATGCTTATTACTTTATTACTAGTTTTCCCTCTACAAATATCAGAAAGACACAACATTTGAGGAAATCAGACTGTTCCTGAGAACAGCACCTTCTTATCTAAAATCTACTGCCTTCTTAAGCCTTGGAAATATTTATCTATTTTGTGTGGGGTTATCCTCAGCAGAATACTTTTAACAAAACAAAGTAAGAATATAGGGCCCTCAATTCATTAAAAAATGGCATAAAACATGATTACTAAGTATGGATATCCTCATAAATGTGCACACTTGACAGCAACCATTGAGTGATATCAGTGGGACATAGGTTCATGCTTATCACCACTTCCTGGTCCCCAAGGAGGCATCTCTTGTGTGGCATTTGGAGTACGGTGGACCCATGTCCCTCAGCTCTGCTCTTATTCGTACTTCTTTCACTTAGGACTAGAGCAAGAACAACTGCCCCCTCAGTGGTTTTATACTTAGTCCTTGAATGTATACAGCAGTGATTATCAACGCTTTGTCATTTGTTGGCAGATCATCTGTAGAGTTTATAATGTTGAGGAACCTGTAATAGTTCTCATGGTAGTTATTGTCTACCAACATGTCCCGCTGAAGAAACAGGAAATTCTAAGAACAAATCTGTTTACGTACCATGTGATCTAAATAATTGGATGGCTGTACCAATATGAGAAAAGAGACAATTTCCAATTGTCGTTTAGGCTTGAATTGTAGGACATCAAATAATAAAATGTTTCATTTTAATTTTCCTATTTTGTACTCTTCTTATTTTGGTTGGAGTTTTTCTAAATATTGGACTCTCAAGGCCTTAATTATCAGAAAGAATATTCAATTTCTTTAGGAAATTATCTCCCTCTAGCTTTTAAGAATCTGAGGTTTACCAAACAGAAACAGTAAATAGGAAACAGTGTGTCTTTCTGAAGCTATTGGAAAAGCTAGAACACTGTCTTTCAACTTGCAGTGTACATTACCAAATGGGGACTATTTTCTACAAAACATTAAAGGCTCTTTTCCATGTGTTACTTAGCTTAGTGCTTGGGAAAAAATCCTTGCATTTAGAAAAAAATGCATTAACTGAACTCCACAGTATGTCTCATCCAATCCTCAGGAAAATGCTCTACCCTTGCAGTAAGGGCTGGGGAGTGCAGCAGTTATATATAAGGTGAATTAAACAAATGAACATGCACCTTGAGATACCATATACTGGTTGGCATTGCAGCAATAAGGAAACTGTGAAATAAGCTTCAGGACAGATTTCTCTAATAGGCAACTTCAAAAATATTTTTGCAGTTGAAAGCTGTTTTCAGAAAACTGGAGGCACAGACTAAATGTTATTCCAAGGTTGTTATGCTTGAGTTCCGCTCTCAGTTCCGGTGCTGCTTTCTTTTTAAATTCTTTCCCTGAAATATGAAAATGCCCAGCATGCCACTGTCTTAGGACACAGGCAAACCTGACACATCCACTCTGTTCCTTGAAGTATGAACTGGATATCCCATGCTTGTAGTGGGATCCAAGCCCAGTGTCCTCTACAGACGTTTCCCTTGAGCTGTCTGGATTCAAAGTTCTTTTAATATACATCACTGAGTTTTACCTAAAGCTGTCTCCGCTAGTGGCATTACCCAAGCCTATTGTGTAACCATTACCCTTGGCCTGTGCAAGGACATGTCTGTCTTTGCTCTTGATCATATACCATCTGCCACAGAAGGAGCATTTCCAGGCCAGTGATTATGTTTTGCAAGAACCACATTTTGACCATTCCCACTATGTAGCAGGCAGAGAACTACTGTTATAGCATGGAGATTACCGTTTACAAATCTGTTCTATCCATTACAATTGTTCCCTTAGCAGGTGGTGGCTATACAGAGAGGCTGACATTTGGAATTCCCTACCTGCTAAGGCAGAGGCAGACTCACAGGGGTCAGAGATGTTTCTGCCTTTGAACCGTGGTGACTGATCCTACCGGGATGGACATCCCAGTTGTGCAAGCAACTAGTACAGAAATGCCATTTCTGTCTTTTACAACCCTGCCAACTGTGCTGAAGTTAGGGCTCCTGAAAGGAGCTAACAGCATTTTCTGGACAGCGCTGCCCTAAATGCAGAAATCCTTCAGAATGCCACCCGTGTGACTTAAAAGCTAGCTTCAAATAAATAGCTCCACTCCAATCAAGTCAGAGGAAGTTAGTCAACATCTCTCTCTCCAAGACACTGGGGATTTTCTCGTAAGTCATAATTCAATCCTTCATTAGAAGGAAGAAAAAATGTAAATTAAAAATATCTCAGCCAAGCCATTCCCAGAAGCAATAACCGAAATCTCTGCTGGCTAAACAAGAGGCCGCCAGACTGCTATCAGAACCTCTCAGTTTGCTATCAGTTAGGCCACAATTAATTTAAAAATTTTACTTCCAAAGTAAAGTGAGGGAATACAATAATCCCAATTTACTTTTTTAATAAAAAGCTTAAGTGGAAAGGGTCCGTTGGGAAGGCTCAGCCCGGGCCAAGGTAATTCTCATCATGAGGAGAGGCTCCTATTTAAAATGCAGAGTCACAGGACAGCCTGCGTTCTCTTCCCATAATGCTTCCTCTGAGCTTAAGCAAATTCTTTTATCTTTTTTTCCCTTTTGGTTTTTAAAAAAGTAAAGTTGGACTTGCAAACACTAGCAATGACTGCCTTAAAAAAGCAATTCTAAGGAGTCAGGAGGCTCTGCTGAAAGAAAGCTCTTCAAAAGCTGTAGGGAACAGAGGGATTAAGGAGCAGATCAGAAAACAAAATGTATCAAACATATAATGCATCCAGAAAGGAGCTGGAATCTCCTTCCAGAAGCAGTAGGATATATCAGACGCAGAGGGGACAGCACTGGGGCATTAGAGAAATGGGGGCAGGCATCTGAAGCAGATGGTCATAGGAGGTTTGTTCAAAGAGGTGGTCTGGACTAGGGAGAATCAACCTCGGGTCACGGAGGGCATCTGAAAAGGTACTGATTTAGTGTGGGATTCTACTATCTGGGCTAACCAATGAGAGCAAACAGGGCCTTTCTCTGCAGCACCAGAACTAGTAGCCGGCAAATTATTCTGGGTCATTCTTAGGCCTGGTGAAACAAGGGATGGGCAGAATGAAACTAATGCAAGCTAATAAAAGGTGGAGGTACTGTCACAGGAACAATTCGCCAATAACATTCTAATGCCCAAATCGAATGAATAGAACCTTTATTTGAACATTCTATGTCTGATGACAATAACATCTTTTGTTTCTATGACAACACAGATTTGTTTCTCTTCCCATCCCTCTGCCTCTTCTCAGTTGCCTTCTCTCTATCTTTATGTATGGGCCATGTCTCAGTGTTCCCAGGGGATCCATCTGTGGTGCTCTTTCCATCACACTTGCTCCACTCCTTTATATGTATACAAGCAATAAATAAATACTTCCAAATCACATTTCTCCCCCCTCCTTCTGAAAACTACAGTTACATAACCAAGTGTCTGCCAGAAAGCTTCACTTGTATTTCCTAAAGGCACTCGAAATTAAACACCATCATATCTAAAATTAAACTCATACTCTTCAGCCTTTCCGCCATTCCTCCTGGGCAAATTGCCTTTCTCCTTATTTTTCTTCGCATTTTTCACATTAACATCTGCTAAGGAGTGAACTGTGTCCTCCTAAAAATTCATACGTTGAAGCTCTAACCTCAAAGTGATGGTATTTGGAGGTGGAGCCTCTGGGAGATAATTAGGGTTAGATGAGCTCATGAGGGTGTGGCCCTCATGATGGGTTTAATGCCTTTAAAAGAAGAGACTCCAGGGAGCTCGCTCTCTCTCTCTTTCATGTACACAAAAGGGGTCATGTGAGCACATAGCACCCACCTACAAGCCAAGAGAAGAGACCTCAGAAAGAATCCTACCTCACTGGCCCCTTGATCTTGGACTTCCCAGCCTCCAGAACTGTGAGAAATAAATTTATGTTGTTTAAGTCACCCAGTGTATGGTATTTTGTTATGGCAGCCCAAGGAGACTAATAAGCCATTTATCCAATCACCCAAGACAGAGACCAAATATTAATTCCAGGCCCTTTCTTCTCACCTACCTTCCATATTTAATCGAGTTTGACATTCTCTTTCACTGTTATTTCTCTCTGACTTTCAAATATGTCCTCCTTTCTCTAATTCCACTGCCTCTCCTCTAATTCAGGCCATACCATATCTTATCTCGACTACTGAAATAGCCTCCTGATTCATGATCTCTGTGCTTTTAGCCTGCCCACCTCCTTAACGTTCCCATCCCCACAACTACCGCTTCTCCATAGCGGTACCATAAGGATCCTTCCAAAATACAAATTTGACCATGTTATGCACCTGTTTATAACTCTAATGTCTTACCGACAGCTTTAGGGTAAAATCTGAGTAATTCAGTATTTTCTACAAGACTTCATTGTCTGATTGAAAACAAGCAGAACCCTATGGGCCACCCCTACCTCCTGGGTACAAGGGCCTTTCCATGTCCCCCATTGCTTGTTTGTAGGAAAAAGGCTTCAGCCTCCTAGACCTTCTCTGAGTTGCAAAGGGTAGATTCAATCAGTTACTGATTAGGGAGGTATGGGAATGCAGAAACAAAGGAAAGGCAGCCAAAAAACAATACTTCAGCGATACAGCAGAGCCCTAGTCCCTCCTCAAGGAATATACATAACTATGTATCTTTGAGTTCTTCTACAGGGACTAAGTCCCCCTGCCCAGGTATAGGATGATAACTTCAGGCTAAACACAAGTGTCCTGGAGCACCACCCTGTTGCCTCACCACCAACCAATCAGAAGAAAGTCACACACCCTGCAGCCCTCACCCCAAATTCTGCCTTTAAAAACTCTTCCCTGAAAACCATTGGGGAGTTCGAGTCTTTTGAGCATGAGTCACCTGTTCTCATTGCTAGGCCCTGCAATAAACCTTTCTCTGCTCCCAACTCCTATGTTTCAGTTTGTTTGGCCTTACTGTGGGTCAGACACAGAAACGTAGGTTCAACAACGTGATCACCACTTATTTTCCAAGTTTATCCCCTGACACAACATCTTATGATACCAGATTACTTGTGCTTCCCCAAATACATCCCATTCTTTAATATTTTGCTGACTACTTATGTTGCTCCCTTCACTTGAAATGCTGTCCTCCCCAAAATTATCTTGACAAATTTCTATTTACCCTTCAAAATGCAGCTCAAATGTCAACTTCTCTTTAAAGCATTTTTCTAATCCCTACTTTTTCTCACTATGCTTTTCTATCTTTATAAAACTTTTACTTCCAATAAGTAATTTCCTATAGTGTAATTCTTTTAAATAAATTTTAATAGATGCTTCCCACAAGTTTTTTTTAAATTTATTTATTTATTTTTGGCTGCGTTGGGTCCCCATTGCTGCACCCGGGCTTTCTCTAGTTGCGGCGAGCAGGGGCTACTCTTCGTTGCGGTGCACGGGCTTCTCATTGCGGTGGCTTCTCTTGCTGCGGAGCATGGGCTCTAGGTGCACAGGCTTCAGTAGTTGTGGCACGCAGGCTCAGTAGTTGTGGCTTGTGGGCTCTAGAGCTCAGGCTCAGCAGTTGTGGTGCACAGGCTTAGCTGCTCTGAGGCATGTGGGATTTTCCCGGACCAGGGCTCAAACCCGTGTCCCCGGCATTGGCAGGCAGATTCTTAACCACTGCACCACCAGGGAAGCCCTTCCCACAAGTTTTGATTTATAATTATTTTATTGTTGTTAAGTTTAAAACATGTAATATTATGCTTTGCTCTTTAATTCATTTTCTTTTAGAAGATCACTATTAATTTCTAAACATAAAAATGCTACCACATTTTAGTTGTTGATTCCTAATTTAATTGCATTGTGATAAATATGTTCTGTATATTATTGACTCTTTGAAATATGCTAAGATTTCTTTTTCTGAGCTATTACTTGGTCAAATTTGTAAATATTTTATGTGAACTTCAAAACATTTGTATGTTCTGTTAGCTCAAGAATCTATAAATATTTATTAAAGTTCATTGATGCTGTTTTACATGATTGATCTATAAGTTTCTGATAGAAATGTGTTAAAATCTCCTTTTAGTTTCCATGGAGTTGGCTTTGTATATTTTGAGGCTGTGTTATTAGGTGTATACAAACTCGTGATATTGATATCCTGGGAACTGTTTCTTTTATTATGTAATGTTTCTTTTTTTTTTCTATTAATGCCTTTATACCTTGGTGTATTTTGCAGTAGAATTTGGGGATTTTCTTTTTCTGATATATTTGTTTTTTTCAAACTCAGTGTGTGTGTTTTTTTTTTGTTTGTTTTTTTGTGGTACACAGGCCTCTCACTGTTGTGGCCTCTCCCGTTGTGGAGCACAGGCTCCGGACGCACAGGCTCAGCGGCCATGGCTCACGGGCCCAGCTGCTCCGCGGCATGTGGGATCTTCCCAGACAGGGGCACGAACCCATGTCCCCTGCATCGGCAGGTGGACTCTCAACCACTGCGCCACCAGGGAAGCCCTTAGTGTGTGTTTTGTCTATTTTTTTCTAATTAGTATTTTATGATATATATTAACTCTTAATTTTCAAATTTGGTGTATGAAAAATTATTGGAAGCAGATACCTGGTAATATTTTATACCTTTGAATAGGTAAATTTTCTCCATTTCCATTTCTTTTTATTACACTGTGATTGACTGTTTTATATTCAACAGTTTCAGGAACTAGATTATACCACTGCACAAAAACTGATGGTGCACATCTCTCTGCTTTCAGTGACATCACAGCAGTCACTTGAAATAGGCCACTGTAGCACGGTAGGATTATTTACACCCCAGAAATTTGCAAATTCTACAAATCAGGGCCTTTTTTCCTTCCAAAGAAAACAGTTGTTAAACATTTTTTAGCAGACCATTGGACATATTTGTTATGACCATCATTATATTTTGTGGGTTTTTTATATACCATTCTTTTTCTGCTTCTTTTTACTTCTGCCTTCTGTTCTATTGAGAAAAGTTTTCAATATTTCCTTTGAAGGCATTTTGTTTTGTCTGTCTAGATTGGAGGTTCTTTTTTTTTGAAATTCATTTTTAAGGGAAGTTTTTAATCGTGTGTGTGTCTTTGCTATTGTTTTGTTATTTGGTTTTAGATTTCTTGCCTGCCCTCTTTCATATCTGTCCATATCCAGAAATCCTGTGCTTGCCTCCAACCTGACCTGGCATGCCTGTAGTCACAACCAGATCTTAAAACAGTTTTTCAGAGTTCCTTACCTGTAATGATGTTTATGTTATCACAGGTGAGATTACTTGCTTATTATTCCACTTGATGGAGGAAATACTTCTTAATAATTTTTTTTCTGACCAGAAACTAATATGTGTTCATTGCCAAAATACAGAAACATATTAAGAACAAACAAAAACCCAAATCCCACCCTACAGATATAGCTACTTCTAACTATATTTTTATAAATTTATGCAGTTTATATAATTTTGTATTTGGTGTTTCAATTTATGTCACTCTGTAAGTATTACTCAACACATTTAATCTTTTTTGAAAAATAATTTTAAGGTATGTATAACATTATCAGGTGGAAACACCATAATTTAAAAAGCCATCTTCCTATTGTTGAATATTTGGGACACTTGGCTTTTTGTTTGGCTACTAAAATGTGTTGTCAATTACAGTACATACTTGTATATTATATATCCTTAGAAATTATTTTTTCAAGTGAAATAACTATTTCAAAAAATGTGAACTTTTTAGAAACTTCATTTTCATATTGTCAAATTTCCCCATTGAAATATTATAGTAATACATACTCCCATCAATACTGTAGGCATATGCCAGGGCTAATATATTTTATAATTTGTCTCCAATACTATTGAATTCAATATTGTTCATCCTGTTCTATTTTTTCTTATTATGTGGCTTAGTAGAGGCAATGAAAAGAAATTGAGTTGCTCAGGAAACATATTGAAATACTGAAATGGTTAGGTAGATATTCTTTGGATTTTATCTTAAGGAAAATTAATTCCTCCAACTCTGTTATTCTCTGTATTCTCCCATAAGATGTAAAGAAGCATATTAGATGACATTAGAGAAAAGGTGAATGCATACCATTTCCTAAGAGCCAGGAACACTGGATACCACAACGTATCACAACTTATTTATAGCTTTTTTTTTTCCCCAGGGACTATACACACTACTGTCTATCAAAACCAAGCATTTCCTAGACCTATGGACATATCAATATACCATGTCATATACTGTAATGGATATTTTTATCTCTACAATAATGAGAAGAGTTAATGATATACATAACTGTATTATCTGATTTTGATCAAGCGTTCTAACAAACATATGAGACATTCTTTCTTTCTCTTACAGATACTCTACTTTTTTTTCTACAAACAAGGTGAAATCTTGAATAATTTGTCCAGTGTCATTTCCCATACTATTACAGTAAACTTAGTGTCCCATTTTCTGTTCTCAGTGTAAATAGTAATCTTGCTTCATTTCATTGTCCTTTAAACCATTTTAAGATTATCTGTGTATAGTTACTAGATTAATCATTTGTACTAACCTGATTCAATGACACAATTGATTTAGCTCAGTTGTGTTTCATAGAGTGGACACATTTTATCAGTTGTTTTAGAACAGTGAAAAGACATTAAATCTCCCTTAGCTCTTTACTTTCAAGATTAAAAGATGCAGTTCACCCTATGTTTCTTTAAAATCTGATTAACAGACTCTTTACATCTTCTCCTGTTTTTCTTTTGAGTTATTTAAAAACTGTCACTAAAAATGTTTAGCTATGAAAAATAAACTTGGCCACTACATTATAAGGAGTATCTGCCCAGCTCTGAATATAATGTAATCACCACTTTCTGCAATAAGCTAGAATAAGCTAGTAAAAAAATAAATTAATCAAATTTGCATTTTTTGGAAACATGGACTGTTCATAAAAGAAAAATGTCATACTATAGACTTCAGTAATCAATTTCCTACTATATTAAAGATAAAAAATAAGATTAAGAAAATACGGTACAATGATCCACTATCAAGGATTCAATAAAGATATTAATGCATACATACAGACTTTTACGATACATTTAATATTTACAGAACTCATAACATGAAAGTTGTTCGCTAAGTCAGGGGCCTGTCTACTTTCCTTGGTAAGCAAAAATTGAAGAGATTATTTTTTCCTCTCCTTTCATGAAATTCCTCCTCATACAACAAAATAGACAAACAAAAACACAAATTGTTTCTTGATTATTTGTTTGGTTGGAAGAAGAGAAGGGCTCTGGGTGCTCAAGTATATCCTAAGTAAAGGACACTGCTATGGGATGAAAAGAGCACCTTCTTTATGAAAATGGTTGAAAAGGAAGATTATATAATTACTGAGAATAAGGATTCACCTCCCCAGAAAGACTTCTGTTTTGATTTTGGTTTTGGTTTTTAAGAAAAGACATTTATTAGCTTTGTAAGACGTATCTCATGGTCTTATATGACACCTGGCATTATTATGTTTCTATTAACACATGATTTCCAAAGATCATTGATTGCTTCCATAGCTGGTCAACTTCATACTTGAATCTGTTTTAAGATTTAGAGTAAAATATGTTCATTCATTTTCAAATTACAAAAGAGGTGAGGAAATAATATTCCATCCCTTTTTAAAAAAACAATCTATCCCCTATGTACTAGTTTAGCACAAATATTAAAATTTTAAATAACACTTACGACAAGATTATCATCTTGTTGTAAGCAAAGCAGGAAAATGAACTTGCATTTAAGGGTTTAGCTTCTTCATGGGTTCTCAGAACCTCAGCAGGAACTGATCTCTCCTCTAATTTGGTCAAGGAAAAACATGGCTACTCCAAATGCTACTCTCTTATTCTCACCTTTTATATAAGAGTCAGGAAAGCATATGGCCAAATCATTACAACGTACCAAAATCTTTACAGCCTCTACCCAGCTTGGGACCTATACTGTGTATGAAGGTTTTGAGATTGAGGGATAACAGTAGAAGAGAAAAATAAAGGGTGGGATACAGGATGGATTCAAGTCATTGTTTTTCACAAGAGTAAAAATTAGGATGAACATACAGACCAAAGACCAGGCACTGTCAATTTTAGGTGGCCTCCATGAACACTCTCAAAATCCACATTTCCAAACATGAGTGGAGAAGGCGGAAAATTCCACATTAGCCCTCTCTACATGCCTGGAAAGCAAATATTATTTCTGCATGTCCTACTTTCAGACTTCATTGCTGGTTCTTCTTTTTAATTCCATATTATAGCAGGAAAAAACAAATGAATAAACAAACTACTCCACTCAAACAGGTCAAAAGGTCCTTAAGTAGACAATGTAAATGCCATATTCTCTACCATTCTCAACTCTTTGTTAACTGAGACCTGTCAGAGATGGCCTCAAATACAGTCTGAGTTGATGGGCCTAATTATTTAAAAGGAAGAGTTCAATTTTTCCAGTGTTCACATGTTTACTTGCAGCAAGACTTTTTATATTATCATGAAATCCCTACTCAATTTACGTTGCTTCTCTCAGCCTTTACATTTCCTTAACGGTACTCTTTGAATGTTCAAAATCACAGAGAGCAGGATTAGTCTGCTATAGCTCTGATTCACCAAGGGGCATGAAATGGGTCTTCTGATTAATGTTTTGTTTGGGTGTATATCACTTACCCGAAGCAAAAAGGCTTGTTGCAGAATTGAAATGTCTTTGATGTAGACCGTTTACTGTCATGTTCATACTCTCCTGGGAGAAGTGGGTCTGCAGCTGATGCTTGCCTTGTGCACTAGGGAGTGACCTGTTAATTAGGCATCAGGATCAGTCTTATTGCTAACTTTTTGTTAGACCATAGGTTGGTAGGACAGTTGACAGTGACATGAATTAGTATGAATCTGTTGCCTGCCACCCAAAAACAAGTACCTCTATTTTGGTAAGGAAAAAAAAAAAAAGTAGAAATTTTAAAGATACAGAGTACCAGGAAACAAAGAACAGAAACCCTCAAAATTAAATTTAGGTGAGAAGCTATTCCTGAAGGAGATAAAGATAAATTGAAACAATATCGGGAAACTAGCTGACAAAGAAGATGAATGTTTACTGAGAATCCCTGGAATTCAATGAAAATGTACCATAATCAGCAAAAAACTGAAAACACACTAGTTCATGTAGCTCTGCTTGAATGGGATGGAATATGAGAAGGTTTGCAGTAGGAACTCTAAGTGCCAATATGACTTTCATTCAGACACTTGATCTGAATGAAATATTACTTAAGTTCTTATTTATTTCAAAAAAATGTTTCAAATGCCTCCGTGTTTTAAAGAAAGATATGAGTTGTGTGGATTTGGTTCTGACTCGGTCTGCTTCATTTGTATATGGGATTAGAAATAGTTCGTGGTTAAAACACTGAATAGTATTTGGATTTTATTTTAATTTGGTTTCAACAAGTCTTTCATGTTGATCCGATTTAGAGTTCCAGTTTTTTCCAGGTGAAGTATTGCTCCAATATACTGTTTCCAAGTTGGCGCATAGCAGATCCCACAGGGATAATGGGAGGACCTAACACACCACTCTGAATGTGAACAATTGAATCTTTTAATTATATTCCATTAGGTCAAGTACATAAAGTTTGATCAGCAACGTTTTACTATCAGTCAGGTATAGTAATACTGAAAATGGATTGGGAATGCCATATTCAAAGATAAGTTGCTCTACCTCGTACCCATTGAGGGTGGCTACTATTAAAAAAAGAAAAAAGCAGAAATGACAAGTGTTGGTGAGGATATAGAGAAATTGGAATTCTTGTGCACTGATGATGCGACTATGGAATGCTGCAGCCACTATGGAAAACAGTATGGTGGCTCCTCAAAACATTAAAAATAGAACTACCCTATGATTTGGCAATTCCACTTCTGGGTGTATACCCGAAAGAATTGAAAGCAGAGACTTGAAGAGATATTTGTACATCCATGCTTATAGCAGCACTATTCACAATAGCCAAAAGGTAGAAGCCACCCAAGTGTCCATTCACAGATCAATGGGGAAAGAAAATGTGGTAAATACATACAATGGAATATTATTCAGCCTTAAAAAGGAAGAAAATTCTGACACTTGCTACAACACAGATGAACCCTGAAAACATTATACTAAGTGAAATAAGCCAGTCACAGAAAGAGTAATACTGTATGATATTACTTATATGAAGGACCCAGAGTAATCAAATCCACAGAGATAGAAAGTAGAATGATGGTTGCTAGGGGCTGGGGGAGGAGGAATGGAGAGCTATTGTTTAAAACGTACAGAGTTTCAGTTCTGCAAGATGAAAAAGTTCTGTGGATGGAAGGTGCACAATAACATGAATATACCTGATGCCACTGAACAGCACAGGTTAAGAAAAGGCTAAGATAGCAAATTTTATGTTGTGTGCATTTTACCACAATTGAAATTGAAAAGAATAAATTGCTCTTCTGGTGAAATTATAGAAGAAATTTTAGTACCATATTTTATTTGTATTTATCATTATCTTAAAATACTTTCTAAGATAGCATGAAAAAAGAATTTTCTAGGAAAATATTAAAGCTTTGTGTATTTGACTCAATCAACTGGCTACTTCATTTTTAAAAAAGTAATTCACTTTTAACATCATAGATGCTGATGTCATGTAAAAAATATCTGATTAATTGGCTTTAATGAGATATTTTAAATATTTAATCAGATACGTATTTGTCAAAATATTAAAAAATTACATCTTTTTATTGTTGCTGTAGGTTCTCAATTCTTGCTGTAAAGGGAGTAAAAAAAATTTTTAACAAGGCAACTCAAAGCAGAACTTTGTTGAAAATCTATTTAAATTTTTAAATAGATTTATTGAGATGTAATTTGCATACTATAAATATTCAAGAATTTTAAGTGTACAACTTAATGAATTATAGTAAATGTAAACAGTTCTGCAGCCAACACCACAATCCAGTTTTTTTCTTTTACATTCTTTTTTTTAATATTCTTTTCCATTATGGTTTATCACAAGATATTTAATATAATTCCTTGGGCTATACATTAGGACCTTGTTGTTTATCCGTTCTAAATGTAATAGCCTGTACCTACCAACCCCAAACACCCAGTCCATCCCTCCCGCTCCCCCCTCCCGTCGGCAACCATAAGTCTGTTCTCTATGTCTGTGAGTCTGTTTCTGTTTTGCAGATAGGCTGATATGTGCCATATTTTAGATTCCACATGTAAGTGATATCATATAGTAACTGTCTTTCTCTTTCTGACTTACTTCACTTAG
The DNA here is from genome assembly GCF_011762595.2 of Tursiops truncatus. Lineage (NCBI taxonomy): Eukaryota > Metazoa > Chordata > Mammalia > Artiodactyla > Delphinidae > Tursiops > Tursiops truncatus. The sequence goes on along the minus strand of NC_047035.1, from coordinate 72,274,365 downwards.
TGTGATAATCTCTAGTTGCATCCATTTTGCTGTAAATGGCATTATTTCATTCTATTTTATGGCTGAGTAGTATTCCATTGTATAAATGTACTGTATGACACATATGTACCACATCTTCTTTACCCATTCATCTGTCAATGAACATTTAGGTTGTTTCCATGTTTTGGCTATTGTGAACAGTGCTGCTATGAACATAGGGGTGCATGTATCTTTTTGAATTATAGTTTTGTCCAGGTATATTCCCAGGAGTGGGATTGCCGGATCATATGGTAATTCTATTTTTAGTTTTCTGAGGAAACTCCATACTGTTTTCCATAGTGGCTGCACCAACTTACATTCCCACCAACAGTGTAGGAGGGTTCCCTTTTCTCCACACCCTCTCCAGCATTTGCTACTTGTAGACTTTTTAACGATGGCCATTCTGACCGGCCACAATCCAGTTTTAGAACATTTTCATCACACCATAATTGTCCTTTGTGCCTTTTTACAGTCAATCTCTGCTCTCACTCCGAAGTCCAGGCAATTACTGTTCTTTCTCTGTTCTTTTTTTTCCTTTTCTAGAAATTTCATGTGAACAGAATCATACAATATGTTTCTGGCTTCTTTCAGTTAATGTAATAATTTGAGGTTCATCGCTGTTGTGGCATATATCAGCAAATCATTTCGTTTTATTGCTGCATAGTAGTCCATTGTGTGAACATACATGTTGTGTTTATGAATTCACCAGTTGAGGGACATTTTAAGTGTTTCTAGTTTTTGGCTATTATAAAGAATACAGTTATGAATATTCATATTCAGGTCTTTGAATGGACAAAAGTTTTCACTTTGGGTACATACAGGAATCTAGAGGAGTGGAATTTATGGGTCATGTACTAAGTTTGTGTTTAGCTTATTAAGAAACTACCACTGTCTTCTAAAATAACAATACCATTTTACATTACCATTGAAATGTGTAAGCATCCCCGTTCCTCCACATCCTTAACAACGCTTGGTATTGTCCGTTTTCTTGATTACAGCTCTTCTAATGGTTGTGTAGCAGTATCTCATTGAAATTTTTATATGGATTTCCCTAACGGCTAATAACGTTGAGCACCTTTTCATGTGATTGCTAGTCTTTGTATATCTTCTTTGGTGAAATAGTTTGCCATTTTTTAAATTGGGTTGTTTGTGTTCTTATTAATGAGCTGTAAGAGTTTCTATATATTTCAGATTAAGTTCTTTATTAGGTATATTATTTGCAAATATTTTCTCTCAGTCTACAGCTTACCTTTTTTTTCTTCCGGTACGCGGGCCTCTCACTGTTGTGGCCTCTCCCATTGTGGAGCACAGGCTCCGGACGCGCAGGCTCAGCGGCCATGGCTCACGGGCCCAGCCGCTCCACAGCATGTGGGATCTTCCCGGACCGGGGCACAAACCCGTGTCCCCTGCATCGGCAGGCGGACTCTCAACCACTGCGCCACCAGGGAAGCCCTACCATTTTGTTTTTAATGGTGTCTTTTAAAGATCAAAAGTTTTCCATTTTTTTCTTTATGGAATGTACTTTGTATGTCATACCTAAGAAATCTTTGCCTCACCTAAGACCACAAAGAGTTTTCTCCTGTTTTCCTCTGAAAATTTTATAACTTTAGCTCTTATATTTATGTCAACAACACATTGTTAGTTGATTTTTATATACAGTAAGATATAAGGGTCCAAGTTAATTTTTTGGCATATGAATATTTAATTGTCCTAGCATCATTTGACACCTTTGTCAAAAATCAATTGACCATAATTTAAGGGTTTATTTCTGGATTTTCTAGCCTGTTTCATTGATGTATTTGTCTATCCTTATGCCAACCCCACAGTTTTGATTCCTGAATCTTTACAGTAAGTTTTGAAAGTGGATGGTATAAGTTCTATGTTCTTCTCCTTTTAAGAATTTGTTTTGACTGTTCCAGGTCTTTTGTGTTGAATCCATAGACAAATTTGGGGAGGAGGGCTATCTTAATCCTCCTACACTGTTGGTGGGAATGTAAATTGGTACAACCATTATGGAGAACAGTACGGAGCTTCCTTAAAAAACTAAAAATAGAACTACCATATGATTCTGCAATCCCACTCCTGGGCATATACCCAGAGAAAACCATAATTCAAAAAGATACATGCACCCCAACGTTCATTGCAGCACTATTTATAATGGCCAGGACATGGAAGCAAACTAAATCTCCATCGACAGAGGAATGGATAAAGAAGATGTGGTATATATCTATATCTATCTATCTATCTATCTATCTATCTATACATATATATATATACATATACAATGGAATATTACTCAGCCATAAAAATAATGAAATAATGTAATTTGCAGCAACATGTATGGACCTAGAGATTGTCATACTGAGTGAAGTACATCAGACAGAGAAAAACAAATATTATATGATACCGCTTATATGTGGAATATAAAAAAATGTTACAAACGAACCTATTTACAGAACAGAAATTGAGTCACAGATGTAGGAAACAAACTTATTGTTACCAGGGGGGAAAGGGCGGGGAGGGATAAATTGGGAGATTGGGATTGACATATACACACTACTATATATAAAATAGATAACTAATAAGGATCTACTGTATAGCACAGGGAACTCTTCTCAATACTCTGTAATGACCTACATGGGAAAAGAATCTAAAAAAGAGTGGATATATGTATATGTATATGTATAACTGATTCAATTTGATGCACAGCAGAAACTAACACAACATTGTAAATCAACTACATTTCAATAAAAATTAAAAAAAAAAATATTGAGTCTTTCAATTCATGAATCTGAAATGTCTCTCCATGGACCTTCTTTAATTTCTCTTAGCAATATTTTCTAGTTTATAGTGCACAGGTCTTGCACTTCTTTTGTTAAATTTATTCTTAAGTATTTGATTTGTTTTTATTTTATTATGAATAAAATTGTTTTCTTAATTTGATATTCAGATTGTTCATTGCTAGTACACAGAAATAGCATTGATTTTTTTTATACTGATCTTTCATCTTGTGATTTTTTAAAAACTTCTTAGATCAAGTTTTTTCTTTTTCTTTTTTGGTTCTTTTTTAAAGATTTTCTACTTTGAGGATTATGCTCTTTGAATACAGTGTTCACTATGTTTTTTTGGAATTTTCATCCTTCATAGCCTTACCCTTAACTCCTTCAATCTGCCTTTTGCTCTGACCACTCAATAGCAATTGTCACAGGGGTCTGTTCTTAGCCTTGTGCCTTTCAATAGTCTTAACTGTGGCCTACATGACACTGTAGAAAGAAAACTTGTCAAATTTATAGAGAACCCAAAGTTTGAAAGTGAAAACTAGTGAGATAAAAGACAAAAATCAGGAATCAAAATTTCATGAACTGGTTGAAAAACAATAAGGAGTAGCAAACACAAAGACAAGTATTTAGGTTCTGAAGACTAATTGCACAAGCTTTATGATGTGGATTCCAGCCTCTCTGCATTGCTTCTCTCCCCATATGCGTCTTCCCAAGGACCCCACCTGTAATGCCTAGGTGCAGGTTCACTTCCTCTCTCTCATTATGATGTTCAAGCTCTTCTATCAGATGATGTTCATGGGTGTGTGTATTACAGTGCTTGTCATAGATTAGACACTCAACAAACAGAAGCTTCTTCATTTCAAACCAAGTATTCTCTGATTGCTCTCCTATGTCCTTCCCATGCTTTCTTTCTAAAAATTTTGAGCTTCTGTCTGTGGAATCACAATTTTTCTTTGCTGTTGCAGAAATCTGGAAGACACGTTGGTTCCTCCTTATCTTTCGTCCCCATAACCAGTCATTTAGCCAGCTTATTGTATTAGTCAGTTCAGGCTGGTATAATACATTCCACAGACTGAGTGACTTAGACAACATGCACTTATTTCTCACAGTTCTGGTGTTTAGAAAGTCCAAGATCAAGGTACCAGCATACTGGGTATCTAACAAGGACCTTTTTCCTTTTCTGAACATGGCCATTTTCTCGATATGTTATATGGCATAGAGAGAGAAAACTCTGGTCTCTTTCCTCATAAAGACACTAATCTCACCTTGAGGATTTTTCTTCATGACCTCATCTAAACCTTATTACCTCCCAAAGGCCCTACCTCCTAATACCATCCCACTGAGGGCTAGAATTTCAACATATGAATTTTAAGGAGACAACCATTCAGTCCAAAGCAGTTCTGTTAATTATTCTATCTCTACAATCTTATCTTTTTAATTTCTGTGTCCACTACCCTGACCAGGCTTGTATTGCCTTATGCCTGTATTATCACAATAGCCTTTAATACTTACCTGAGATTAGCCAGAACATAGGGTACAGTTTTAGATTCAAGGAGAGGAAAGAATGAGCAATTCAGGTTCATTATTTTGATTTACTCTTGAAGTAGGTATAAAGCAGGGTAAAGTGTATTAAAAAGATAACAATGCAAATATGTGGTTGCAGTTACCAGCTTTCCTTCGTATCTTGTGGAAGCATAAACTTGGCAGCTCTCATAGTTTGAGATGTTCATTTGGTGAAAGAGGCCAAGAATGATGATAGCACTGTCATTTATATCCCAGCCACATCAGCACCCAGAAGCAACTTACTTCATCATGTAAAACGATAGTTCTGCTACTCAGTAACTTTAATATTTAAGCACAGGGCTTTGAAATTCTTGCTGTGCTTTGGAGGAGATGTCTCTACACTGTCCCCGATTTTTTTCCCATTCACTCTTAAACTCACTCTAATCTAGCTTTGGTCCCCAGTGTTCTATCTGAAGTCCGCTTTTCATGATCTTCAATGAACTCCACGTTGCCAACTCTCACGGCAGGACTCTGTCCACATATTATTTGTGGTACCTGCACATTTCAGTACAACATATCACTCCATCCCCCTTGATATACTGTCTTCATTTAGCTTCCAGGATATGGGTACCTTTACATTTCATTTGCTCTTCCAGAGTCTCTCTTTACCTTTCTCCATTCCTGCTTTTGGCACAATGAGGCTGACCTGTACGGATTACATCGGTAGGTTGTTGTGCCCTCTGCCTTCCCGTGGCATCTAGTGAGAAGGGAAGGAGCAGAGGTCAAAGTACATATGCCCTGGCTCCCTGCCACCAAGGCTGCTTTGAACTGGTTGGTTGTCTTCTCTCACAGAGTAGACTCTACAATAAATGTTCCCCTGCTTGTCTCATCAAGTCTAGAGACTGTATTAGCACCAGGTCACTCCACTATCTGCACGGTTTCCCCACACACACACCTTTTAAACAATTCTGACTACTTTTCTCCACTTCTGCTGGAACCACCCTGGTCCAGGCATCATAACTCACATGGATGTTTGCAATGGCCTCATAATTTATTTCAGCCTGTACCTTCCCAACTTCACTCACAGTCTATCCTCAACATAGCAGTCAGAGTGACCTTTCTAAGATCTAAGATAAATACCACATATTAATCTGTTCCAAACCCTTTAAGGGATCTGCATTTCACTTAAAGTACAAGTCAAAGCTCTCAGTTTTCTACAAGGCCCTACATGATCTGGCCCCTTTACTTTGGTGATCTTATCTCCTGTTAGCGTCCCCTAGCTCGCTCCATCCCAGACTCACTTTCCCAGTGGCTTTCTTGCTGTTCCTCCTACAAGCTAGTACACTTCTCTTGCCCTAGGGCCATCGTGTTGACTGTTCTGCCTGGAACCCTCATCCCCCAGACATCTGCAAACCTTTGCTTACCTGTCACTTTATTAATGAAACTTATCCTGCTTAACCTTTTTAAACTTACAACCCACTCTCTCCCCTTTATCCTCAATCCCCCTTATTGATCTCTATTTTTCTTTTTTTTTTTGTAGCTTTTATCACTTCTAAACTACCGGATTATCGAACTATGTACTTAATAATATATTCACTGACTGTAACTTTGTTTCTCCTAGTTAGAAAGTAAGTTCCAGGAGGTCAGGGATCTTTGCCTACCACTCTCCCTGGTACACAGTACAAGTATGATAAGTAATTGTTAAATGAACATCTAAGCCCTGGAGGCAAACTCCTTTTATCCCCACCTTTGCTTCAGGGCCAAGGAGTTTTCCATTTAGGTCCACTGGGGCTTTTCACTCTTCCTAGAGACTTTCTCATCCAACCTCACCACAACCTAATTTACTTTCACATTATTACTCCTCTTCCCTGCTCAGGAGCCTAACTGCCTTTTATATAATACTTCAATCTTCTATGAAGACTCTAGCCAAATGGAAATCTCTCCCATTTTTACCAATATACATTCTAACTTCAGATAAAATATCACATTATACTTTTGTGGTATTTGTACTGTATAGCTCTAGATATTGTCTTTCCAACAAGCTTATAAGCTTTTTGACAATAATCATACCATGCTATTTTTTGTAATCTCCAATTGTCATATAGACAGTGTCCAAAAGATGTTGTTAAATTTAATTTGAAATTTCTTTAACGATGATTGATAAATCTTCGATTCAACCATCTTTAAAATATTTCCCTCAAATATAAGATCAAATTTTGCTAAATTTATATGACCCGTTAATATGAAACTCATAATATGCTTTTCTAAGAAACTTGATTTCTCACAATCTTGCTCTGAAACATTTTTTATAAAATCGGCCAGACATTTTTTGAGGTGTGTACAAATTGTACACATTTCACTCAAATTCTGAAGGTTAAAGCCCTCAGAAAATATGTTGTGTGCATGCTCTGGGTCAATCACATAATGGAAAACTACATAAAGATTCAGAATAATATCTAAGAATTCTTGTCTTGAATAAATTACATGCTCATTAATGTTGCATAAGTGATTCCACATATGTGTCTTGGGACGTGGAGTCACTTTTCCAATTTGTGTTTATTACCTAACAGTGTTAATGTATTATTAATTCCACATAGGATTTGGGAGCTCTGGGATTTCATTGTAACATCTAGTTTGGTTTAATTAATAATATATCTTTTCTTTACTGATAAAATATCAATTAATGATCTTATTATATATATGAGTCTGATAGGCCCTGATGAGAGTCACTCAGACAAGTTAACTCCAAGAGGTACCGTATGAGAAATTAAATTCTTCACCAGCTTTGTTTCTAAAGCAGAAAGGAAAAGAAGAGTTGGGAGAGATGGAGGGACAGAATTATAATTGGTATATATTGACTAGCACTTTGGAACATATGTCTCTTTTTCTTTTTTGTAACTAGATTTCTTTACTTCTCTTCATTAATATTTTGTTCATCATTTGATCACCCCAGAATTGGTCACTTAGTTTTATTAATTTCCTTCAGTTTTCACTCTAATGCTTAAGAACATTAGAGTGCCTTAATCTCCTGTTTAAAAAAATTAATGTGGTTGTATTAATTTTTAATACTTTAATATTCATTCTAACGATCTGATAGCCAAGCAAAGATTTAATATCTGGGTTGTTTTGGAAACAATATTTTAGAATAGATGATTAATGATCATGTGATTTTTTTCACACTCCTTCTTTTGGGAGATATGTTCAGAATTATTTTCTTACTGCTGTGGCAGGTACCCAGAATCACACTGTGTTAAGACACTTACCTGGCTTACCTGCACCCCCCATCTCTTTCACCCTGCCTCCTAAGCCAGACTCTACCAACTCTGCCTGTTCTCTTTGTCTCTCCTCTTCTTTCTGCCTCTCTTGCAGACTTTCTATACTTCTCCTACCGGGATTCCATAAGGTTCATGTAAAAGAGACACCTGACTGGGAGAATATATAAGTGAAGTCCTCTCATAAAAAACTAGACACAAATGAGAAAAATCTTACTTTTTAGTTTAATCAGCAGCAGGATAACATAGCGGTTAGAACCATAGCATCTAAAGCTTGAGTTCATATTCTGGCTTTGTTTCTAGTACGTGATTTTGTTTCTTAATTTCTAAGAGGCTCAGTTTTCTTAATTGTAAAATGGAGATAAAGTTCCTACCTCATAGGGCTGTATAAGGATTAAATATGTTATTTTTAAGTTAATATATAAATACTTAGTTGTACTAGATAAAGTACTTAGAATAATCCTTGGCACAGAATGAGTGCTAGTTATGCTACTACTATGTAATCATTTGCATGCTATTGTGCTACTGCTAGTCCTATATCTAAGTTATAGCTATATACATTTTAGCCAACACTAGTAAACTTACAATAATGAAGAGAATGCAATTTCATGGAAAATCATGCTAGACTATATTCTCTATTACAGAAAAATAAAAAACTTATAAACAATGTCTCCTTGATCTTTAAGCCCATATATAGATTCTACTAAGACAAAACAAACTATAATTTTAATTAGTAATTATAATCAGTCACTGCAAAGTCTTGATTAGCTTTTGTATTCTTTGCTTAAATTTATAAAATTTGCTTTTATCTTTGAGAAACATGATAGCAAAATTTCCAAATCTATAATTTCAGTGTGGGCTACAGTTGTAACTAAGTAACTCTATCAAAAAAAAAAAAAATGCAGGTACAAGTACACTGGCAAATAGAGATTGAAACTATAAGAAATTCAGTCCTTCTGGAATGTTCATTCCTTCTCACAGTTTGCTTCATTCCTATTAGAAATCAGAGAATCTTCCTTCTCTATCACATAATTACTAGGTCCCTTTCATTACTTAATACTATTTTCAGAGTCTTGGTTGCAAAACTAAGAATCTTCTCTCTCCATAAAAGCTAAATAGATAAAGAAGTAAAAACAGGCATGTATAGATTATATACTGAAGATTGGTATTTATGGATTGAAATGTCAATAGCAACATGAGAGATATAAGCAATGGATATTTAAAATAATTTTGCCATCTAAGAATCAACACACATTTATTACGTGCTGATAAAAGGCAGGCTTTGTACTAGTCAATCCTACGGTGGATAAAAAGAGATATCTCTATTTTATCATGCTCTTAAGCACTGCACCAGGTGTTGGGGAGACAAAGATGAATAAAACACAGTCTAGGTCCTCAGAGCCAAGCGCGAAACAAATCCACAGCTGTCAAGGATCTTTAGCTTAATTTTCAGAAAACTCCATGGCTTGCAGAATCTCACAAAGTGTTGAGTGAGAGACACCAGGCCCCAGCTTCGTGTCTGCATTCAAGTAAGGTTCAAAATGAGGCAAAACCAAGCTATGGTGTTAGAAATAAGTGACAACCCTCATAGGAGCAGGAGGTGGTGATTAGAAGGGAGCACGAAGCAGGCTTCTGTGATGCTGGTCAGACTCAGTTTCTTAATATGGGTGCTGATTATATGGGGTTCCTCACTTTGTGAAAATAAACCTATGATTTGTACACTTTTTGGTATGGATATTATACTTCACTTAAAAAAAAAAATCCCGTGGCTTGTTAGAATTCCAAAATTCTCTCCTGATATTTCTTTAAATTTCTAGGGAGAGGTGTGATAACATTCTTTTGATTTTCGCTTTCTCCAGGCCTTCTGCCTTTGTGCTTTTAGAGAGTTAGGAAGTACGTGGAAAAGTGGTTTACACTGTAGGAGTGTATATAGCTTTAAACACAATAAGCATCATTGTTCAAGAACATGTTCTTCGTCCACCCCACCACTATGGAATCCAGTTCCAGATTCACCCCATATCTCTCATGCGATCTTTTCTCCTGTGTATTCTCCTCCCTTCCCCTGAATCAGCTGTCCCTTGTGCACCTTCTCCAGTCTCTACAACATTCCTGACTACAGCTGTGGAGAGCAGTTCCACGTGTGTTTTGACTCACTTCATTCTGAGATCATACACCGAAAGTTGTATGAGGCCCTTCCAAACCTGTGGGGATGCAGGGGAAGCCCATGCACAGGCAAACCCTGAAAGTGAAATAAATTTAACACCTTCTGGCACAATCTTTGACCAATAGAAAGCTGATGGGTAAATGTTATTTTTTGTCAGTTTCAAGTGGACAATTGTAAAAGGTCTTCTATATGCTCCTCAGAAAAGTTCCTGGAGTGCTGTGACCAACTTGATAACATACCCCCTTTTCTCCTTGCACGTTTACTGTCATGGATTGCTAACCCTCCTGCTCTCTGTGATTACCTTCCAAATAAACCACCTGCACAGAAGTCTTTGAGGCTTTGCTTTCTGGAGGGACAATGTCTAAAACAGTTGGTACCTAGAAAGCAGACGTATAGGATAGGATTCCAGAACTGAATCACTTACCAGTCTGATGCAAACAGAAAACCCACTGGTCATGGGAAGAGGGATGATGAGGAAGTCCAGGTATGCTATAGCATCACAATGACTGAGTCTCCCACCCGCAGTGGAATAGGCCAAATGGAAGGTGGGGCGCTGGATTACTCTGTGCCTCTAACACATCAGTGCGCAATGGTGAGTTTAATAACTATGAAATTGACTGGCTGCTGTTTTATACTTTGGAAGAATTGAGCAAAGAAAATGACAATGTTAGATCAGACAGCTACCACCTCAGGGCATGCTGTGAAACACAGGAGGACTTCCAAGGCAGCATCTAGAAGGACACTCATTTCCTGAAGCTGCAGGGCAGACGTTGCTCAAAACCAGACTCAGGAGTTTCGGAGTTTCAAAAGAAAGTATAAGTCTAGCCTTGAAAGGTTTCCTACGCTTTGTTTTGTGGAGCTATAGCTTTTCTCTCTATTCATCACAGTGCTTACACAGTAGGCCACGGAAGAAAAGGCCAAGGTGGCAGAGTGCAAACTACATACGGTTTGAGAAACACGAACTCTCTTCCCAAGGCTGACCTAGCTACTACACGTCTGAATACCTGAACTGTCAACATCAAAGACTGATGGTGATTCTGCTATACGATATCGTCCTTGAGAAAACCAGCCACCCATTTGGGTGGCTTACAGATTTCGACAAAACCTTTCAACCCTGGAAGTGGCAGCAAGAGTTTATAGAGGGATTGACATCTGCTCCAGATCTGCTTTTACCTTCTCTGCCAAAAGTTCCTCCACTCCATCATCATGTAAGAGCTTACACAGTGCCTTATTTATCGGCATGATGCTTTTCTACAATACTGTCTCCAAATAAGGGACCCAATTGATAGCAATGACTATGTTGACCGTGGAGTAGACTGGTCCTAGCATAAATATTTGTATTCCACAGAAGCAGTCATTTTAATAGAATGAGAATAGCCTATTCAAATATCATCTGGGTGCTAGTTTACAAACAAAACCCTGGAGTGCTGGGGTGCTAAATCAACAGCCAATACGTGGCGTTGTGTCCTCAAAACCCAGAATATCCAGGTTGAAAAATAAGCCTTAGATAGAAGATGGGCCCCCCTCACCACCATTTCCAGGAATCCTTTTGCAGAATTTGTGTTTTCAACCTTAAGTAGATCTAGAGGTCTTCATTCCCAGAGGCGACTCCTTCTGTCAGGGAACAGAGAACTGACAAAGAGTAACATTTATCCATACTTTCCCTGTTGGTTGAAGATTGTGTTAACTTTCCTGCACTTATAGGCTTTGCACGTGTGTGGGTCTAGTGGGCTTCCCCTGGAATCTCATGCCATAGTTCAGATTTTCTGCTAGATTTAAGTTTCTACTCACCTGAACCTATGACTATTTCCAGGTCACTTTAGGATCTTCATGCCAGTATCCATGCCAGCAGACAAAGAAAGGAGCTCCTGATTACCAGGAGATACTAGTTATGCTGCTACGTATAGGAATAGGAAGGAGGATATCTGGAACCCAAGGCATTAACTGAAACATTTCCCAGTACTTTTGTCCCCAATTAATGATGGTGAATGGGCAACTGCTTTAATTGCCATTCAATAGTGGCGAAGCTATTGAGGGATCATACCTTTCAGGGGTAAATGTTTATGTCACCCCATATGGAAGCAGCCAGAGTACCTGAAGTTATGGTTTAGCTTGAGGAAATTTAGAATAGGTGATGGAAGATAGGAGATGATAACTACCAATTAACGTCTTATGACCAATATAGCAGAAAAAGGGGATGGTTGTATCTTGTTTCACAAACCCTTCCCCTACTAAGTCTTTTGAAGGATTGGACTTAATGAAAGACAGAAACACTGTAATGGGTGAACTGTGTCAGATGACTCTTGTTCACCAGCTCACATTTTCTTGGCCTCATCTCTGATTCCAGTCATGGCTACAGCAAATTAATTCTGTATAGGCTTCAGTTTACCTGGAACTGACAGGTAAACTTGTCTCAAACATGCACCATAGTCTTTCAAGCCCTCTCTGACACTGTTCCATGGGGATGCTGGTGGGAGGTCATTCAGGAGAGATGCAAGCACAACCTGAAATGTAAGGGAGTTGAGTTCATGCCCACTGGGGCAACCTTGAACTAATGGGGTTTGGAAAATGATCAGGAAATGCTTATTGTTTTTTCCCAATTCTCAGGTAGAAATTTCTTTCAGGCAGAGTAGTGTATTGGGTTTTCTCCCTTTCCAGTTTCAATCTCCACGGTCACTCACCCCTGCTCCCTGGGACCACCTTTCAGTAAACTACTTGTACCCAAGTCTGATACAGATTCTACATTCAATCTGTCGATTTCAGTATAAAAGCACACCTTCTTCTGCTTGTTTCATTCAAAGAAGCTTCCTCCCTCTTCTAAGGTCTTGACACCAGCTAAACTCTCTGCCCAGAATTATCTCATTTATCCCTAGAAGGCTTGTGAAAGTATATTTTCCAAATGGAGACATTTCCTTCCCTAACTAAGCAGAATTCAAGTACTTCCTTTTCTTTCTTTACTAGCTGATTTCCTTTAGCCTATAAATGGGCTCAATTTAATCCCATCTAAAAACATCCATATGCCCATATACGCAGACACAAAAATTCCAAGACAAAACAAAACAAAGTCACAAAGGACACGAAAACTACACACTTGACTTTATACCTTTCTTCTTCTCAAAATAACAGCTGACATTTATCGAGTGCTTACCACACGCCAGGTGCTATTCTAGCAAATGACGTGCAATATCTCATTTTATTTTCACAAAACTCTAGGTGGTACTATTATTATACTCAAATGTACAGAGAAAAAGCTGTAGTTCTTTGATGTTAATTAGCTTGCTCAAGGCCATAGCTTCAATGTTTGATGAGGGATTGAAAGTTAGGTCTCTCTGCCCCTGAAGTATGCATATCAGGGTTGTCTAAGGATCATGGTTACGGTTTTCAATTGCTCACTTCTCATTCTTTTCAACTTATTACAACGACTTCCCATTGAAACAGCATATTCTAGGGTCACCAATATTGTCCAAATCCAATGGATACTATTCATTCTTATCTTACTCAAAAGTCTTCCTGTTTGATAAAGTTGATAAGTCCCTTATCTCCTTCTGAGTTTCTCCTGACTGATGACTTTACTGTTTGTTCATGGTCTTTTTTATGTCTCCCTCCACCCCAAATTTAAATATTGTGATTATAAGTTTTAGTCCTCCACTTTCTTTTCACTTTATAATCTCTCTTTGGGTGGCTGCAGCTACTACCTTACATAGACCTCTTGACCAGCATTTACAAGAACCAAAATTTTACCTGAATTTCCTACAATTTGTATTTAAACTTTAAATAGTTAATGTTTTCTCTTTTAACTCAGCCATCTACCTACTAAAAGTAGAAACGTGGAATCTTTATTGAGGTATGTAGGAAAGCTTATTTCAGACTGTCCATATTCCTAAGGATGATCAGCTTTAGGGGAAAGGTGGGGAGTCATCAGAGAAGCCTAAGCTTAGTCAGACTCTTAATTGCAAGAGCTGGGATGTGAGTACTTCATTCATGCTCAGTGAGAAGTAGGAGTGACTTCAGTGGGTAATGACTAGGGGTTTTAGACTTCTTTTGCAGGTGATTCTGAAAATACAGTTATTCTGGAGAGTGAGGAAAACTCTATACAGGGAGAAGGGGGCTTTCTGTTAGATAGCTTTTGACTACTTGCTGCTATTATCATTCTTACTAAATAGTGGTGCTGTTTATTAAAATGTTTTCTCATGACCTATTTTCACCTAAAAGCTTTGAACTGTGGGAATACATGACAAATCTGTTCTGACCTGCCTCAGCCCTAGGACTAGCCTTAACAGAATATGCAACAGTGTTTATCTGCAAGCTGATTATGAAACTTGTTTTCATATTAACTCTTCTTAATTTATTAACCTCATTTAGAATTTTAGGGTTTTAGATCCTTCGCAACTGATTAAAACAAAATACTGTTGTTCTTCCAAGAATAGAAACGGTTCCTTCCTTCTGTTCCATGTGGAAGTCAACTTTTCAAGACCAGGTCTGTTTTTTTTGTTTTTGACATGTGTATCTTGTGAACAGTTGTACTTTGCCAACTGCTAAAATAATCATTGGAAATAAAGACAATGGAGATAGTCACAAGAGCTTTTTGGAATTATTAAATGCAAGACCCTTTCTGGCTTGTTTTTGTCAGCCATGTCCACTACTAATGGCATAGTTTAAAAAAAGAATCCTACCTAAGAAGAAAAACACACCTTAAGTGCTTATGAGTAGAATCAGATGGAACCAATTATCTGGATGGCAGAATTGCTTTCATACGCTGCAATGGACCTCTTCCTGGGGCTCCTCAGACCATGTGGAAACCCATGGACCCCATCATTAGGTCCCTTGTGGGCCCTGTGTGTTTGAATTCCAGTATAGCCCTTGTGTTGATCTACATGTTCCTCATTTTATATGTACTACAAAAGGCATTTCACTTACCTAATTATTAGTATTCTTTTTCAAAGAATAAAATTGGGAACCTCATTGACAATGATATCCTCACACTTGCTTATTTCAGTGTTGTTTCTTAAAAAAAAAAAAAAAAAAGATTGCCCTTATGACTGAGGCTAAGAGTATCAGAATAAGGTCATCTGAAATTGTTTTCAAATTCACAGTCTTATTGAACTAGTACTAAGAATTTTGGTTCTCATTTTACCTTCTCCCATACCACATTGCTGTTTTCAAACGTTGTTCTCATAGACCAATGGTTGGCTTTTAAATCTCTCTCCTCATAAAAATTAAAGAAAAACAATAGCTTATATGGCAAGTATTCAATATTTTTTAAAATGTAGCCCAGAAATATCTTTAAACAAAGATTACTTAATCTGACTGAATTTTTTTTAAAAAGGATTTAAATTATAAAATTTTCCTGTTGACTATGTAATCAACACTTTGTGCTTTAGTTGTGGAAGAAAAAGACTCACTTTTAGCTCTGTTTGGTAAATATTTTAAAATGCAATGCCCATACACAGAGTTTGGTTCTTCAATTACTTTTCTTCCACAATGACAAACCATCTAACGCTATTTAATGGCCTTTCCTAGAGCGCTTCATGATTCAGAGTCTTCCAGCTGTGACAAATCAAAAGGCACCTATGTATTCTTTGGGGTTTTTATTTGCAAAAATGTCAAAAATTCAATTTAGTTTTGATTTTGATGTACATTAATCTTCACAACCTTTTATGCATCAATTAACTGGTAAAAGTTATGAGGGCATCTCTTTACTATATGTGTCATGAAGGCCTTTTAGTCTTTTTTTTTTTAGTATATATTCTTTGCTGTTTTTGCAGTGAGCTACGCTTTTAAAGGGGCCTTTCTTGGCTTTTCTCTTTGGAAGCCTGCTTTATATGAAAACAAGTTTAGTTGGAGTTTCCCAAAAGTGCATGTTCTCTATCTAGAATGGTTCTAGTGAGGCAAGGTCATAGCAGCGACCCTCACAGCTGAGCTTAAAGGTGTATATTTACCTTTTACTTTTTCTAACTTAAAAAATATTTATTATTTATTATAGAAGCGTAACAACTTTAGAAATCGTTTAGCCCAACTCACTTTACAGATGAGAAGAAAGGGGCAGAGTTAAGTTGGATATCTTACCTAAAACCAGCCAGTTAATAGTACATTCAAGACAAAAACTCAGGTCCTTTTAGCTTCTCTAGAATATCACCCTACTCTTGTCACTTTGAAACAGATTTTGTGGTGAGAGGTTATAATCCTTTCTTGCTCACTTTCACAGAGTAGTTAACTTGGCTTCTGAAACCAAGCAGGATCCTGAGGGGCTCCTGGGCACAAAAGCCTTTCAGTGTCCCCTGTTTCTTGTGGGGAACAGACTCCAGCCTCCATGACTTCCCTGAGTTCCAAAGGGCAGATTCTGAACAGTTGCTAATCAGGGAAGGGAAGGGATGCAGAGTCAAGGGAGGAACAGCCAAGAAACAATAGTGCAGCCTTGGGGCAGGGTCCTGGTTCTGCCTCAAGGGATACACGTGACAATATCTTTAAGCCCTTTATAGAACTAAAACCCAGCAAATGGAACCTGTCAGCATTCTTCATACCAGAGAAGACCACCTGAGGCCAGACTAAAGGAACCAGAGAAGCTCATCAAGAAGATTATCTGAGACCAGGTTAGAGGAGCACTGGCCTGCACATACCCTAATCTTATCAGCAACGCCACCCTTGCCTTAATACTCTTCACCAAACTCCCCTGGGTTGGGACATACAGTTTCAAGGGCTATGTCCCCCTTTGCCGGGCAAAGCAATAAAGCTATTCTTTTCTACTTCACCCAAAAGTCTGTCTCCAAGATTTGATTTAGCACCGGTGTACAGGGACTGAGTTTTCAGCATCACTTCCACATTGACTTCCATAAAGAATTGTGAGCTCCTTAGAAACAAAAGCTGTTCATACTGCCTAGGATGTCTCCAGCACACTCAATAAGACATTCTGCCTTCAGCCTAACTAGCACGAATGAGATAGTTTCTAATTGTGAGCAAAATGTAGAGCTGCACCTGCCCCACTAGAGGAAATGGAAACCCTTTAATTTTATACCATTCCTTTGGCCTAAAACCTTTAGCAAAGAAGAGTGGTGTGGTTATTTGGCTTTCCTCCCTCAAATTCATCAGTAGGACATAAATCACTTCTGGATACTTCTTGCTTCTTCCTATTCTTTAACTTTTGGAGCCAACTTTCCACTTACTCTATTATTCCGGGACCCCAGACATGGTAATTAACCTCAGAGATGGAACTTAGTCAAAAATGTACTCTGCAAACAGCTTTACATTAGAAAAACTTTAATTGTGCTCAGCAACATTTCTTAATTTAATCTGAAAGGTTACAGTATCTTCCACATTAATCAATAACCATTTAATTTCTGGATGAAGGTTGAAATGATTTTCTCTGACTCACTAGCTTGGCATAAGGCTATGCTTTGGGTTGTTAATTCACCTTGCAAAGGCTTCAGTTGAATTCCTCTGGGTTCTGAAAGAGTGGGGCATCTTTTAAAAAGTGGGTCATTTTATTATGATAAGTCATAAGACAAACTCCACAACAGTTTCTCTCTTTGAGGAACATTTGGTATAAGATGGTGGGCTTTGTAAAATTATGTATGATACTTGGAATGGGAGGATCTAGAGCTCAGAGGCAAGGCTGTGGGATTAATCATCTCTCTCCCTCATTGCAGAGCCCACATACTGAGTGATTTTAGATTGCTTTTGTAGGATTGTTGTAAGATTTTAGATTGTTGTTGTATGAACTCAATGTCCAAATGTCATTTCCTATTTAGAACATAAGCTCTTCAAATGAGGAAGAAATTTTTACATTATGTAGCATCTCTGTTCACAGACACTATTAATGATGACCATTATGTCAATAAATTACAATGACAATTTGGGAAAGCTTCCACCTAGTTCTGACTACTTTTCTTGTATTCCCAGTGTGTTGCATCATCTTTCTAGTCTATAGAATTTGTTCTCAGTAGTGGTAGAAAGAGAGAGAAATGCCAGGGTCTAATTACTGATGACTTGGAGGTGCAAAAGTCTGAAAGGTCTATAGTCATGAAGTCAGGATTATTATTAAAATGTTTTTTCCCATCACTAACATTTGGAAAGCACATGGCACAATAGCCTTTGATATGCTCCAATTAAAATTCTCTAATCAAAGGAACTAATCAAATGAGAATCATTGCATTTGAAAGCAAGAAAGAGGGACCTTGGAGATCTAGTTTTACAGAGGAGGATGCCAAGTCTGACTTACATTAAGTGACGTGCCAGAGGTCACAAAATTAAGTAGTGGCAAATTTGGCACTGGAACCTTACTACGTACGTCAGAACTCTTTCCACTAAAATCTTACATTTCTTGAATATTTAGAGCATTTATTTTAAGGAAAAAATGGCTTAAAGTCTGAGTGAAGACATGCCAAGAGTTCCATTATACTTAAGCTTTTGAATGTTGTTCATCTTTTGGCCTCTGCTCCTTCTCTTCTCCCTGTATACAATTCTCCCTGTAAGATCTCATACAAATACTGGTGACCACACTGAGGCTGTGCCCCTATTTCCTGCAATGTTTACAGTCATCCCAATACACCCATCTTGCAAAATAAGGACCTAAATATGCAATCATCTGCACTCCAAACAAACCACGAACCACCAATGTCTGCTAATTCCACTTCAAGAAGGACTCCAGGGCTTCCCTGGTGGCGCAGTGGTTAAGAATCCGCCTACCAATGCAGGGGACATGGGTTCGAGCCCTGGGCCGGGAAGATCCCACATGTCGCGGAGCAACTAAGCCCGTGCGCCACAACTACTGAGGATGCCCTCTAGAGCCCACGAGCCACAACTACTGAAGGCCAGGCGCCTAGAGCCCGTGCTCCACAAGAGAAGCCACCACAGTGTGAAGCCCGTGCACCACAACAAAGAGTAGGCCCCACTTGCTGCAACTAGAGAAAGCCCACGTGCAGTAACAAAGGCACAACTCAGCCAAAAACAAATAAAAGAAAAAAAATAATAAATTTATTAAAAAAAAAAAAAAGGACTCCAAAATCTGGGCCTTGCCCTCTATGGCCTTATCATCTTTCTCCCGGATCTTGGCAAAGGGACCCCTGCCCCCACCTTGGGCCTTCCCATCACATGCTGGTCTCCCTTAATCGACTCTTCATTTTTCCCTTAGTTCTTCCTAAAAACAAATCTGATCACAACCATTTCTGTACTTATAAAACTGCATGACTCTGCAATGCCTTCACGTTCTGGCTCAACCCACCTCCCCAGGGTAGACCTGCTTCCTGGCAGACCCATGCTGTGGCTGAATAGCCCACCTTCTCAACTTCTCTGCATAAGCCATAACCTCTCATAACCCCAGGCCTGGCTTATGACTTCCTTCTCCTGGAACACCTTCCGTCCCATTCATTGCTTCCAAAACTCTTATCCTAGCTGAAACACAGCTAAAAAAAATTACTTTTCTATGACATTTCCTGAGACCTTTGGCAGTAGTGACTCCCTGCTCCTACCTCACTCTGTTCATGCATTTCTTATGACATTTATGGAATTATTTACTGCAATTTAATACCTCTCTTACATTATTCTATTTAAAACATATTAGGGCCTAACAAATAAAAGGCAGGTAACAGAGGCAAATAGAACTGAGTTTGATGCCTACTCACCAGCCAGTGACGATGACTTGATACAATCTTGATGATCCAGTTTGTTGATTTGCTGAAGGCTGATAATAATACCCACATATGGGTCTGATGTAAGAAATGGCAATGATGTACGCAAAGTGCTTCACACTGCGTCAGCACCATTTATCAATCAATAAACTGAGATGTTCATCCGTGTATTCTCAACCTTTAAGTGCCAAGCCTATTTCCTGAAATGAAAATAATGTATGTATTTACTCTTTATAAACTTGGCTATGTAAAAAATATATCTTCTTTTGTTTCTTTATGCCTGGCTAACCTCTCAAGTTCCAATTTCTGCTGATGGTGACTGTTGTGATAACTCAGCGACTTTCTCGTATGAGAAGTAGTATTTTGGAAACTACTCAGTCTATGCAGGATTTTCTACCTGATCCACTTTCCCTCCCCTCAGGGCAGAGCAGAAGGATCTATGTACTCTCCAGGCATCTGAGAGATATTGAATTTGTATGCCTTTTGTGCTTCTGTCTGCCTTTAGTTGAGGTCTAGCACTTCTTACCTGGTCTTGGACTTTAGTCTCTGGCCCTGTTATATTCACTACTGATGTACTTAGATGACAGAAAGATCAGTGGAAACCCTGAGTAAATTTGAGAGGATCTCAGAACAGAAAGAATCATAGTCTGACTTTCCAGGCTGTATTTCCCCTGGAAGACTGCAAACTAAGTCCCATTTCCACATGAATGCTGGAGACTAGAAGTCTGAAATCAAGGTGTCAGCATGATTGGTTCCTTTTGAAGGCTGTGAGGGAAGGATTTATTTCAGATCTCTCTCCTCGGCTGGTAGATAGCTGTTTTCCCTTTGTGTCCCTTCACATTGTTTTCCCTCTACGTGTGTCTGTCTCCACGTCCAAATTTCCCATTTTTTATAAGGACAACAATTATATCGGATTAGTGCGCAGGCTAATAACTTCATTTTAACTTCATTGCCTTTGTAAAGACCTATCTATAAGTCAGGTCTATCTACATGTAAAGTCCTAACTAGGGTTTAAGACTCCAATATATCTTTTCTGGGAGGGGGAACACAATTCAACCCATACCATTTGGTTACTCTAACTGCATGTTCTTCATACTGACTGCTCACCCTCTCAGGAACTACTACACCCTCCTGGTGTACACAGGATTGTGAGGCTTCTGTAAGGCACATCCCTAACTATGCCTTCCCTGGCTATTGGTCTTCTATTACTCTGGAGTGACGGTGAAACTGCTGTTTTCTAATGAGGTTTGCAGTACCCTGGAGGTGAGACAATCTGGAAATCAGATCATAGTTTGGTCCTCTCTGCTCTTCTGCTCTGGAGCTTTCCCAAAGGTACCCAGGTTTCCAGTGGTATTTCTGTTATCCCACCACCTCCCCCAGGTTAAGACAGGTGAAGTTCTACACCCTGCTCAGGGACCCAAAATCATCTCTACACCAGTCATGTGCCTCCAATTGTCGCTTTTCTGCTGGGGAAACTCTTATCTCTGTTTGAGCAGGAAAAAGAATGACTATTTTATTGTGTCTTCTCTGTAATATATGCAGAGCTACTCAAAATTTATTATGGACAAGGAAAATTAGGCTACTTGTTAAAATTCATATTTCTGTCCTCGTCCTTGAAGACTCAGTGCAGGGCTCCACAACCTGCATTTTTATGACATATCCTAGGTGCTTCTGATATACATCGTGTGCAGACCATGCTTTGAGAAACATTGATTTTAGTTATAAACTCATGCTCTGAATATTATTTCTTAATATATAAAACTAAGCGTTTGAAATAAGAAAAT
Organism: Tursiops truncatus; assembly: GCF_011762595.2. Taxonomy (NCBI): domain Eukaryota; kingdom Metazoa; phylum Chordata; class Mammalia; order Artiodactyla; family Delphinidae; genus Tursiops; species Tursiops truncatus. The sequence goes on along the minus strand of NC_047035.1, from coordinate 72,253,221 downwards.
GAAAAAAGAAATATTTTCTTTCTTAAGTGCTTGGCTCTTGATAATAAAAGCCACGACTTTCAAGATCATTATTTTGCTAGAGATTTTCAAAATCTATCTAAAAAATTTAAATCTAATAAATTGAACCTTTGGTCTTTTACATTAGCTCTTCTTTCAGTTCACTGTATACGGTAAGCTCTTCCTTCTGCTTGAATGGTGAGAAAACAGATTGGCGAAAAGGGTTTTTAAAAAACACATAACTAATTATTGGATATTACTATGCTACATGTAGTAGCATAGTACATGTGTGTGCATGTAGTTTGTGTGTGTGTGTGTGTGTGTGTGTGTGTGTGAAAGAGAAACAAAGTGGAATTTGGGAATGAATGTGAGGTACAGGATAGAAAGAGAATTGTATGTGAAACCAGTCACAACTTATTTGGAATCCTGGCTATGGTATTTCTCATCTGGGTCCAGAGAGAAAATCATTTGATTTATTTCAGTTTCAGTCAGTTTCCTTCCACATAACTACAAGATTCTTTCCGAATACAAGTACATTTCATTTTATTTATATTCTTTAATCTGGCACACAGCAGAGGAATTGTCATTATTTGTTGGATGAATAAATGGGTGATGTCATTTCTTTCAATGAAAGGCAACAGAAGAGTTCTTTTTACTCCCAATTAAGTTCTGTTCAGTCAGAATACCGTGTTTAAGGAATGAGCCTCAATTTGCCCTTAACTTCTTTTCAGAAGCCTCATGTGACCGTCTTTAGGAATATGCTGACTTTCTGGCTACTCCAGCGAACATATTTTTTCTCCTCTGAATTTCAGTAGAACTTGCTTTTTTTGCACTCATGACTTAACATGTGGCATCTGTTACCTTATTGATTTAGGGCATGTTTTGTGGATATGTCTTTTCTCTCTACTAAGTGCTCAGCTTCTTCTTGACAGAAACCACATATACCTGTTTTTCAGATTACCTAGCAAAAGGCCCTTTACTTAGTAGGTGTTGAGCGTGTTATTGTCCTTGATGAAGATAGTGATAACAGTAAATTTAAACAAGTGAACACAATTCTTTAACAAATTATGCTGATATAATTCTCTTAGAAGAAGAAATCCAGACTCATTCAAGTTCAATGGCTTGAAATAGGCCCACAGCTAGGAAGAGGCAACGACTTAAATCTTCAGATTCTGATTACAGGGCTGTTTCCATTACAGCATGATAAATAAGGTCTGTTTTTAAAAAGTTGGAATGTTTGACATGAAGGTGTTAGGTCTGACAGGATTTTCTTCTAATAGGATTGAGATATCCTTGAACAGGTCACCAAAGCATGTTGTGTCGTTTACCTTCCCTTTAGGATTTTTACAAGGAAGACTGATATCTGCCTTTCAGGCATGGTCTAGGCATTGCTCTGCAGAAGTAGAGAAATTAACTAAATGTTTCTCAAGATTCCTTTTAGTTCTGTACTCTTCTAAATTGAAGTAAGATTTAAAATACTTTTCAAACTCTGAGTTCTATCTTTCCCTGGGCATTGTGTAAATAATATGCGAGTACCAAGGTGAAATTAGCACTGATGAGTCAAAGTTGGGAGGTCAGGGAAGGCAGAATCAAGCGAGCCAGAAGAGCTCAGTATACATGCACCACTATTAATGGAATGAGAAGGAATTAAAAATACACAATATTCCTCTTCATGCTTGGGCACAGGATTTTGAAAGCATTCTGGCATATTTCAGATATTAAACCCCAATGAATAGGAGTTTGTGGAGGTCTCAGGGAACCTGGAAAAGTCTTGGTTGTTCACTTTCGTCAATCTCTAATCCAAGTTGTGTTTTCCCCACACTGAACATAACTTCATTGTAAAATCTCAACCTCCTTTTCAACTATTTTTACTCATTTGTTGTATTGCAGATTACAATGGCCAGTGTTCAGACGGGTGAGAACAGCTCAACAGTTATCATTCTATGTAGCAATTCCAGGAGTTCTGAAAAGCAAAGCATGTGGAACCCCATTAGCAGACAAAGAACACAGGACTGAAAGAACCGAAGGACAAATCGTTTATTTCAGTACATCTTGTATAGCAACGCATTACCAGGGGCAATGGGTATGAAAGATTGGATGAAACATCAGAAGTGCTAAACGATATTCATTTGCCATCTTCACCAAAATAATAAGACTGCATGGGAATTTTTTTTGATTGTCAAAGAGAATTTGAATAATGTGATTTTTTTTGACCCACAATCTAAGTCAAAGCCTCATCCCAGCAGATAATAGAGATGAGATGAATTGAAGGACTACAGCCAGATACAGAAAGAAAAAAAAAAAGGCAGAACCTTTTAAATACTAATAGATGAAACAGGCAGTTCAATGCAGATAAATGCAGAATAATGATGCTTTCGATGGGTCTTTATCACAGAAGGCCATGTTATTCAGAAACTATGAACCATAAAAAAAGGAATTGCAGTCAAAAGACAAGTCTGTATTATCAGTGAAGGATAAGAAATAGAAAGACAAAAAACCAAATAGGAATGGATAGAATGATAACTGCTTGATAACTCTATCAGCCGTCTCTATGCTTAAAAAACACAGAACAAAAGATTACTGCACATAAAATTCCAAAGACTGTCCAAAATGGCACAACTACTTTCACTCTGAAAAAAGAAAAGGAAGAATGTTTTTTGTGGAAAATAAAATAGTGGTCGGTCTAGCGTCTACCGAAGTCAATTTCGAATGCAGATTTTTCACAATATTTTCTTATCTCAAAGGGCATCTGAAGTATATTTGAAGTGATATTCTTTAATGTGGATTGGTGTTCATTTTTTATATTAAAGTACCTCAATTTACACCCAGATGTGCTCCTGAATGTTTTGTCAGTAATTATCACATAAAAAGCTTGGTGGTGATTTTTTTTTAATGTAAAATGAATCTGAGCCTCTGATAGATATATAAATCAATTTGAACTTTTGCTATATATTTTTTATTAATATGTCGTGATGAATCTTTAACGGGTAACCACTCTTATACAGTAAGAACCAATATTATTTGGAGAAAGATTTTAAAAATCGGTCTGCAGGTTGTCTTAGTCAAATGAGCCATGGTTGGAGAAACAAGAACCCTAAGTCCTGCCTTACCAGACTGGCTATATAACCCTTCTAGTTCTCTGCCACATTGTCTTCAAACAAAATAAGGAGGCTGAAAAAACTTAACAGTAAATTGTTTTTAAAATTTATTACCCTACGTTTTATTGTTGGTATATTTTTGGGGTCTTCTTTTCTTTATCAGTAATTAATCCTACTTTTCAAATTTATTCCAACTTGTCTCCTAACATCAAAAGCAGTTGTCTTTTAAAGCTGACAGGTGTCGGGGGGAGACGAAAAAGCAGTTGTCTTTTAAAGCTGACAGGTGTGCAGGGGAGATGAATTCCGATCACCCAAAGGGCTTTTCCAGCCCCCTCGCCCTTTCTGATCTGCCTCCAGAACTCAGAATCACTGCTGCCTGGGGATGTAGTGTTGATGAGACTCTTTCTCCTCCCCCAGGTGTGCTGGGGTGGAAAAAGATTGAGGACCATTGGTCTAACTCCTTCAGAGAGTGTTCTCTGAGGATAGAAGTGCTTGTCAGGCATATGCGTTAAAGGAAGCATCCCTTCAGGGAGATGTTGTCTTCTCAGCATCACTCTTACCTCCCATGACTCCTGCAGCAAGTCTGAGGACTGACTTCCAACAGCTTTCTTTTTTTAATGGTCTGATTTAAAATTCTGTGTTATTGACATTGATCCTTTCTTTTTCACTCTACATTTTATGTCCTCTCAGTTTCTAAGCTGCTTTAAAGATTCCATATATCATAATTCTTTTGCTGAAAGCAACAAAAATGGAGTCTGGCTAACTTTAGCAAAAGGAAATTGATGGGACAGATGTAGTAAGCTCAGAGAATGTATAGGAGCCTGAAGACCTGGGCTTTGAATGGACAGGAACCAATGCAGTGCTAGAAAAAAAGAGCAGGAACCACAATACAGTTGTCCCTCAGCACCATGGGGGATTGGTTCCAGGACCCCCGTGGGTACCAAAATCCACGGATGCTCAGGTCCCTTATATAAAATGGCACAGTACAATTGGCCCGTCACATCCACCAATGGGGAACCTGTGGATATGGAAGGCCAACTGTGATAGCAAGAGCGTCAACTGTAATAGCAAGAGACTTGGATCAGGAGGTTGGCTCTCAGATAGAAGAGAACTCCAAACATTTTCTGTCGCTTTATAATGTTGCTCCGATTAGATTCCAGGGAGTGAACATTCTTTTGGCCTAGCTAGGCTCATATACCCATCTATTGGGTAAAGGAGAGAGGTTCTTCCAGTATTCATTGGGAAAAAGATAATTCCCGGAAAGGATCCAGGAGTTCTGTTAGGAAAGGCATGTAAATGCTAAGCAGATACTAAAAGGACAAATGCTCATGTATGTTCATATGTGTATCTCTCTCCTAGTTATGGCAAAGCTGAGTTTTTTTAATAATTTATTCTTTTATTTATTTATTTATTTCTCACTGTGTTGGGTCTTTGTTGCTGCACGCGGGCTTTCTCTAGTTGCAGCAAGTGGGGGCTACTCTTTGTTGCGGTGCACGGGTTTCTTATCGTGGTGTCTTCTCTTGTTGCAGAGCATGGGCTCTAGGCATGTAGGCTTCAGTAGTTGTGGCACGTGGGCTCAGTAGTTGTGGCTCGCGGGCTCTAGAGCGCAGGCTCAGTAGTTGTGGCACATGGGCTTAGTTGCTCTGTGGCATGTACGATCTTCCCGGACCAGGGCTCGAACCGTGTCCCCTGCATTGGCAGGTGGATTCTTTTTTTTTTTTTTTTTTTTTTTTTTTGCGGTACGCAGGCCTCTCACTGTTGTGGCCTCTCCCGTTGCGGAGCACAGGCTCCGGACACGCAGGCTCAGCAGCCATGGCTCACGGGCCCAGCTGCTCCGCGGCATGTGGGATCTTCCCGGACCGGGGCACGAACCCGTGTCCCCTGCATCGGCAGGCAGACTCTCAACCACTGTGCCACCAGGGAAGCCCGGCAGGCGGATTCTTAACCACGGTGCCACCAGGGAAGTCCCAAAGCTATTTCTAAGAAGAGGCACCTATTCCACATTTTCTGTTGACAAGCTGGGTCAGCTTCTCTACTCACCACTTCTCTTCTAAAAGTATGAATTGCCTTCATCTATGATCCCAATTTCATCTGGATAGTTATTTTTCTTAGAAAAGTAGAGGTGTACCCCCAATGAGAAAACTGCTATGTAACCATGTTTAAAATCTGTTCTCTGCTTATGGTCAGAAGATTTAAGATGTTCAAAAGTTAAAGGTAAACTTACTATAAAAATAGAAATTATTTGATAAAATAGTACTTTTTATAACCCCTAAGGATATAACTGCATACACTGATATATAAGGTAGTCTCAAGTTGTAAGTAGCATAAAGGAATATGGTATGTGGGTAACATAGAATAGGATTGTTATGTTATATTTCCAGATGGGCTCATACATTATCCCATGTCTAACACTTTCACAAAGTGATGGTGTTTCTCACATGCTTTCTGATTTCCCTTTGATAGAAATAGTCTGGCATCTTTTTCCTTCATCACCTCTGTCCACCTATTGAACTTTATGTTATCTTTTCCTCCCACTACTACAAACAATCTCCACGGGATTTAGCTATTTTTTAAAGGGCCTCTGTGTTTTTCATGGGACTCTATGACTTTCTTTCATTACCTAGTCCTTTTTCTTACCTTCAAGATACTTTCTTTTGTAAAGACTCATCTAGATTGTACTCAGCACAAACAGCCACAGAGAAAACCCTATTCAAGTGAATCTGACCACTAATTGTTGTCGGCATTCTGGATAGCCTTAAGATTGGGATTTGCTAACTGTTGATATGAGTCTGATGAAAATAATAATATGAATTCACCTGATACTGGATTCTTCAAGGATTGATTATTTGGTGGGGTTTCCGTCCTTTTGCTTCTATCCTTTGACCTCTTCCATTGATCAGATGCTCTAGGGGTGGAAAAAGAAGGTGAGATGAAATTCGAGCTGGTTTGTTTTGTTGTTTAACTGCAGCTCTGGTTAGGGAGAAAAAAGAGGTTTTGTTGAAGACAGAAGATGAAATGTAGAAATTATTGGCTCAATTTAAACTAGGGGATTCGCTTTGGAAATTGTTGATTTATGTAACCCGTGCTTCCATTTGCATAGATAATTGAGTTAGCTTTATAAGAGTTTAGAGTTCCCTCACTCACAGATATTTTATTCGTGGGTTACTGCCCTTAAAAATACTTAACCATTAAAGGAAGTCTTCTAAAGGAAATGCAACCTCTGAAATGAGGTTTACAACTATTACATTGAAGATCTGAGAGGCTCAACTTGCCTCCTTCAGTTTAATGATGATGTCATTGCCTTGGTCGCAATCTCTCTTTTGTTCATTTAAATGGCACAGGAACATAAACAGCATTTGCCATGGTGGTTTGCACATTAATAAGCACAACATAAGACCAAATTACAAGGCTGTACTCTTCCTCAAGCTGTTAGCTCACTCTAATATTCTTCCGTGACAGTGACAGATGCCCTGGTACCTATATAACCTCCAGAATAGGAGTTTAATGAATATAGTATTTATACAACTTTGGAAGCCTTGAAATCAGTGAAATTCATTTCTGTGATTCCTTCGAGTGAGAAATTAGCATTTCTGCAAAGACAATAATTTCCTAACATTTTACCTCATATCTTATGGAAAATCTCAGAACTCCCTGTTATTTAAAAAAAAAAAAGAAAGAAAGAAAAGAAAAGAAAAGAAAAAAGACAGTCCAAACAGAGAAATGTAAAAGAGAAGAACAAAATAAAAACCACTTTCAATGAACCACAATACTGTACCATCTGATGAATGGGGAAAAGTTTCAGCCCTCTAGGTGCTTTTAATCCCCCACCCTGTCACTGCCGTGTTTGTCAAACAAAGCAACCAACTGTTGAGGTGGAAGCCCTGCTGGGAGTTCCCACAAGTTTGATGATCCAAGTGATGTAACATTGTGAGCCAAAACTGCACTGGCAGAACATTATCATAATAGCCCGACCTCCTGAGTTTTTCCTGATTACCTGGATCTTACCTCCCAAAGGGAAAATGACTTCAAAGACTGAAACTCTTGCCTGAGTTTTTCAAAGATTCAGCAACTTGAAGCTACAGACCCTCCGGCTTGTTTGCAACATGCACAATAATGCCAGAAAATGAGCTGAGTCCCCGTAAGAGTCCAGGAGGATTTGGAGGCAGCACCCTCACTGCTGGCCTCATCTTCTTACACAGAGCTGCACACTGGTCTCTGTCATTTTAGGTACCAGGAAGAGGAAGGCTACAAATTCCTTTTTATTTCCTTTGCCAGGTGCTTTTACTTCAACATATTTAAAAGGGAGCCTTAGCTTCCAAAGTCCATTTGGAAAGCCAAACAGATTAAAAAGAGTTTCAAAACAGTGCTAGCCCAAATCCCGTTGAATCTTTTAATTAGTCTGACGTTATTTTTAGACTCTCTCTAAGCTCTATAATTGAGCCCTTTGCAGTTGTACAAACAAATAGAAACCTTGTAAGATCTTGAAATTCATGATAGAAGTCAGCTTGGAAAACTCATCATTGAATATTGTAATTTGATTACCATCTTATTCTGATTGGACCCTGGTTTTGCATTTAGATGAGTTTATATTATTCGAAATGCAAAACAGCATGTTATCTGGGGTATTTTGCAAGAACAGACAAGATTAAAAACATCTAATGTTCCATTTTCTAAAAACATTACAAAATGGAAGTGTAGAGCTTTTAAAATTTATTACTTACAGCTTACAATAATTGGACATTAATTAATCCTAAATTACAAGACATTTCTGTGGAAATGCATATTAGATCCTTCTCATCAGTACGTAGCACATTCATTAGTATATTATTTTTGTTTGGGATACTGAAGGCACTAACGATTTCTTACTTCCTAAAGCAGTTGCTGTTACAGAATTGACTGTCCCTCACGTGAGTTTAACACAATAGATCACCAATTACTGATTTGCAACGACTGACCTTGAGTATCCAATTAAAAAAAAAAAAAAAAGCTGCAGCAGAAGCTGAGGCAAGCTGAATTCATGAATTAGCGTCTGTGTCGGCTTGTTCCAAGCTTTGATTTTTGTCAGTTTGTTTTTTTAGATGGCTTGGAAAGAATTTTCTGATTCTGTAACCCTTTATTATTATTCTCAACTGTGGTAAAAGTCTTACACAGAAAATTGTTTTCAATCACAGCAGCCAAAAAAGAAGATTTCTGTTTGGGAAGAGCATCTCTGTATTTGATTGTTTGACTGTCTGAAGTTTCCACTACATCTATTCTCAGACACATGTAGTTACTTATAATCTGTTATGCTGAATTTTTTTTTCTCCCTTTGGGAGCTTGCTGACAAAGGCTTGTCAAAACAGGACCTTAGATTTATCAGTGTATTATCCAGGTCTTGGACATAATTTTTAATTATTCAGATATTATATAGAGTGAGCTGTAATCTGTGAATGAAAACTTTATGTGGGATTGAGACTGTGAGACAAAGATATTCTTTCATCTATTTCATATTCCTGAGCTCAAATCCAGGGATAGAGGAACAGGGGTTCCTAGTGGTCTTCAGGAGTAAGAATGATGGAAGAGGGCAGCAATGACAATGTCTACAACAGTGGTGCTGATAGCAGAGAAATGGCATGACTCTACACCTGCCCTTTTGTCAGGCCTGTGCCGGCACTATGTGGATTCAACCTCAGTCCAGCTCTGATGGGCAGTTCTAAGAGTTTTCATGAAATTTTCTACCCTCTGTAAAGTACACACAAGTACCATTGCCATATAATCCATTTGGTGAATTCTGTCAAAGTAATTTTGATTTCTGAGATTCTAAGATTAGTAAAGTCTGCACTTAAACCTTAACTTTCAACCCAGTGGCCACAATGCATGAAACACCAATTTTTTAAACTAGGAAAAGTCAAATTTTCTGAACTAAAGTAAAGCTTAAAATCAAACTGTCCTGGTTGAAAGAAAAGATACTTAAATTTTGAGAGCAAATCTAAATGATCATTCTGCTAAAATAGGGATCATGTACTGGATCTGGACAGATTTTGGCTTGAGGGAGATGCTGTACAGGCCCATATCTTATGGATCTTATTATATGTGAATGAGAGCTGCCAGCTTCATATATGACCCTATATGCCCAACCAACCAAAATGATATAAGAATTAATATATTAGCTGGTATATCAAAGTGTTTCCTATTTTTTTTAATTGGAGCAGAGGAAAATATCCTCTTTTCTCTGCTGGAAAAAGTGAGAATATGTGAACCCAGACTTCCAGTGGCCGTGATTCAAGCATCATAGATAAAGTTGACCAGAGAAAATATAATTGAAGTGAAAGAGAAGTATGGGCCAAGGATAAGGAGCAGTGCTGAGTCAATTGTTCTGGTTGTCCCAGAGTCACTACTTCTCTTCCCCAGGTTTACTTATTTTTGCCAATAAATCCTCCACTTTAGCCTGAGCTTGTTTGAGTTGTATTCATCTCACTTGCGAGGAAGAATGATCCCCTCTAATACACAGAGTTCACTTCTCCTTTCTCTCCTCTTAGTGGGAAAGGAGTGAAGGAAAGATTGACCATAAGGTATGAGTATTCTCTGAGCTCATCCAGAAGTAGAGGCAGAAGATAAATGTGCTTAAGTATCATCTCACTTGTCGTGTGTCAAATACAAAACTGCTTTTCTGTTTTACAGATTCAGCCACATTCCTGATTTTAATCTCTTACTTATTGGAGGTTTTCCAGAGTATCCACCTAGAACATCTTAGGCTCCTAAAAGGAGACTGAAATGTTCAAACTGAGTACCACATGGCAACGTGGTTAGTTAAATGGGTATCTCGCCTCTTAAAGAACACTTCAAGACTTGGGCACTGATTACACAAGGGGTGCAAAGGCAAAGGGAAGAATCAAAATTCATTACGGGTCTGCATGATTAAGAATGTAGGACAAGAAGCCAAAAATAGGATTTAGGTAAGAAGTACCTGAAAAAGTAATGGAACCAAAATGTGATGGTATCATGAAAGTTTTTGTTACAAAGAATTTAAAAAGAAAGTGATAAACATAGTGCTAAAATGCAAATGTTTAAGTGGAACAGAATTTAGAAAGTTTGGCTTTGACAGTCGTGACATCATTGTGAACTTTCAAAAGAGCTTCTTTAGACATGTGAAGCAGATGAAAGTCAGACCACAACAGACAAACAACAAATAAAAACAGAAGAGAAAAATGGGAAGAGAAAAATAAAAGAGACATAGAGAGAAAGAAAGATCCAGAAAAAGGTCCTAGAGATGATGGGATAGGAAGGAATTCATGAACAATTAGAACAATTAGATGACAAAGAAGGACAAACAGAAAAATAAAGGGAAGTAATAATGGAATGATATTTTGAAAAGGGAAATAGGGAATTAAGGGAGCTTGAGTTGGGTTATCTAAATTTCACAGGTGGGTTAGGTCATCTAATGTGCCTGAGGAGGATGAGTGTGGAGTGTTGGGGAAACTAAAGATCTTAGAACATTTTGGGGACATATGTTGTGACAGAGTCAACAAGAATTGACTGAATACTCTCATCATTGTATGTCTGTGAAGGACCAGTTACTATTTTATAACATATGTTTCTTTAGAAGTAATAAATATGTCTTTAAAACTCTTTCCAGTAACTATTGACAGTCTAGGAACTTGGCCAAGGGAAATGGAAGATAGTGAAATGTAAGAATTCACTAACATGGCTGACCATGGGGTTCAGGTTTGGTAGTGAGGTAAACAGAACAAGAAGGAGGCTAGCATCTTGGAATTAGAGAAACAGCTTGAGGTACTGGAGGTCACCGATTATTTATGTAACTAAAAATAGGTTGAACTTCTACAGTGTCAAGTAGCATGCTCAGAAATTGGGGTAACAATGTTGAACAAGATGGGTTTCCACCCTGGCAGCCATAATTTAGTTAAAGAGATGGCTATGTACAAAGGCAGAGAGATTCAGTAGAAGTGAAGAACTGGGAAATAAGGAAGGAAGGAAATGGTGGTCATAGAGAAGGAGCCCAGAGTTAGATATCTGGGAAAAAAAGCTAAATAGTAAGCAGATTTTAGGTCTCCATTTTAGTTGTATATACAGTATTTGTGTAGCTGGTATACATCAAAAGAGAGTTGGGGGCAGGGATGGAGGGAGGAGGGGCTTTGACTTAGAAACGAACACACTGTTTTTATTGTTGTTCTTGTTGTGACCACAAAAACAATTGGCTCCAAGTCATTTTTGGCATTCTCATTCCTTCTACTCTAAACTGAATTATGATCCAATGTCAATTTCTTAATCCATAAATCTGGCTTGACATTTCATGTGCTTCTAATAGATGGTACTAGAAAAGCTATTTCTGACTTAGGCTCCATAAAGGAAATGAGGAAAATGCAGAGAAGGCTTCAGGCTAATCTGTAAAGTAATTTGAGGCCTATGCCAGGAAACTCTTCCTCAATTCATCTCAGTAGGTGATCTGAAGAACTGTCACTTCTCTGTGACCCATAGAGGTCTGAGACCACATTTGAAGTTCAAATACAACCAACTACATTTCTGTGTCTAGAGAACATAAGTGGAAATTTTTTGAAAGTAAAACAGTTAAACCAGTTGCATGGCATCCTATAGCCAATACTACTCACCCCTCCTCACTGCATCATTTGCACTTTGTTCAGTTTTTAAAAAGCTAAATTCAGCTGTATCAACTTGGATGTGGACAAAACTTAAAGGCAAGCTAAGGCTGCAAACTCAAATATCTGTGAGGGTCAACCAGTTGGTAGAAGCGAGTGGAGCAGATAAAGCAAAAGCCGTATGATGAACCCTGTCAGCCCCCATGTTCAACTGATGTTAGGCGGGGTGAGGACTGCAGCAAACTGGGTAAGTCTCTGGGCAGCTGCCAGTCAGTTATAGCTTATTGTTCCCAGGGGAAATGTCAGCCCAGTGTTGCCAGATCTTCCAATTTTTTCCAGAGAGCCCAGAAACCAGAATTTTTATTTGTAAACTACTGATTTAAAAAGTTGGCTCCAAATTCAAATAAAAGGAAACTATAGGCTGAACAAAACCTACCTGTCAGCCACATTGAATGTGTCAGTGGTCAGTTTGTATTCTCTGCTTTAAAATTCAATTCTCACGTGGATGTTCGGATATTGCACGGCCATGGCCTAAAATCCTGATGTGCACCCTCAGGTTACCTCAACCAATCTTGGATGAGCTACATGGGAGGTAGCCAGAGGCAAGGGACAATTTGTTTTTTTTTAATGTTGCTTTTAAGGCTCTTCTATTTAAGAAAAGATCTCAGTGCTGTGTATATAGGCTCTTGAGATGCATAGATCAATCGTAGAATGGCTCTGTTCCAAACATGTAACAAAGACAGGTAATTTCTGTATTCATCGCCACCTCTCTGGAATTGTTTTCTCCTGTTGCCTTGGTTTCCATTCTGAAAATCAGAAGCATTGAACACCTCCCTCCTATTTATCTTCAGGGAGGGGGTGGAAACAAACTCTTCTGCAAAGGAAGTCACTACAAAGTTCAGTCCACTAATGTTCTTATACTAAGAGTTAACTTAGCCCCTGGCCTCCAGGAGATAATAAAAACATGGGCTCCTTAAGCCTGATCATCCTTCAAGTTCTTCTAGTTCAGCCTCCTCATTTCTTAGATAAACAGAATTGAGGGGTGAAAAGTCTTAGCTGGTGGGTTACCAGATATCAATTCCACAGACTCTCATATGTTATAAAATTAATGCTCCAAAGCCTTCTGAAATCATCTGCTCCTTAGGTAGAGTAGCACTTGGACCAGAACTCATTTCTTCTAAGTCACAGCCTGACGGTCTTTCTATAGTATTCACGGACCACCCACGGGCTTCTCAGCCTAGTCTAAGAAGCTGCAAATAATGGGTTGCATATCAGTTGCA